>NC_046317.1:19011797-20211797 GCF_009819535.1 Lacerta agilis
TTAAGCAGCCACCAGGAAATGAATGCCTACAGGATAAGCCAGAACAAAAGTTGGAAAAATATATTGGTGTGTATGTGTGTTATTTTGACCTTCCCCTTTTCTCCAATAAATGCACATGCTCTCTGTATCTGGAATGTGTGTACACGCAAACCCAGACACGTATCCATGCAAAGATAAATGTAGTAATACCGTATATATTGTTCAGCATCATCTTCAGATTATATAGTGAGAGAATGTGTCCATACTAATTTGCAAAATTGCAAAAACTCACTATAGTGTATATGGAGATTTTTGAAAATCGTCGTATAAATAATAATGTTTAAAATATTTAAAATGTTGTCATAAGGGGCCCTGGGTCCAAATATAATTATGAACAATGATGAGTGCTCAGCCCAATGCTCATTCTCATTTGCATTCAAATGGGGGTGAAAATATGCTTCCCTCTCAATACAGAGGTACCTTGGTTCTCAAATGTCTTGGTTCCCAAACCCTGAAAACCCAGAAGTAAGTGTTCCGGTTTTCTAATGTTTTTCGGAAGGAGAACGTCCGATGCAGCTGTCAATTATTGTTTTCGGGGTGACTGCACCAATCAGAAGGTGTGCCTTAGTTTTCAAACATTTCAGAAGTCAAACGGACTTCCGGAACAGATTAAGTTCGGCGCCCCCCCCCCTTTTTGCGTTTTTGTTTTTGACGCTTTTTCGGTTAATTTGTTTTTGTGACTGTGTGGAACCCAGTTCAGCTACTGATTGATTGATTGATTGTGTGACTGCAGAAATGGATAAAAGTCCCCCCCCCTTCCAAACAATGACTATCATCAGTGCAGGTAAGAAAAAAACCCCAATAATTTTAATTTTTATCATCTACAATACTGTCTTATTTATTTCATAGTACAGTGCATTGATTATTGCTTTTATTTTATGGATCAATGGTCTTGTTAGATAGTAAAATTCATGTTAAATTGCTGTTTTAGGGGCTGTTTTTAAAAGTATGGAACAGATTGATCCATTTTGCATTGGTTGGATCAAGCGTGCCTTGGTTTTGGAACGCTTTGGTTTTGGAATGGACTTCTGGAACGGATTAAGTTTGAGAACCAAGGTACCACTGCATAGCAAATGAGAGACATTGTGTGCCTTACCTGTAGACATTTGTCGCAAGGCAGGTGCATACCTGGATCCACACCATGTAATCCCAATCCAGAATGGAAATCCATGTAAGGCCACATATCAGCCTTATCACTTCAACGTGAATGTTTATTAATAAGTAAATGTTAACATTCTAGGGAACCTAGCACTCCATCAGTCAAATAATAGTTAAATACAGCATGCAGAAGCAATGCTAACATTGTGAGGACAAGACACCTAACATTATTAGAGCAAGACATCTAGAAGCAATGTTTTCATGAAATTCATCACATTGTTGCTGTAAGTTTTTGGCATGATGCAAGTGATTCAATATTCATTGTTTTCATATTCTCTCTTTATGGTCAGAATTATATATAAAAAATGTAATTCAAAAAGAGAAAAAGTAATCCTGTGAGAAAAATGGCTCCCCTCTTCTCCACATGCCCCCCTAGGCCCCTAAACCTGTTCTAGGTCCCCCCCCAATGCTTCAGAGCAGATTTTGGGGGCACTGAAGGCACGGGGGGGAGTACAAGAGGAGAAAGTCCCATTGTGCAAGCAGATTTCATTTTGCTCATGCAACTTAGCAACTATCCTTCTTAAATTTGAGTTCCAGTGGGCTGAGACCCAGGTTCCAATCCTCATTCATCCTTGAGGCTGATTGGGTGGCCTTTGGCCGGTCACTTCATCTCCTAGTCTAGTTTGCAGAGGGTGAAAGTGGGGAAACTCCCACATGTTTGGTCTTGAGCTCCTCGGAGGAATGGTGGATGAGAAATTTAACAAGCACATTTTTACCTGTTGACTACCGAGAGGAAGAACTGAACTGCACTAACTTTACTTAAAATGTGCCTGCTTTGTTCATATTTTACTCGGCAGGTAATAATTATCTCAACCAGCCTGTCAAGATCTGTGGACAGTGGCAGCATCGCTCTGTTGTGTTTGTTATATTTTGTATGTGAAGAGACTGGGACTACACATTCCCAAACTGGCATTTGCTAAGGTAACACAAGTGCAAGAGAATGTGTGGGAGACAATTGGTAGGCAAGTGGGACAGAGGGGTGTTTAACATCTCCCTTATCAACCGAACCTTCTCTACAAATGCACCATAGGCCAATTTTCTCCACCCACAGATTCTCCTGCACAAATACTGCCCCCTCCCATCCTGCATTATGTAATAGGATGAAAGCATGAGGTTGAATGCTCTGTGGTTGCCTATTATTATGCAGGTCCTGTCTCAGAGATAGATAAGGCAGCACAAAACTTTGGGGTGAGCACTTGGAGTACAGAAAGATATCACAGTCCTCTCTTCCCCCCCTCCTCCCCCCCACTTGTGTAAACTTAGTGATTTGCAACACTTTCCTACAAAGACTAATGGGATGTGATCATCACAATCCTCCTTTGGTAAATTCTCAAGAGTTGAAAGCAATTGGAGTTAGAGATCCATCAGGAATCTGAAGTGATTTTTCGGCCTTCATTACAATCAGTAATGGACTCACCTGTTCTAGTGCTTACAAACCACTTCATCAAACACCTCTAGATTTCCTTCTTTAGATTGATTCATCCCAGGGCATTTTGTTTTCCAAAAGGAACACAGAAGAAGAAGAAGAAATGAAATAAGATTCTTGTTTCAAATCATACTAAAGTAAATAAATAAATAAATAAATAAATAAATAAATAAAATTGGCTCATTTCCCCAAGCTATTTTTTGTGATCAAGAATATCACAAGAACATAAGCCCATGTTCAACATTCACTCATGCTGCAAATGGCATCTAGGCAATCTAAAAGATTTCTGAGGGTGTTGCCTTGTTTTAACTTTAAAAAAATAATAATTGTACATACACCTACTGATTCTCTATATGTTTTCAAGAAGTATTGACATTACAACGATGTGTTAATCATTAGTGCAAATGCATTTGCCATCGGGTTGCTGATACCTTTGGCAAATGTAACATCTGGAGCAGCTCCCCAGATGAATATAACCGACTCCCCGGGATATGTATATTGGTGGAGGTGCCAGGTCAAAATAATGTTGCGTCTGCGGTTTGATCTGCAGTGGCTCTTTTCACTAATGCAAGTCATGACTCGATGTTGCAGTTAGCAAGCAATTTAAAAGTAAAAGAGTGGCAGCCGGGAGGCAGAGCTAAGAATTGGGAAGCCACCTGTTCAGATCTTGCCTTTGCTATAAACTCATTGGTGGACTTAGGCAAGCCATTTTTTCTCAAACACCCCCCCCCATCTGCAATAGGGTGAAAGAGGAGGAGGAGTGGTGGAGACTGCCTCCCCATTCTGACCCTTCCAGGGAGGGGGAGGGGGAAGATAGTATAGATTTACAACAGGGGTTAGTGGGAGGTCACAGCTCAGAGGCAGATGAGGGGGAATGTTGGGAAATAATGGGAGAAGATGAGCAGACAGAGCTGGAGCAGCAGTGGCTGACATGGTGTCACTAGAAAGCATTCCAGACTCATCATCTCACAGAACCCGGCGAGCCTTAAAAGTAGGAGAGCAAAGAACTTGAGGACAAAGAAGAAGAAGAAGAAGAAGAAGAAGAAGAAGAAGAAGAAGAAGAAGAAGAAGAAGAGGAGGAGGAGGAGGAGGAGGAGGAGGAGGAGGAGGAGGAGGAGGAGGAGGAGTTTGGATTTGATATCCCGCTTTTCACTACCCGAAGGAGTCTCAAAGCGGCTAACATTCTCCTTTCCCTTCCTCCCCCACAACAAACACTCTGTGAGGTGAGTGGGGCTGAGAGACTTCAAAGAAGTGTGACTAGCCCAAGGTCACCCAGCAGCTGCATGTGGAGGAGCGGAGACGCGAACCCGGTTCCCCAGATTACGAGTCTACTGCTCTTAACCACTACACCACACTGGCTCCAAGGCCCTCAGTGGCACCCGTAGAGGAGGTGATGATGACGACGAATGAGGAAGTGGAAGAGAAGGGAGGTGGAGATTAACTCGGGACAACACCATCATCTAAGAGGCTGGGTTCTGTAGCCTCTCTCTGTAAAGTTTGGAATAAAAAAGGACTGTAAAAAAAAACTTTTCCTTGTCTTTATACTTTCCTGGGCAACCTGCCGGGGACCACTGACAGCATCTTGACATAGGGGTGTATTATGATACTGATTGACTTCACAGTGTTGTTGGGAAAAATTGTAGCAAGGCAATGTAGGTGAGGAGGTTCAAACACTCAGGAATGTCATGCTACATATTGTTTACATTTGTGGTAAGGTGTGGACTGCATCAGAGGGATTCTCTGCTAGCCACCTTAGCATCGATTTCCCCCTGTGTTACTGAAAGGGCTAACAGGGGTCATTTCCATCTGAGGGGTGAAAGGACAGAAAGCAAGTTTCATAAAATGGCAGAGGGACAATGAACACAGAGAGTTAGTTCCTTTCAGTAGTGGGAAAAGTTCTGATTACGGAGTGTTAACTATAATGGTTTAATTCACACAGAAATGAAAGATGTAAATGTATCAATGAAGGTTTAAAGACGCTAAATGGCTAAATGTGTCTTGCTAACACTAGGGTTTTCCCACAAGAGTTTTTCTAAAGGACTCTGAGCTCTTTGAAAAGTTAATGAGTAACTAACTGATTGTTGTTCTCTGGTGGCTAACATGTGAGGGTTGTAAACCTGATCAGCACAAAATATTGTATGGCTGTTTTGATGTTCTAATTATGTTTTGAAGAAAGTTCTGCCAGTAAAAGTTTAAATAATATTTCATGGGTCTGGACAATGCTTCAATTGCAAAGATGTCCGTTCTTATGCTTCCAGTCGCTTCAAACTGTGCAATATTTAATATCTGCAGCATGGAGTGTGCAGTAGGATACATAAAATCCCAGTTAATTCATAATATCACCACTCAATTCCACATTGCTCATTACAACTGAGTGTGCATCCAATGACGTTGTTCCATTCATACAAACACTTCCAGTTGTGCAACCAATTCCCCCTCCCTCTCTCCCACCCCATGCCTCCCTGATCTGTTCTAGGTTTCCTTAAAAAAAAAAAAAAAACTGGATCAGATTGGGGTAAGGGGCTCAGGGGGCATGTAGAGAGATGAGAGGGAAGAGCGGAACTACTTTGGTGGATACAAATAGAGTCTACTTGTTAGTAGTCCCAGGGTCAGCATGTGGTACAGTGAGGCAAACACTGTTGCTGCCAGGCCCACTTTCATGGTATCCACCCAACGGTTTGGCTGGCCAGAATTGTAACTGGCAAGGATGAAGAACAGATGTTGACTGCAGTTCTGAGCCGGCTGCCAATATTTGCTAGGCCTGCCTTCTTTATGATGCTGGCTCAGACCCAGCCTGCATACATAAAGGATGGGGTGATTAAGATGGCAGAGTCTGAGCCCGCATGCTTGGTCTGGATCTTAAATCAGCACCAAGGGTGAGATACCATTGCTGCTGCCTCTATGGGGCAGGTAGAGATACTGCCCACCAGTGGTGGGTAGTGGAAGTGCAGCCTGGCACTCATCACAGCTGGGGGCTGCATGCCCAAACACTTTAGTCCCATCATTTTAATTCTGCTACTGTCAGTAGCGGAATATGTCAGGGGTGGGGCTGCCATTGTTAAGGCAGCAAGGCTATCGTTGTGCAATTGCAATCAGCAAGCACCTTGGAAGTTAACCAGCATAGAGGCAGCAAAGCAAGCATCAAGAGGGTCCACTGAAAGTAGCATATTCAATTTCCACCCCCACATGAAAAATACCCCCAAACCCTTGGGGACTGGGTCTGCTTGTTCAGTCTTTTGAAACTAGTGCATCATGGATGGGAGAACTTTTGCATTGCTGGACAATTTTATGCAAATATGATCTGCATGCTGAACACTCACTCCCCACTCTCTCACTATATATAAGGGTCTGGTGACTTCTATTTTAGTGTATCTGAAGAAGTCTGCATGCACACAAAAGCTCATACCAAGAACAAACTTAGTTGGTCTCTAAGGTGCTACTGGAAGGATTTTTATTTTATTTTATTTTGTTTTGACTATGGCAGACCTACCTGTAACTCACTTCCTTGTATTTATTTATTTTTTTTACTTGAGTTGAGATCCCTCTTTTTAAAAAATCCACATAGCAGCCTCAACTCTTTAGACAAAGTGGTATTGTTGAAGATTTTTATTGTTTGCCAATTCATTCCTTTTGGACATCAGCTTCAGAATTCAGGCACTGCTGAGTCTTATTCCTGGTATTATTCTATTCAGTTCAGTGGTTCACATGCTTACTTTTTAGTGCAGCTGCATTGGCTTGGGTTTTCAGAGTGTAGTGGATGCCTCGATGAATTACAAACAAGGATCGTGGTGGGTTTCCAGCAATTTCCCATGATCCTTGGGCCCTGGAAGTAAGATGCAGGATTAATCAATATTTTTAATCAAAGGCTGTCATAGTACGTTGACACACTTGTTTCTGACAAGCGCTAGGTCTCTGGGCTGTTGAAACCTGCTTTGTTGCCATTTCATCATACTACTGCCACACAGATTAACAGAGGGCTGGTTTTTAGACAATATTTCATATATACTGAGTGTCGCTTCGGATATCAGGTAGTATTTATCTTACTTCAGTGAAAGTACAATGAGGGTTGGCATTTTTTTAGGATGGGGAAGAATGTGTAGCAAATGCAGGAAAATAAGAAAATTATATTAAAAAATGCAGAAAAAAGCTAGCAAAGGTCTCCAGTGACAGAGAATTGCTTTTAAAAGAAAAAAGACCATAGGTTCAAAAAGATCTGGAGCAGATTTTCCCAAACTTATTTGGCCTACCACCCACTGGCGGAGGAATGGGAGTGCGGAGGGAGTGGACCACCCCCAGCACCACTATTCCAGCAGGGTGCCATTGTGGCAGCCCCCTCAGACACACACCATGCACCCCCCCCCGTGCACCGGGTGCAACGCCCCCAGGCGGTGAGTCACACCCCCAGAACTCGCACCACGCCCCTGTGGGCAGTGCGTTACACCCTTGCAGGAGGCGTACCATGCCCCCTGTGATGCGTGTCACACCCCCTGGGCACACGTCATGCCCCCCAGGGGCACCAGCCACGCCCCCACCTGCTCTCCGCCCCCGTAGCAGAGCATGCAGCTTCGCCAGTGCTACCCCCCCCTTCAGAAACAAAATAATACTCAGTGCCCACTTGGAAATCTACCCTCTTTAAACAAACAAACAAAAAGATGCCGTGACAAATTTGCATTCTTTTATGTACAGTTGTACCTCGGAAGTCGAACGGAATCCATTCCCGAAGTCTGTTCAACTTCCAAAACATTTGGAAACCAAGGCGCAGCTTCCGATTGGAAGCCGTGGATCCTACACTGGACGTTCAGGTTCCAAAGAACGTTCACAAACCAGAACACTCACTACCGGGTTTGCAGCATTCGGAAGCCAAAACGTTCAAGTTGCAAGGCGTTCGACTTCCAAGGTACGACTGAATCTATATTTCTACCTACAGCCTACAACATAGTAAATAGAGATGTTGTAAATAGGACAACTTGAAGCTTGAAATTATAAATAGGCAGGCTAACTGCGATCCCGGGTCTGGGTGAAGCCAAAAAGGTCCACTGGAGCCCAGGAAAACCCCTCGCCTGCAGCACAACCTCAAGATCCAGGGGAGGCGTTGTTGCCATCCCGCAATGGTGCCCAACCTAGCGGTAAATGTCATTACACAAAAGATTAAACTTGTATGAACAGTTTTCAAAAGTTTATTCTCTTATTTTTTCTTCCACAGCCCCGTTATTTTTATTCAATGCCCTCCAATTGTATTTGAGGCTACTACCACCCCCCTGGAATGTTCCAGCATCCCCCAGGGGGTGGTATTGTCTACTTTGGGAAACACTGATCTACAGCATAGCACTAGTGGAATAGCATTCCTGTTAAGATACGAGAGGTACCCACTATCTGGAATATATTTTCGTTTCAACAGGCTTTCTCACCTGGATAAGTGGGTTTTTGCCGTGAGCATCTACCTCATATGGTTTCCATTTTGTTTTTAATGTATTTGCTGTTTGTGTGTGTGTGTGTGTGTGTGTGTGTGTGTGTGTTTTCACTGTTTTTAATTATCTTCAGTGAATGTCGACCTGTGACGGTTGCTTAGAATGTGATTAATAAATCATCATCAACAACAATCATGATGATAGAAAACCTGGTGATTAAAATAATCTTAGCTAGGGGAATGAGAAAGAAAGATAAATTTGACATGGGGTGGATAGACTTCATCTAGCATGTTACCAGATCTGATCATGATGCAACACCACTGTCACGATACATGAACATTTGGATTTCCTGAATTTGTTTCAACATTTGCGACTGTTTTGAAATAATGTAATATACACCTTTGAATGCAAAGATCCTGTTAAATAATGTACAGCCTATGTAATAGTAGTGTTTCTTTTCTTTTCTTTTCTTTTGTTCTTATATATTTACATTTAAAATCTGGGATTCTTTTTTCATCCAGAACTCAGTTCCAGTGCCTCTCAGGTGGGCACCATTCCCATTATAAGAGAAAAAGGGAAGTGTTCCAGGTGAGTCCTTGCACCTCTTTTCTAGAAAAATAGCATTGTGTAGTATATCAAAGTCAAGGCTTTTCAATGTATTTTTCTATTGTTGATTTTGGTAAGTCCACTTACCTTTTCTGGTGGGCAGTTAGGCGTTGGGTAGGCCTTTGCTCAGATGGAGGAGAGGTTGTAGCCTCCACCTGCCCCTCCTCATTAAGGGTATCCTGTTAAAGGGATCTGGGGGTGTGAATTCTGTCTGATGCCCTAACTCAGGCCAGGGCCATGCCACAACCTCAACAGGGACCCCTTGGGGTGCCCCTATTGGATGTAAGTCATAGGGTTCCCCCTATTGGTGGTATACCCTTCGTTGGACTCCCTGCAGGCAGGAGTCGAGATATATATATAGCCTGGCTTCACCCATTACCTAAGCCAAACCATTCACATCTGTAACCAATAAATTTGTGGCCTATTCAAACCCATAAACCAAAATCCACTCGTCCATGTGTTTATTTATCTACTAGGGAACTGTGGGTCATGGGGCCTTGACATGCAACTCTGCAATCCTTGGAAAGGCACTAGCCCAAAGGGACTTACTCCCAGGTGATTGGGTATAGGATTGCAGGCTAAGCTTATTTCCCTAGCTTTCCCCCTCCCCCTGCAGAACTTTGATTTGGTCCAGAACAGGTCTGTCAGTAGGAAAATAGTACATTCGTGCAAATTGCCAGATTAAATATGAATATAGAAGGACTTCCTGAATATTGGGTATCATAATGCCCATTGCAGCAAGAGGGGAATATCTGAATACTCGATACACATGGCACAATATCAAGGCTGCATAATTATGCTAAGTGTGTCAGTTCTGATTTGGATGTTTTTTAGGTTCCTGTTTTCCTTTCCTGACTTGTAAGAAATTGCGGATGCACAAAAGGAAATAGTGACTGCAAAACTGAAGGGATTCAAATTCCTTTAGAGTACAGGATGCATTTGGACATGTTGAAATGGAATCATTCCAGAAGGTGCCACTTATTTACTCTAAACTAATGGATGCTTCCTGAATTTTTTACAAATTGATGGACCAGGGGAAAGGATGCATGAAATCGTCAATTGATCCTGCTACAGGAAATAACATAAATAACAAAATGTACTTTACATGGATTTTCTACAAGGTCCCATAACTGAGATACCCTGAATTTAGTTATAGAATGCCGATGGGGGAGAAGGGGTGATTCAGGGCCACTATACATGACTGCATCTAAGTTGGTGGTTCATACATTGTGCAGAAGTAATTTAAACAGATGCTAACATGGGTGCCCAATCAAGCTAGAAAAACCAAGAGACTTCCCTATGAAGAGTCAGTATAGTGGTTGGAATGTTGGACTAGAAGCTGGGAGACCTGAGTTCAAATCCCCACTCAATCATGAAGCTCATGAACTGACTTTGAAAGAGTCACTGTTTCTTAGTCTAACCTATCTTGCAGGAATGCTTTGGGGATAAGGATGGGGGGAGGACCATGCATGCCATCTTGAACTCCTTCGGGAGAAGGTGGGATATGAATGTAATCAAATAAAATAGAGAGACATAGAACACAAGAAGGAATAGCTGGCAGGCAACAGTTAAATCTGTTCACCAGAATCTGGGAAGGGCTAATCTGATGGGTAGCAGCCCATTTTGAGACAGGAAATTACCATGCCATACCCACTTCAAGGATCCTAACATTTCAAGAAATGCATAAATATTTTAATATGTTTTGAACCATTTAATATGTTTACAATAAAGATTCCTTTTTGTGCTTATGCAACAACCGAGAAGTAAAAATATAAATTAAATAAAGTGCAATATCGGAAAGTCTAATTTCATTACCAATACAATGCTATCATTTGGCCACAAAGAATTGCACAACAAAAACCCGCATTTTCAAAGCAATGCAAATCATTTATTGAGTAATAACAGCTGGACATAATAGCCTTTTCAGTTTTCCATAATATAGTTTAAAGCACCGTGCATATTAAAGAAAGGCATGCATAAATAGCATTGATTTAAAATATCAAAAGCATGGACTGTAGAGGAATGGACATGGTCAAATAATTGACTCCAGGGGAAAGAAAAAGGCAGTTTTGTAATCTCTAACAGAACAGAAGAAGAAACAAGAAATGGTTGGTTAATGCAGGACAGAAATTAACACAATGAGAATAAATTCCATCACTATTGTTTCTAATCTATTGTTTCTTTTTTGTATTGGTTCTTTGTCTCCTTTTTATGAGATCTGCACATGGTAAAAAGGTGACAAAATGCTTTAAATCAATTGTTCAAAAGGTACATTAGGACTCCTCAGGTTGTCACATATCAAGGAGCAGATAATGATGATTATGATTATGATTTATTTTTTGTACCCCACCCATCTGACTGGATTGCCCCAGTCACTCTGGGCAGCTTGCAGCAGAATATACAAAAACATGACAAAACACCACACATTAAAAGCTTTCCAATATAGGGCTGTTTTCAGATGTGTACAGAAGGTCATATAATTATTTATCTCTTTGATATCTGATGGGAGAGCATTCCACAGGGTGGGCACCATAGCTGTCAACTTTTCCCTTTTCTTGCGAGGAATCCTATTCAGAATAAGGGAATTTCCCTTAAAAAAAGGAAAACGTTGACAGCTATGGTGGGCACCACTACCAAGAAAGCTCTCTGCCTAGTTCCCTGTACTGTAACCTCACTTCTCACAATGAGGGAACCACTAGAAGGCCCTCAGAGCTGGATCTCAGTGTCAGGGCTGGCCGATGGGGGCAGAGACGCTCCTTCAGGTATACAGGGCCGAGGCCATTCCTCCTTAGAAGAAGCTTCTAAGCAAATTCAAGGGGAACCAAATCAGTTTCATTGGCACACAGGAAGGGCTTTAAAATCAGTCAGACCATTCTTCAGCTGGTCCTGCCCAGTACTGCCAAAACTGACTGGCCATAGCTCTTCAGGGTCTCAAACAGAAATCTTTCCCAGGGACTGAATCTGTGACTTTCTCCATACAAAACATTGCTCTAAAAGGGAGCTATAGGCTCCTCCTTAATTGTATGTTGGACTTCACTCATTGAGAGTTCTTCAGTCCGAAGTCCAACGTTGGGAGGGAGGAATATACACTGTGTTCTGTTTCCTGTGTCTGTCTTCATGAGCAGTTTGTCTGATGCGTCTGCCAATAAGTCTTGTGGGATAAATGTATCATATCAAAAACTTTGGGCAGTCAGCCAGGCCCAGACAGGCAGGGAAACAGTGGCAGAGAGAGGCAGGCAGGCAGACAAGCAGGAAAAATACCCTTGCCAGGCTGGCACAAGCAGACCATATGTGGTGGTGGTGGTAAAACAGCAAGGAGAATTGAGCTATGCAGGTCCCATCTGCACTATGTATTTAAAGCAGTATGATACCACTTTAAATAGTCATGGCTTGCCTCAAAGAATCATGGGGTGTGTAGTTTGTTAATGGCTTTAGCCTTTGTTAAGAGATCCCTACCACCACCACCCCGCCACAGAACTACAATTCTTGGAGTGGTAGAGCAATCAACCCCTCTCCCCAGGGAACTCTAGGAATTTTAGCTCTATCTGGGAATTCATGACTATTTAAAGTGGTATGATACAGCTTTAAACGTATAGTGCAGATGGGGCCTGAAACGCAACAGAACAGTCCAAATAGGAGCATGCGAACGGACAAGACTGAGCACTCCACTGACTTTGTAAAAAGAATTCACTTTTTGGGGTGGGTGGGGGGGGAAGACATTTTAAAGAGAACTAACACAAACCTCCCAGGATCTACATGTCTAAAATTTGGCATAGTTATTCTTCTCTTGAGCAGCTATCATACCTCCACATTTCATGCGCCTATATGAAAAAGTGAAAATTCTGTGGTGATTTTGTTTCCCAATGCAAATGAAAGGGCATACCAAAGTTTTGCGTTTCTGAATGCTTTGTGTCAGATGGTGGCCGGATCCAAATTACTGAATTGGGCCCCAAATCAGATTGAAGGATCTTGCACAGCTCTGTTGCAGATCTTTGAACACAGGTGGAAGATGCATCTCACTCTTGTCAGTCATTGTGATGCAGTATCCTTCACTAACTGCATTAGTTGAACTGGCAGGAAAACATATTATGCAGAGCAGAAAAACAAAACAAAACAAAAGACATGCAGATCATCATTTGATAATATCTCTTTTCCTATATATTGGCTGTGGTGCTATATTGAAGTGAAACCTATATGACTTGTAAACAGATGTGATTACGACTGGTTTTATAGCCTCCCCCGTGGGAATTATTAGTGCCATTTTTTTTAAGGTGCCATCTAACCTTCTGCTAATTTACACATGTAAAATATTCTCACTTAATTTGTACAATGATTATAGAACAAAGCTGACACTTTCATTAGATAGCTCGCAAGAACTGCCCTGAAGAGTGCTCTTGGCACAGTAATGAATGGCATTTAAAACAAAGATTCGTAAGGTCAGCCTCAGTTTAACAGAGAAATAAATTAAGTTACATTGACAGATCTCTGAGCAGTCAGTAAAGGTAACCCCAGTGGTAATTAGAAAGAGGTCAGAATCACGGAGGTCCCCTCATTGATCTTGCATTTTGCAGAGGCTCAGCAAACCTTTGAAACAAATAATCACTATAACTGTCTTAATAAATATGTGGTTAGAATGCTTTATGTAAGAGGCTCCCTCTCGGCTCCGTCTCTTAGATCTGAAGATTAAATCCTGTAATAAAACTTATCAGCAGCAAAATCCTATGCCCATTGCAGTAGAAAGTTTTCACTGACTTCAGCTGCACAGGTGAGAATCACAAGCAGTTTCGTGGGGTATCAGCAGGCAGCACAGAGTTTAAATTAGAAAAGAGGAGGCTGGTTTTTTATTTGTCTCCTTGTCTGTTATTCTGATGAAATATTCACCACCTATTACCCTTTCTTTGGATGTGCATACTCCGAAAAATGGCTTCTGATGATGTCAACACTGGGTGTTTTATCAGACATTCAGATACCAAAGCTTTTCAGTACCCTGGACAGACATCCAGACTTAAGTTCTAAAGCCCTCTTGCCTATGGCAATTGAGTTACAATTCATGTATCTTCCAAGGTGTGAAGAAGGTGTTTCTCCTTCTCACCCATCTGCTTCATCCTCAGACCTGCTTTTTGTTGTTGTGGCCACAGTGAGGATGCAGCTGTTGGTACATGGCAACACCAATGAAATATGGGCCCAGGAGCCCAATGCTAGGGGGAAATTCTGCTTGTTTAAAGGGCTAGGTTACTATGAAACAGATCTGATGAAAGGGCTCCCCCTGTCACCCAATCTCTATTTCCAACAACGAGAGAGGAGAATATCATTTTGGCTTTCCACAGAATGGTAACAAAGGTATGCCAAAATAAAATAAAAGGAAAAGAACTCAAAAAATAAAACCATTACACATAACATGATTTATACTGCAAAACACAAAAGTCATATCGAAAGTCAAGGTCCCTGCACAGAAGTAATGAGGTATAAAATTTATAAATCTGTTTTAACAGAAGAGCACAGTCGCCTGGCACATGCTGTCAAGGAAATAGATGGGAAGAAAGGGAAACATTGCGAATGTCGCAAATGTCAAATCCTGATAATACTACTCCACCTAATCCTAAACCAGCAAATATACACATGCAGACCCAGAGCTTATGCACAGTGTATTATTGCTCTCCTCTCCCAAACATGAGGGGGGGAGACGCAATTTCAGGTACATAAATACCTGCTCTATTTCACCACTCTTCGTTGACAAGGATACCATTATTTCAGTCAATACACCTTCAATATGTCTCTCTCTCTCTGTGTGTGTGTGTGTGTGTGTGTGTGTGTTTTGCAGAGCTTAATTAGTTAAGTTAGCACTTTCATATTATAATCATTGACACTAATGTCCTGCAAATCACAAGTGTCTTTCTGTATTGTCCCCCTTCTCCACCTGAGCTTCTGTACTGGTTTGGGTGGAACATGTGTCACTACAAAGATAGGAGAGCAGGAAGCTTTCCTGTCTGTTTTACTATGGTTGTTTTATTCTTTATGTATTCTTGTTGATTTTGTGATTTTTAATTGTTTTAATATTCTTGTATGTCACTCAGAGAATGAGTTTTCGGGTGACTAATAAGAAGATTAAATAAATAAGTAAAGCAAAACACGGCATTGCCTTTGGAGAATCTACAACCTTTCATTTAGGAGCAAGTGTCCACATTAAAACAACAGCAGCAGCAACAAAAACTTCTTTTTTTAATTTTTTTTAATTTAAACTTTATTAATTAGATACAGAAAAACAATCCATAAAATATATATGTCCACTCAACCAAAAAAAACCGAAAAAAGTAAAATTGGCAAAACAAAATTAATTATAACTGAAGTATAAAACCTTTACAATACATCTATTGTGATAAAGAATAAGATACAACATTAAGTTCGGTATCGCAAAGCAACCAAAAATATACATCACCTCTGTAACCTTTTAACAATTCATATAATTTTCTTGTTCTTCTTTTCCTACTACCTCCTCCTTCAAGGCTTCCACTTGTCTTCATCCTAGGAATCAATCTAACACTTATATTACTACTCTAATAATCTTTATATTCCTTCTAGACATTCTGTATCTTAATTTAAGAAGATGTATATATAGAAAGGAAAATTGCACAAAATAGATTAGAAGGAACAAAAACTTCTATCCTGTAAGAATGTCTTGATGAGAGCATCACCTACGGATATGACATTGACAGCCATTGCAACAATCGCATCCTTCAGCTCCAACCTATTTACAGGCCCACCAATCGAAGTTCAGCTGTGAGTTGAGTGCCCAAATCAGAAACCTGCACTCATGTACAATACATCTTTGTGAGCACATTTTATGCACATTCCCACCATTTGCAACATATTTGTATTGAGGTACAATTGCCAAAAGAGGTTGATCACGTGAAACCAGGTCATATATTTCAACTGTTTTCTATCCCAGGGTCATAACTTGGTCTTTCCTTTAAGTGGAGTTTCATTGGCTGTATTATGTATCTGATTATTTGTTTACATTCAAAGCATGCTTTCCTCTTCCTAGTTGCAAAATATTTTTGGGTTTTTTCTTTGAAGAGCATCCCTTTGAATCAAAGGCAAAACTGCATTGATTTTAAAGGAGCTAGGACGCTGCTCAATTTTTAAAGAAGATCTAAGGTTTTTGGATGTCAATATAGCAAAATTAAATATTCCTAAATGGATGTACCTCTGATGGAGTGAACTGTAGTCTATGAAAGCTTATTTCATAATAAATGTGTTAGTCTTTACGTGCTACAAAACTGCCATTTTTAAAACAAAATACAAAATCCTTCCAGTAGCACCTTAGAGACCGACTAAGTTTGTTCTTGGTATGAGCTTTCGTGTGCATGCACACTTCTTCATTTTTGTTGCAAAAGACTAACACAGCTACTGTTAAAGGTGCAACAGCAGGGATAATTTATTGTGCACCTTAATGGTTAGTTCTGTTAAAGTCAACTATTTTGAATGGGCAGAAATTTTTAGGGATTACAACTTTATCTATTGCCACCTGCATCCATTGTGGCCCTCCAAATGTTGCTGGACTTTAACTCCACCATCCCTGTCTATTGGACATGTTGGCTGGGGTTGATGGGAGGGAGTGCTCCCAACATCTGGGGGCAGGTCACTGATTCCCCACTCTTGACCTACAGTTTTGTCATTTTTTTATGCTCATGACAGCCCCCAGGAGTCACCATCGACTCCTGGCATCAAGTAGGTAGGTGTGGGCAGCCTGCTTGCCACAAGTATTGAAATTGGCTTACACAACAAACTGGAATTGGGGAGTGGGAGTCAGAAACCAAACTGAAAGCATGAAAGCAATACAACTCCATCAGTGGGTTGTCTGTAAACCATTGATAACTCCAATAATTTGATCATGAGCTCAGAACTCCCCAATGATCTAGGATGCTTTCAGGATAAGACATAGGACTTCCATTTTATACAAACATTTATACACCTGAATCTTTACTCTGAATCACTGAGTTTATTCTCAAGACAGATGTTTTGGATGCATACAAACTGTCTTTGTCTCACCATGCAGGAACCACAGAGGTGTGTGTGTGTCCCTAGAAGAAAGCTCAATTCCCTCTCCAATCACTGGACCTCTTTGACTTGTCTCTTGCAGAAAATCTTCAGAAGAAAGGGTACATTCTGATGATTTGTCCCCTGTCTGCATCATTCACTGCCATGTAAGAAGGCTCAATCTAGCATTAAAGATTTGCAAGTAACTTGAGCATCTGATTCGTGTGCTGCGGTACTGGGCAATGTATGGGAAATTTGGGTCATTATCATCAACAACAACTCAGTTAAGTAAATAATTACTCACCAGACATTGTACAAAGTAAGACATGGAATTATGAAGCTGCAGAAGGATTCTCAGAGACAGCCACATTCTGTAACCAATTGCCTAGGCTCTGTATGGTGTTACCGTAGTTTGTTTCTTTTTTAATCACCCTGCATGCAAGTTTTCATGATTTTAACTGCACCAGAACAAATACTCTATGGATGCCTCCAGACAGTCACTATTTTCTGGGAGAAAGCTAAGCACCTCCTGGAACTTTAAGCATCTGCATTTGAAGTGGATTAACATGTAACACAAGAAACCCACTTCTTTTTGAAAGAAACTTTTTGCAATTTGGAAAGTGATGGGGAAATGCATTTTTTTTAGGGAGCTTAAGTAATTTGGAGATTGGATGCACTTTCTGGATTGAGGCCTACATAATATTAGCTGTTCTTCCATTTTCTTTCCTCAATATCTATAAACTTGTTTCTTCAACACTCTTTCTAATCATTGTACTTAACAACTGCTAAAAGACTTTGAGCCCATCAAATTATTTGATCCTTTCCCCACCCATAACTTCTGGAAATAATTAACCAGGTCACCAATTTGCTTTATGATATTAGGTGTAAAGTCTTTCTGACTTAATTTTTAATCTGCAACTATTACATCTCCACTTCATAGCATGCTCCAATGCTATTCAAATATTTTTTATTCTCCTGGGGATCAGAATTTTGCATCAAGATGAGGAACTGATTCAATTACTCCTACCGGGCCATACATTCTGCTCTCTCTGTGTGATGAATGAACTGTAAATAATCACCAGCAATCTGTTCCTTGTGAAAATGATTGCCGAAATAAGGAAAAATACTCCCTGGGAAAGATGTAAGGTTGTGTCTCCAAAAAAAATTAAAATGAAATAAACTAGAGAGTGTATGTCCATAGAATCATAAATATGCAGTGTCGATCTCATGTCTGCATATCAGAGAACAAATTAAATGATCAGCAGTTTCTGCATTTTACTAGGTATTCTGACCTGGAAATAAACCAGGAAAACTTGAAAGCCTTCACATGCTGTTGGATTAGTTCTCTCATCAGCCCAATCCAAAGCAACCAATAGTCAAGGATGATGGAAGTTATATAGAGTCCCGTAACATCTGGAAGGACTCAGGTTTCCCCTCCCTGAAATAGAGCATTATTAAAGTGCACTGTGTCAATCTTGGGGGGGGGGAGTGGAATGTACCCATGTAGAACATTTCCTCACATGCAGTGCTATTTTTCTTAAAAAAAACAAAAAAACAAAAAAACACAGGTGCCAGAATTCACCATGAATGCTTCCCTTTGTCTCTAACAATGGCAATGGCACCCACCTGAGGGTGCCAATGTGTTCCGGCAAGTTCCGGCTAGAAAAAAGCCCTGCTCACATTTATTCAAATGAATAGGGATCAATCCATCAGCCACAGCTGCTCATACACAAGCTTGGTTATGAACTCTGACATTAATAACATAGGAGGGCCAGCATGGTGTATTGGCTACTGTTGGCCTAGAACGAGGAAAACCCAGATTCAAATCCTTGCTCAACCATGAAGCTCATTGGGCAACCTTGGGTCTAATTTACCTCACAGGGTTGTTGTGAGGATCAAAGGAGGGGAGAATCATGGTGTGCTGCCCTGATTTCCTTCGAAGAAAGATGGAATGCAAAAGCAGGGGTGAGGGACCTGTTCTGTCCTCACCACACTGTCTGGTGACGTGTGCAGCTTGACATGCAGGTAAACCCTCTTGTCTTTGATTAAAGAGACTGTCTCTGTATATTTTTGCTTTATTAAGAGACAAGATCAGGATAAAAACAAAGATTTGGATAAAGACAAAGATCGGGTGAAAGACAAGTGTTGGTAAAAGACAAGTATTGGTAATTGGTAAAACAACGATGCGATTCCACAGATGGAAAACATGTAACAGAAATCCCTCAGGCTCTCTCACCAAATGGAACCTCCCTCCCCTCATACACCTCTGCCAGCAACTGTCAGCAACTGCCATCCGTTGCAACATTCTGGCTGGCCAGTATGTGGGGCTACACCGACCAACACAATACAACACATACAATCTAAATACATCTATAAAAATCTTTACATGTGCCAAAGGCACGACAGGACCTGTGGTCCTCCAAATGTTGTTGGACTATAGTTCTCATCTTCCCTGACTATTGGTCATGCTGGCTAAAGCTGATGTGAACTGGAGTCCAACATTATGTGAAGGTCACTAGTTTCCTGTCCTTGGTGTAGTTGTTAAGAGTTTTCAACTGGAATCAGGAAGACCTGGGCCCATATCCCCATTCAGTCATGAAGTTCACTGGCTTAACTGGGGCCACTCACCATCTCTCAAGCTAAGTATCTCACAGGGCTGTTGTGAAGAAAAATGGAGGAGAGGAACCATGTATTAGGCTGTCTATGCAATATACCTCTAAAGCACATTCGAAGCACATTTTCTCCCTCAAAGCATTCCGGGCACCATAGTTTGTTAAAAGTGCTGGGAACTGTGAAGGGGAAACTGCAGTTTCTTTCAAGGGACGGGTGGGAAATGTTCACTGAATGTGCTTTAAAGATATCGTGTGTAAACAGCCGAAACCCCTTGAAGCAAGGGTAGGATTTAAATGTAATATAATAATAATAATAATAATAATAATAATAATAATAATAATAATAATAATACTGAATAATACTAATACAAATCATAATAATAATTTACTGAATATCATCATGACCCAGTCTAATGTGATGGCCCAACCCAATCTGATCCTCATTTCCACTTAACAAGAGAAATTTTAAGCTTCATAGCAACTTACTGCCATTTCCAAGTTTACCTTTTTCAGCTTTTTATTTTTTATTTTTAAGGACCACAAAGATGACATGAGTTACAATACAATTCCAGGCCTTTCCCAAGTAGATTAGAGCTGGAAACAATCGCAAGACTGAGCCTGTCAGTTTTCAGAATAGATGGTGTCTTTCAAAATCACCTCCAAATCGTCAAGTGGCTTATTGGCAACACAAGGCAGAGTATCTATTTGCACAAAGGAGAATATTTGTACAGAGTAATGGTTACTGAGGAGACAGAGGTCACAAGACCTTTAGCGGAATATATGAATTATCGCTTTTTACAAACAGTTATCTGTGTGACATTTTATAGTATGCTACTTCAGGAAGAAATGCTTGGCTGTTCTGTTCGATTCGACCCCCACCACTCTATCCCGTCAAGCATAGATTAGATAAAGTGGTAAGGTACTACGACTCTCAGGGGGGAATGCTGATAACATTACAAATTTGTTTAAAAGCTTGTGAGGGTAGATGAGATAAGAACAATAAAATGCTTTGCACACCAAAAACAACTATGGAAATGATGAATAAGAAATGCCATTCATGGTCATAAAAAGCCTAGGCTTTCCTTATACCCCAGTTTTAAAACCAATGCTAATGATGAAATCTCTCTATATCTCCCTGTTTCTCTGTGCTAGCCATACTCTATGGTGGTGCTCAGTATATAACTGGATAATTTCAGGAGAATGAAAGATTTAACAGATTAAACATTAGTGCCCCTCAATATCAAGTGGGTTTAAAAAAAATTGGATGAATATACTGTAACAAGAGACATTAGTCATATGTCAAAATAAGAAGCGAATATAACACTCGTAATTTTGTCTTGATTGCCATTCCAAAATGAAGTATTTTGATTTCTCTAGGGTTTCCATAGAAACACTATAATGAAATCGGGGGGAAACATGTATTTCCCCCAACCAAGAAAACTTTACAAAAAATAAAATATAAATCTCATCAGACTGCAGGCATGGAGTTGTAATGTAATGTCACTGGTGAATTTGCAGCAGCGCAGAGGCTAACATGTTAGGATAGATGGTGAGGCTCTCCGTAGATGTTTTGACTTAATACCCTTTGCCACTGGGGATTCCTGAAGCTCAAAGTAATAGTGTCTCCTACATCAATGTGCAGTGAAGTGAATGTGGCATTAATCTTCATAGAAAGTTCAATTCTCTCAAGACTTTTGGAAAGATAATATAACCCACATTAATAGAAGGAGCGACACAGGTAACTAGGCCTGTCTGCCTACCTATAACCACATGATTAAAGGAAGATTTAAAATTTGGTGTCCTTGCAATTTGTCACAATGAGGTGTAAGTACTTCAGTATTGTCATGATGAGCACATATAAACTGTAAAACAAAACTGTGTGTTGAAGCGCAACTAATGAGAACCTATAGGTCGAATCCAATGAAGTAATTGAGTGAGCCGAATGAATTCTGCTCCTGCAATCAAATTTCCCCTCCTTCCCCATTTGTCCCAATTCTGCTCCAAAGGGTGTTTGCGCACATGCACATGCATGTGTGCACGTGCACTGAAGTTATGTGTACAATAACTTCATTGGATACAGGTGTTCAAGAAAACACAAAATCAACAACGTCAAAGTGTTACCATATGTCAAAGGCTCCTTTGGCTGATGCACAGAGTGTTCAATCCTGCTTTCTGCAGGGATTGACTGCAGGGGCAGCTGATCAAGCTGCATCTCTACTTTTCCACACATCACCCCAGGGGTGATGCTCCATATGGGTCCACACCTGACTAAGGGATCAGAGGAGGAACGGACTCAAGTCTGCTGTGCTACAGGGATGGTGCAGGGATTGGAGCTGGCCAGGGCCAAGGTGAGGGAGTCAAATACCATTTGAAAATTAACATGCATCTTTTGGTGCCGAGGGACGCTGGTGGCGCTGTGGTCTAAACCACTGAGCCTAGGGCTTGCCGATCGGAAGGTCGGCAGTTCGAATCCCCATGACAGGGTTGGCTCCCGTTGCTCGGTCCCAGCTCCTGCCAACCTAGCAGTTCAAAAACATGTCAAAGTGCAAGTAGATAAATAGGTATCGCTCCGTCGCGAAGGTAAATGGCATTTCCATGTTGCTTTGGTTTCGCTAGAAGTGGCTTAATCATGCTGGCCACATGACCCGGAAAAACTGTATGCGGACAAACATCAGCTCCCTCAGCCAGTAAAGCAAGATGAGTGCTGCAACCCCAGAGTCATTCGCGACTGGACTTAACTGTCAGGGATCCTTTACCTTTACCTTTGGTGCCAGGAGCCAAAAGACAGGTATCCCAGTTTTCATCAGCCAAATGTTGGAGGGTATGCACTTAGAATCATAGGATTGTAGAGCTGAAAGCAACCACAAGGTCACCTAGTTCAGTCCCTTGCAATGCAGGAATCTTTTGTCCAACATGGGATTTGACACCACAAATCTTTCTCTCTTTCCTTTTTTTTTCTTCTTTTCCCTTTCTTTCCTTCTTTTTCCTTTTTTTCTTTTCTCATTTAGCATGTTTTTTGTTAAAGGATAAAAAAAGGATAATATGTGTAGTTATATATTTCCATGGTATTTACTATTGGTAGTACTTCTTTTCTATTATGGGGTGTAAGACGAAGTAAGGAAAAAGAGACAACCAAAAAGGGAATACTTTTGATTCTTTTATTTTATTAATTTATATAGTGGAATCTAACCTGTAAAATAAGTACAAATGGAAAGTACAAATGGAAAGTATGTACAGAATGTTGGAGATATTGGTGGATGTAAGAATTGAAATTCAATAAAGTATTTAATTTTCAAAAAAACAAAAAAAGGGTTATATGCCTAGATATGCCTGCCTGTTCTCTAAGCTCCCATTGCCTCTCTTCTCCCTTTTGGAGGCTCTTTATAACCTCCAGGTTTCCCCAGCCTTCATTCCCTGCAACTGTACTCCTTCCCTTGGGCAAGAGGGCCCTTCACCACTCTTTCAAGCACAGGCAAAGTGTTCAGGCATTGCTCAAATATGTTCCTCCTAGGAGCCACTGCCTGGTTGGTGCTTGGAAGTGACGATCGGCCTCTACTGAAAGGTCAAGTGCTGCAAAGGACTAGCAAGCCCCTGCAGCACATCAAAGACAGGGCAAATGAGGCATCCAGCCAACCTAATTTGGCCTACAGCCTGTACGTTCCCCACCCCAGGCCTTGTCTAAGCAAATGGTCAATTATCACTCTAGATTAAGATAGGCTGAAGTCTTGGTGCTGCATTGTGGGGGTGGCAATGGGGAGGGCATTAGAAACATTGTCCTTTAGATGTATCACTCTAGTGAAAGAAACAAAAACATGATGCCTATGATAAGTCCCCCTTTGTGACCATTTAATATACCCTATATCTTCACATGAAACATGTGAGGTACATTAGGCTGAGAGCTTGTGACTGGCTCTAAGGATGATGGGAATTGTGGTCTAGCAACATCTGGAGAGTCATAGCATACTCTCCGATATTTCTCTGATGAAAATAGGGACATCCTATTTTCAACAACAACAACAACAACAACTTTATTTATACCCTGCCCATCTGACAGGGTTGCCCCATCCACTTTGGGTGGCTTCCAACATATATAAAAACTTAATAAAACATTAAACTCCATACCGTCCAACATTTCTATGATGAAAATAGGGTTGTCCTAAGGAAAAGCGGGACATTATAGGATCAAATCAGCAACCAGGATGGCTTCTGTAAATCCGGGACTGTTCCTGGAAAACAGGGGCACTTGGAAGGTCTGTCATAGGTTTCCCATCCCTGTCTTAGGTGAACAGGACATTGATTTTTAAGGAAAAATACCCTATTAAAATCCTTCAAAGTGTGGTGGTTAGTAGGAAGCAGGTGAGAGCTTCAAATTCCACTATGCTTGGTTTACTTAGAAGCTGAGGTTACCAGAGTGCAGGGTCAGTGCATTGGCCGGCCAGGCAATATGCTTAACTGGATGTGTGTCTTAATAGAAATATTCCAGCACATATCTGGCAGGGGCTATGAACTGTCAGAAGCATTTTCTGCACAAGCAGCTAGCCCTCATGATAGGTCCTCCACTCTCCTTCTATTAAGGCCAGCCTTTCTGCATACTTTGGTGAAGCAGTACTTTGGGGTGGCTGAAGGAGTTTTCACAACAAACCCTGCCAGAAATATACGTGATCATTGGTTCGAACATAATGAGACTGACTGTGCCTCTGCAATAATCCAGCTTTGCCTTAAAATGAGGAGTTTACTTCTCCCCAAATTGCCTTCCTTTCACTCCCAGGAGAGGAGTTTGCATTACTGAACCCTGTGCAAAACCTTTGCGTTCCTCCTGGGAACGGTTCTATATCCAATACCATATTCCTATCAAAATTTCCTGTATTGGCTCCCTAACTGTCCTTTCCTATTTGCCAAGAGTTTTGCAGGACCAGATATTGAGTTCATTGTAAGAAGAGGACACATAAATTACACGGCTTATTGTTTGTGTTATGTGGCTGAGCATCAATTGTGTGACCTGGGAAGACCAATTTCTTTTAAAAAAGAAAGCAGAAATAGGATGAGAGTGAAGCCTGATCTCATTTGTGAAGAGGCTCAATCTAATTCACTATAATGCCAGGTCACTTCCAGGTCACCTGTTTAGTGAGCATTCATCCTGATTTGTTTGCACAATGTTTGCTGGGAGGTTAGATGATGCCCGCTATTTATTGAGCATTCATACATCTTCATTCTCATAATGCTAAACTATGGTTTAGCACGGGGGTCTGCAACCTGCGGCTCCGGAGCCGCATGCGGCTCTTTTACACCTTTGCCGCGGCTCCGGGGCGGATACGCCTGTCCACTCCTCCAGCTGGCCAGCGGCAGCGGCCGCCCTCCAGCTGGCCGGCGGCCCGCCCTCCGGAGGCTGAGGGTGCTGCTGCTGTGCTGCTCTGCTCATGCGTCGTGCCTCGTTTCTGCCAGCGCAGGCGCAGCAGCAGACAGCAGCAGTTTCCCTCCAGAGGTGTGGCTGCTGCTGCTGGTGTGGAGCTGCTGCTGGCTGCTGCATCGAGGCGACGACGAGGTAGGCAGCTGTGGGCTGGGCCAGGGGCGGCGGGTGGTGGGCGAGGGCGAGGGGGGAAGCCCTCCTTTTAAAAATGGTTGAGGAAGCTGCGCCTGTTTCCCTGCTGCTGCCTCCTTCACTCCTGGTTCCGCTCGCAGCCTCAGACCGCGCTCTCGCGGGCGCGCGTCTCTCTCCGCTCCAGAGCAAGGCCGGGACTCGCCCTTGCCCGGGACCCGCGTCTCAGGAGCCAATGGGTGCATGTGTCGCGAGGGGGCTTGGAGGCTCCTAGGAGCCCGAGCACGCACAGCAGGGACGTGGCTGCTTAAAAAGGCTGCATGGAGGAAAAGGCAGTTGTGCGTTCTTCCGCAGCAGCGTCGAGCGGAGCCGCCGGCGGACCTCACCAGGCAAGGTTAGTCATGTCGCCCCCGCCTTCCAGGGCGCAAAGCTGGGCTGGCTGGGCAGAAACCACCGTCGAGCTCTCTGCCTGCCGTGGGCGGGGGGCTTTGCAACCCCCCCAACGAGTCCCTTGGGGTGGGGGACTGGGACTGGGGAGGGGGAGTCCTCTGCCGCTGCTTCCTCAGATGTGTTGCTTAGGCTGCCGGGCGGAGCGCGGGAGCGCAAGTTGGCCGCCTGCGCCGCGCCCTCTGGCTGTGGCCTCTCCAAAGTGGCCTCTCCAAACGCGCGGCGCAAAGAGCGGCGCCTTGGCTTTGCCCCGGTTTGGTTGGGCAGCCTGTGGCTGGAGGAGATCCGGGGGATTCCTCCTCGGAGGCTGAAAGAGGGGCTTGTTCTCCCGCGCTTTCTTTTCTCCCAGTTCTAGGTCACTCGACCCACAATAGCACTTCTTTAGTCTCCTTGCCGCACGCGCTCTGGCAACTTTTCAGGCTCCGGCTTGCGTAAAAACTGGGAAAGCTTTCTCTCGCTTCCCCCCTCCCCTCTCATTTCCTTCCCCCCTCCCCCTCCGATGCTGCTCTCCAACCACCTACCTGCTTGTCACAAGTTTTGGACCCCCCCCCCCACACTCCTTGGAAGGGTTTCATTATTGGAGCTGAGCTTGTCCCCTGCTGAGGTAAATGACTTATTGCTCTGCTTCGGCCGGGGTGGGTGGGTGGGTGGGCTGGTAAAGAAAACCAAACCTGAGTAACTTATGCAGAGGCAGAATTTACTAGGTGGGGGGAGAAGCCCCTGTCGTGACTTCCAGGTGTTTGGAAGCACGGACAGCCCACCAAAAAGAAAACTTGTGAAAATGCTTCCTTCGCGAGGGCAAGGAGTAATAGGGGTGGAGATGGGCCGAAAGTCCAAAGGAAATGATTTCTTGAAGGGGGAGGATGTACTACGGGAGGCAGAATAAAGGGCTGGTTCTCACAGAGACATGGGTAGGAGAATGACGCCCCAAAAGGTTGCAGTTTTTCCTCTGTCCTGAGTGTGTGTTAGGGGAGCCTTGACAAAGTACTTGTTGGCGTGGAAGAGAGGAGTCCTAACTTGGATCTGTGTTCATGTGCAAAATCTATCGCCATTGTCATTAAGGGGGCAGGGAACTCCCCTAAAAAGGTTTGAACACTATGAACTACTACAGCCACCTGTATGCAAGTCAGCACAAACATCACAGGCTTCTCTGGTGCAATTCTGTGCTTTATTTAGCAAGAGAGGAGGTTGGAAGAGGTGAGCATAGCCTCTGGTCTGGAATATTGAGGGTACAAGACACTAAGATTATTGTAAAAGCCAGCAGTCTTCAATTAGACATGGGACAAACATTTAACACAAGTGTGCAGTTGAGGACTCATTTTTAAAAAAACAAAAAAAAAAACAACAAATCAAATATTTGTATGCTGTTGCAACCCACCTTGGATCAGGCTGTGACCTGGTAGTGGTCCCCAGGTTGGATAAAAATGAATGATTAAAATAAATAAATAAAAAAATGGATTATTTTTTATTTAAATCAGATTTTTTTATTTAAATTCGATTTTTTAAATTTAAATCAGATTTTTTTAAATAAAATGCAGTGTTATATTTGTTTTAAATGTCGCAGTGGTTTTGCGGCTCCCAGTTTCTTTTTTTTTCTTCAGAAACAGGTCCAAGTGGCTCTTTTTGTCTTAAAGGTTGCAGACCCCTGGTTTAGCATTTCGTCCAAACCAGTCTCCTATCCGATAGAAGGGACACAGGTGGCACTGTGGTCTAAACCACTGAGCCTCTTTGGGTTGCCAATTGCAAGGTCGGCAGTTCGAGCTCCTGCTGCTCTGTCCCAGCTCCTGCCAACCCAGCAGTTTGGAAGCATACCAGCATGAGTAAATAAATAGGTACTGCTGCAGCATGAAGGTAAACGGCATTTTCTGTGCTCTGGCTTCTGTCACGGTGTTTCATTGTGCCAGAAGTGGTTTAGTCATGCTGACCACATGACCCGGAAAGCTGTTTGCAGACAAATGCCAGCTCCCTCAGCCTGAAAGAGGAGATGAGTGCTACACCCCATAGATGCCTTTGGCTAAACTTAGCCATCAAGGAATCCTTTACCTTTACCTTTTACCCTATCCTATACAGATGTTAGAAGTCCAAGTCCCAACAGGGCTTACAAATGCATTTGAAAAGACAGGTTGGGATATGTATACAGATGTTTCTAAAACCCTCATGCAAAATTCAGATCTAACTTGATTTGATCATATATGGTTGTATCAAGATTCTTTAAATGTGGTATTTATAAAGAGTGGAGGGATGCATGCATGCACCAGTAACACTCAGCACAAAAAGTATATTGATACAAAATGCATGCAATTACATAGGCAGAATGCTTTCTTGTCCTGTTTTATCAGTGCACACATGCTCATTCCTAAACGGTGCAAATGAACTGAAAGTTGTTGCAATGTGCACATGCTCCAGATCTGGAATTAATGCGAGGAATTTCTCACTAGCCTGGAATTCAGGGGGAATATAGGACAGAGTATACAAAGGGAACAGGAAACGAATGGAGTAGAAATCTTTTCATGCTTAAGCCTGACCCATGCCTGCCCATTTACATGCAGTTTTAAAAAAATGTAGTACGTACATGTATATGTGATAATATGTTACGTCCAGTGCTCCTTATCGAAACTCCAGCTTTTTTGCAAGTGTTAGGGAAATGCCCAATGTCCTAGTGATGTCTGCCATGTACAGTCATACCTTGGGTTACGGCCGCTTCAGGTTGTGCTTTTTCGGGTTGCGCACCGCGCCAAACCCGGAAGTACGGGAACGGATTACTTCCGGGTTTTGGTGCTCGCGCATGCACAGAACCTCTAAATCGTGCTTTGCGCATGTGCAGAAGACCAAATCATGACCCGTGCATGCGCAGACACGGTGCTGTGGGTTGCGAACGCTGTGGGTTGCGAACGTGCCTCCCACATGGATCACGTTCACAACCCGAGCGCCCACTGTATATCATATACCAGTTGTAAATATAGAGTTGTCTTCCCCAACCTGGTGCCCTGTCAGATGTTTTGGACTACAGCTCTTATTCGTACCAGCATGCACCGTGCTCACTGTGGCTGATGGGAATTGTAGCCCTGAACATCTGGAGGATACCAGATTGGAGAAGGCTGATTTAGGGAGGCACCACATGTGGGTGGAGGAGGTGGCCACACTACCTCCATAATGTCTGGCTGGGTCCTCAGTGGTTCCTCTTGCTTAACTAGAATTCCTCCACTCTCTTTTGCCTAATGGCGTGCTCTGTTTTTTTTATAGGTTAATTCTTTTTTTAAAAAAAATTTAATTTTATATACCACTTTTCCTCCAAGGACATCACCTACTTCTCCCCCTCCCCATTTTATCTTCTCAACAACCCTGTGATGTAGGCAGGGCTTTTTTTCCCCCCAGCCAGAACTCAGTTCCAGCACCTCTCAGGTGGGTGCCAATGCCTATGTAAGAGAACAAGGGAAGCATTCACAATGAGTTCTGGCGCCTCTTTTTCTAGAAAAATAGCACTGGAAGACAGCAACTAGGCAATGGCTACCCAGTGAGCTTCACTACTGAGTGGGGATTTGGGTTTCCCGGGTCCTAGTCCGGCATTCTAACTGCTATGCCACACTTCTAAGATGGGTCTATTGAGGCCCAAAGCACAACTTAAAGTGATGTGGTCAGCCTGAGTCACCCCTGGATGTATGAAAAAAGAAAAGTGACACATGGAACCCCAACTTCTGCCCATGAAGCTCCTAGACAATAAAAAACCAAAAGGAAACAAACACACACACACACAACACAGAGGATCCTTTTTATATAAAAGAGATTAAGCCACAGTAGCCTTAGGCAGTGGTAATTTATATTCAGGAGTTTATGAGTGCTTTACTGACTTCATTATTCAGAAAGGAAAATCCATACTTATTATTATTTCAGCTGCTGCGTTGACACACACTCTAGGTATTTTCAAAGCTCAGAGCATCAGTGCAGTGAATTTGTATGCACTTTTTATGCGAATTACCAGAGAGAGCCTAATGGGGTTAGGCCTCGTGTATATGCAAAATACGGCTTCCCGCGACTCTCTCTTTAATGCAGTTTAGAAGCAGAAAACCTTAAAGGCAGACAGAAGGAGAAAGCAGCATAATATGAAAGACAGGCCAACCTTTCAAAGAGATGCAACTTTCGTCTACCTCACACATCCCCACAAGGACAAAATCAAATGGTCCTCTGAATACTGTGAGACTAGAATTTCCACCATCCCTGTTCACTGGCCATGCTGGCTGGGCCTGGTGAGAGTTTAAGTCCAGCAACATCTGTGTGGTATTGATTTTTTGTTTGTTTGTTTGTTTTGAGGGAATGGTTCTTGGTGCATCCATTGCAACTGGTTGGTTTATTTATAGCAGCATTTCTATACCACTGCATCATAAAATATCAAGATGGTGGGCACTGCTAAAACATAAAACATCACCATCTTTTTTTTAAAAAAGAAATACAAGACATTTAAAAAGTACATGTAACCATTAGCTCATTAGCTAATCAAAATGATTTTCTCTTTTGTAGACATTTTTTTAGGCATTTCATTGTTTTGTTTTACCTATTTTCATGTTTTCATCCTCTATTTTATTCTGTGAACTGTCCTGAAATCTTATGATGAAGGGCAGTATATTAATCAAACAAACAAACAAAATGTCGCGAGCCACTTTGAATAGCTGAATTGACAAATTGCATATAACTCTAACAAATAAATAAATATTTTTTACTTCTGAAGGTCCTCCCAGCACACCCAGTCCAGGGGCTCCTTTTGTGGTGTGCGAGGCACACTGAGGTCCAGGATTGTATGGACCACTTCTGCTTCCACAACCGAACTTCCTCTCCACCCTTCATACAAGACCCCGCAGACCCACCTAAGTTGGCTCTCAGATCTTCTTCCGGAACTGTTTTTCAGACTACAGTTCCCTTCATCCCTGACCACTGGTCTTGCTAGCTAGGGATGGTGGGAGTTGCAGTCCGAAAACAGCTGGAGACTCTGCATTTTGGGAAACAGTGCTCTGGAGAGATGAGTGGGATTTGCCAGGGCACCTCAGGGAAGGAGATAGAGGGAGGGTCCATTGTGTGAGCAGAAGAATATAAGATTGCATTCTGTTCTCACAGTGGCCAACGTTGGAAGCCTGCAAACAGAATCTGAGCCCAGCAGGAGGCTCTCCAAAGTTTGGCTGCATGCTATCTTTGAAAGAAAGATTGAAATTATGGAATACCAGTGGTGCAACCTTAGCAACAAGAAAAAAAATAGCATCCTGGTGTTCTGAGAACCCAAGAAGAGTCTGCTGGATCAGATCCAACACCCGTGTAGTCCAGTATCTTGTTCTTGCAATGCCAACCAGCTACATAGGAGAAGCCTGCAACAGGATTCTCCCCAGTTGTGATTCCCAGCATTCAAAGGCATTCTGTCCCCAACTGTAGCCACTGATCATAAGAGATGAGCATGTAGGTGTGAACCAGATTCGCTGCACATTTCCTGTCCATTCATTTCCATTTGCAATGTAGGCTTTCTGCAGAACAGGAATAGGAGAAGAACTATAATGGCAATTCACAGCGGTACATTGAAAACATCTCAAGCCACAACTATCACCAAAGCCATTTACAATGTCACAGGCAATTCAGAGCTTTACAAAATAATATGCAGACAAATAGATTTTTAAAACTATATATATATATATATATATATATATATATATATATATATATATATATATATACAGCCTGGTTTTCAGCCAAAGTGCTCACAGGCAGGAAAATGATACTTGATCTTTCTCTGTCTCTCCTCTATTCTCTCTCTCTCTTTCCCCTGTCAGTTTCAATTACAGTCACAAGGTGGAAAAAACCTGGAATTTATAGGAAGAGTATGCAATTTTAGGAATCAGTAGTCACAAGAAATTTACATCAATGGCTGCAAGGCTAGAATAAGTTTGTTTACATGTGCTGTTGAAAACACAAAGGAGACCTGGGCAATACAGAAAAAACAGTGGAACAGAAAAGCAGGAAAGCTTGGCAAGAGAACAGCTCTGATGCGTATGATCTGTAAATAAGATCTAATTGAACCTACATGAAGTTAACGTTTAACAAGAAATATTTCATGAGCAACACAGAGGAAGCAAGGCAGTAACTTGCAATGGACAAATAAGACTTTGAAAAACCCAAAGGTGAGCTTTTGAGGAATACAGTCTTGAGACTCAGGTATCTGACAGCACAATCCTATACAAATCTACTACAAAATAAGTCCCATTTTGTTCAGTAGAGATCATGCCCAGGTAAACTAAGAAAGTAAAAGAATACCTTGGCTGTTCATAATGTGGTAGATTATTTCCAATATGGTCCAACCCTTTTCAATATGATATTTATTAGAGATAATGAAAGGAATATAAAACCAGTCCTTTTATTTTCCTGGAAGACCTTGGTGAACAGGATGATGAATAAACTGAATTAACTGAAAGGAGGAGCCTAGGCCAAAGCATGTGAAAGAGGCCTTACTGGGCATTCGGAAAGGTACAGATCTACTGCCAGTCCATGTCTCTTTTCCGCTCTTCATCATAACATTGACTTATATAAACACAATGTTTGGTATGACATCATCACCCCCTGCCTTCCCTTAGCATTAGCTATCTGTTATGAGATGGATCAATGCACAGCAAGATGACATCATGTCATGCACTGTGAGGCCTATTAGGCTGAGGGCAAAAAAGGAGTGGTGGTAGCTCAACATCTCACACATTTAGGCCTAGTCTTCACTGTTTATAGCAGTGTTTTTGCAAGGGATAGGGAAACTGTGGACCTCCAGATGTTGTTGAACTACAACTCCCATCATCCCTGACTTCTGGTGAGGTCGGCTGGTGCTGATGGGATTTGGAATCTAACATCCGAAGGGTCAGACGTTCCCCATCCCTGGTATTTATTATATGACCTCAGACTGTAGGTGGGGTCTGAGATGGTTCGAATTTCCATCTGAGTACATGTAGGAGATGGCTGGAGAAGGGTTCTAGCCTAGTCTAGACACTCTTGTTTTCCATGTTCAGGTATTCTTCCCACTCCCCCCACGTCCTTTGTTTGGAGGCGCATGCAGCCATGGAAGTCCCTATCTGCAATGAAGTGCAATGTTTGCTCTTCAGTGGGAACTATGCCTAAGTTAAACCCTAAATCGGGGGTCAGCAACCTGCGGCTCTGGAGCCGCATGCGGCTCTCTGACAGGTCTCCCGCGGCTCCGGCATGCCCCCTTTCAATGCCCTTTCAATAATAATTAAATGGTTATCGGCAAAAAAAAGGGGGCCAAAAAACCCATGAATAATCCGCATCAACGTTGAACAGCTGGGCGGTCTTTCTCAGCCCTCTCGGGGTTCCTGAGGACAGACCCAAGATTGATGTCCACCTTGACCACTCCCAGAGAGAGGAAGCGACTTCTTCACACCAATAAGCGTGTGGGGAGGGCTGAGCTTTTACCACCTCGGCGTGCCGATTAGCAGGACAGATCGCCCGCCTTGGCGCATAGGCTCGGAGCCGGGGCCTTACCGCCAAGGTAGCCACTGAGGATGAAGGCGGGAGGCGGGCACGGGAGAGCGATGCTTCGTCCGGCCAATGAGCCGCCGGGATGCCTGTTCCTGTTTGAGGGGAACATGCCAATGAGGGTGGCGTTAGGGCGGGGAGAAGAAGGACCTGGGCTTTGCGAGTTATCGAGAGAGAGAGAGAGAAAAAAGAGTCGGGATAATAAAGGCGGTGGGAGGTGGCGGCGGCGATTGGAGCGGCCCCTGTTCTGAGCGGCCCCTGTCGGGCGGAATCCTTTTCAAAGCGGCCGCGCGGAGGGTGGAGCAGGCGGGCCAGGCGTCGCCGTGACGGGAGGGCGGTGATGGTCGCCGACAGGATGAAGTAGAGCTGCTTTGGGGCGGCGGCGGCGAAAACGTCCGGGCTGCTTCTGAAACCTCCGCCAACCGGTGCTTCGCCAGCGCTCGCTGCGGGCGGTGTACATGCTCAAGACGGCCCCAAGGGCGGCTCGGGGGCCCGGAGCCCCGAGGTCGGCGCGCTGCAGTGCCTGGCGTGATTTCCTCCCCCCCAAACCTGTTTTTTGCTTTTTGGCTTTTTGCCTTGCTCTCCCACCCCCCCTCTTTTTCTTCTTCCCCTCCTTTTTTAATCCAAGGGGAGAAATCCCATTTTTAAAACAAACAAACAAACGAAAAACAAACAAACACCCCCCACAGCTGCTGCAGCCACTCTATTTGAATTTTTATTATTACCCTTTTCTCCCTCTATCCCCCCTTTTTCTTTTCTCTTCCCCTTTTGTTTTTGTTTTCAAAAAAAGGAAAAAGAAGAAAAAGATTTTCCCCCTTTATTTTTATTTTTTAAACTACTACATATTTTTAATAGATATTCTCCCCACCCCACCCCACCCCCAATTTATATTTTTCCACCCCACTTTTCCATTCCCACCCACCCCCTTTTTCTTTCTTTATTAGTTCGCTTGCCAACCTATCTTAGAGGGGGAAGCCCTCTCTCCCACCCACCACACCCCCAAAAAACAACTTTGAGCTGAACCCAAAAAAACGGGGGTAGATCACTGCTGAAAGTAGATCACAGTTTCTTGGGAGTTGGCCACCCCTGGTATAAGACATGTAACTAGAATAAATTTTTTAAAAAACCAAGCAAATAATTGTAATAACTACTGTAATAAAGCACTGCTATAATTATATATAATTTCCCTAAAATTTTGGTTTCATTCGCCTTTCCGTGCTGAAATGTCACAACCTGAACGACCATGACTTGCCCCCCCCCCCAGTTTTGATCCTGGGTACGCCCCTGAGTCAATGCAAAAAAGTAATAACTTATTCTTGTTGTTTTTACTAATTATACTTTGCATTGGCTCCTATACGTTATTTATTATTATTGCATTAAGGTAAAAAACAATATATGCAGCGTTATATTTGTTTTAAATGTCGCAATGGTTTTGCGGCTCCCAGTTGTTGTTTTTTCCCTTTGGAAACGGGTCCAAGTGGCTCTTTGTGTCTTAAAGGTTGCAGACCCCTGCCCTAAATGAAGCTGCTGAGAGAATGGAAGTTGCCTTTGGGTTACATGCCACCTGTGAGCTACCTTCAGCATATTTTCTCTAATCTGTATTGGACATATTTTGATACCGGATATATTTTGACAATATATACATCTATCTCTCTCTCTCTCTCTCTCTCTCTCTCTCTCTCTCTCTCTCACACACACACACACACACACACACACACACACACACCAGGGGGCGTGTTTAATGGAAAGCGCTTTCCAATAGTCACGTGCCATTCTGAGTGTCAAATGGATTAGTTCCATGGTTGTCTTCCTGAACTGTGTTGCATTTAGGTCATTGTCCCTGTTCAATAGTCTATTCCTTCCCCCAAACCTCCTCTCATTCTTAAATGGTTGAAATAGCACACAGGGCTGGTACACAGCAGGAGACATTTCTTATTACTATTTTCAACGGCAGAAGCAAGCGGTAAATAACACTGTCATTGCAAAAGCTGGTGATGAAGCTAAAATCTCTGTGTTCAATACAAGTGTCTGTTTATTGAATGTCTCCTCTGTAGGGATCACCACTAATGGTCCATAAGTGAGAGGGGAAAGTCAATAGTCTTCAATGATAACCCAAGAAGACAAATGCTTCTTTCGTTTTGCCTACTCCATTGCATCCAATTTAGGAGACCCAGAATGAAAAGCCATAGAATGTACTAAAGGATTGCAAAAGGCAGGGCTCTATGTCTCCTAATGGCTTTGCATTTTCATATTCTTTCAGCATTTTATTTTTTTTGGAGGAAGGTATTTGATGTCAGTCTGCAGAAGTTCCACATGGCAGAAATCTCCATTTCTTAAGTAGTGAAAAACTAAATAAGGAGAATGCCATCGTCCGTCCACTTCTGACAGATTTACAAAGCTTATTAAGTCTATTTTTTGCCTTCTCTTTGTGTAGTAAACCACTTTCATATTTGGATAATGCAGTGGTGTAACGTGGGTTGCCAGTACCTGGGGCCGTGAGGAGGGGGTGGATGGGAGGGAACAAAATGGATAGAATATGCACATGCATTCAACTGCCTAATGCTGTCCCACATCACCCGGGATATTGCAGCTGAAGGGATAAGAAAAGACGAGTTGTTCTGTTTCCTGAAGAGGTCACTTCCTGGTTTGCATGGAGAAGCAGTTTTCAATGGAGCTCAGCAACAGAAGTGAGCAGCTGTATTGAGGAAGCACTGAGTGCTAACAATTTTGTGCTGGGGCAACTGCCCCTGTGGTTCCCCCCATATGCTATGCCACTGGGATAGGTTACAGATAAAAATGAAAGCTGTTAGCGACTGACACCTTGAGAAAACAATTGTGCTGGTAAGGACACAAATAAAGGAGCAACCAGATTCTGCTTCTTTCTCAGGGTAGCTGTAAATTGTGCGTGCGGGGGGGGGGGGGGTTAGAAGTGGAAGAAAAATAAAAGACTGTGTTAAAAATGGGGAGAAGACAGCATATTATTTCATTTTTAATTTTGTTTTTTGTCTTGGGCAAATTCTAAGAGAAATGCTCTCAAAATGGTGGGCCGCCAGGTGGTGGGGATGGAAAGGTCATTTCATTTCAATCGTAAAAGCCTTTAAAAGACAAAGCATGATTATATTAATCCATTCAGGTTGGTAATCTGGTGATTATACCATGTTCTGTATTTAATGCAGCTTTGATTAATGCTTTCTGCCTCTTCGCCACAATGCAGATGCTACATGGAAAGAATAATTTCTTTCAATTTATTTTCCCCAGCCCTAGACTGAGATGACCCTCAGTCTGATCATAGATCTCCCATCTCACGTGATGGCTTGGCCTTTCCATGGAGGAATGAAGCCACTGCAGATGTTTCTTGCAAGCAAAGAACCAGCAGGGACATTTTCCTGACGTTGACACTTCTGGCAACACCCTAGTCAATTTGCCAGTAGTTACCTGTATTTGGGCCTTGTTTATGGTCGTCAGACAATTTACCCTATTCTCTAAGTCTCACGGAGACCATTATGGGTTACTGGGAGCACAGAGTCCAAGGCAAACAAAAGAGGATTGCATTTCTGAGAGTTATTTTTACAAAGATTATTCAGCTTCCTGAAAGAAATGGGCGTTGTGCCGATGGCTGCTAATCCATTATAAAGCCAAATCATGTTGTATGTTCATTTAAGTGAGTTTATTCTTGTAGCTTTCTCCCTGGATATCCATGCCCATGTAGGAAGATTAGTGCATAGAACATCTGTCTCCTGTTAACTGAGTCTGTATTTTTTTTTAAAGCTTTCATTTTTAAGAAGCCCATGATCCTTGTGAACTTGAATCTTTACATACTAGTGATCTGCTTTGTTTTTGCTTCTACTTGGGAAGTGAACTTCGGGAATTTGTACATTGCCCATCTGACTGGGTTGGTTGCCCCAGCCACTCTGGACGGCTTCCAGCATATACTAATACATCAAACATTAAAAAAAAACCTTCCCTATAGATGTCTTCTAAAGGTTGCATAGTTACTATCAGCTGCCATGTCATCAAAGAGAGAGAATGGAAAGCAGGGTTGATACATCATTTCCTTTGTGCTCGTCCTCCGCACCTTAAGTCTGCTCCATCCAGCTATTATACAATTTTTGGTAAGAATTTGTCTACACATTTCCTTTCAATTAGTGGCACATCAGGATGTGGGACACAGAACATGCAAAGCATATTTCAACGCGAGTGAGTTGCACTGCACTTGCTAAGATCACCGGAAGAAAAATAAACATGCCGGATTTTTCAGTGTATAAGACGCCCCCCCGTGTATAAGACGGCCCCTATTTTTTTTAACCCAAATTTAAGAAGTGAAGTTGTTTAGCTTTTGGGGGTGGGGTGAGGGAGGTCACTTCTGCCAATCGCTCACCCGCCTGCCCGCCACTGCCGATCGCACACCTTACTGCAGCCACAAATTGCCTGTCCAATTGCTGCAGCCACAGCCAATTGCCAGCAAGCCTTGCCACAGCCACCAATCACCCGCCCAATCACCGCTGCCAATCTCCTGCTTGCACATGTTTCCCCCCCCCATTCACTATCTATGTATAAGACGACACCCAATTTTTGCCTTTTTTATAACAAAAAGCATCGTCTTATACACGGGAAAATATGGTACATGACAGGAGTCCAGCGGGGGGGGGAGAGCAAGTGCAGGGGGAGCTCCTTGCTTGGAGGGCACTTGCCCCCCCCTGCCGCTGCCACCACCATTGCTGTTCTGTCTCCCTTTCCCTTTCCCTTGTATTCCTTTTTCTTTTAGAGAGCAAGCTGGGACTGCCTTGTTACTGGTTTTCAACGCAAAACTATAGTTCAGGCAAAAGAGTTCTAGTTTAGCCTTCACCCTTGTCTTGTAGGCTAAACAGTTCTAGCAAACTTTTCTACTGTCCTCCGAATCACTCTAGTCTTCAATATTTTTAAATGAATTTTTATCTAATGTGTTAGGGAATCATTCTGCAAAGAAACAAGTAGACGTTTCTGAGAAGGTTCCAGAGTTTCCCCCCTTAAATTTGGGAGTGGCGCTCTGAGCTTAATTAGTGTCAGCTGGAAGTGCTAATAAAAAGAAGACCACTCGGCTTCGTGTTTGCAGACGCCTGGTGGCAAATGTCTGACCAAAGAGTGCTGCCTGTGAAGGACTGTTGCTGTGATTTACAACATTTTGGAGATAGGACTTTTGTTTGATAGTGTACTGTTTATGCTAACAGTCAAAATATTTCTTTTGCAACCTTAATGCTTGTACCCGGTCTGTGAATAAAACGTCTTGACTGAGACTTCACAGTTTGGTGAGTCATCTTTAAAACAACTTCTTCATTGTTCACCACTTCCGCAAGCGTGCGAGAGAAACAAAAGCTCTGCTAAACAGATTAGAAAGAGGTTTACCTAACCACCAGTATCTGCACAGCAAAAGTGTATGGACAGTAACCTCTAATATAATGTTCGCACATCTGCTAAAATATACAGGACAACCAGTTGCCGTATTCGAGCCTGAGATTGTAAAAATCAAATACAATGGAATAAATAGCAAGGCTATTGTCTTGATCTTTACAGTAGACTGAAGTCTAGAGCTTCTGTTTTTCATGCATGACAGACATTATTCACACTTCTCAAGTCTGCGACATTTTTATTCACCATTTTCAAAGAACCAAATCTGAGAAGTATGTTTTTGAAGGAGTTACTTAGTTTTTAATTTACCAGTTTTAAACATTCCAGGTTTGACATATATTCCACTACACAGCTTTGTTAACTCTCTAACATTGCCAGTTAAGCCAAAATGCAGCATATAAAATCTGGGTAGTATATATTTCTATGTTGTTGCATAAGTGAATGCCTTGAATTTCAAGATAAATGGTGAAAGTAAAGGCAATAGTAAGTGCTATACATATGAATTTTATATAAAAAAAATAAAAATTCAGTTGTGCAGTAATTTAAAGATTTTCTTTATTAAGTCACACTCAACACATTCTGCTGTGCAGAAATGTCAAGCCAAAGTAGAGCTTTGACAAAATACTACTTAAGGCAGTTTTTGTTCCTTCTCTCTCTCTCACACACACACACATAGAGCACTTTCAAGAAATAGAAAAAGAGACAGCTGTTCTCTATGGATCTCTCGGGAACAACAAAGTAAGCAAAAAGAAATATGGTCCATAATAGTTCACTCTGTGACGCATTTTCTCTTCAGAATGTAAAACATACACAAATCCCCCATCTCTCTCATGTAGCCATTCTTCATCAGAGATATTCCCAGGGCATGGCCTCAACGCATATAATGCTGGGTCCTTGCAAAGGATAAGCCATGAGTACTTGATAAAGCTGAGGGTGCCAGCTAGATTAAGGCAACGGAAGGATGCAAGAGAAATTTGATTCATTCATATTTAAAGACAAATAAAACTATTATGCACTTTCTGAAACAGAGGTTGGATGGCCGTCTATCATGGATGCTTCAGTTAGGATTCCTGTATTGTTCGGGTTGGACTAGATAAACCTTGGGGTCGCTTCCAACTCTACGATTCTATGATAAAGGTCTTGCTGGTTTATAGATACTGCCAAATGAAATCATATTTCGAGGGGATTTGCCACCCATGTGGTTGTGTTGTCATATAGCCCCCAAGCAGAGGTATAAAGTGAAAAGAATTTGCATCACCCCTAGCCTTAAAAGATTATGGGTCAGTTTCTCTGAGACAGCAATGAACATAACTTTCTTGAACCAGTTATCTATGGTATAACATGAGACATATTTTCATCCTTGAAGGATTACTAATTGAGGGGCTACCAGGAGATATACAATTAGCTGTTTACCCATAACAGCCACATTGCCTTGATTGAAAAAGAGATGAACTACATAGTTTAGGATCCAATATCACATTTTAAACTATAACTATACTAACTTTTATAATCACTTATTTCCAGAATTTATTATCTTTGTCACAACTCCAACACATGTGCCAATAGGATCTCTACTCCCTCTAGATCCACCAGTGCAAAGGCGATCCTGATTTTGTAATATAAGCCAGACATATTTGGGTAAAATATCACCAATGGATGACTTTTAAAGAATTATCCCTTGTGCCGGCAGAAACTCGTCTTAAAAGGGTGAGTGGACCAGAGCTTTGTCCACTGAGATGCATCAGGTTGTTCCTCAAGATCTGACCCCCATACCAACCTAAGTCAGTCGTCGGTTGAAAATTGCAATTGTAAAAGTAGGGAGTATATTGTCAATATTATTCCCCTCTGGGCACCCTGCTTAGCAAAGGTTAGCAGTTTTATAGCTATCTGTTGTTACTCTGTTACTTTTTTATAATCTGTTGAGCCCTTAACCAGTTCAATTTGCCAAGCAAATGAGGCAGAGGAGCCAGAAGTCTCTCTCACAGCAGAAGAAAACTTTTGAGAAAGTTTTGTCACACTGGAAACTGTTTCAAAATCAGACACTGGAAACTGTTTCAAAATCAGAGGAGCACAATGCAAATCTTTTTAGGATTTGCAGACACAGAAGCAAATAGCTACCTAATAAGAAAGTAAGTCCCAGTTACAGGCAGGGAATAAAGCAGCTGCATACTTAGAAATACATTTTGTGTTGAAAAACCATCTGTCTCTTAAGAGCTGTCATTTGCCCAGGTAGAATTTATTCGCGATGTAAGAACATATTGTTTAGCTATTTTACTCCGGGTCTGAAGCAGGCACAGACTACAGAGATCTATTTTAAACCATCCAGCCTCCAGTACCCCACTCATTCAGTCATGGATGTGACTAAGAGAGTTGTCATGCTTATTATCTGTACCAGATGCAGAAGCTCAAATTGAACCATTGAGCTCATTAGAACACACACAAAGCAAGGGATATTATCCAACAGTCATGGCAACAAATTACTGGGATCCTGGCAAAGGAGTTAGCTGGCTGCAGATTCTAAGCAAAACAGCAACAGTCAGCCGCAAAGCAATCATTTCTAGAGAGCCCAGAAGCAAGACAAGACACTGAGGTTGGTGAAAGATGCAGAGTTGTCAGGAGGGCCAGAGAAGAGTGCCAGCTTTGCTTCTTGACAAATTGAAGATAAAAATAACTATTAATGAGCAACTGAAGGGGGGGAGTGCATGGGATAGGCAGGGGTCTGACAGTAATGCAAACTGAGGCAAATCCCTCTGCAATTGCAGAGTACAGTCCCATAAGCTCCAGTGTCACGTCACTCCATATATATCGAGCCCTGCAGTATATCTTCTACCTTCCTTATAAAAACTCTAATTATGCTGTCTGAAGAGGATCGGACAGCAATCTTCTCCTATCTCATCATACCCACACTTTTCCTTCCTGGAAGGGAAAAGGGGTCAAATCCCAATTCCCTGAAACGCAGAATAACTGAGCGAGAAACACACAATTTGATTCAAATCAGTGTTCTTTTGGGTTTACACCGACATCGACTCTCACACATTTGATTGGAAGCAATCCAGTCTAGAATTAGAAGAGTAAGTCAGGACTAGAGCTTGGGACACCAGACTTCATTTCAACATTAGATCCATCCTCTCGCAAGACCTTTCCCTCTGAGTTTCGCATCCACAGGGGTGACACCTTATACTGAATTCTCCTGCTGTATTGTGCACTGTTGGAAACTGCATTATTTGTTCACTTGGAAACCTTCGTCTGCCTTTGCTTGTTTTGCAAGCCGAAAGGTGATGAAGCAATATTGATTAGCCTTTGCTTTTCAACTGCAATGCTGAATGCGCCCTGAAATTTCTTACTTTCCTGTTTTATACACACGGACCATGTTAAGAGTTGGGTTTCCTCCACTATATGTGTTGCACGTTTGCAGGAGGAGAGCATGTTTATTTAGGGGCAGCTTCCCATTGTGCGGATCGCAAGCGATTATTCTTCGGGTGCACCTGTATTTCTGACAACTCCTAGCTTTAAATGCTTAACTGGTTGGCATGATGGGTGCTGAATCAGGGCCAGCCCTACTGTGAGGCAAGGTTGCACCTTAGACAGCCAATTCTGGATGTCATGAAAGTATGGCAAGTAGGTTATTGGTTTTTTTTCCCCCAGAGAGGAGGAGAGGTTTTTGTGGGGATCTTGTCATAGGTGCAAAATATAAAGTCTAATACACCTTGACTTTGTGAGGTGGGCATTTGCTGCTCTACCTCAGGCACAAAAATAATAGAATCATAGAATTGTAGAGTTGGAAGGGACCCTGAGGATCATCTAGTCCAACCCCCCTGCAATGCAGGAATACACAGCTGACCCATACAGGGATCAAACCTGTGACCTTGGCATTATCAGCACCATGCTATAACCAACTGAACCAGCCCAGCCTTCCCCAATCAATTCCATTCAAAGGCCAGATCCCTACCTAGAAATGAACAAAAATATGTTGCTGAACCAGCATGTGCTGGACAAATACTCCCCGCCCCTCGCCCCCTGTAGAAATACACAATGCTGATTTTGTTATTAAAAGGATACCCAAATCATTTATTTTATTGATCACTTTCTTTCTTTGGGCCATTTACCATTCAACAAAGTAGTCAGCAGATCAAAGGGTCCTATTTGGCTTCATTATTTTTGAGCAAGGAAATCAATGCCAACAAAAGAAAGCATGCTGTTTCAGCAAAGAGACAAAATATCAAGCGAGATTTCCGCTAACAGAAACAAACCTATTCACCTCTGCCATCTTTAGACAATGACTGCCCTAGAATTAATCGAGAGGTCGCTACAAAGAACATTGTGCAATATTGCATGGCTTATGTGCCTTCTGAGGGTTGATTATTACAACCACCTCCAGTACGGTCACTTGAGAACCTCTGCACAAAGTGCATTGCAAGCCCTGCACAACTGATCCAGCAGACTCCGGTTCTCCCACTCACCAGGCTTGCCTTTTTCAGGCATTGGTTGTGTATCATGAAGTGCCGGATCTGCGCATGTGCGCGATGCGATTCGGTGCTTCTGTGCATGCATGTGACGTCACGGCACAGTTCTGCACATGCATGGTGCGGCGAACCCAGAAGTAACCCGTTCCGTTACTTCCGGATCGCCATGGTGCGTATCCCGAACGTACGCATCCCGCAGCGTACGTAACACGAGGTATGACGGTATACCCAGAAATGCCCTACAGGCTATTGTATTTCAAAAGTGATGGGAGTTGTCATCACAGATTTCTGTAAGGGGATAAAGCAATAAATTCAGGCACGTTGCTGTCAATCCATTAAGCTTAACACAAGCATCCCAGGTTAAGTACTTCCGTAAGTCACAACTCTACAACAGAGCAGCCCATAATTAGAATTTTCAACATGCTGCGTAAGAGTCTTCTGGCATTTGTTGTGTCATTAGATGAGTGGGACATATAATTTAAAAGCAAAAGTTATAAAAATTAGGCATTTGCTAATTCATAACCCATTTACATTGTGACAGGCTATAATAGTTTTTAGATTGCTATGAAGACCTCCTTCGTGCTTCTTTGCCCTATAATGGCTCTGAAATTATTAGCACTTGACAGCTCTAAATAAAGTTAAAATAATGGGGTTTGGCATCTCAGTGCAACTTACCCCTTTCTCATCAGTGTTGCTGCAATAATTGACAATGTCAGGTAAAAAATAATTGCAAGTTGCAGAGATCTGTGACTTACAACTGAAGAAGTGTGAGTGCAAGGGTGAAGCGGAAGAGATGGAGCCGCTGTACACGATCCATTCATATCAGACTCCCATTGAAAGATTAATCACGTTCAAAAATGGCAGGTTGCCAACAGTGTTCATTTTGTAACTGTGTCCTGCTGAGGCATGCGACATGTTCTGATTCACATATTCTTAACACCACATTGCATAGGGGATCTGTCTGGTACATCGCCATCTCAGCAAAACGATCCTGCTGAACAGAGGTGCCATTTCAGAATTGGGGACACAAACATTTCATTGGGGTGAGCAAACCACACAGAAAAAAATGCAATGTTCTTGGATATGTTAGTCAACTTTATATTATTATTATTTAAATAGAAAAGGGGATTATGTTAAGGGTGCTTGCTGTTAATGCTTTTTTTTTTTAATAGCTTCAGAGATATAAAAGTTCCTGCCAGATAACAACATGGTCTGAAACATGTCAAGGAAGGCACAAATGTTTCCATCAGCCATCCCTAAATGCTGCTGTTCTGCTGCTCAAATAAATCCATGGTTGTAGATCAGCCACTCTCAGTCTATCTTACCCCCCAGGGTTGTTTTGAGATTCTTTGGAGGAAAAACAGGAGATCAGAATTATAAATAAATAAATGTCACACCAACCAGTGGTACTGTCTTTAGTTCCCCTTTTAACAAAGCAATTCTATAAAAACCCACTCAGAAGAGAAAAGTATCAATGAGTTCAATGGAACATATGCCTGTGGCTGAGGAGGTGGGGCATAAGTAATAAATTGTTGTTGTTGTTTAATAGGTATGGGACTGTGGGACGTGGGTGGCGTTGTGGTCTAAACCACAGAGCCTAGGGCTTGCCGATTAGAAGGTCGGCGGTTCAAATCCCCACGATAGGGTGAGCTCCCGTTGCTCGGTCCCTGCTCCTGGCAACCTAGCAGTTCAAAAGCACATCAAAGTGCAAGTAGATAAATAGGTACCGCTCCGGCGGGAAGGTAAACGGTGTTTCTATGCGCTGCTCTGGTTAGGCAGAAGCGGCTTAGTCATGCTGGCCACTTGACGCAGAAGCTGTCTGTGGACAAACGCCGGCTCCCTCGGCCAGTAAAGCGAGATGAGCGCTGCAACCCCAGTCGTCCGCGACTGGACTTAACGGTCAGGGGTCCCCTTACCTTTAGGTATGGGACTGCAGTCTCAGGCAGAGCATGATTTTAAGCCTGAACAATATTTACCTTGCCTAAATGTCACAAATGAGGGCAAAGGGGCCTTCCCCATGAGGGAAGGGTTCACCCCCAGGCAAATATGTTGTAATGTGCACTTACTGATTCTCACTTGTGTGCATGAAAGGGTTAACCTGAGCTCAGGTTGCAAGTGGCTGTGACTTAGCAGACTCTCAGCAGCCTCTGCTCCCTCACCTTCTCAGTCTTTTTCTCTTCCTGCTTCCTGGAGCAAGCAAAGAAGGAGCCATGCGGCCAATGGCTCCCAGCTGCAAGAATAACCAAATGAACTGAATCTGTTCTAAAAGGAGCTTTTAAAGACTGCATCTTTGCTAACCTAAAGATTGCATGACCCTTCTGCAAGGAAACCAAGCTCTTCTCCTTGTCTGGAATCTTCTCACATCTTTGTTTCAATGCCAATGGAAGGAGAGAGACCTGCTTGATGTAACTTCTGGAAACTCTGTGAGTAAAATCTCCACTTATTTGGAAAGCTAAGTGCCTGTGAGTTATTCTAGCCTTAGTATTTACATGGAGAACATTTGTTTAAGGGTAGGTGAGGACAGAAGTAAATCTAACCAAGTTTTAATGTGCTTGGAGTAATCACCATTGTGCAAACTCTACTACAAAAGAATAAGAATCTCTCTTTCACATTTTTTCCTAAAACAGCCTGTCCATAAGAGGCAAACATTTTTAAAACCAGTCTTGGGGAAAATTCAAGTTTGAAAACAGAATGGCAATTTACGTTTCAGCATTTTTCCTAGATGAACTAGGAGACTTCTATTTAATTGTCATGCAGTTAAAGCCTCGTTGCATTTCTTCTTAACAGTCATGTCCCTCCTATGTTGTTAGCACTGATCTTTTCTAATTCTTCATAGAATATACCTGCTTATTATTATCATTACGACTACTAATACAACATTTCAGGCAATATTAAGTAACCTAATTCTTCCCCTTTCTCAAAAAAAAATCCTTTTTAATTGCCATAAGTCTTAAAATGCTTTTTTAAAATTATGCAACTTTCAAGCTTACTAACTTTCCAGGCCTCCATTTCCCCCCCCCCCTCATCTTCATTCCCTGAGGCTCCTTGGAATATGTATGAAATCCCATCAATTCAAGAGAATATGACAAATGCATCATCAGAGCAATAGAGATTTAATGAGCTATGTTATAATACTTCATCAAAACATCACTGATGGCCTTCAGCTGATGTATTGTATTCAGGTTGTATCAGCCAGTTGTCCTGTATGGAAGAAATGGAGGTCGAACTACTGGGTGGAAGCAATGATAAAGTGAAATGAGGAAAAGGAGCCACTAAGCCTTCTGTACTTTACCCCCAAAGGAATCTAGGGTATTTCTTCAATTTGGATTTTGCACAACTGAAAATGTCTTTTGCTGTCTCTTTGTTAACAAACATACTAGAGAATAAAAACACTCTTGCCCTTCCTTTAGATGGCAAAATGTGAATTTCTGAACAAATAAGCCACCAGGCTCACCCCCGCCCAGTGCTTATTTTCTTTTAAAAAAATGTTTAGGGGTACTCTTATTTTCCTACTCATAATGAAATACTGCCCTTCAGTGAGGCCAAACTTAGATCCACAAAATGTTTAGGGGTATGCGTACCCCCCAGAAAAAAGCACTGCTCTCACCTTTTATACAACCATGTGTTGAGCTATGTTTTGTGTGTGTATGTGTGAAAAAGAGAACACTGGCATCAATCTCCTAATGGAAAAAGTCCAGATACAGGTCTGTTTCAGACACTAACAGTTTGCCTATCGACATTGGAGGGTGTAAGGGAAGACATGAGTCCACACAGACCTCTTTTTATGCTCTCTGTGTTCCAACATGTGGTGGGGACCTGAGAATCGCTTCACATTTCATCCCACAGAGTGTCAGAGAAAGAAAGCATCACATGAGAAAAAGTTGGAACGTGCAATGGTACCTTGGGTTAGAAACACCTCGGGTTACAAACACTTCGGGTTACAGACTCCGCTAACCCAGAAGTAGTACCTCGGGTTAAGAACTTTACCTCAGGATGAGAACAGAAATCGCCTGGTGGTGGCACAGCGGCAGTGGGAGGCCCCATTAGCTAAAGTGGTACCTCAGGTTAAGAACTGTTTCAATTTAAGAACAGACCTCCGGAACAAATTAAGTTCATAACCAGAGGTACCACTGTACTTCGAATTTAAGGCTGTGTGTTGGATTCAGGTGAATTCCAAATCCTTAGCTGAAGCTTGCTGCTCATGAAAGATTTGGGCTTGTCTGAACCAAAATGGTATCCTCCTGAAAATCTAAAGAGGGAAAATAATGGACCACTGAAGGAATGTGGGATGCTTCAGAGATGTGGATGCTAAACAAAAACAAAAACAAAAAAAACACTGCAGGCAGCCAATGTTTTTGCCATAAGCGAATCCTTTATTCTTAAGTTTGGAAGGGTGTGGAAAGGGGTTTTGTGGGTGGGTGTGGCTGGCAGGTCTAGCCAGTGGCGTACGGAGCCGTTTTGGTGCCCAGCACGGCAAACGCAGGAGCACCCTCTCCGAGCTGCTGGGCGCGAGCAGAGAGTTGCTGTGCGATCAGCCACTGCACAGAAGTGGTGCCGGGCGGAGGCTTGGGAGTCGCGGGGGGTGGGGGGGGGGCGCCGAGTGTCACCCCCCCTCCAGGCTGGAACCGGCTGGAACAGGGGGCGTACCACTCTCAACGCCCCCACCTTCCTATGCCACTGGGTCTAGCTTCTAATCTGAGGAAATGAATAGAATTGGGCTCTCCAGTCTCAGTGCTTTGGGGAAGGGATGTTGAAGCAGTGTATCATCTTGTCCCTATCTGTTCTGCGCATGTGACCATTGCTAGGCCTGCTAGTGTTGGTTGCTGGATATTCAAACCCTTCTGTCGTTGTGACCCATGTCCATACACCCACTCCTGTCAGTTCAGCTTTGTACTTTCTGTGGCATTTGGTGCCAACTGAGCAGAAAACGAGCCTGGATAAGTTTCTTTGTTAATTGCTATTTGCTAGTCCCTACAGCCATCCTTCTGAAATTTCTCAGGTTGCTTTCCTAGGGGCACCTCTACAATAAATGTATATATTTTCCTACTGAAATCATTGCTCATAATAACACAGGGAGATAACTGAATCTCTCTACCCAAAATCAGCTTTACCTAGAGCAACAACCATCCCTGCTGCACCTATCCTTCTGGAATTTGTTATATTTCTAACTTTAGCACAAGGACTCAAAAAGGCATGCCCAAAACTTGGCAGTGACACACCTGTGCTCTTCTGCAGCTCCACGGTAATAGCACTAACACAGCATGGAAAAGAGAGTTCAAGGACTCATTCCAGAGTCTCTCTCTTTACAGTATATCATGTCCTCACACTCAAGGGTCAAAACACTTCAGTCTCACCACAGGCATCAACAGAAGCTTAAAATAAAGAGGAAGCCCAGAGCAGTTCCCCTGATAGCTGTGTGGGAAAAGAGCCCAATATTGTCTTTTGTGTTCCATTAGCCATATGGGCTATAACACAAGACACCAGTGATGATTCAAACAGGATTGGGAGTTTCATGGATTCCACCCATTTTCGCTCCATCCTCTGACTGCAATGCTAACATGATCTGTCTCCATCTTTAGACTAGAAAATAGGCTACTTCGTGTTGTTTTGCTAAGGGATTGGCCAAAATTACTCAACATTTTCCATTTCCTGTTCACTTACATTGAAAAAAATGTCTGCCCTGTGGTTTTTTAAATGATCCCTTTCAAAGATATGATACATATTTTGAAATACACGAAAAGCTCGACAATTTTGAGAGGACAATTGCCCCCTGCAAAGCTCAAAAATAAAATAAAATATACATGGAGAAATGCGGTATACTCTCCCTAGGAAGCAGTCCCCAAAAGGTTCACACCATGGGTGTTACCGTTTTGGATCACAGGGGTCTACACATATCTCTACACCAGGGATAGCTAACCTCATTCCTTTCCTGTGTTGCTGGATTACAATTGCCATCAACCCCAGCTGCCACACCCAGTGATCAAGGATGATGGGAGTTGTAGTTCAGCAACATTTGGAGGGCATCGCATTACTTACTATGAAGATAATGTAGATCAGGTGTGACTTCTTCAAATAAAATCATATGGATTTGCACACCCAGAGACACAGGCATACAAGTGGCCAACTTGAAAGTTTCCCAGACATTCTTGCTCTGTGGATACTGCTACTAACGCAGCCACAAGCAAATTTAGACCTGTGCAGGGGGGATGGATAGCAGCAACAGTGAAACCTAGAGAAGTGACTCTAATAATAATAAGGCAGGGCAGTTCACAGAATGAAATCAAGATATAAAACCACAAAATACATAATAAAAATAAAAACAACAACCCAATACCCCCCCAAAAAAGACACATTTTAAAAGGGCATAGAATGTAAATCTGATGAACCAAAGGCCTGGTTAAAAAGGAACATTTTTGCCTGGTGCCTAAAGGTGTATAATGAAAGTGCCAGGCAAACTTCCTTGGGGAGACCATTCCACAGACAGGGAGCCACTGCAGACAAGGCCCCGTTCTCGTGTTGCCACCCTTCAGACCTCTCAAGGAGGAGGTCTCAGAAGATGATCTCAGGGTCCGGGTAGGTTCATATGGAAAGAGGCAGTCCTTGAGGTATTGCAGTCCTGAGCTGTTTAAGGCTTTATAGGTCAAAACCAGCACTTTGAATTGAGCCCAGAAACTAATTGGTAGCCAGTGCATTCGATCCAGGATCGGTGTAATATGCTCAAACCATCTTGCTGAATTCTGCACCAGCTGAAGTTTCCGAACTGTCTTCAGAGGCAGCCCCTATAAAGTCCATCATCATCACCTTGCATGCATCAGATCAGGATGTAGAGGCCATGCTTTTATTTGAGGAAATCCACTGCCATCACGCAGGATAATATAGAACAAGTGATAGATCCCCCAACCCCAAATCTCTATTGTGCTCAGTCTTTGGCTGCCCCATTTTGGTGGCTGGTAACCAGAAGTGACTAATATTTCATTGTTTTTATGACCCCGTTGGAGGATGGCAGTAGGGAAAAGGCATTCTTTTTAAAAATGATGCAGAACAGTTTAAAGATCAGCTTTCCAAATGGTTTGAGTTGACGAAACAATGCTTCCACTTCAGAATTTGATGCCCAAATCAAACATCTCAAAAATTGGCTACAACCCCAGCTCTGATCGCTCTGATCATTGATCTCATCCAAACAAGAGCTATCTCATGAACTGTGAGAGCACTGTTGCATCCAGCCAGCAGTAAGATCAGAAAATGTGGTCCAGAAAAACGAAGGGTGGTGGGGTGTAGTTTTTTTGTTTTGTTTTTTTGCTCACACAACTGTTGATGCTCTTGAATAATTAAAGTCAAACATCATTAAGGTTGTAACCTCCATTAAGAACCCATTGTATTTGCAAAGGAACCCTGTTACTAATTGCTTCTCCAGCTATTCTCTCAATGTCGTTTGTGTACGAGGACCAAGGATCTGGCACTCGCCCAGAGTTCAGTATGGGCAATTTCCTCTAAATGATGAGCTGAATCTATTTTTTTTTTACTCACTTTGCCTTTTGTATTGTACAACACCATCCCCTTTTATTGTTGTTCATGGGGGGCTGTTTATAACACTTAAGCAAGGAGCTTGTCACATTTCGCTGTAAATATCTATATGTTCAGTCATTAAAATGGCTCAGCAAAGCAGAGTGGCAACTGATTCTGAATATTTTAAGCTAAGAAAACCCCCTAAAGGCACCATTATAGCTGAGGTCTGCTCAAGCATTTACCCTACACACATAGTTCAAAAATGTTTTCTGGCATGCTCGGTAATTGAATTAGGAATGGAATCATGATTTTGGAACATTCTTCACAACACACACGGACCATTGGAGTTCAACAACATCTGGAGGGCCACACTACCCCATTGTGTTTAGATTTAGTCATGTAGGTGTGTGCTCCATCTCAAGTAGAAAATGTAAGCTTAATGGCTGAATTTGATACACTGGACCCCAAATAAAGGCCCCAGAAACAGCGTGAAGTGCTGCAGATGCAACAGCAAGGTTCATTCAGTTTGTAATGTAAGAGTTAATTCTGTTAGTGTTATGGTTAACTAGCCAAGATGTGGGCAAGCAGACATGTTGCTTTGCAACCAAGCAAATTAGCACAATCTTCACTGAGGTGGCACATGCTTTGATTGGCTGTGTAGTTCTGAGGGAGTTTTTTCTCTGTATGTTTGGTCTCGCGTCTCCTTGCTAAGCAGAAAGACAAAAGTGTTATTAGAACTTTCTTCTCTGAGCAGCATTATTTGAGTGACTTCGCTAACATGAAGGGCAACACATTTCTTCATGGAAGTCCTAGGAGACTGGCTCAATCTGTTTTGCCATCCTGGTTAAAAATCAATGTTGTGTCTCTTAACCACTGTATTTTGTTTTATTTGGGAGTAGGTAGAAGAGTATTAGAAATCTTTTTCCTTCCTAAATAGTGTATTCCACAGAGGCACATGCACTATGTTGGTTGGGAAGGAAGAGTCAGTTGCTCATTCCATCCTCTCTTATGGTGAGGGAAGCTGAAGGATTTCATTTGATATACATTTTGATGTAGGCCAAACTGATTTGCACCCTTGAAAAGTATGGTGTGGAATTTATTACAGAAATCTGTCAGATACCACATTATGTGATGTGGTTCACAATGAAAAAATGCACAGGCATATATTAATATATGCACTGACTTGCATTCAAATATAAAAAAGCATAGAAAAATAGATTGTAATTGGTGTTTAATGCAGGAAAAGGATAGGACTGATCAATGAAAGGAGATGTAATAAACAGTGTGAAATAGAAATAGGCTGATCCATTCCTACATGTGATGCCCTAGCTGTGAACATGTGTGTGTGAACATGTGATATGCCCCAAAGGAGCTTGCCATTTCTCTGGCTAAGAGGTTCATTTCCCTGAGAACTTCTGATCTTTAATTCTATGGTGGTGAGGTAATGAATGCATTGCATAGATTGAACCTTCCGTCCCTGTCTAAGTGCCAATGATAATCTATAGACTAATAATTAGGCGAATGATCCACAGTCAGTTGAAGTTCTATCAACTTCAGGAGATAATAAAAGCGCCCGAGAGAGAACAGTACCCATGTGACTAAATTAGGGCTAATTATCATGAGTGCTTTGCCTGTGATGAGTTGCTCTGTACCCCCCCCCCCAACCAAACCTAGAGTGTTCCTATATGCAGTTTATGGTGAGGAAGCCGTGTGGTAATTCACCATGGAATCAGACCTTGATCTTGTCACCACACCAGTCAAAAATGGCAGAGGGGGGAGAGCAGGGTGTTCCAAATAATAATGAAGTATAAGGATGGAAACCTCCCAAATAAGTTGCTGACCACTTTATATAATTAAGAAATATTCTATATATAACTGACATTGATGAAATATATCATGTAATCCTCTACAATTAGAATTATAAAGGATAGACAGTCACCGCATGAAAGGTTTCAGAGTTTAGTTTATTAATTACAGCAAATCTATGACAGACTAAGAGAGACTTATGGATATATATGGGTCATGAAAGAACACAGTAGATACTTGAGGCATTTTTGGACTTCTTACATTGAATGCTTGCCATATTCTATACAATGAGTGGCATCCGTCTAAGCCATATTCAGAGTAGACCCACTGAAATCAATAGTCTTTAATTAATTACTTACCACTAATTTTGGTGGGTCCTGCCCTTGAATATCTAAGCAAGGTCCATCAGACCCAGTCAGAATGGCAAATGGTCAGGGATGGTGGGGGTCTGAAGTTCAACAACATCTGAAGGACATCACATTGACTACCTCTGTTTCAAAACAACAAATATATACAGTGTGTGTGTGTGTGTGTGTGTGTGTGTGTGTGCACGTGCTTGCGCGCTTGCATATGAACATTAGACACATGGAATCAGTAATCTGGGATGGAGCAAAATGTTAATGATGGAGGTGCAGAACAAAGAATGTGATTATAACAAACACTCAAGACAAATACCAAGAATTCAAGTTGTGACTGGATGATCTCATAAGCTTTTTCATGGCGTCACAATCCAAACCCTTTGTGTTCATTATAATCACATCCTTTGTTTTATGCCTCCAGCACTGACATTTTGCCACACCCTAACATTAACCTTTAAGCATGCATTTCTTTACATTTAGGCAACTTCTGAACGAAACATGTCTCTAAAAAGACTAGAAACTCCAACATTCTTTCTCTTTCTACTCCATCCACCCCAGCCTTTCTTCATTCTAGCATCACTGGCGGCGGGCAGAGGAACATTTGGGCTGCTATTATTGTGCAATGAATTGGAAGTCAGGAACCTATGCCAAGTTACTACAGATTGTGCTATCATGGAAGCACAGAATCGTAGAGTTGGAAAGGGACCCTGAGGGTCATCTAGCCCAAACCCTTGCAATGCAGGAATCACAGCTAAAGCATCCCTGACAGAAGCCCATCCAACCCCTGCTCAACAACCTCTAGCATAGGAGAGTCCACCAACCTCTGAGGGAGTCTGTTCAGTAGGCAACCCTTAAAGTCATAAATTTATTCCTGATGTTTAGAATCTCCTTCCTTGTAACTTAAAACCATTTGTTTGAGTCTTGTCCTCTGCCTTGTTCTCAACGTCAGGGTTTGGCCTCAGAGCAGGGGAAGTAACACTTAAGAAGAGGGTGCAATGCTAACGGAGGCAGTGCTCCTGAGAATGTGCAGAACAACTTTCCCTCACCATTGCATTGTCTACTCCTGAGTCAATGATGGAGTCAATATTACTGGCCCTCCTACGTGTTGCCAGTCAGAACATGGGTCTTGTTAACTATGCAATCCCAATCAGGATCCTGGAATATCCTAAAATACCCACCATGACCACAAATGGAGACACTGTTGGCCGTCCTGTGCTTTCAAAAAAGAAAATTGTTCACATGGGTGGTCTCTATTCATACAAGCTGTGAAACTGGTGAATTGCAACCTCCTGCAAGTTCACTCCCCCCTCGCTCCTGTAAAGGGAAAGGTTCTTCCTCCTTTTCCACAGAAGGAGATTTGTAAGTTTGCAGCTCCAACGCAGCTCCATTGCCTTGTATTGACAGTTTCTCTTCCCTCTGCCCCCCACAAGTCTGTCCCTGTGTTGTGCTCCATTCACACCTACTCAAAGTCAGTCTGTGTTACAGTCTCAGCTGCCTGGTGGGAAATCAGTTTCTGCAATAGCAGACATTTCCACAAATACTTCTGATGGAACCATTCCCTGATGCTTAGCAAGGCACCCGGAGTCAAAGCTTCAGTTGTGAGTACTGTAAGGGTGCTTGAATGAATGAATGAATGAATGAATGAATAAAAACCTTCAATGAGATCCCTAAGAGTGCCCAGAATTATCACCTAAAGAAATACAGAGTGCCAGATAGCACCAGACGTCATTCTAATCAACACATTTGACATTCAAAAAAAAATCCAGCTGATGGATGGATATAGCAAATATCTTCCTATCATCAAGTTGGATCATCATTCCAGCTGATGGATGGATATAGCAAATACCTTCCTATCATCAAGTTGATCCAACTTGAATTGCTGCAAGGAAGATGAGGAATCCATGGGTTCGGGTGAAGAACATGGCCAAAAGTAAAAGGTCAGGCAGTGGGGAAAATATACATTAAAGCTCTCTTCTAGTCTGCCTGCCTGACAGGGCTGCGTCAGCTGCAGGTCAGCATGGGGACTCAGAGATGAGCAGTAAAGTTGATTCTTTATTCAAGAAAACAGAATACTAACAGATAAATCTATGATGAGACTGACCACAGTAAAGCAGTTGTCAGAACTGATGATTTGGGCTGCCCACTTTCCCCTAAGTCTCCTCCCTGTCTGGCTGTTTCCCCTGCAGTCTTAAACTCCACTGGGGTGGGGAGCCCTGATAACTCTGGGATCATTGTTCTGCTACCTGCAAAAGTCTCTGAGTGCTTGGAGACAAGGGGGGAGGGGACCCGAATACAATAGGACTGTCAGGCTCCTGTGAATCTGTTGCAGCCTCAGCCCTCACCTTCTCCTCAGCTGCCTGGTCTACATCTGCAGTGCTTTCTGTCTCTTCTTCCTCTCTCTCGCTCAAACCTGTTGCTTATTTAGCATCCAGCCATTCTTCCCCCAACTTTTCATCCTCTGATCTGTCTTCCATGTCCCACCACCACACTCCTGGCTCGGAGCCATTCTCTTCTGAAGCATTTCTAGGTGGTTTTCCAGCCTCTCCGGCCTGTCCCTGGCATTGCCTTTCTTCTAGTTTGTCCTTCCTAGCTTATCTTCCATTTTCTCTCATGCTTCCTCATCTTTGTCCACATTTTAACATTCTGAAATGCTCTGTGAGTTGAGGCTACTTAAATGATGGAAATTCCCGGTGCCTTGAAATTAAGACAAACCAACCCAGGAGGATGTTACCAACATTTTCTCTCCTCTTTGATAATTTTCAAACACCGTTTCCAAACACAAATTATTCTCATTAACTTTTGTAGAATAATAAAAAAGCAGAATAAATGTTTGGTACATGGAATATACTCAGAGTTGAGTGTTGATTTCATGCTCTTTATTTCAGCTCATGGTAAACAATGAGTGAGTGCGTTTTCCCCCAAAACCTCTGGCTATATATACATTATTGACACAATGGGTCCCATGTGATTGGCTGATTCAACTTCCCTCCTGGAGCCTGATTGGGCTGCTCCTGAAGACCAATCGGGTTGCTGATTCACTTCCTCCTGGAGCAGGATTGGGAGGCTCCTGCAGACCAATCAGGTTGCTGCCTTCTAGGATCCTACCTGCCTATTGTTCTAGGATCCAAGCTCAGTACATAACAGTAAAACGGCATACCTAGTGTCATGTTGCCTTAACACCACCCAGGGATGCACCTGTGCCCAAGGAGATCTCATGTGGCACCCACAGGGTCCCCCCACCCCTGCTGCAATTATGCCTGAAGGACAGGGGGGCAGCTTGAAAAAAATATTGGGGGGAGGGGCAAGTAAGCCCCATCCCACATAATCAATCACAAGACACAGAGCACACACACCACTTGAATAGCAATGCCCATCAATTCTGAGGAAGCCCAGATCTCTCAAGTATTTTATTGGGGTGGGGAGCGAAGGGACCTTGGCCATTAGGAGTTGGCTCCTAAGCTGAAGGAGATATTCTACTGTGGCCAATAGAAAGTTGAGATGTGTACTTAGTTGTGGTGTTGATGGCTGTACTGTCTACAGAATTTTCAACAGTTTGCAAATGTGCCCTGGGCCTGAAAAGTTTGGCAACCCCTGTTTTAACACATTGCTGCATGCTTAAGTCCTGAGGGGCATCTGTTTGGAAACAGAATGGACTTTCATTGTGATCCAGAAAGACTAGTCCCAATGTATAAAACTGCAGGCGTGCACCCTAAACACGGCAGCAGCATGCTTTACAACTGAATTTTCTCTGAAAGGAAAGTATGCCTGTAAATCTATTCCTTTTATTTCTGGAACTGTTAATTTGCATCAGGTTGTTTCCCATGTCTCTTGACTGATTGGCTGAGAACAGTAAGATATGAGCCTTGCCCCTGTTTATTGTCCAGAGGCTGCTAAAAGTTCATTTGTATGAAAGACTTCTTCATCTGTTTTTCCCCCTCCTTTTTTAAAAAAAAGACTACCTTGCATAAGACTTTCTGTGCAAATTAGAGGCATTGTCTGAATACTGTCAAGTGCGCTCTTAATTTAATAACAGGGTGTCATGAGAAAATGCATAATGCTGAAACGGGGCAGTTAGAGGAACATAATTATTTGAGGCTTTAAAACACATTTCCTCCCTAAAGAATGGAATTGTGAATAAGCACAAAAGGGCAGTGTTCAACTGTGTGCTTTTTTTGGATAGAAGCAGGGATATGTCTATTCCACAGTTCTTCAGCCCTGCTGCACAGAAAGGAGAGTACAAGTCTGGTGTGGAGTTCAGTGTAAGTTTCCAGCCTCTAAGATTGAAGAGATAAGCATGAGAGTGAGCAATACAGTGGTACCTCGGGTTACATACGCCTCAGGTTAAATACACTTCAGGTTACAGACTCCGCTAACCCAGAAATAACACTTCAGGTTAAGAACTTTGCTTCAGGATAAGAACAGAAATTGTGCTCTGTCAGCGCAGCGGCAGCGGGAGGTCCCATTAGCTAAAGTGGTGCTTCAGGTTAAGAACGGTTTCAGGTTAAGAACGAACCAATTAAGGACTTAACCATAGATACCACTGTACCTGTTGAAATCTCAAAAGAAGGAAAGTGTTGCAACTTCCATGGAGATGTCTTGCTAGGATCGGTCAGAGGGGGAAGAGGATTGGGATGAGAATCTGGAAGCTGAGGGTTTGATCCTGAGGAGAGACCTAGAGGCATTGAGCCAGATCCAGGGGAGAGAAAAAGCCAAGTGTCAGGGGCAGAGCCTGTCTCAGTGCCACTGGCATGACTTGAATGCTGCCTCCTGCCAGCAAAGAACCTTCCAGCGCACATCCAGGAAGTTGCTTGGAAATGGATAAGACAGTGAACTGATTCCGTTGACTCCATCAGCTCCAACACCATGGCCTTTCCATGAGTGCTCCTCCCTTGGCCAGCTAGTAGTGGCCGTTGCAGAGTGGGAGAAGAAGAGGAGACACTGCAGCCCAGGCCTATGTGATGTGATGTGCCAGCTTGGAGGGGCAGGCAGAGGGCAGTGCCACCCTGAATGGGAAAAAGGGGGAGCAGAGTGGAAAACTTGATTAAAAGTATACCTGAAGGAGCATCTCCACCCCCATCGTCCAGCACCGAGGGCCGAGGGCCTTCTGGCGGTTCCCTCACTGCGAGAAGCAAAGCTACAGGGAACCAGGCAGAGGGCATTCTTGGTAGTGGCACCCACCCTGTAGAACACCCTCCCACCAGATGTCAAAGAGATAACCAACTACCTGACATTTAGAAGACATCTGAAGGCAGCCCTGTTTTTAATGTGTGACATTTTAATGTATTTTTAATCTTTGTTGGAAGCCACCCAGAGTGGCTGGGGAAACCCAGCCAGATGGGTGGGGTACAAATAAATAATTATTATTATTATTATTATTATTATTATTATTATTATTATTATTAAAAAAGCTTTGTGCATCTGCATCTAATTTTGCCGCTTTCTAAAATTTATTTATTGTTATCTATTTTTCTTTTTTGTAAATCTACCAAAGAATAAAATGAAATGAAATCAGGATTAATGGGTTTTCTCAGGACAGTGGAGGACATGTGTGCTGTGTCCCCTTAGTGCAGTGGCAGTGGCATTCACCATTCTTCTGATAGCAAATGCTGGGGGGGGGCACACACAAAAATGGGGTGGGTGGGTTGAAGTGTAGGTGGGTTCCCATGAGGCAAGACGCAGTGATAACAGCAAGAACCTTTATTGAATTAACTGAACTGAACAACAGGGACAAAGCAACTGCTTATATACATTTCTGAAGGCCTGGGCCACTCCCACTCCAAACCTGATTGGCTGTCTAAACTTCCAAGCTGCGAATCATGACTCAGAGGTTCAGGGCCCATGGCAGAGGGCCAAATCCTGAAATGTTCTGTGATTGGATATCATGTACCGAATCAGAACACAGGGGCTCAGAATCCTTAGTCCAGACTCAAGCTCAGGCAAACACAGACCACCGAATACATAACAGGGGTCAAGGAGGGTCAGTTAGGGGGGGGAGTTGGAAATGTCCTTGTTTTCATCTGAGGAATGTTGTGGGGTATGTTAAAAGCCTTTGGCAAAAACTGAGTCGGGAGCTGAAATGCTACATCCACCTAAAAAGGCCAGGATGGGAGGCAGTGACTGAGTAGCACATAAGGACATAACATAGGAGTCTGTAATCAACTAAGTCAGACCATTCATCTATTTAGCTCACTATTGCCTACTCTCTCTGGCAGCTGCTCTCAGATAGGGGTCTGCTCCAGTTTGTCCTGGAGATCCTTAAGGTTTAACCTGGGACCTTTTCCATGAAAACACAACCCTTCCTTAACATTTTCAGGGACTGGGACAAGAGGTCTAGTTAACTAGGGGAGAGACCATAGCTTAGTGGTGGAGCACATGTTCCCATGCAAAGGGCCCCCAGTACAGTCCCTGGTATCTCCAGCTGTAAGGTGATGTTGGACATCTTCTGCTGGAGGACCTAGAAATCTGTTCCCTGTCACAGTAGGCGATTTCCTGCTAGAAAGACAGATCTGTTAAAAACGGTTTCTCTTGTTACTAGATTTTCATAGTTTTATGCACAGGAGCAAAAAGGGCAGAAAAAGATTTATGTAAGATAAGCAAATACATGCACCAAGTTTGCTTGACTGCATAATTTGTTTAAAGCAGAATTCTTATGGGGGGTGTTGGTGTAGGATTTGGATGCGCTAATTTATTTTTAGCATGGACTCTACACAACCCCCCAAATATAATGAATGCATCAAGGCTGCTGCAGGCAAGGAAATCATAAGAGCTGAGATTAGCTTAATAGACACAAGGCAGATCATGGTGCTGCAAGATGTGCAGTCTTTGATTCCATGGACTAGCTAAATAATTTGGGAGGAAAAGTAGACTCAGTTCCTTAATGGGATTTGGGAATATCTGTTCCTCCTCCTTATCTGTGCCAAAGAATGAGACAGGCTGCCATTCAACATTCCAATGGAGCATTCAGTAAATAAATGGAGTAAAATCCAAGTTCTAGGAATCAAAAACCAACCAACCAACCAAAAACCTGGTTGACATGTCACAAACAGATTTATCTGTAAGGATACTTGTCCTGTTGTAAACGTAAAGGTAAAGGTAAAGGGACCACTGACCATCAGGTCCCGTCGTGTCCGACTCTGGGATTGTGGCACTCACCTCACTCTATAGGCCGAGGGAGCTGGCGTTTGTTCACAGACAGCTTCCAGGTCATGTGGCCAGCATGACAAAGCCGCTTCTGGCGAACCAGAGCAGCACACGGAAACGCCGTTTACCTTCCCGCTGGAGCGGTCCCTATTTATCTACTTGCACTTTGACGTGGTTTCAAACTGCTAGGTGGACAGGAGCTGGGACCGAGCAATGGGAGCTCACCCCACTGCGGGGATTTGAACCGCCGACCTTCTGATCAGCAAGCCCTAGACTCTGTGGTTTAACTCATAGCACCACCTGGGTCCCTTGTCCTGTTGTACTTGGTGCTATTTACCTATGAGTGAAACATGCTTGCGATTTAGCTGTAGAATGTTCTGTGGAATGTCATTGCAAAATGAAGGAAGAGGTGGGACTTGATTCTGCAATGTCCTGCCCCGTCTCAATGCCCCACATGGGCCCATGCAAGAGGGTGGGGTAAATGACATTATACTCATAACAGCCATCACTCGCAGATGAACCAACTGGTGTTCACATCATACCTCATACAGAAACTGTCAAGGGTTTGGCATATATTGAGTCTCGTCAGGGGAAAAGGCAGGGTATAAATAAATATACATGATGATGTCCATAAATATATAATCTGGTACAATTGCTGGCTGATGGGATAAAGGAACTTAAGGTTTATTTTTCATGGCAAACATAGCAATTTTGAGTACAAGCTAACATGCGGCCAACATGGCATCAAGAAGTTAATATGCATACTGACTTGAAGAAGAAGCAGAAAGGAAGTAAAGGAGGAAGAAAAAAAACAATCTACATGAAGTTACTTATGAAGAATTTTGTGAGGAAAGAATAGGCTGTCTTTCTGCCTATCACCCTGACTGGTTCGTGTAACTTATTGTAAGTGTTGCCACTTGACTCCCAACAGAAACAACATCTATACACAAGTCTTTCCCAAGACTTTACATCAAGAAAACTAGTTCAGTTTAGTGTATGGAGTGCTAAGCTGGAAGACAAAGGTTCAAGGTTGGCCTTCAGTGATCTCATAGGGTTGTCATCATCAGATAAAATGAGAGACATCCTATACCAGAGGTGAGGACATTACTGCCCTTCAGATGCTACTGGACTCCAACTCCCATCAGCTGCCCTTCAGATGCTACTGGACTCCAACTCCCATCAGCTGCAGTCAGCATGGCTAATGGTCAGAGGTGATGGAAGTTGTAGTCCAACAACATCTGGAAGTATACGGTTTCTGCAATATACACGATCTTGGATGGAAGGTTGAGATGCAAATATGATAGATCCATAACTAAACCAAACCTACTCAGAGATTTAACTAATGGAAAACAGGGGAACCTCAGGTACTCAACACAGTTAACCTGAGAGAATGACGATATCTAGCTATATAATTGTATGTAGCATAGTAAAAATGTCTTGCAGGAAATTTAAAATCAATACAGTATTGAATGCATTTAGCCAGACTACCTAATTATATCCCAGTGATTTAAAAGCAATGATCATACATTTTAAAAACACTGCTTCCATTGTATAACTCTAGACACACTTCCCCCAGTAGCTATGAATCTAGTGATGTTACAGAACTTGTCCAGACTCCCAAAGAGGTCAATGAGTCTTTCCATTGACTTCATAGCTTTAGACCAGTCCCCTAATGAATAGTGTATAATTCATGTACAGAGCATTACACAATATATTCCATCTTCCCTTGTCATATTACTGTAATGGATCATACCTTATTAATCCTGCCTGCATTCCACTTGATGATCCTAATGGATAGCCTTTTAAGTCATGTTGCCAATTTTACCTTTCTCCGCTGGGCAACGGTTCAGAACGATGCAAGCAACAACTGCAAGGGTTTTAGTCTATACCAGGAGATTCCAAAACAGGATGGACTTCAGGGTCTCAGGCAGGTCCTATATCTCACAATAGGAGTTGGCAGGCCACATTGCCCTGTACCCACTGGAACAATATACAAGTCTTTTCAAAAAATATCAGCGTATGCTAACCAATGAGAATATTTTAGAAAACTGTACAGTGAAATGCTCTTGGACCTGTATTATCATGCCTGAAGTCATAACTTTCTGTAGGGATGTGAGCAGCTCAATTTTTCACATGTATGAATTGTTGTGGATAATGGAACAACTCAGGGAAGAAAGGGGGGAGACTTTAGAAGAGCAAAAAACTGGCAGATGGTGTTGAACTTGAAGCACCCAGACAAACCACGCATCAGGGGGCAAAGTGCCAACCAATCCACAGAAGAGTTCTCCCTGCAGTCCTCTACATTCCCTATTTGGGTTTGCTTAGGTCTTGTTTCTGGGAAGAAGAGCAACCTATTTAGAGTTTGCTGAAACTACATCTGTCTCAGATGTACCACACTGAAGGGCTTTCAAGGCTGTGTCAATTCTCTTCAAGAATTTTGCAAATTTCACATAATCATAGAATTGTGGAGTTGGAAGCGATCCTGAGGATCATCTCGTCGAACTCCCTGCAATGCAGGAATATGCAGCTGTACCATAAGGGGATCAAACCTGCGACCTTGGCATTATCAGCACTGTGCTCTAAGCAACTGAGCTATCCAGTATTTGAAAGCTTTGGAGATGGATCTGTTGCTTTCCATGAGTTGTGGGCAAAAATACCAAATAAATGCAGCCATGATTGTGTGACATATGCAACAAGAACCTTACTGAACTATTGGAACACACCCAATTGTTTCCTGCTACTTTCCCACTGTTACAGCACTTTCACTTCCAGCTACAACATGCATAATTGAACGGCGCTTTAGCACTTTGTACAGGGTGAAGACATGGCCCTGTTCAACAATGAATGGAGATTGATCGTCTAGCTTGAGTTTGTTGAGTGCCCGTAGAGAAAAATTGATGGTCTATCCTATGGGGAAATTTATAAAAGACATAATTGGCCATTGAAACCAAGACCCTCAATGACTCCAGTTCTTGTGTAAAGAATGATCCACAACATATCATACTTTCCTTTGTGTCACTAATAAGCAAGCATTAGCAAAAATGTCTGGCATTCGCTACATACAAAGCAGATTCTGTGTAAAAGGTATGAAACTTATCCATGAGGCTTTTTTTAAATTAGGTTTAGGGACCTCCAATGGACAAATTGAAGCTGTATGTCTTTCTTGTGGTTTACTCTGTTATGGTTAAATGGGCAAATAAGGCAATTTGCTAGGAGTTGGTCCTGAAAGGTGTAATCCCACATAATAACAGTAAATCACAAATAAGCACAGCCCAATAACGTTCCTCATTGCTTCTCATCAGCACCATGTTATGTTGTGTGGGGCTGAGTCATAGAAAGAGTAAATATGTCATAACCCTTCCATTGCGCCCACCAAAATTATTTCTGCAGACACCCATAAGGGTGACAAATTGGGTACACTTGTTGCAGAAAGATGAGACGGAAACCCTTGCAATTAATTCTTCAACAAGAAAGCGGAATGGGAGAAGTAAGGCGAATGAGGTCTGAATGTGGGGAAATGTTGCGCAAACTTAGGTTTCCTTTTGGTTGCAGTGCAGGGCGTGGGGTGATGATCGCAAGAGTCAGTCAAAGGCTTCACAGAAAGATGGGTTTCGAATGAAGAAAGAGGCAAAACAGACCAGAGGCAAAACAGATAAATCTGTGGCATTCTGGTATGACTTCATTAGTCATGTTAACAAAATGGAAAGCAGGAGAGACCAGTGTTTGAAACTTCTGATTCAGACGGGTAAGTCATGATTTCATATTCATAGCAGGTTTGTGTTACAAGGTTTGTTTTGCCACTCAGAACATCCGCAGGCAACATTGATCCTTGGTAAACTCTGATGAACACCTGAAATAGAGAGCGAGAGAGAGAGAGAGAGAGAGAGAGAGAGGGAGAGGGAGAAATGCATTATGCACCTTGTCTAACCTTTTATTCTGTGATATACTTGTATCTGCATCTGCTGCTTTGTATAGCATGTTATTTTTCTTTGTGATGGTTTCTGTCATTATTAAATAAAATAAAATAAAAGGGGGGGAAGGCAGGACCAGGTATAAAGAAAAGAGAAGAAGGAAGGGAAGGAGGGAGAAGGGGGACAGGAAGGCAAGAGGGGGAGGGGAAATTGGCAGTTATTTATGACCATGGGCATAGCCAGGAGGCAGAGGAGGGCCGCTCCTCCCCATCAAGTAAATAAATAAAAATACTTAACTAAAAGTAGAAATTGTAGAAAGATTTTGGCAGATTTTTCTGAGCACTTGGGGTCCAAAGAAATTAATTTAAAACAACTGTTGCCGAGACATTTCATTCCAAATCTGCTAGACAGAGCCAGACAGAGGATGGTGTTTGGGTGTCCTGCCCTCCTAACATAAACTCTGGCTGCGCCCATGTTTATGACAAGAGGAATGTGGTTAACACGCCCACCCACACACCCCCAATACTCTATTTGTTATTGCAATGTAATGCTACAACAAAGACAGCACATAAAGTTTAAGTATCTGGTATTGGGACAGACCTACCCTACACCTTTACTCTAAAGATGTAATACACACATACTATGTGTGCTCTCTCTTCTTCCTCACTGTTGTTGATGAGACTGCTGCAATTCCAGTGCTGAGTATGAAACCCACCTTGAATCCCTTGGGTATTTGTATTTCTGCTTCTTAACAGTAGGTGGGGAAAGAAGAGATGAGTGATTTTTACAAATGTTTTCGCATTTGAAGTATGAGAGAGGAATGGGGGGGAGAGAAGGAAGGGGAGATTGTGCGAGAGAAAATGAAAGAGAAAAACATAGGTATGTTCTGAGCTTTAACAAGTTTCTTTTTAGGCTGCATTTGAGATTTTGAAATAGTAAGCAGCATATACAGAATTTTTTTTCTAGCAAGAACTCGCCAGAACTCAGTTCTGGCACCTCTCAGGTGGGAGTAATGGCCATTATAAGAGAACAAGGGAGGTGTTCACAGTGAGTTCCAGCACCTCTTTTTCTAGAAAAATGGCACTGAGCATATAAATGTTTAAAATAAATAAAGCGATTAAGTAAACAAAAAAACATTATTTTAAAATCTGGAGAGTGTGTGCATGAAATCCCAGTTCTTGCTTTTTGGCTTTCTCTATAAATGGGATGAGACTCGTGCACCCAGCTGTACATTCTCATTTATGTTGTATTGCATTCCTACTTCCAAGGAGCTTGGGGTGCCTAAATGAGGATATTCTATTTTATCCTGAGCCTTATAAAGTAGAATCAGCCTTCGGTTGTCCAAGGCATCATGGCCAAGTAATATTTGATGCCCTCTCCATTATACCAGCTTTGCTATTTCACATAAGCTTGACGAAGTGGAGTGAGATTCCCTGAGAGAAGTAAGACTCTAGCAGCAGGGAGTCTTTCCTTTGCAGTGAATTGCTTCCTTTGGCGTAGTTAGCTTGCTCCTCTAATCAACTCAGGTGTGGGAGGGTTCTCTATGCCTTCTCCCTTTCCCCCCTCCCTCCCCCATTCTGCCATTCTCTTGCAGAGCAGAAGAAAACCAAAGCAGCACGTAGATGATCAGGTATATCCCTTAATTAAGCCTTGCAGCCACAGTGCTTTTCTGGCAGTGCTCTCATATCCATGCCTCGCTCTACTTGTTGCTTGAAAGCCCACTCTGTCCTTGTCTGCGATACACTCCCTGTCTGTATTAATATATTTTCATCTTTCACCTTACACGAACTGAGGAGGACAATGTGCTCTGCTTTCTGTTTCATCCTTCCCTTCCTGAATCCTATATACACGGCTTCTTTTCTTGACAGAGGATTGAACTTTTCTAACTGTGAAACTACATCACACGCATTATTAAATTCCTTCTGGAATATTACAGAAGAGTAGCCATGTTAGGACCTGTTCTTGTGTTAGACTGGCAGAATAGTTCCTACTGACAGCAAAAATCTCTGAGTCTACCGTACACTGGAGGCAGCAGGAGGAATGTCTATTTTCTTTCCTGGTCTGCTTGTAGGCGTGTAACCCAAGTTCCGGAGACCTGATATAATCCAGATGTTGGTGGACTCCCATCAGCCCATTGACTGTGCCAAGGGTGCCAACTTAAATAAAATATGGGGGGGCAGGTAAACCCTTCCCCACATAATCAATCATGACACACAGTACACACACACCATTTGAAGATGCCCCCTCAAATATTTTATTGGGGTGTGTGTGAAAGGACCTCAGCCCCTAGGAGCCCCAAATGCTGCCACCTTCCTTCATAGCTGAGTTGTTCCACCCTCTTGGTCATGTTGGTTGTCCTTTCCTGAACCTTTTCCAACTCTGCAATATCCTTTTCAATAGTGGATCCAAGGTCCATCTAACCTAGCATTGTGTCCCCAGCCCTAACCAGTTATATTGGCTTTGGGCAACCTGGCGCCCTCCAGAAATTTCTGGAACACAACACGCCCCAGCCGCAGCTAGCACATTCCATAGGAGCTAACTCCTAGGGGCTGAGGTCCCTGCCCCCCAATAAAATATTTGGGAGGGCCTCGCCCCCCCCAGTTGATGAGTATTGCCGTTCAATTGGTGTGCATGTGCCACGTCTTGTGATTGATTATGCAGGGCGGGACTTCCCTGGGTCCCCTCAATATTTTATACAAGTTGGCACCCCTGCCTAGAACACAGCCCTCTGGATGGTTTAAAACAGGCATAGGCAAACTCGGCCCTCCAGATGTTTTGGGACTGCAACTCCCATCATCCCTAGCTAACAGGACCAGTGGTCAGGGATGATGGGAGTTGTATTCCCAAAACATCTGGAGGGTCGAGTTTGCCTATGCCTGGTTTAAAATCCCATTCAATTACAATAAAAACCACAATTTAAACAATGATACAGTCAGAAAAATGTCTCAAACCAGCATGGGCATTGTAGCTCAACCAACGTATTCCCAGCAGAGGAATAATAAGTCTCCATGGACATGCCGCTTGTCAAGATAAAATGAAAACGCCTTGTCTTCTGAGCAGCTTAGGTAGTTGTACCGGAAATTTTGAAGACCCTCCTTTGACACAGACAACACAATTGTTGATTTTTTTTTTATTTAAAAAAACAACAACAGGATAGCCGTAAACATGTTTTCCTGTTTGCTGGCCATAAAAGAAGAAAGCATGGTAAGCCACAAGCAAACCAGAAGGATGGTCCTTAATGCAATAAAAGTTTTAAGAACCACTGTTCCAACCTAAATGTGAAGGCACTAAAACAATAATGTGCACACAAGCTCTAAGTTTTTACAAGACATTCACAAATTACTTTCTTAACCACAGGGCATGGGGCCTTCTCTGACCCAGAAGGACCATTTTCTGAAGTACATCTTGAACAGGAGCCGATAAGATAATTACACATACTCATTTTCTTGCCTGCCTGAATGTGATAATTACCTGCAAGCAACATTTTCCATTAATATGTACTGTAATCATCATATCTCAAGAATTAAAAAAGAAGAAACCTAATCATTTTTACCAAACCTCCATGGATTTGTTTAAAATAAATATTATTAACGTTCACCCAGTGTCAACAGTGTGATAGCATGACTGTTACTTACCGGGCTAGATCTCAACACATAATTACTACAATGAGTAATTCTGGGTTCTAGCCTGCCTGTCACTCATCCCCTATCCTCTGACAGATTCCTGGCCCTGAGATTGTTATTTCTCAGTTATCTTTTGTTTCCTTTTCTAAGGAGACCTCAAAAGTGATGTACAAGCCAACTTAAGTTCTAGGTCAGGGACAGAGTGCAGTTTTCTCATCATACCTGACCATTGACCACGGTGACTGGTAGGAGATGGAATTCCCAACCTGCTCTGGTTCAAATGAATGGAAACACATCAATTAAAGTTGTGGGGGAACAAAAGCTGTTCACCAACCCTTGTTAGGTTAGAAGGAAAACTCTTTGCTCAGTATGTTGTATGCTGAAAGAAAATTATATGAAAATGATGTACCGGTGGTATTTGACTGCTAGTAAGTTAGCAAAAATGTGTAAGACAAGTACAAATATCTGCTGGAAATGTAAAGAAAAAGAAGGTACCTTTTACCATATGTGCTGGATGCATAAGGTAATAAAAGCACATTTTGAGAAATGATATATAATGAATTGAAAAAAAATGTTTAAAATAACACACACACACACACACACACACATATATATATATATATATATATATATATATATATATATATATACACACCAGAAGCTTTTTTATTAGGAATTGTAGGTACCGAGATTCCAAAGGAGCAGAAAAGATTTTCCATGCATGCAACAACAGTCGCACAGAAGTTACTAGCCCAGAGATGGAAAGAAGACAAAGTTCCTACCAGAGAAGAATGGCAAATTAAGCTGACGGACTATGTCGAAATGGCATAACTGACCAGAAAGCTCAGGAACCAAGAAGATCAAAACTTCAATAAAGAAAGAGATAAATTTATAATTTACTTGAGAGACCACTGTAAGCAGGTGGAAACATTAAAAGGATTGCAATAACACTTGTAATGTAGAAAATACTATGGATATAAAATTTGAATGATGAAATAATATGCAGTTGAAAAGGTTCATGACAGGACCCATGGAGGGGAAGGTGGGAAGTCTGGAGATGTGGAGGAATCTCTAAATATGAATACGTATTTTGTACTGTTATAATTCTACACTTGTAAAATCAAATAAAAATTATTTCAAAAGTAGAAGAAGAAAGGAAGCTCTTTGATAAGGCTCCTAATACAACACTCTTTTAATGGCATTGCTTGTTCTGCAACAGAACTGGTCGTGGGTAGTTTCAAAAGACCATTGCTGAACCTGACATAGCGGTTCTGTACACTTGTAATCTATAACTCTGGCCACATGCCAGACTGCTCTGAAATCCGTCAGAGATGTGTAGTTAATCCGGTACTAAAGCAAACCCATGCAATTTATTCAGCCATTGAGGTTTTGCTGGCAACTTTCAGGATCTTGTATATAGTATGTACATGCAGCGACCATATAAGTCTCACAACTCAGTGCCCTCTAGTTGCTTTGAAGTAGAATTCCCATCATCCCTTCCCATGGACCATGCTGGCTGGGATTGACTGGAGTTGGTGTCCAAAACATCTGGAGAGCAACTGGTTGGGGAAAGCCAGTGCTAGATATTAACTCTTGATATGCCTGAAGTACTTGTTCTTTTACCCCATGCAGACTTATCACAATTTGGTTCAAAGCTGAATGGCATGTCAGAAAACAAACCATGGACTTCAAACAACATGGTGTATGTTTTTGTTACATGTCGCATATTGTGTCATTTAAAAGAAATACAGTAGATGTTACGGTTTTGCGCTAATAGAAATGAACTGAACTATATATTTTTAAAGGAAAAAGAAACCAGAGGATTTAGCAGGCATGAAAGAAAGCTTCTCTAACTGCTTAAGTGGAGTTTGTAGGCAACCAGCTCACCATATGTGGTTGACGTGAACCACATGGTGAGTTTTTAAGAGAGCAACCATGCCACACATGGTTGTTTGTAATTTGAAAATGACCTAATGCTCCAGTTGTGTACAGATTTCCAAGGTCAGGGATGAATTACCTATAGAACCCCCATTTCTGTTGGACTACAGCTCCAATCATCCTTGACCACTCACCATGCTCACCGGGGCTGTTGGGAGCTGTAGTCCAGCAATGTTTGGAAAGTCACAGGTGGGAAGAAAATTTCTTTTCTTTAAAGAGCATCATGACCTCCACCACCACACAGTTCTACGCAACAGACTGCCCAAAATAAATGTGCACATGATCAGGCTTTCCAAATCTTAAAATGAAGAGCAAGAGTAATGCCTGGGATATGCTTGGGGTAGAATGAGGTGACAAAATGGACTGTACCACTTTGGGAGGAGGCCACATTTTCAAATACTTGACTATGATCACAACTCCTTGCAAATAGGAAACGTTTGCAGTCAACAAGGGGGGGTGGGATAAAGAACATCTCCCTTGTGTGCTAGATTTCTAGTTGCATGCAATGACCTTTTTAAACATGAGGGTAGGCTACTTTAAAAAAAAGTTGGTATCTCTCCCCATGCCTGTGGTCAGAAATGGTACAGCCCATTCTTCCACTTCCTTCTCCTGTCTGTGTTGGCCCAACCTGAGATATTTGCTATCAGATGGGGGTGAGATTTTTGCAGCTACTTAAATCATTGGAAGCCTACCTGTCAGTATGATTAATTGGTTATCGGAATTGCATGGAAACGCTGAGACTAGCCAAAAGCTATAAGGATCCCTGCCTCCAATCTCCAAGCTCTAGCTTTCCTTTATAATTAGTTCAGCTTTCACAGAGTACCAGTTGTAAGAAGAAGAAGGAAGCTTCTCGCAGGGTTAGTCCACATCAGAAGCTGTACATTTCTCCGCCAGGGATATCAAATCATTTATCTTTTCTCCTATTGTTTGAGATTTGTGTCTGCGAGGTCAGTTCAAAATAGGATATCAGATTTTAATTAGCATCATGAGCAGCAGACAAAAGGCACTTTTCCTCATCAGGCCTGTGACTGTTACACTGATATCATGTGAAAATTGCCCAGTGGCTTCTCATCAAGACATCAAAAGCAAAGCTTTCTCGCAGAGCTCTTCACCAGCGGATCATAAATCTTCATTTATTATATAACAAACCCAGGTGAATGCATATTCTCATACCTGGTGCTGTGGGAAAGAGTTCTGCCCACATAAAATTGCTTATGTTGTTGTTTATTGAATTTATACTCTGCCTATTCACTCCAAGGAGCTCGGCGTTAATTGCTTGTGTAGCTGCATACCTACCAATGTTGTGGTTTTATCGTTTGATTTGTTTGTTTGTTTGTTATTGATTGATTGATTGATGGATTTCTATGCTGCCCTTTATCAAAAGATCCCAGTCATGTACAACATTAAAAAAAATTTTTTTACAGAATGTAGTAGTCAAAACATAAATCGAAGCATAGAAATAGACAGCATAACATAGTTTTAATAAAAAGATAACATATGTACCGTGCAATAAAAATAAGTCTCCAAGCAGTTTGTGGCATTTAAAAAATAAACTAAAATTAAGAAAACACTTCGTTAGACAACTTATATACCATACAATAAATAAGTATCCAAATAAGTACTTTACAGAGTTATAAAAACAAGTACAGAGAGAGAGAGAGAGAGAGAGAGAGAGAGAGAGAGAGATAACAACATTTCAAAACAGCAAAGGTAGATGGTTATCTATTTATGCTGCTTGGCCTTCTAAGGGTTAAGTTACAGAGACGGCTTCCTAGAGAGGAAAGGTTTTTTAGGAGGGGCGGCTTTGTCTAGCAGAGCATAGGCGCCTCCCCATGTTAGCTTTATTAAACTAGAACAGACTGCTGGACTAGATGGGCATTTGGGCTGATCCAGCAGGCTATTCTTACCCTCTTAATGGTGTTTACTTCCAATTAAATGTGTACAGAATTGTAGCCCAGTTCTGTTTCCTAGTCTTCTAAATTTCTACTTCATTCGATGGCAAAAGATGGACTCTGCTGTCAGATGCGTTACCTGCATCTGAAAAAAATCCCAGAAAGGTTTTACAAATATGGAATGGGCAGTTTGGGAGTCCAGTTGTGCCATTAAAATGTACCTATGAAACTCTCAGAAAAAGTCAATGGGGTGCATGTGTTGTGGCCAGATTTGATGCATTTGGGAAATGCAGCTAGGGTTAAAGGACATTTCACCTTTTAATACTCAGAATAAAAAGAAGAGAGAATTGTGCCCAGCCTGCTGACTGAAATCTCCAGCAGCAACTATGAAAAAGTGGCTGTTTGCTAACTTTCGCTGAAGCAAAGACATAGACTCGCAGAAATTTAAAAGGCAACCTTCTTACCGACTCATTACTTGGTCAGATATGCAAGGACAATGCAAGGTGACTGACTACTTAACACGAGTTAATGCTGCATATTGAAAGAGACTTTACACTACACACCTGGCTCTCCTCTTTAAATTAATCCTTATATAATAATGACCTGCATAACTTCAAATCTTGTAAGACAGCTAGGCAACTCCAGCGGGTCCACTATGTAGCTCCCTGATGATCAATTAGAATAGTACACCACAAATAAATTGTACCAGGAGGTTTAAAACAACTTCACTGGTTGTGAGCCCCAATTCAAGGAGCTGGTTTTAAGTAAGGCTGACCCAAACATTTGAACTGCCAAACTCTCCTGCCAGCAGCCGCCGTCTGCTATCCCCCCCCCGTGTCATTTTCAGAGGGAAAATGGTAATAGCACACACAAAAATGACCATTCATCTTCTTATCGTGTTTCCCTATGTAAGCAAGTAAAAAATAAAATAAAATAATTCTACCAAACTTTTGAAAGATGAATATTCATTTTATGCTGTTTCTAATATTTATTTATTATTGGGGGGCTGGGCTGCTTTAAGGTGTGTGTGTTTGTGTGTGTGGTGTTGTTGTTTCCAAATTGCTGCTTAAAACCATCTCAAGATGTTTTAGTGGAACGCAGTGCGAACATATTGTAAATTTAGAAAAACTAAAACGGGCCTGGAAACAACATAGAGAATGAATCTGGGCACACAGAGGTGAGCAGTAACTAACCAGCACTAACCCACTCGGCTCAGGATGGCTGTGTGTCCTGCTTTGTGGAGGACAGACCTCTCTCTGAAGTTGTCCTCTGTCTGAGGAGCTGTCCAGTCCAAAGAGAAAGAACTCTAAGAAGGGGTATATGTCTGAAACAACATGAAGTGTTTTTGATTGTTGGAAACGCTTCAAACCAATTTCTGCACACTAACGGAGCCCGGCACACTTCCTCTGGGCGTACCTGCTGAAGCGCTTTTCCTTGATGCCGTCTCCTGTGCTATTCAGCAGAGTTATCTTCTCTTATCTTCTCTCATGCAACGGGGTGTGTGCATGCCAGCATATTACAGACAACAGAGTCCGGCTTCTTTCTAATCTAGAAGCTTTATTTTACAAGGCATAAATCTACATTCCTGGAGAGTCGCAAGCCATGTTGGTGGCTTCTCCCTTCTCTCCGTTCTCCGGAGCAACAGAAAAAGAAAGTATCACATTACAAAGTACAACAGTACACAGAGCATCCGGTGACGCTCTTCCTCCTGTGGGTGGGACAATCTGGTTGAGCTTGTTAACTCTAAAAGCTCCAAACCTCTACACCCCCTCTTGTCCCGCACACAGGGACGTTGTAAGCTTGCAGCTTACCTCACACAAACCCTCACAGAACTCCCCATGACGTTGGAAGCTCAGGGGCTTCGTGAACCCAACTCTCTGGTTCACCTGACCAGAACAGTACTTCAGCTTCTCCAAGCCGGTCTGAACGCACACGTCTCGAAAGAGAACGTCTAGGTGTTTGGGTCTGGCCTTGACTTGTCCAGACTCTGCCACCAACAAACAGAGTTGGTTGTCCTCCCAAACCATCACGGGCAGGCAACTCTGAACGTAGATCTCTTGGACCAAACACCTATAGAACTCCAGTTCCCTGCAAAGCACTGACAACGCACTGTACCTGGCTTCTGCACGAGAACGAGCAATGAGGCTCTGGCACCGGGACTTCAGCCCGCCTAGAGCTCCTCCACACTGTACAACCATTTCAGACACAGATTTCCTGTCCTCGGAATTTGCCCAACCGCCGTCGCACCAGCGCGTGAGCTGGGGCTCACCGGTAGCTGACAACTCCGGGCAAAACTCCTTAGTCTCCTGCAAACTCTGGAGCACTCTCTCCATGCCATTCCAGGCATGCACGCTGTGATTTGCAGCCACCTTGCTGAACAGATCCACAGCAACTGCTATGTCAGTTTTGCTCAACTATGAAGGAAACAACAGCCTCCCAGGAGCTGACCTAAACACCTCGGGGCTCTCGAACTCAGAGCGTTCCCCGGTCTGACTGTCCTCACCTAGACACGTCTCCATGGGTGTTCTGACATTAGCACATTCAGACACTCTGCACTTCTTCAACAACTGCACTACCTTGCCAGTTTGATTGAGCAAGACACTACCGTCTTCGGCTCTGTCTACCTGCACACCTAGGTAAACACCAACAGGGCTTAGGTTCCTGAGCTGGAAAGACTGACCAAGCTCCTCTGCGAACCGTTGCACCTGTCCCCTGGTCTCCACCAGGTAAAGCATGTCCGCACTGGACTGCAGAACTAGCTCCTGCTCTGGACTTACTCCTGCCAGAAACAGGCAGCTATCAGCACAACTCTGGCTGACACCTAGCTTTCTCAAAGCTTCTTGCACGCCTGAGGACCAATCTCTGGCTGACTCCTTCAAGCCAGTGATTGCCTCGTGCAAACTCCACACTTGATTTGGCCCGTTGTCCTCGAACCCTGGCGGAGGTACCTCGTACCTCTCCTCATCCAGGTCGGAATCCAAACAGGCAACCAAACCAAAGTGGCTCACCTCAAAACTGCTTTGAGTCGCGACCGCTAACAGCATGCGCGTGGTTTCGCTTCTGAGAGAGGGCGCGTCCAGTACCTCGTAACAATGGACCCCCTCCCCCTGAGTGAAACCTCTGGCTACTGACCTAGCCTCGCACTGCAACTCGCCGGTTGCTGCCGTCTTGAGTCTGCACACCCAACGACCTTCTGACAGCGTCGTGGTTGTGCACACACCCAAAGACCTCATTGAGCTTACCTGCTCTACCATGGCATCCTGCCATTTCTGGGCCTCACCTTGAGATACCCATTGAACCTTCACAAGGCTTTCCGGTTCACACTGAACCAAACAAGCACTCACGCTAGTGGCCGTGAACCTTTCGGGCAGAATCCCTTCAGTGGATCGTGCAAACTGCTGTGATACCACTTCAGATTCTCCCTCTGCTCCAGTTGCACTGGACTCCACCTGCACGTCCTTGACGTCAGGCATCTGACCTACAGACTTGCTGCGCCTGTGCATCCTAACTGAACCACCCAAGGATGACGTTGGCGCACCTTTGGGCTCCTGCTTCACTCCCAAAGAACCCTGCTCTTGCCCCAGGACGAGACCTGCGTCAGGCTCTCCTGGAGAAGAGTTGCCACACAAAGAGTCGCCAAGCGTGGCCTGCCTCCTAGTCCGTGACATAGGAGTTGCGGGTGCACTCCCAGACTGCTGCCTTGGAGTTACCACTAGCTGCGCTGCACCCTGGTGATGACCGGGAACTCGGCCCGAGCCACTAGCAGGTGCTAAAGCCACAGCAATACCCCCTCTTGGGGCTGATCCACCTGGACCACTGCCACCAGCAGGTGGCGCATTGGCCTGTCCAGCACTGACAGGACCATCCAGAACATCATGGCTTCTAGGGATGTGTTCCAATCCATTCTGCTCAAAGAATTCAGCACTCCTGCTGACTAGAACCTGGGTCTGGTCACTATCTGGGCTAACTAACCTCCAGCTACGCAAGCTGGGTTCGTACCCACAGAAAAACACTTTCAGAACCTTGGTATCACCCAGTTCCACCCGGAACCCTTGTGGAAGCTCTGCATCCAAGAGTATGTCTTCAGTGGCAGCATGCAGCATCCTTTGCTGCCTCTCTGCAAGACCACATACCTGTGAAGAAAGCAGGTTAGTCACACTGTGCTTACTCCCCCTCTCACTGAGGACCTGGGAACAGCCTACTCCAGTAGAAACCTGCTGTTCCACTGCAACCAGTGGTGCTGCCTCAGTTGCCTCCTTGAGCAACGCAGACCACATGTGGTGAGAGAAAGCATCAGCCAAACACTCAGAACAACACGCTCCCCCCAGGCTAGCTTCTGGCATCCCTTCAGAAACAGCCACATGAACCAGGGAAAAGGGACGCGTGGTTTCCCTTTCAGACGTGGGGTAGCAGGATGTCGACTCCTCGACCTTGCAAACCCTGCAATCAAGAAAGCTGTTACATGCCCTTAATTTGCACCCTTCAGAGAACTCAGGCTGCTTCAGCACACTGTCCCAGTGGCGACTTGCCAGCCTTTGGTACCACTGACACAAACATAAGTGGTGCACGGGCACACTGGCGCACCGAGCAAACATTCCATCAGTGCCACCTCCCCCTGTTCTGGCTTGAGGCTTCATAACAGCAAACAGCCCGTCCTGGCTGCATTCCATGCGTAGCAGCATCTTCTGGCCCCTGCAATCAGAACAGGTGATAAGCACAAAACAAACAACAAAAACATTGGACAGAAGGTTTGACATAAACAAACAATACACAGTTATGTCAACAGCCACAGAAAACGCCAGTTCTGTCCCTTGGATCTGTCCCTTGACTGTTAGCAAAAAGTCAAGCCTTTTCTTGCCTCCAACAGTCACAAACTGCCTCTCGACTGCAGCAGCCAGTACGTTGAACTGCTCTGTAGAAGGAGACTCGCAGTTCCTCACAAGTCCACCAGGAGGAACGATGACGATGACGATGGCAACCATCACACGCAGCTCACCAGGGTTGGCCTTCATTGCCACGGCAACTGCACGACAACAGTAGGCATCCTCTTCCGCCTGGGCTGTGGTAGAGCTGTTGCGATTCTCATGGCCAGTACCACACATCATGTCCTTGGCCTTATCTTCAGCCATGCACGTCAACAAAAGACCAGGTGCAGGCGACGTGACAAAACACAGCTCCACAGTCAAGGCGTTTACGCTGGCTTCAGACTTGGAAACAGCCCCTCCCTTTCTGGGAGCAAAGCCCACGGCGATCTGGCCCCCCTCCTGCTTTCCATGGCACTGTTGCTGCACAACAGCCATAAGCCGAGCTGGGGGCGAGCTTTCCAAAGCCACTTCAGCCAGTCCCTCAGCCCCGTGAAACTGGGCTAGGGTCTTCTTCCAGGCTTCACAAGCACTGGCCAGACCTTCCTCCTCACAGGCGTTGGCCAAAACATCAACACTCTCAGGGAACAGCCCTCTGCATTGAAGCTGTGAGGCTGGAGGTGCTTGCAAACAAAAGCTTCCCTCCTCCTTGCTGGGAATGCTATGACTCCCTCCATCTTGCCCAGGGGTAGCGTACTTACGAATCTGTAGCTTCTTACCCGGCTCCACAGATGGGGGTTTCACCAGAGAGGGTACACTGCTTGGGCACACCTCAATCTGGGCTTCCCTGCTGCCTTCCAACCTCTGGCAGCAGGTTTTAGGCTCCTGAGCCATTCAGCAGACTGCTGAATGCTCCTGCTGGCAAAGCAAACTTCCCTGGATGCTCCATCACAGTCCAAACCAGGGAGGCACTTCTCAGCTTGGCACACACGTTCTGGATCCTTGGAACTGCTCCAGAATCAATCCAGAATCATAAACAAGCGCAAATATGGAGCCATAACCTGAAGTGTTTTTGATTGTTGGAAACGCTTCAAACCAATTTCTGCACACTAACGGAGCCCGGCACACTTCCTCTGGGCGTACCTGCTGAAGCGCTTTTCCTTGATGCCGTCTCCTGTGCTATTCAGCAGAGTTATCTTCTCTTATCTTCTCTCACGCAACGGGGTGTGTGCATGCCAGCATATTACAGACAACAGAGTCCGGCTTCTTTCTAATCTAGAAGCTTTATTTTACAAGGCATAAATCTACATTCCTGGAGAGTCGCAAGCCATGTTGGTGGCTTCTCCCTTCTCTCCGTTCTCCGGAGCAACAGAAAAAGAAAGTATCACATTACAAAGTACAACAGTACACAGAGCATCCGGTGACGCTCTTCCTCCTGTGGGTGGGACAATCTGGTTGAGCTTGTTAACTCTAAAAGCTCCAAACCTCTACACAACATATGTGCCCACCATGTGTACAGACCCAACATACACTACTAAGAAGAATGGAAACTTTTGTGTGGAGCCTTATACCTAATATGGGACACGGGTGGCGCTGTGGTCTAAACCACTGAGCCTCTTGGGCTTGCTGATCGGAAGGTTGGCGGTTCGAATCCCCACAACCGGGTGAGCTCCCGTTGCTCGGTTCCTGCTCCTGCCAACCTAGGAGTTCGAAAGCATGCCAGTGCAAGTAGATAAATAGGTACTGCTGCGGCGGGAAGGTAAACAGCATTTCTGTGCACTCAGGCTTCCGTCATGGTGTCCCATTGCACCAGAAGCTGTTTAGCCATGCTGACCACATGACCCGGAAAGCTGTCTGTGGACAAATGCTGGCTGCATGAGATTGAAACAAGATAAGCGTCGCAACACCATAGTTGCCTTTGACTGGACTTAACTGTCCAGGGGTCCTTTACCTTTACCTTACCTAATAAAAAACTTGTCACACCAGGGAAAGATTGGTTTCTTACACAGAATCGAAAGAGACAGAGCATATGGGTGCTGCTTTAGACAGCAGGTCTGCAAATATGCAGACAGCAAATAACCATTCAGTACATAAAGGTAAAGGGACCCCTGACCGTTAGGTCCAGTCGTGGACGACTCTGGGATTGCAGCGCTCATCTCGCATTACTGGCCGAGGGAGCCGGTGTACAGCTTCCGGGTCATGTGGCCAGCATGAATAAGCCGCTTCTGGTGAACCAGAGCAGCACATGGAAACATACGTACATACGCACACCTTAATTATATAGAGTAAAAGAGCCCCTAACTACCCAAAAGCCTAGAACACAGTGATGTGCCACAATAGCTGTTCTTTCCAGGTCATGTATGAGATAGGAGATTGTACCACGGTCACAGATAATGTATTTTATATTAAATTCCTGTCAACTGTTCTAATGTCATGATCCGTAGAGATAAACCATGTAATCAATTGGTCTTTATTGTGGTCAAAGACCAGACAGGATAAGCCATGTAAAAAGACATCACTGCACAAGGGGCCTTTAAGTTGGCCACCAGCAGTTAAGCACATCCACACCATACATTTAAAGCAACCTTATACCGCTTTCAGGTAAAACAAAATAAAAAATAATAAAAATCCTTCCAGTAGCACCTTAGAGACCAACTAAGTTTGTTCTTGGTATGAGCTTTCGTGTGAAGAAGTGTGCATGCACACGAAAGCTCATACCAAGAACAAACTTAGTTGGTCTCTGAGGTGCTACTGGAAGGGATTTTTATTATTATTATTATTTATACCACTTTAACAGTCGTGGCTTCTGCCAAAGGGTTCTGGGAACTGTAGTTTGTTGAGGATATAGAGAGTTGTGAGGCTCCTCACAGGGCTACAGTTCTTAGCACACTTAACTTATGAAAGTTCCCAAGATTCCTTGGGAGGTGCCATGACTGCTAAAGTGGTATACAAGTTCTTTAAAACTATGGTGTGGATGTGACACAAGTTGCCTGTTGACGGTTTCCCAAGTAGGGTGAGATGTATTGGTTTTTTTTTTCTGTTTATAGTAATTAGTTCTAAATGTGTGTCTATGAATATCAATTGCTGCATGCAAATATTATGCAAATCCACTATCGTCTTTTTGTCCTTTTTTATCCTCTTTTTAGGGCAGTCCATCTGCATTGTCCCATTTCCTTCTACACTTTCCCAATTTTTGGTGGCTGTTTCCTTAATGATTGGAATTTCCTTTGGAATGAATATAGGTCATGGCTCCTTTCCTTTTAACCAATGCCGTGGATCAAGCCATAAGGGAAAGCATTTAGAACGTCTTAGATTTAACAATAAGGGGAGAAGGGTTTGTACATCTTTGAGCAGTTGGAAGGCATGTAATCAAACAGACTTTACAGCACCAGAGGGCCACTTCCTCTGTCCTTTTTCGATGAATTATGCATCTTGTGCCTGAGAGTACTATGAAGGCGAAGCTCACTGCATTACACGACTCTTTTAGAAGATGTGGAAAGGGGAGAAAGAATTGTGCCACACGCAATTTGATATTACTTCAAAGTAACCACTTATGAAATACGGAGAGGAATTATGGCATGGATAATATTCCTTCAGTAGGAGTTCAGTAAATGTGTTGCAAAAGTCTCAGACTTGAAATCTGAGAGGCAGTGTTATGTAGTGGCTGGAGTGTTGTGGGCAGGGTGGGAGTCGCAAATTGAAATACAGTGCTTCTAGACTCAGTGTGGTGTAGTGGTTAAGAGCGGTAGACTCATTATCTGGGGAACCGGGTTCGCGTCTCCACTCCTCCACATGCAGCTGCTGGGTGGCCTTGGGCTAGTCACACTTCTCTGAAGTCTCTTAGCCCCACTCACCTCACAGAGTGTTTGTTGTGGGGGGAGGAATGGAAAGGAGAATGTTAGCCGCTTTGAGACTCCTTCGGGTAGTGAAAAGCGGGATATCAAATCCAAACTCTTCTTCTTCTTCTTCTTCTTCTCAGTGAAACACCCCACCCCAACGTCACTTGGAGCAAACCGCTTGCTTCCTTTGAAAAGCTAGTTCTTACTTTCACATACCCTCCAACATTTCTCCAATAGAAATAGGGAAGTCCAGTTCCATAATAACAGAAATAATAATTTTATTATTTATATGCCACCCATTAAACATTTAAAAACATCCCTATACAGGGCTGCCTTCAGGTGTCTTCTAAAGGTTTTATAGTTACTTATCTCCTTGGCTCGGGATCTGCATAACTCCATACCCTCCAACATTTCTCCAATGAAAATAGGGACATCCTAAGGAAAAGTGGGACATTCCGGGATCAAATCAGAAACAGGACCGGCGGCTTCTGTAAATCTGGGGCTGTCCCTGGAAAAATAGAGACACTTGGAGGCAGGGTGGATTTGATTTAAATCAAATCGATTTAAATCACTAGTCGGTAAGACTTGATTTAAATCACTAGTCAGTAAGGCTTGATTTAAATCATTTTTTTACAGAAAGACTCATTCTTGCTGGTATAATCTTAATATTTACAACCAGATGAAGGTTTCATTCTTGGGATAATAAATTTTCAGAGTAGTTTTTACAGTTATATCAAAAATTACTGATTTGGTTATACTATTAGAAGCACACATTGACAGATAATTATGAAATTATTGTGAGGTTTAATAAGTTAACTGTTTATATTTGCACAACATTTCTGCTGTACTTTATTGGAAGGAGAAAAATAATCATTTCCTTAATAACAAGTTAAACAATTTGTTTAACTAAAACAATAACATTATAGCACATGTATCCATGTTTGTTAACTGATGTGGTTAAATGGGGTATGTATGTATATATATATATATATATATATATATATATACACACACACACACACACACACACACACACACCACCTTAGCTTGAGTTTTAGCACACATGAAAAACTTAAAACAAATCCAAACTATTATTATTATTATTATTATTATTATTATTATTATTATTATTATTTCCTGATGATGATGTAACTTAAATAGAAAACTATCTTTAGAAAGATTTTCCCCCCAAAAGCATTTTATTTTAAAAATCCAATTTAAATTTTAAAAATCTGATTTAAATTTTTAAAAATCTGAACACACACACACACACACACACACACACACACACACACACCATTTATTTTTATCCACCCTGCTTGGAGGGTCTGCTTTCAGGGAGCTAGTTTTTATTCAGGATGAGGCAGGAACAGAATTACACAACACTGTTGGGTAGCCACAACCAGTGCTCCCTCCTTCTTATGTAAGGATAGTGAAGGTCATGAGGGGAATAATCTTTTTCATACTTTCCACCAGCAAGCAGTGTGGCTGTTTCCAGCACTCTGGGTAATGCTTCAGTGCAATTTTAATGTGGGAAATTCTTGAGCCTGCAGTGAAGCATGTGTGAAAAAGTGCTGTAAGATGTAATGAAGTTATCACACTCTGGCAGCATCTTAGACATGAGAAGCAAAAAAAAAAAAAAGTCAATTCCACATCCTAGTCAATGAGCAAAAGAAGAAGAAGATAAAAAGCACCAGGAGGGGAAAGAATTGTACTGAGACAGTCTATATACGTGAGCAGGCTATATATATAGGGCAGGCTTTTCTTGCTCACACGGCAGTTAATGAATTGCAGAACGAGACCAGGATGCAAATTAAGCCATTCGATGTTGTTTATCATTATCATTATCATTATTATTATTATTATTATTAATGTATACATTGCATTTTCCGTGTGTGTCAAAGTGATTAACAAATAGCATTAAAGCAGCTAAAAATACTCTGAAAATAATAATAATAATAATAATAATAATAATAATAATAATAATAATAATTTATTTATACCCTGCCCATCTGGATGGGTTCCCCCAGCCATTCTGGGCGGCTCCCATCATATAAAAAACTGAATAAAACATCAAACATTAAAAACTTCCCTAAACAGGGCTGCCTTCAGTTGTCTTCTAAACTTGAGGTAGTTGTTAATTTCTTTGACATCTGGTGGGAGGGCGTTCCACAGGGCAGGTGCCACTACCAAGAAGGCCCTATGCCTGGTTCCCTGTAACTTCGCTTCTCGCAGTGAGGGAACCGCCAGAAGGCCCTTGGAGCTGGACCTCAGTGTCTGGACAGAACGATGGGGGTGGAGACGCTCCTTCAGATATACTGGGCCGAGGCCGTTTAGGGCTTTAAAGGTCAGCACCAACACTTTGAATTGTGCTCGCAAACGTACCGGGAGCCAATGTAGGTCTTTCAGGACAAAAATAACTGAAGATGGGTTTAAAAACCAAATCAAATGAACATCTAAGGCAAAGACCTTTTCATCTAGCTGGGTGCTTCAAATTTGGCAAGAATGAAGAAGTCAGGGTCCTGCACATGTTGTTGGCCACCAGCTGCCTTCAGCCCCAGCCACCATGGCCTATGATCAAAGATGATGGGATGTGTAGCATCTGGAGGTCAAAGGTTTCCCCATTCTAAATTTGGGGTGAACAGCACTAGGGATGGAAGGAACTACTGCCAATTTCAGTTCTCTCAGGTTCCTATTTTTCCACTCAGATAGTTGTTCTTTTCCTTAACATCTGATGAGAGGGTGTTCCACATATATAACACATTATACTTTTGGAATTGTCCTGCCCTATCCAGTTTTGAAAGGAGCAAGTGCCCTGTCCTCTTTTCCATCTGATCACCTTGCTTTTAATTTCAACAATGGATGCTTGGGGGGGGGGGGGATGCAAATTCCTGAATGGAACAACCTGATCTGCACCTATCAGATTGAAGCCGATTTTCAGAGCCTACCAAAAGGTTCTGCTCTTCTCCAAATCTTGAGGTGCAGTTCTCGGAGGTTTAAACCTATCAAAGTATGCATGCAAACATGTATTCTGAGGGAAGAAATGCAGGTTAAAGCCCACCTCCTGAGAGAAAATGCACATATTTTAAATATGTGTTTGGGGAGGTTTTGTTTTTTGAAGTTCTCAGATGAATGCAGAGGCATGATGATGGAATAGGACTATGGCTAAAAACTGGTTTAGATGGCACAGACAGGAAACAGGTCAATTCCTCCATCCCTAATCTTAACCCTGAAATTAACATGTTAAAATTCACCAAGCTCCGAATGAGAATTTCCATCATTCCCAATGAAAAATAAGAAATCCTCATTTGGGGACTTCGTTCCATTGGCTTTAAATCTTCTTCTCTTATAAATTGCCACTTCAACAGCAAGCAAAAGCAAGATAGTTAATTGTCTCCAGACCCCCTACCAGACTCCATCAACAAGCTACTGTTAATGGGGGCGGGGGGGGGGACAAGCAAAAAAACAGGCAATCTACTTCCTTAATCTCAGCTAGGAGTAAAGCACTCATACATTCTGTAGCATTTACCAGATATGCACCCCAACCAGCTCCTCCTTGTACTTCCTTCTTCCCACATAGCTAACAAAAAGATAGTACTTTAGTAACATATATCTGTGAAAAATCAAGGGTAATTACAAAACTGCAAACAATCAAGCTGAGAGATACATTTTAACATAGATTGGGGCTGCCACCATAGCACCCATGGGTGCAATGGTGCTCTTGAGGTCTTTCCTGAGTGTCCACAAAGTCTCTGAACACACACACACACACACACACACACAAACACACACAAACACACACACACTGCCTGTTGGTGATGAGATGGATCCCTTCTGCATCTTTGAAAAACACATTGAGCTGATCACATTACTTTGGGGGGGAGTAATGGCGTGGGTGGCGCTGTGGTGTAAACCACAGAGCCTAGGGCTTGCCGATCAGAAGGTTGGCGGTTCGAATCCCCATGACGGGGTGAGCTCCCGTTGCTCGGTCCCAGCTCCTGCCAACCTAGCAGTTCGAAAACACGTCAAAGTGCAAGTAGGTAAATAGGTACCACTCCGGTGGGAGGGTAAACGGTGTTTCCGTGCGCTGCTCTGGTTTGCCAGAAGCGGCTTAGTCATGCTGGCCACATGACCCGGAAGCTGTCTGCGGACAAGCACCAGCTCCCTCGTCCTATAGAGCGAGATGAGCGCCGCAACCCCAGAGTCATCTGCGACTCAACCTAACGGTCAGGGGTACCTTTACCTTTTTAATGACTAGAAGGGGTGTTACCCAAAAATCCAAACGTGTTTACGGGCCTAAAAAAGCTGGTGACCTCGAAACATAGATGATTTGTGGACCACTGGACCCTATTTTTTTTGTTTTTTGTCTGAGCCGTTGGGCTGCTAGAAAAAACCTAGGAAACTTACAGGTATATGTAGCATATTTATCCCTATCAACCAGTTGGAAAAAGATTTTCTCCTTACTATTCAAAAAGGAAACTGTCGGAAAGAATCTCTTTCAAGAACGTTTCCCCAGGGGAATTATACAGTGAGCAATATAATACAAAAGGGCAGGTTTGTGGCCTTCATGACTAGGTGAGAGATTATCTTTAGGAATTGTGGAGCGGGGGGAAGTTTCTCCACAGAGTCTAGCCAGCAGCAACCTTTTGTTCTTTGGAGGTTCTGAAATCACAAGGCAGAAATGGACATTACAGGAACACAGGAAGCTGGCTTTTACTCAATCCATCTTGCTCAATATTGCCTACACAGAGTGGCAAAAGAAAGGTTTCAGACAGGACCTTTTCTTAACCCAACCCAGAGACACCAAGAATTGAACCTGGCACCTACTGCATGCATAGCAAAAGCTCTTGCACCCCGAGAAAAACAGCAGCCATGACTCCATCCTTCTTGCTCCATCCATTCCTTGTAGGGTCTGCCTATAACACTGTGATGATGTCACTGCACTGGCCATGTTGTTGCTTTGCATAACTGGCTAGCAGGAGGATGAAGATCATAGCATTTTAATGTCACATCACATGGAGAAAGGTGTTTCATTTTTTTTTTAGTTTACATTTTTATTAAACCATTCTTCCTATAAGTTCTGGGCAGTGTTCCCCATTTAATCTTCACAATACTGGTGAGATGGGCCAGCGGAGAGATGATACTGGTCCAATATCATCCCCTAAGATTAACAAGTGAGTTGGGCATCAAATCCAAGTTTGACCAACTGAAGTTCAACACTCTATCCAAGATGCCACACTGTCTAGCTCTATCCTAAGTTTGTTCACGGGGGAGCTAGTTACTGGTACAATCCATGACCTTGTTTAAATCAAAGCAGCCAACATTGCCTCCGGCTTGAGTGCTGGGTGTAATTTTTGCATTGCAAAAAGGTTGACAGAATTGGAAAAGTTGTCTAGGGCTACATAGCTGAGAAGTCATGAGATTTTCCAGCTTTTTCTTTCCAACCCATTTCTACACAAGTTTATCTAGAAGTATATCTACCACCCGGTGATCTTTGGTTGAAAGGTGGTATCTAAATTTAATCAACAACAACAATATTAAGGTGCTCAGGTAGGTGGCAGAAGAGGGGACAACACTCTTGTATCTTTAATAGTTGTGTCCTGCTGAAATCCCCTCTTCTGTCCAACTATTGAAGGTACAAGAGCCCTGCCCAATTTTGAATCTGGCCATGTTGTGGGAAAGATGACCCCACCTCATTGCCTGAGCCCATTGAGAGCCTATCCTGCTATAAGGCAGCTTTGTATCAGATGAACATCAACAGAAGGGAAAGGGCTTATTGGTACATGGAACTGGGTAGACCTTGCTTTTTAAGAGTTGAAGGCACTGGCACCAACTTCAGGGAGCCCCAGGCACCTGAGTGTGGTGCCTGGCCTCCACACTCCACCTCTGCCTCCACCCACTGCCTTACCAAAACACATGACAACATGGTGTCATGATGTCATGTTGTGTGAACGAGCCACCAGGCACCCACTGGGGCTGAAGTCGATGCCTCTGGTTGAAGGTTGCAGTCTAGAACAGAGCCACCTGTGCCCTGGTGTATGAGTGTGGGGTGAGCAGGTCTAGCACAAAAGGTGATGGCCCTGTCAAGCTCTTGTTGTCTCTAGTCTCGGACTCAATTTTATTGCAGCTGCAGCAGGAAAAGTCAGTGCTAATACCCAACCATTGTGATGTGTTTGCCAACCAACCTGTCAGGAAAACGTAGCCCATCCTTCTCTTGTTCCTTGATCTGTAGAAATCAGTAGGTTGACATTTTCACAGCACGGAGAAAAGCATGATCTGTTGATAATGGGACGTGGGTGGCGCTGTGGTCTAAACCACTGAACCTCTTGGGCTTGCTGATCAGAAGGTCGGCGGCTCGAATACTTGCAATGGAGTGAGCTCCCGTTGCTCTGTCCCAGCTTCTGCCAACCTAGCAATTTGAAAGCACACCAGTGCAAGTAGATAAATAGGTGCTGCTGTGGCAAGAAGGTAAACGACGTTTCCATGCACTCTGGTTTCCGTCACAGTGTCCCATTGCGCCAGAAGCGATTTAGTCACGTTGGCCACGTGACCTGGAAAAGCTGTCTGTGGATAAAGGGGTCCTTTATCTTTTGTTGTTGTTCAGTCGTACAGTCGTGTCCAACTCTTCGTGACCCCATGCACCAGAGCACGCCAGGCACGCCTATCTTTCACTGCCTCCCGCAGTTTGGCCAAACTCATGCTAGTCGCTTCAAGAACACTGTCCAACCATCTCATCCTCTGTCGTCCCCTTCTCCTTGTGCCCTCCATCTTTCCCAACATCAGGGTCTTTTCCAGGGAGTCTTTTCTTCTCATGAGGTGGCCAAAGTACTGGAGCCTCAACTTCAGGATCTGTCCTTCCAGTGAGCACTCAGGGCTGATTTCTTTAAGGATGGATAAGTTTGATCTTTTTGCAGTCCATGGGACTCTCAAGAGTCTCCTCCAGCACCATAATTCAAAAGCATCAATTCTTCGGCGATCAGTCTTCTTTATGGTCCAGCTCTCACTTCCATACATTACTACTGGGAAAACCATAGCTTTATCTTTACCTTTACCTTAATGTTTGCAGCTCAAGTGACTGTTAAAGGCACAGGTGCAGGGACCACTGGCCAGTAAAAAGAAAGCTTGGCAATCCTGCACAGAGATGGTCCTTACTGGCTGCTGTCCAGTCATTCATAGCTGCAAATAGTTTTGCTAAGTTTCTTTCCCTGCACAGTGAGGCAGAGATGAGCAGAATGTGAGCTTCCGCCTCTTCAATTACAGATCGTAAAAACCAACTCTTCTGTTCAATTGTCTTTCACTTCCCACATAGGGCTTGAAAACAGTTTTCTTAAATTAAACATTGCTTCCTCCTCCACACAGTTGTCTGCTTCCTGCTCACATTATTGTCTCTCTTTTCTGCTATATGGATTCAAATTGGCTACTTTGTCTACCTCATTATCATCTTTCCCTGCACCCCTCTGCACAGTCAACCCGGGTAAGTTTCCATCAGAAGCATGAGGCTCCTTGGATTTGCCATTTGAAATATCCTCTCTCCATCTGACATTATGCTCTTTTTTATGCGACTAATATTTTTCAAAAGGTCACCGCACAGGGATGAATACGGGGGACATTTAGTGTTACAGTGAAAGATATTTGGGAGTCCAGTTTAAAGATTCAAACTCAAGTCTCTCTCCTCTGAGCAGGCCACATCCAGAAAGAAAGAAGGAATCCTTATCCTCTGAAGGAGTCAGAACCTCTGACTGGAGATGCTGTTGAAATTCTATGCAGTTCTTCAAGATTCAGGAACATACCTTATACTGAGTCAGACTACAAGTCTAGTCCAACCTTCTGCAATGCAGGAATCTTTTGTTCAACATGGGGCTTGAACCCATGACCGTGAGATTAAGAGTCTCCTACCAATTTTAAACTACAGAAAAGTTATTACTGAAGCAATACTGTGGCAGCTTCCAAAAGTTTAAGGCATTACTGTGGCAGCTTTGACACAACTGATCTGGTTAGATCTGAACTGCTTTATGCAAAAATTAGGTAACCAATCCAGAGCTAACCTCCTTCTTCTGTTTATCCCAATGGTCTTATATTTAAGAATATTTTTCTCTCTCTCTCTTTTAGATTTGCTGACGGGGAGAGGAGGAAAAAACACACCACCATTGCAATAGATCATCACGACATTAAGATATGAAGATGCCACGCAATAGCATCCCTGTCCAATCAGTTTATTTTCCCTCCAGAATGATAAAGTTGCTAAAAACAGCATTGGCTTGAAAACATTCTTGGGTCAATCTAATCAGCTGAAGTGTTTTTTGGAAGAAGCCAAGATAGAGCTGATCCTGTTGGAAGTTAACACATTCACTTCCGTGATCCCGTAACAACGTGTCTCTTTCCCATATGCCCACACATATTTATATGGATTCAGGGCAAGTATGGCTTCCAATCAAAGTGACGTCCAAACAAATCTTTCATCGCAAGTGGGAACAAAATGTTTCTTACCAGTGCTTGTGATTTCCCCTTGCAGCATCAGGCAGTCAAAGACAGGGTGCCAGGCTATGGAGATCATCATTACAACAAAGGAATGGAAAGTTTGGCAGCTGTGGTGACCCACAAAGTAATGTTACCTGGGACTACCACATTTTTTAATCAAGATGATGATGATAATTTAAAATTGTATGCCACCCTATACTCGCTGGTCTCTGGGTGGTTCACAACATAAAAACACAATATAAAAACACAAAATGCAAAATAAAAATAAGGACAAGAACAACCAGCTAATCCCCCCTCGTCAACACATTTTAAAAGGACATTGGGTGTCAATCAGCCAAATGCCTGGTTAAAGGGGAATGATTCTGCCTGGTGCCTAAAGGTGTATAATGAAGGCACCAGCCGAAACTCCCTAGGAAGAGCATTCCAGAAATGCAGAAAAGCCCCATTCTCATTTTGCCACCCTCTGGACCTCTCATGAAAAAGGCACATGAAGAAGGACCTCAGAAGATGATCTCAGGGTCCGGATAGGTTCGTATGGAGAGAGGCAGTCCTTGAGGGATTGCAGTCCTGAAACTAAAATGAAAGAACCACACAGTAATTGTGGGGAGTTTCAACTCTTACTAATGAGCTCTTGACCTATAAGCTATGCCCCCATTTGAGAAGACCTATCCCACATGTTGTTTTTTGGATTTTATATGTAATGCCTTAGTTACAACTGATGACCCATACCTCTTTTTTATATGTATTGGGAGTTGTAGCCAAATAAATTAAAGAGACCTACTGAAATGAATGGACCTAAGTTAGTTATGTTGATTAATCTGAGAGAGTGTATTCTGGCTAAGATTAACATTGGGTGCATACAGCCCTACTTTTATACCCCACCTTTCTTCCAAGGAGCTCAAGGTGGCATGCATGGTTCTACCCCTCTCCATTTTATACTCACAACAACCCTGTGAGGTAGGTTCGGCTGAGAGAGAACATGTTGGCCCAAAGTCACCGATCAAGTTTCAAAGCTGAGTGGAGATTTCAACCCCGGTTTCCTAAAACCTAGTCCAATACTCTAACCACTATACCACTGTGGCTTCCATATTTGTGAACCCCTTTCTGTTAGATGGAGCCATCTTATTCTGATTGTGCACCTCATCAGGTGTGCTTGCTGCCTGTCCTGAATCCCATGAAGGTATTGTTTTTATGGAAAGGCATTTTTGCATGGTTGATGCTCCCAGTTCATACACACCAGGGTCCTCCTCAAAATGCCAGCTACACACCTGCTCAATTTATTCATTCTTTATTGGCTGTATTTTTGCACCACATCATGAGAAAAGTTCACCCATATCTAATGTGGAGTGGGTGGTGCTCTGAGCCGCTGAGCCTCTTGGGCTTGCTGATCAGAAGATCAGCAGTTTGAATCCCCACGATGGAGTGAGGTCCCGTTGCTCTGTCCCAGCTCCTGCCAACCTAGCAGTTCAAAAGCACACCAGCGCAAGTAGATAAATAGGTATTGCTGCAGCAGGAAGGTAAATGGTGTTTCCACGCACTCTGGCTTCATCATGGTGTCCCATTGCACCAGAAGTGGTTTAGTCATGCTGGCCACATGGCCCGGAAAGCTGTCTGTGGACAAACGCCGGCTCCCTCGGCCTGAAAGCGAGATGAGTGCAGCAACCCCATAGTCACCTTTGACTAGACTTAACTGTCCAGGTGTCCTTTACCTTTTGTTTTTTTTTTACCTTACTCACTCATGAGATTGGCCAGGAGTGGGGGCAATGTTGCATGTCATGATCTCACAACAAGACATTCATTATTCAGGACACTGTAAATCCATTTGAGCTCTAATGTCTAGTTTGATAGACACAGCTATTGAGAAATATAAAAACATTGTTACATTGAAACGAGAGTTTCGCTGGGGGTTCTGAGAGATCAACGTTCAGAAACTTCCTCAGGCGAAAATTGGGTATCCCTGTGAAAATTGCTGTTGGCAAGGTGCAATCTTATCTCACAGGATGGTTGTTGCACACGCAATGTAAAGCGCTCTGTGGTCTTGTAGGCACGGAAGGGACTGGTTTTGAATCTGAGGGAAAATAAAGAATATGTGATGAGCACCATAACATAACAGTACCCATCAAATAGTATGGCTCTTCTGATTATGCGTTTCTATAAAAACTATAACAACAACAAAAGTTTGAGGTGTTGAATCACCGAAGCCATTACATATTATCTGGGATTGTGTGACAAGATTAAATATTTCTGGGAAGAGAAAACTGAAGGAATCCACTTAGTGCTAGAATTTACTCCTCTTCATGACCCAGCACCATTTATCCAAGCAAGTCACTCTCAACACAAAGCTATCTGAACACTGATGATGAAAGATGGATGAAGAGATGTTACTGAGGTGGCCAAGAAGCTAATTTTACACAAATGAAAATCCTTGCAGCCATAAAACAGACATAAAACATAAGTGTGTTGGCTTCTGTGGGAAGCTTCTCTCTTCACCTAAATGATAATCAGAGAGAGGTGTGGTTTGCTTTCATGGGCATCCCTGATTAACAATTTCTAGTCTCAAAAACCTATGCTTGGGCGGTATGTTTCCTCCAGGAGTGGGAAGCGCTTTTCAGCCGAAGGGCAATATTTATTCATGGGGAACCCTCCAGGGGCCACAAACCAGTGGCTGTTGGGGGCCCAAGCAGATGTGGTTGGCACAATATCAATGTGATTCTTGCCTCACTACATAAGGCAACATCACATCCACACAAAGGCAGGAATTCAACATTGTGCTGTTATCATTGCTGTCATGGCCTGACTGGATGCTGAGGAGGGGTGGGAGGCACTAGCTGGGGAACTCCCCAAGGGAAGAAGGCTCACAGGCTGAAGACTGGCAGTTGAATGATGATGAGTGGTCAGCAGGAGCAGACTGGGAGGAGGAGGTGTTAGAAGCTGGGTTTAGTGAGCAGGAAGGGTATGTGGCAAGGCCAAGAAACAGTGATCAGGTAGGCTGCTGAAGAAGCCAGGGTGTCTCCCCATCCTGCTGTGACCAGCTCCCCTGGTCTGTCAGAACCAGAACACGAATGAAGAGAGAAGAGCAAAGACAGACATGGTGACGAAGTCTCAGATTGCTTGGGAAAGACCAAGGGGAGGAGGAGACTTATACAACCTTGGAAAGGCTGGGGGCTTTTAGTCCCCACAATTGCTTCACATGGGCAAGATCTACTGGGACTAGTTGCTGCGCTCACCAGGCCTGGACTCCTGAGTTGGCCTTGTTTCCTTGAATGAAGAGTTAACTTCACTGACCCCATGTGAGTCTTTGCTGACCTCTACCTGACACATGCTCCTGACATTGTTCTGTCATTGCAAACATTTCTGCTTGCCAGATGAAGCAACCTCCCTCTCTTTTGTGGGGGGGGGGGTCTACCATGTTCTCCCTGCAAGATATTATACTTTTTTAAAAACAAAACTTTCAAAACATATTTTCAAATGAATCTCCATGAGCATGGGAGCTAGAAATATTCTTTAAAAAAAAAAAACACTCCCACTAACAACACAATTCTGTGCATGTCTACTCAGAAGTAAGGCCCACTCAGTTACAGGAGACTTAATGCCAAGCAGCCTGAAGCCATGAAGAGCTGCATTCTTTAAATGTCTTTAGAACCAACATGGATCTCAGAGCCAGTTAAAAAATGTTAAAATCAAATACATTTTAACGTTGAGCATAAACCACAAATGTGCAAACAACTGAGAAATCAATTAAACAGCTGAAAATTGTCAGAGAACAAATAGTCCACATCCAAGAAAGAAGCAGAACCAATTAAGGGGCTCTCCAGTGCCCTCTGAAACAGCAGAGCCTTTGGCCAACACCAAAGGGTGATTTGGGGGATGGAGGGGATGGAGGACTGATTCTCTGATGAGTTCCAAACATTTGGAATCATCTTCTTCTTAGGCTCCAGCAGTGAACAAGTGTACAGATAGCAGTGTACAGATAGCCTTGCTGCATCTCGATTTCCTACACATCGGTGTCATTTTTGAGCTTTGCAGAATTCCCTTGGCTTCATTATTCCTCACATGATTGACTAGATAATAAGATGTCATGCATTCTCCTCTAGAGTGACACAAGCAAAAATGAACCTTCATTAAAAGAAAGAGAGAGGGAGAAAGAAAGAAAGGGAGTTGCAGAGTTCACGCTATGTTTCATGTGGGTATAATACTCTCTTATTTACAAATTATTAACTTTTCTTTCTTTTTTAGTTACACATCAGCCCCTGACTCATGAACCATGCGTTCGTTCCATTAGCACAACAATGGGATTTTTTAAAAGGCTGTCACTCTGAAAAACCTCCATTGTACCCAGTGATAACTGACAACAGTAATTGTGTCATATTTAGGTTTACATGAGTCAGCAATTTGAAAGTCAATTCATGTAGAGGATGTTGAAGGGAAAGAAAATGGGATTTAGCTATTATACCTTTACAAAGCGATGGTGATGATATAGGAAGCTAAGTTATATCAAATCATGCCATTGGCCCATAGAGGATAAGGCTATCAGGGGCAACTAGTCATGATGGTTATGTTTTTGTAAAGGTAAAGAGACCCCTGACCATTAGATCCAGTCGTGTCCGACTCTGGGGTTGCAGCACTCATCTCGCGTTACTGGCCAAGGGAGCCAGCGTAAAGCTTATGGGTCATGTGGCCAGCATGACAAAGCTGCTTCTGGCACGGAAATGCTATTTACCTTCCCGCCAGAGCATTACCTATTTATCTACTTGCACTTTGACGTGCTTTCGAACTGCTAGGTGGGCAGGAGCTGGGACCGAGCAACGGGAGCTCAGCCCGTCATGGGGATTCCTACCGTGCTCCTGTCCTACTTATGGACAACCCATAATTCAGGGGCAGATCCACTATGAAACTAATGAAACTTAAGCTTCAGGGCCTGTAATCCCAGAGGGTTATGTGCTGCTTGGAGAAGTGCTTTCTTTTGTCTGTCTCGAATCTTCCAACTTTCAGCTTCGTTGGATTTCCACAGGTTCTAGTGTCATGAGAGAAAGAGAAAAAAATTTCTCTATCCTCTCTCTCTCTCTCTCTGCAATGCATAATTTTATAAACATTTATCTCAGACCCTTAACCACTACAGAAGATGGAGGACCAGGCTGAAGACCTTCATTGAACATCCCGTTTCTTTATTTGCCACATTTATATTCCACCTTTCTACCCAATGGTGCTCAATGCAGCTAACATCAATGTAAAAGCCCTCTTTAGTTGTCATAAAATTCCACATGTGTAGGAGGTAAGTTCTGAATAGGGCTTGTAGGTTGGAAAACAGTTTGTCTCATGTGCTTATGAGTCACCCTATGATCAAGAACCCAGCTTGACTGGAGAAATTCAGTGAAATTGTCCCATCCTCCCCGCCATTTTATCTGCCCACAACTAGGGCTGGGCAATATATCAATATATAATCCAAAACACGTTTGAAGTCCACATTGTGATATCAGTTTCATAGTTTTTGACCTGGCAATATATTGCAAATCGATGATGTGTTAGGGCTGTTTGGTATATCGTCCAAAACTGGTTTCAAGTCCAAATCATGATATTGGCTTCATAATTTTTGGCCTGGCAATATACTGTGAATCATGATGTTTTTGTTTGTGTGTCTGCTGTGCAAAAATCACAATGCGGGGAAAAACATGAAGCTAGCCAATGCCTCTGCATAGCTCCATCCTTATTTCAGACATTGTGACAAGTTGAATGATACCACCTTGAAACTGCATGTAAACAAAGTTTCTGGATTGCCTACTGCCACCTGGTGATCTTCATGGCTCAGCAGGGATTTGAACCTTGAGCTACTTTGCCACACAAGCTCTACTTCTATAAAATTCACCCATATTTTAATGGATACAAAGTACTATAAGAAATTGATGCTGAAGCCCTTCGGTGCATTATTTCCAGATAGTGCATCTAAACCACAGTTGATGGTTATATTTTCAGTGCAATGCAAAACTGTACAGTTCCAGGAGGAACGTTCAAGAGTGTGACAAGGACAAAGCAGACAATGCGGCAGGCGCTGAGGTCAAACTGCCAAGTGCATATCGTAAGGCATACATCATCTCTAGTGAACGAGAGCACACAGAATATTGGAAAAGTTCACCAAGAGCATTGACCTTCTAAACATGCCCCTTCTTTCATAATAAGTAATGAAATGGAGCCAATTTTCTGTCATATGGATCATTTTTAAGGCTGGTAATTCCCCCCCCCCCGGTACCCAAGGTAATTAAATAAAACATCATTGCCACCGTAAAAAGCATAATCCACATATTTAAAGACACTACAGGTAGACACTAATGTGAGGTCCGAAGCCAGAATGCTTTCAGCATGGGCACACACACAACTCACACATTATTATACAGGCTAGTTTCATAGCTTGGGCACATCTAGAGATGCCTGCCTCGGTGTGTGATTAAATTCAGGCCAAATACTGCAGAGGGAATCCCTGCTCAGGATTTGGCCAGGCATTTCCACAACTGACCAGACAAGGATGTTTTCATTTGCCCCAGTCTAATCTGGAAACTTTCTAGTCTCCCCAGAAAACACATGTCCAAAGAGTGTTATTATTGCTCCTCTTTTGTTTGGGAAGTAGAAATTAGGGACATATCTTTTCACTGACATTGACGGTAGCGGTGGGATCCCTGGATCCACCCTATATATAGTAAGCCTGCAACTTACACAGGGGTTACATTCCAGGGATCACACCTAAAGCCAAAATCGTGTATAGTCACAATTGTGTTCAATTGTGCATGGAATTGCCAGCATCTTTCTTCTCTGACACTCACCCCCCCCCCTTTCCGCCCTAATTTTATTTGTTTTTTTAATGTTTTGCCAAGCACATAAAACTGAATGCACACAAGTTAAATGTGTGCAAGTTGCGGGCTTACTGTATACATTGGTTTGGTCAAATCTATCACTTTCTTTTTTAAATTTTAATTATTTCTTACATTATTAAAATACTTCAATCAAAAAAAATCTTTTAACATTTTACAAAGCTTTCTATATACATGTATCCAAATATTATTGATCATTTTCACCCTTTTGTGTCCCTGTGACCTCCCTCCACCTGTGTTTGGCATCATTAAATTATTTACATTGTCCTTTACTCTGTGATTAATCAATATTCTTTGTATGTTAACCCAAAAAAACAAAAAATCTTGAGCCTCTTTTACCGTAATTTTGTGGATTTCAGCCTAAACATATCAATAAATTACTTTTGGAAGCCCATTTTACCATATATTCATCTATACTTTCCCATTAAAAATCAAATCTGTCACTTTCAATTTCTCTCAGTTTCTCATTTTTCCAACCTTAAGTTCAGTTCTTCACATTTCTACACCAGTTTTTCTTTTAAGTCCTCATGAAAACTCGTCAGCGTTTTAGTGCAAATTTATCCAAATGTTCATGTGCAATTTTTCCTACAATGAATATTTTTGCCTCTATATGCACAATTAACCGTAGCATGTGCATTTTTTTATACATTACGTGGCTGAAGAACTGCGTTGCAAAATTCAGAGAAGTGCAAATATGAAAGGATGGCTGTGTTTCAGTTCTCAAATTGTATCGAAAAGTGTGAATTAAGTAGGTTCACCTTTAAAGATGAGCTGACTCTAATTTCATCCCCATCTCTAACGTACTTGGAGGCACTCCAATGGTTTATACTGGTTTTCATTTGAAAGCTTTATACACACACACACACAATTTTTTTTTTGCTTTGGGGACATCTGCACTCCATTCCTGATGTAGCTTACTATTTTCGGCATGTGTTCTATGACTTCAATGATCTTAATCCAAAAGTGGGGGCTGCAAAAAGTCCAGCAGTGAATGGCTCAGTATGGCACAAGCAAGAACTTCTTGTAGCCTGCCCTAAGATTTACCCCATTGATCAAGATGCAAGCCTCTTCCAAGATTAATTAGACTGTGACATTGATTTGTAGTTCATTGGCTTCAGAAAATTGCTGACCTCTTAAGTACCTGTGCCCGCACCTATAAAATTGGAAACCTCCATTCAAAATATGGTCCTCTCCTACATCTTCTTCTGTCTTCGCAATTCGTGGTATGGCATGTGTAAGAGACACAACTGATGGGATCTGTCATAATCCTATCTTAATAAGTAGGAATAAGTTCAAATGGAACAGCTGATGTATGGCATAGTCACTGCCAGTTCTCTAAGGGGCATTTGATCTTTCCCCCTTGATATTAAATATATGCCAAAGGTTTGCAATTTTGAGAATAATATATGTGATGCATAATCATGGATATAAGGAATCAACTTCTCCAGTAGCATATTTGAGTACAAAATGGCCATAAATCAAGATTTCTGTTTTCCTGTTTGTCATAGTTTTGCTGATATATGCCTGTTAGAATTACAGCCACCTGCATTTTCAATGCAAAGTAGAGAACAGCCAAGAGAGCTGGAAAATCTGCAATGGCCTCAGCTTCCATTGAAGACCTAGAATTTTGAGATCCCCAGCACTTATAATCAGCTATGCTAGCTGTCCATTTCGAACCGCATTTGCTCATTTAAATCTTATGCCTTTGTCTCATGTTCAGTCTGGCTACAACAATTGAACTCAAATAGTCTTCTGGCTTAAGTCATTTCAGTCTTGTGGACTGAGAATTTGTCATACAGTTTGACTACAGGGGAGATTTCCTGCCCCACTCTTGTTGACATAGGTCAGTGTAGTTCAACGGGACAGCCAATCACAGTAGTAGCAGATTAAGGCATTGTAGGACGGAGAGGTTTGCAAGTGAGATTGTTTGCATGGAAAAACCTCACCTCAAAAAGTAAATTGCAGAGCTCGAAGATGCTTCAGAAAAGGGTAGCTAAAACGATCAGTCCACAGACTGTCTCACCAGAGTGGTGCATGCTCTAGCTATCTCCTGCTTGGACTACTGCAATGTGCCCTACGGGGGGCTACCTTTGAAGGTGACCTGGAAACTACAACTAATCCAGAATGCAGCAGCTAGACTGGTGATTGGAGTGGTCGCTGAGACCATATAACATTGGTTCCCAGTACATTTCCGAACACAATTCAAAGTGTTGGTGCTGACCTTTAAAACCCTAAACAGCCTTGGCCCAGTATACCCGAAGGAGCATCTCCACCCTCATCGTTCAGCCTGGACACTGAGGTCCAGCGCTGAGGGCCTTCTGGTGCTTCCCTCACTGCGAGAAGTGAAGCTACAGGGAAGCAGGCAGAGGGCTTTCCCAGTAGTGGCGCCCACCCTGTGGAACGCCCTTCCATCAGATGTCAAGGAAATAAACAACTATCTGACTTTTAGAAGACATCTGAAGGCAGCCCCATTTAGGGAAGTTTTTAATTCCTACTGTTTTACCATTTTTTATGTGCTGTAAGCCACCCAGAGTGGTTAGGGGAACCCAGCCAGATGGGTGGGGTATTATTATTATTATTATTATTATTATTATTATTATTATTATATCAAGGAGCTGGAATAAATCCCTAATGGGGCAAAGTTCCAATGTTTTGCACTTCTTAGTTTAGCAGTAAATGAATGTAAGGGAAGACATGACAGAAGCAGAGGTTTGATGGCCATCTGTCATAGATGCTTTACCTGAAATTCCTACATTGGACTAGATGACCCTTGAGTCCCTTCCAACTCCACGATTCTATGATTTTATGATTCTGTATAGTGTGGAGAAAGTGGATGTGTGTTTTTTCCATCACTCATAATACTAGAACATGAAGTCATTCAGTGGAGCAGAACAACCGAAGAGTCAAGAAAGACAAAAGGGAGTAATTCTTCACACAGTGCATGTTAGACACAATCTGGATGAGGAAGAGCGGTCGGAGCTGCCAGCCCATGAGCCCCCCAGAGAGGGCTCAGAAGATGACAAGAGTCTGGATCTTGGTGGTGGGACACTGAGAAGCAGTCAGCAGAAGAGATGAGCTTGGAGCTGATAGAAGCAGGAGACTGGAGTGGACAGGAGACAGAGGGCTTTCCAGGACAGGATTAGAAGCTGAGAGTCACAGCATGTGCACAGACATTACCAGTCCTGCTGACTCTCCTCCCCCTCTGACGCTTGAGGAGGATCCTGCACATTGGTGAGCAATGCACCAGACATGCCCAGAGAAGGAGACCACCCACCCCCACCCTAATGCAACCTTCGTCTGCTTGGGAAGGATCCAGAGTTGAGAGGTTAGAATGGGAAGGGCATGCCTAGAGCTCAGTTTCTGCAATGCCTTCATTGAGTTAAGACGGACCAGTGACATTGCTATATTGTTGTTGTTTTTTCTGCTAATAAAAAAGCTAATTGCCTTCTGTGCCTTCTGTGTGTGTGCCTGCCCTGTGGATGACCTGGCTCCTTGACAGCTCGTTGACAGTGCATTGTTAAACTATGGAATGCACTCTGGTAGGGGGCTGTGATGGGTATCAGCCTGGATGGCTTTAGAAGGGGATTAGACAAATTCATGGAGGAGAAAGCTATCAATGACTACTAGCATCTGAAGACCAATTGATGGGGATCACAAGTGGCTTGAATACTGCTCCACTCAGATCCTACTTATGGGCTTCCAATACACATTTGGCTGACCACTGTGGGAACAGAATGCTGAACTAGTTGGCCTTTGGCTTGATCTAGCAACACTCTTTTTGTGTTCTTATGAAAGGAGTTAATTTGGATGACTTTTTTATCTCTGACATATTCAGGATATAACGATTGTTGAAGAGGCTGAAGCTATCACTTCACTACTACGGCAACTGCGGGTGAAAAGTTCAAGCTTCTGATGAACGCTCCAGTCAATTGGTCATTGTTCAGGTTCCCTAAAAAGGAAAGGAAGAGAGTTCGACCTTAAATGGAATTTGGGCTGATGCCAGGGCCAGAACCTCTTCTGCAACAGGCCTATCAAACCCCTGCCACTTTCTACAGAGGTTCTGGGCTTTTCCAGGAGAGGACTGAATGGTGCCCAGGCTGTCCCTCAGCCACAACGTGCTCATTTCCTATACCCAGAGGTCTCCAGCACAGTGAGAATGTGATGTTAACTCTTCCACTTTCCGGTGCTTTGTCATATGCTTCAATTTCTCAACAACTGTAGCAAAATGAAAATGGAGCTAAATAAATTATTTTTACTCAGCTCTGAAGCACTTTTTATTAAAGCCAGCCAAGCTAAAAAGCGTCGGTGGCATTTCCACGCTTGTGCAAACACAGTAAAACTATACAGTTTCCTGCCATTTGTTTGTTTTCCTGACTTTTCCTTCTGAGTCAGAAAAGGGTCTGTAGCTCAGTGGTAGAGCCCATGTTCTGCACGCAGAATGTCCCAGGTTCAATCTCCAGATTTTCCAGGTAGGGCTGCAAATATCCCCTGGGGAGCTTCTCCTGGTCAGTGTCTACAGTTCTGAATGAGATAGACCTATGGTCTGCCTTGATAAAAGGCAGCTTCCTATATTTCTTTAAATAAAAAAAAAAACCACAGCTTCACCTTCTGTCACTTCGGATTCAAATTAAAATAAGACCACATACAAGGGATAAATTGGAAGACCTGGGAATTATGCCAACCCCAATCAATTTTACCAAAGAGTTTCTGCATCAGTAATAACTTTCAGAGCCTCCAGAGTACCCTCCCTTCATCCCAGGCTTCAAAGTGCTTTACCAGGCAATCCTAAACTTTAATTACATGGAGGGGGGTAGCAGAGCTATGCCACCACTGCATCGCAGAAACAGCTGCTGTATCTTAGAGGTGCTCATCTCAGAGAAAAGGGGGAAACAGACTACTTGGGGGGGGAGCCAAAAATGGTGCAACAATGGCAGCCACACCCTCACTTCCATGGAAACACAGGCAAAACCCACCGACCAGGGGCTTGGCCAGCAATGACACCCATGTGTTGCCTGCATATGGAGGAAGCCAACGAAACGAAGTCAAATGGGGATATCCCTTCCTCCTCCACAGTCCATCTCCCTGCCATCGACACACACACAACAGACAAAATGAAAATGTCAAAGTACCTCCTGCTCAATGAGCTACAGTGGCAAAGCCAGCAACAGCTCCACTTCCTCCAGTCCTCAGGGATCCCTGCAGGTAAAGGTAAAGGGACCCCTGACCATTAGGTCCAGTCGCAGACGACTCTGGGGTTGCGGTGCTCATCTCGCATTACTGGCCGAGGGAGCCAGTGTACAGCTTCCGGGTCATGTGGCCAGCATGACTAAGCTGCTTCTGGCGAACCAGAGCAGCGCACGGAAACGCCGTTTACCTTCCCGCCAGAGCGGTACCTATTTATCTACTTGCACTTTCTGCTTTCAAACTGCTAGGTTGGCAGGAGCAGGGACCGAGCAATGGGATCTCACCCCGTCGTGGGGATTCGAAATGCCAACCTTCTGATCGGCAAGCCCTAGGCTCTGTGATTCAAATTTCCACATGCAGCCCTCAAGCACTATTTTTGTTCACAGAATGCAAGGGGAAGGAAGAAGGGCCCTGGCAGAAGACAGAAAACAGGTACAAATCAAATGATCTTCCAAACCATGATTTAGAAAACTGGGAACAAGCTATAGGCCATATATACCCTAACTTTTTTAAATAAAAAAACAACTATCCAACTTAAAACTAAATCAATTTGCCACATGCTGTATTTGAAGATCTTTTCTCCTTTAGTTCTTGCTCAACTTTGTTAGTAGGCATATTTGGGAGCAATACAACTATATAACTTTCCTAGTGATGAGCAGAGGATAAACAGCAATGGCAAGACTATTTTATATAAGCTGGTGCTCACAACAATTTCTAGGAACAGCAATTAACTGACCTTCACTTTTTAAAAAGCTGAAGTCCACAGATCATTTACTCTGTAGAGAAGTCCCATTAAAATCAGCGATACAGCTTCGAATATGTGGATTTTGAATTAGAGCCAAATACATTTCCCATGTACATCTCTGTAGCTAACATTTTTTTAAAAAATAATTGCCATCATAAAAACACAAAATTGGTACAAAGACCCCGTGGTTTTCAACAGTTTCTTTCAGAAGAGCACTTTGAGGAGTTGTGTAACAGAACTGATGTTTTAAAACAAAGGTTCCTGAATAGTATTTGTATATCTTAAATCTGTTAAGATATGGGTCAATGTTCGTTTTCATCTACCTGAAAACATGTTCTTCATTACCTGTTTTGTTAAAATCTAATTCCCTGTATTCACCAGATTTGTATCTCGCTGTATGTATAAGCCCTAAAATGCATTTCAATTGAGGAATAACATAAAAGCGGTCTAAAGAAATCATGTTAGCAATGTAGAAATGCTGCAGGGTGAGTCCAAGGCTGAATCCATAGTTAGCTGGGAGCGGCATAAGAGGATTTCATGTGGGTTCTTCTCTTGGGCCCAGGGGCATTCTGGGAAATGAAGATGGCAGGCATGACCCTTGAAAGCTTTGATCCACAGCAGTGTGCCCACTCTGTAAACAGGCAAACAGTTTAAGAAGAAAGGTATGGCAGCAGCTTTGAAGACCACCTGGTAAGAGGAGGGAGAAGACTGAAGACCAAAAACTGACCTGTCAGCGCAAAGAGTTTTCTTTCATATTTTACAGAGGTTAGAGGAAAGGGGATAAACAGAACCCTTTTCCCTTCCCCTGCCTGGCAGGGGCGGAGCAAGGGGGTGGGGGTGGTCCAGGGTTCCAGGGAAGGGGGTGACACTTCAGCTGGCCCCTACGAGCAGGCTGCGGGGTGAGGCTGCTCCGCCATGCGGCCTGTTTGGAGCCCGCCCGGCGGCGCCGCTATGGCGTGGCACGCATGCGCAGTGCATTGTACACACTGCGCATGCGCTGCTCATATGGTGCATGGCGTGCGGCGCGTGCGTCAGACACAGCGACGCTGCACACGCACAACGCCGCTGGGTCCCTGGGTTTGCCGCCCTGGGTGACCGAGCGGCTCAGTACGCGCCTGCTGCCTGGTAACACAGAGGGAGAGGAGCAAGTGATGAGGCTGAGTGGCTGTATTGGCAGGGGAAGGAGGAAAAGTGGGGTGGCCCAGGTTCCCTCAAACCTGGCAGTGCCACTGTTGTTGTCCTAAAATTTTTGCAGTATCTGGCAGGCAGTACTAACAAGATTTGAGGCGTGTGTGTGTTTGTGTGTGTTTTGAGCCTCCATTCCACATGGAGTCCATAAAAGAGCACATGACTCATGGACCACATTCAGTTTGGCAGATTACAAGTTGTACATGGCTATTCCAGAGGTTGCATCATTGTCTTCTGTCCTGTTCACATTTCGCCTCATTATGCAACCGATCACAATAAGGTCCTGAGAAGCTTTTAACTATACAGTTAAGAGCCAATTCAAATACGGAGTTTTGGGGGTGGTACTGTCCTTCCATGTGACTGTACCATTTCTGATGTTACAGAACATCAATATAGTACAGGGGTCAGCAAACTTTTTCAGCAGGGAGCCTGTCCACTGTCCCTCAGACCTTGTTGGGGGGGGCGGACTATATTTTTTTTGGGGGGGGGGGGGTGAACAAATTCCTATGTCCCACAAATAACCCAGAGATGCATTTTAAACAAAAACACACATTCTACTCATGTAAAAATACTAGACAGCCCCCCACAAATAACCCAGAGATGCATTTTAAATAAAAGGACACATTCTACTCATGTAAAAAGATGCTGATTCCTGGACCGTCCGCGGGCCGGATTTAGAAGGCGATTGGGCCAGATCCAGCCCCCAGGCCGTAGTTTGCCTACCCATGTTATAGTAGTCAAAAAGACAGAGAAGAAACAACAGAGTGGTAAATAGTGGGAGGGGACATCCTGATACTGATAGCAAAGGACATTCTCATTTAACTTTTTGTGATTTCCAGCAATAGGTTAAAAAAAATAATTCAGACCTTTTTTTAAAAAAGTCTTCAGATTTTGCAGTTCACTGTCCTGATAAATGGAAAGAGTCCCTTTGAAGCAGTATTAAAAGGGAGGTCTGGTGCAGTGTGATCGCTGCTAAAAGAAATAAAAACTCTGTGATACTGTCAGTAGGGATATCGGAACTGCAGGAGATGGGCTAATTTGAAGTTGTTTCATTAGCCATAAACCCTAAGGTATCATGTTACATCTCTGCAACATAAGAATGCCATTTTAGTTGTTTCTGAATGAGTTCAAAGAGGTATTGAATATCCGGAGGTTTTGGCAGCAATTTGTGCATCTTTGATAGGCTATTATGTGCCAGTCACTTTGCAGAAGATATGGAATGAAACCGCTGTAACTGACATGTGCTCAGGTTGAATCTCTGGCCACTATGGTGGAACTCTGCAATACAAGGAACATGGGGCTGCCACTAAAATTAACACCCCTGTGTCAAGTTCTCCCCTTCTACTAAAGCTTATCATGTATCCTCGTGTTGTCATCACATCAGTGATTTCTCCTGGCTACAATTTCAGGGTCTCCCTACCATTAGGCAGAACAGAGGGCAGTCATCTCAGGCAGTAGATGCTGCGAAGATTAGGGTAGTAGTGAAATGTTGGATGACAGGTAAATTTAAATGAGGATTAGACACATTCATGCATACCCTCCAACATTTCTCCGATGAAAATAGGGCCGTTCCATTCCATTCCCTCCAATATTTATCCCATGAAAATGGGGACGTTCTATTCCATCGCCTCCAACATTTCTCCCATTAAAATAGGGACATCCAATTCCATACCTTCCAACATTTCTTTCATGAAAATGGGGGCGTTCTATTCCATCCCCTCCAACATTCCCCCCCATTAAAATAGAGGCGTCCTCTTTATGGAAGACAGCTGCTAACACCAATGGCTGTGTTCTAGCTCCACCATTGGAGGCAATGTACTTCTGAATGCCAGTGGCTGTAAACTGCAGGAAGTGGGAGTGCTGCTGTGCCCAGTTCCTGCTTATGGACTTCCCACAGACATCCGCTTGGCCACTGCGAGAGCAGGATGCTGGCCTGGATGAGCCGGGGGCCTGGTGCAACAAGCTCTTGGGTGTGGTGAAAAGCATTGCCCTGTTGCCTGTGATAAAGCAAGATTGAATTGCAAGCCCAGAAAGCTTTGAATGTGAAATGTGGACTGAGGGGGGCGCCATCTTATCTTTCCTCACAGGCAGCAAAATGTCTTGGGCTGGCTGTGTGCACTTTGAATTTAAAACAGATTAGTACACTGTGGGGTTTGTGTGTGTGTGTGTGTGTGTGTGTGTGTGTGTGTGTGTGTGTGGTGTATTTTTTATAGCACATATTGTTCCTATTACTGTTCCAACCATATTGAATGTTGAAGTCTCTTAAATTCAATATATAATGCCCAGAATGTAAATGCTGGAGAGCAAGAGAGGAGGTTTTAGCTGCAATGTATTTGTAGCAGTCCTACTATTATCAGCGATTCTTCTTTTTTCTTTCCGGTGGCCTCGCTCCCTATGAATTTTAATCAGAATGCATCCCCTCTAGAGCATGCCGTCCTGAAGGGTTCCCCCCTTCCCCCCCAACAATATTAACTATGAATTATACTTAAAGTTTACTTTCTGAATCCAATATTTGGTTTCTAGGCCAAAGCAATCTTTAATAGACATAACTGTTTGATTATTTCATTAATAAACGGGAGTGTTGCCAGTTGGTAAAGGCACAGGCCTCCATCTCATAGTCATACTTACAGTTGCTTATTCACGTGAAACCTGTCTAAAGTCAATTAAATGGCACCAGATTTGTAATACCCTTAGTAGAGATATATTTAGATGTTATGTATCTGATGTTAGCCACCCTGAGCCCGACTTAGGCCGGGGAGGGCGGGATATAAATAAAAGTTTTTTATTATTATTACTTGTTATTATTCCTTTGTAAGAAAATATGAAATAACGTTAAACCATTTTGCGGTGGGGGGAATCAATGGGGGGGTTGACAAGAAATTTTCCGCACCGGGTACCATCTGACCTTCCCATGCCTGTATGTACACACTGTGTGCGTTTGTGTGTGTGTAGAATCATAGGGTTAAATTCCTCCTGTGAAATACGCTACAATTTGGAATTCTTAGTAACTTTTCAACTTTATGTGAGAATATATAAATAAAACAATTTAAAAAAAAAAAAAAAACTTACTGCCCTCCGAACACCGATAATATCCTGCTCCTCGGGATTGTGAATGAAGCTACACAAATTTGCGTTTTGCGTTTAATTTCCATTTCCATTCAGTTCTGTTGTCTTCTTCATTCTTTATGCCTGTATGTTATTGAAATACAGTACATGTTCTTGCTCAAATAAATAAGAAATATTTCAAAATTGTTTAAAAGGATTAGTGACTGCTTAACCGTTAATGCTATGAAAGGGGAAAAAGGTGGTCCGTTTCCCAAGTTCTTTTACACAGAAAGTTGTCCGCAGAAATAACATTTAAAGATGTTAATGACTATTTTGATCTTCTCACCTCTAGTTGTAGACTAACTCAGGTTGCCCTACGCTAGAGAGCAAGACGGCAATCGATGTTTCAGCACAGCAAAATGCAGCCAAACGCCAGCAGGAAGTCCCCTCACAATCTGTATTCTCTGCACTGGGCGGCAGCTTTGCATTTCATACATTATTCACCACCCACTGCAGTCATTCAGCAAGGTCACTACATATATATGCCTAAGAGATACGAGAGAGAGAGAGAGAGAGAGAGAGAGAGAGGTGGAATAAAGCAACACAACATCCATTACTTCCCCATTTGGCTTGCGGCATTCCAAAATCTTGTTGTCCCACAGCCTATCCTCTTATGCACCATGAATGGCATGTGTGTAGAATTATCATTTGTCTGCCTTCTTGGATCCAGGCAGTTCACTAATAAGAGTGTTACGGTGGGAGCCACGATCCACCTTTAAAGTCATTATCTTCATCAAAAGCAATAACATATGGGAGCATGTTAGGTTACTTCAAGGCACAATTTGTCTTAATATGATTCTCTGGTTTCCATTCACTCGTTTTGTTCGCCTAAGTGCCATAAATTTCTTCCAAAGGAAGAGTTTGCACTTTGTAACATCTATGTGACCGTTGGAGCTGAGGGCTGATTACGAGGATAGGTAGGCAACTGCTAAAATTCCCTGCGAGGAAATTTGCTCCTTCTTGAGCAGCCTGACATGCAGAAAATAAACATTTGACCCTTTATTTAGATTCTAGGAAAGCGTTCACTGTTTGAGGTTCTGTTTGGCAGCCACTGTTGAAAACACAGGGGGAAAGCCAGGAAAGAAATGTGGCAAACTTGTGTTATCATGGGCCTTACGTTACCTCTTATGTCATGCAAGTTGGCAAATGCAGAGGAAAGCAGCGTTGGGTGTCAGGAAGTATTGCAGGTATTAATATTGTGCAGTTTGAAGTGATCAGATGCATGAGAACTGACTCCTTTTGGAAGAAAACATTGTCCAGACCTATACAAATATTATTCAAGGTTTACTTGCAGAACTTTCTTTGCAACAAAACAGAAACAAAAAAATGATACATCCCAAACATCTATACAATGTCTTGAGTTGTCCCGCACAGGCTCGGCATCTTAGAAATAAAAGATAACTCCAAAATTCAAGGCTTCTTGGAGAGCCATCATCACACCCTTTTGTTCCCTGTGGCATCCAGAGAAAGACTATCAGCCACCACCCTTTCAAGATGGTGAATTTGCAACTCAATGACCTCAGCACATGATCAAAGGTTACATTCCATTTAGAAAATTCCTTCCAGTAGCACCTTAGAGACCAACTAAGTTTGTTACTGGTATGAGCTTTCGTGTGCATGCACACTTCTTCAGATACACTGAAACAGAAGTCACCAGACCCTTAGAGTAACAGAAAACAATCAACCAGTAACCAATTTAGGAGCTTAGAGACCCTTAGAAAACTACTGTGGGGAAAAAAAACCATGTTAGCAATACACATTTAGCCATTTTTTTTTTCATTTTAAACCTTCATTCATACGCAGGCATTTTCCCATTTCTGGATGAATCAAACCAAATATACTTAACAGGAAATCTAGCTGGTGTTAGCTTTCACCTAGACTGATAGATTATGGACCATAGCTCAGTGAAGGAGCATCTGATCTGCATATGTGTCAGAAACCTTTGAAAGCCACTGACAGTACCACGTTAGGTGGACCAATGGCCGACTCAACATTGTTAAGTGTAATTGATTTAATTCACACAGAAATGAAAATTGGGTATGTATTATGAAGGTTTAAAATGGAAAGTGGCTAAATGTGTATTGCTAACATAGGGGTTTTTACATGGTAGTTTTCTAAGAGTCTCTGAGCTCTTACTGAGTTAATGATTATCTCTTTGTTGTTCTCTGGTAGAGTGGCTGGGGAGACCCGGCCAGATGGGCGGGGTACAAATAAATTATTATTATTATTATTATTATTATTATTATTATTATTAATAATAACATGTGAGTGTTGTAACTAGTGAAATGTTTCTGGGGAAAAAGGTGCTGGAGCTCACCATGAGCATCTCCCTTGTTCTCTTATAATGGCAATGGCGCCCACCTGAGGGGTGCCAGAACTGAGTTCTGGTGAGTTCCAGCTCAAAAAGAGCCCTGGTTGTAATCTTAGATCTTGTGATGAAGGTATTGAGTTGCAAACCTCCATTTTGAAAGGGAGCTGCCTTTAGTCTTTTGTTTCCCCAACTCCATGAAGTAAAGATGTAAATGAAGCTCTCCTGAAGGGAGACTAAACAGCCTAAGGCCAATGGAAACCAGACTGTGGGGAGAGACAGACCTCTGCTTCTAAGTCTCTTTGGATTATTTCATATTTTGTAAGATGCTGAGCCTGTGCTGGACAGCATAAGACATCGTATGGATATTTTTGGATGTATTATTTGATGTTTCTGTTTTATTTTGAAGCATTCTGCCAGTGAAACTTTGAAAAATACTTTTATGGGCCTGGACAATTCTTCCAAAAGGAGTCAGTTCCTATGCTTCCAGTTGCTTCAAACTGCACAGTATTAATATCTGCAACAAATTTCTCCACTCCTATGACTGTGTGTGTGCGTGTTCATATTTTAAAACAAACACATACACACAGTTGCTGACTCAATTTCTCTTCATCAGCTTTTTCTAGCTTCGCCCGAAACTCCCACTGCAACTGCAGTGTCTCCTTGCTGTGACCATCCAGCCCTGTGAAACGGCCAACTTCAGAGGCTTCTTAACTCGTTTTCCTGTGTGAACAAGTATTGTGAAGTATTTTTAATATAAAGGACGCTGATAGTACCTCATTAATTTTAATGTCGGTTGCAAAGTTGCAATCAACTTTTTTTTAATGGTTTTTGTCTTTGTGATTCAGTTCTCTGTGGATTTTAATCCTCATTGTTATCCTAACTCCTACACATACAGGTCTTGAAATAACTTTTATAATAGAGTACGGTACAGCCCTTCAGAGATGTAGTTTGCTGCACATTTTGACCATTTTAAATTTAGACTTAACTGAACATGAATTGCAAGAGGGTATTTATGGACACACGTGTGTGTGTGTGTGTGCGCGCGCACACACACATATATATATGTATGTGGTGTATGTGTTTGAGTGTGCGTGCACATGTAAAGAGAGGGAGGGAGGGAGAGAAAGAGAGAGTACACACACACACACACAAACAAACAAACACATACTGTACATATGGAACAAAGAATTACATAATGCCACAAAGACTAGTGACACACACACAATGTGTGTGTTTGGTGTATGTGGTCAGTCCTTGAGACATTATGTAATTCTTCCATTTGCTCAGATTCTCTTCTCAGGTACATCGTTTTTACATTGTGGATAAAGGTACCGAGTGGAATACCATTTGCAGTGGACTTACATCTGTGCAAATAAGAACAGAAGGCCCGTCCCCCTTTGATACCTTCATGTTGCTCCTGGATGATGAATGCAATATTCCGATTTAATGATACCTCTGAACTTTGATTAATGAAGCTTTTATTACCTAATTCTCTTGCATATTTACCAAGTGACAGCAATTTGGCAAGGCCTGGTAGATAATGTTGCTATTAATGTTTCCACTTTCCCCCACTCTCCGGAGAGGAATAAAGCAATTTTCTTGAGGCGACGATTGTTCATTACCTGTGTCTTGCTTTTGTATACTAGAGCATCTGGTGCTGTGCATTATGATGCTACAGCTTTGCAGATTTTGCACCAGGAGATAAAAGACCCCATTTGGAACAAGGCAGGCTGAGTAGAAACCGTTCTGCTTTTCCAGACTGATCCTTCCCAAATATTCACCAACCAGTCTCTGTTGCTTCTACTTGCAAGTATAATGATCAGGTGCCTATGAACATTCATGCTTTAACTGCAACAAAGTTCGGGCTGGAAGACTTATGCATATTTATTTAGCTCCCAGGGCCAAGGAAACATGAACAGGATTGATCTATAAATCTGTTGAAACTTGTTTATTTAACTCTACTTGCCATCAGTACAAAAAACAAAGTGTGTGCTTCAGTATGATGGTCTTTAGTTGTATCAATCCCCCCCACCCCCACCCTCTCTCTCTCTCTCTCTCTCTCTCTCTCTCTGTGTGTGTGTGTGTGTGTGTGTGTTATTAGCAGCAAAGAAGACTGGAAGCCAAAGGACTGGGAGCTGTAAATGTAGAGTGAGCAGCTATGATCTCAGTCAGGCTTGCCATTTTCCCACATGTTGGCCACTGTGAGAACAGGATGCTGGACTAGATAGGCCATTGGCCTGATCAAGCAGGCTCTTATTATGTTCTTAAGTCCAGTACCTATCACAGCAGTTTTATATTAAACTTTTTTAAAAAAAAATGTTTGCAAGCTCATTGAGGTTCCTCTAGCTAAGACGTGGGTGGCGCTATGGGTTAAACCACAGAGCCTAGGGCTTGTTGATCAGAAGGTCGGCGGTTCGAATCCCCGCGATGGGGTGAGCTCCCGTTGCTCGGTCCCTGCTCCTGCCCACCTAGCAGTTCGAAAGCACATCAAAGTGCAAATAGATAAATAGGTACCACTCCAGCGGGAAGGTAAACGGCGTTTCCGTGCGCTGCTCTGGTTCGCTAGAAGTGGCTTAGTCATGCTGGCCACATGACCCAGAAGCTGTAGGCCGGCTCCCTTGGCCAATAAAGCAAGATGAGTGCCGCAACCCCAGAGTCGTCCACGACTGGACCTAATGGTCATGGGCCCCTTTACCTAGCTAAGGAGCAAACTTGGCCCTCTGATGCAAACACATACATATCTAAAGGGTTAAACACTGGGTTCGATGCAGAATTAGACATGTTTCATGTAGATCCATTGAAATTATTTGGATACAAATACCCACCCACCCACCCGTGCGCAGGTGGCTCTATCAGCAGAGGGGCTGTTAGGCGATTGCCCTAAAAAAAGCTCGACAACTTTTTGTATCTGGATTTTTACTTCTTGAAATATGGCAACCCTACTTTAAACAACCATGATTTCCCCCAAATGAATCCTGGGAAACTGCTGGGGTTTTTTTTTAAGGGTCTTGAGAGCTCTTAAAAGACCCCCTTTGTCCTCACAGAGCTACAGTTCCCAGCGCATCCAACCTATCGTTTACATAATGTAGTCAACCATGTTAAAATAACAGTACAGTATGCATCAATGTGCTTCCTAGAAAATCTTCCATTCTAATGCAAGGCCATTTAATCCTGTGACAACATTCTCTTCTAATCTAATTATTTGATCCCTGCTAGACAAAGTTGGGGGTGTAAGTCTAACAGATGTTTAGGAGCAGGAAAATGACAGCTCCTCACAGTTCCATTTTGTGCTCTGAGTAGCCTGGAGAACGCAGAGTCCTATTATGTGATTCAGGCTTTGAAGATGTCTATTCAAATAGAGCTTTCAGAAGTCACTTGCATGTCTCCCCTGCCCCCCCCCATCCTTGTCTGGATACTATTTTAATATGGCATCACTGAACAGTGAAAAATGATCCACTACTTGATAGCTTGTGTGGTCTAGACCAAACTAAAATATGCAGTACAATCTATAGTGTGGTTCCTGTGCTTTAATTTGTGTTTTAATTTGTTGGAAGCTGTCCAGAGTGGCTGGGGGAACCCAGTCAAATGGGTGGCATATTATTATTATTATTATTATTATTATTATTATTATTATTATGCCCATCTGACTGCAGCTTCCAACATATATAAAAATATAATAAAACATGAAACATTTAAAAACTTCCCTATACGGTGGTACCTCAGGTTACAAATGCTTCAGGTTACAAACTCCACTAACCCGGAAGTAGTTGCTCTGTGTTGCAAACTTTGCCCCAGGATGAGAACGGTAATGGTGCGGCGGTGGCAGTGGGAGGCCCCATTAGCAAAAGCATGGTTTCAGGTTAAGAACGGACCTCCAGAATGAATTAAATTCGTAACCCGAGGTACCACTGTACACAGCTATCTTCAGATGTCTTCTAAAGGTTGTATAATTACTTGTCTCCTTGGCTTGAGGGTCACATAAGTTCACACCCTCCAACATTTCTCCAGTGAAAATAGGGATGTCCTGAGGAAATGTCAGGCATTCTGGGATCAAATCAGAAACCCGGACAGCTTCTGTAAATCCTGAATTGTCCCTGGAAAATAGGGGCACTTGGAGGGTCTGGCAGTGTAAGGAGTATTCACCAGCCTAGAGGTTGAAAAGATGCCTACTCAAAGTGTCGAAAAGGAGATTTGTGGTGAAATCCAAGCACACAGTGTTCAAAGAACATGAACACTCTGGGAAGATCTGTCCCTTCAGCCTGAAGAAATGGGCATTCCTGTCTCAGAGGGAGAATAGACTTTTTAACATGCAGGTGCATATTTACTTTTTCAATCCCTATTGCACCCTGCAGCAACATGGTGGCCTCCAAATGTTTTGGACAACAACTTCCATCACCCTGCCTATCACAGCATTGACTGATGGGAGTTGTAGTGAAGAATATCTGAAGGGCAGTGGCTGTTCTATTATATTAACACGCCAGAAACAAAAGAACCTTAAATTAACCATTTATGACCCAGACAATGGAAATGGCACTCTGCTGATTAATTGACTCACGATTTAGTTAAGCTACCAATTAAAACTCACATCCCTGCCATGCAGTTCGTGACAGCCAGCTTAAATATGTTCCTCAAATAAAGGTAATATATCTGCTACTGATGGACAATGTGGTGGTGGTTTCCCCCCTCTTAATTGCTAATGCAATAGATATATGCAGTAAACACACTACAGTAGTGTCCATTAATTAAACCGCATTTGTCAGATTACCCATAGTATGCCCCATACAGCCCTTTAATTCTATGGAAACTGCCCTTTAGTTCATCAGGGGTTGGGATTGTTCTGCCAATTTCAATCTCTTCCCTAAATGAAGCAGTTACTGTAATATGCATACTTTTCAGAGAGGCTGGAATTCGATCTAGGTTTTGCTCAATTAAGCAGGGAAAGCTCCATTCTGTATAATGGAACTGTGACTCTTGCCCAGAATATGCTGCCCGTAAATGTCAGTTGGGTTCCAGAGAACTTCCAAAGGCCTTCTTGCAAACAGCAGGTCCATGATACACTATATGCCTTTTGAACTTCTCGATCTCAAGGCTTGGATTCAAAGAAATCAATTGCTTGGGGGCCCATGCATCCTGCAAACCTGTAGTGCAAGAAGAGGGATCCTGTGGCCCTCCCAATGTTGTTAGACTACAGCTCCCATCAGCCCTAGTCAGCATAGCCAATGGTCAGGGATGACAGGAGTTGTAGTCCAGCCACATCTTGACTGCCACAGGTTACCATCCTGTGTTTTAATTGTATTTTAATTTGTTGGAAGCTGCCCAGAGTGGCTGGGGAAAACCAGTCAGATGGGTGGCATATAAATATATTGTTCTTATTCTTATTCCAGCTGTACTGGGTCAGCATATTTGTTGATGAGTCAGCATCAATAGTCCTGGCTCAGTTAATAGGCCACACACATAGCTTTTAATATATGTGCATGGAAAAGACCCTGATGTTGGGGAAGATAGAGGGCACAAGGAGATGGGGGTGACCGAGGATGAGATGGTTGGACAGTGTTCTCGAAGCGACTGGCATGAGTTTGGCCAAACTGCTGGAGGCAGTGAAAGATAGGCGTGCCTGGCGTGCTCTGGTCCATGGGGTCACAAAGAGTCGGACATGACTGAACGACTGAACAACAACAAAATGTGTGCATAGACCATAGTAGCATTCTCCAGTTTGATGCCTTCCACATGTTTTGGACCACAACCAGGGTTTGGTTTGGTTTTCAGCCAGAATTCGCCAGTTATGGAACCTCTCAGGTGGCCTTCACGAGGCAGATGTTATTGTTGAGTTCCAGCATCTCTTTTTCTAGAAAAATAGCACTGACTACAACAACCAACAACCCACAGCCAGCGTGGACAATGCTCATGGATGATTTCAAGACTCACATCTGGGCTCAGTACCAAATTAGCTACCCCTAGATCAGTGTATTATTTAACAGCACAACATTTTAATAACATTGGTGTGTTATTTTTAAGAAAGCTTTTTGTCAGGAAATTATTTCTGGCAATGCATTTGAGGCACCGTCATGCACCATGCCTAATAAAATCTGTCTGTTTACCTACTGGGTTTTAGTGGTGTTTGTTGTATTATGCAAGAAGTGATGCATGATAAAAGCTAGTCCTGTAAATTAGCCACTTTAATTACATACATTCAAATGATGCAAAGTGTGGGATCCTGGTTATGATAGACTGCATTGTATTGAATTATATTTTATGAGGCGTTTCACTTTCTGCAAGTAACGTTTCTTCAAGCTGCTACAGGATAGGAGACAGCCAACGGCTTGTTACTCTTGAACAAGCTGGTCAGGACCAGCCATGTGTTGAGGCATGGTGAAATGCATGCCTCAGGTGGTGGATCACAAATGGTGGCGGCTGGCCACAGGTCTATTTCCCACTGTAGCCAGCAGCAAGCCCATCATCCACCAACCCGCTGCAGCTGCTGTTATTATGGCTGCTGGGGTGGCAGCTTCCACCACTTCCACCACAGGCCATGGATTGCTTCTGTGGCTGCTGAAGGAAAGAAACTGCAGTCTAAGAGAGTTGTTCAGGCCACCACTGCTCACTCTGAAGTAGGGGTCCTCCCTCAGTGCAAGGCATTGTGGTTGAGGTGACCACAGAAAGTTCCTTGCACCACTGCCACTTTGCTGCAGTCGTGGCAAAAACCCTTGACAGTGTAACAGTCCGTACCTCATTCATTTTCAAAATCTACATTTTCTACCCAGATCATCATGTGAGGTGATGATAACAAACATTTAGTTCAGCTCAGAGGACATCACACGTTAGTTTGGTTGTTTCCTTAATTCCAACCTGTCTGGGGGGGAAACCCAAACCATTTCCTAGCCAGGTATAGTTAAAAAGAAAAAAGGTAAAAGGTAAAAGATAAAGGACCCCTGACAGTTAAGTCCGGTCGCAGACGACTCTGGGCTTGCGGCACTCATCTCGCTTTACAGGCCGAGGGAGCCAGTGTTTGTCTGCAGACAGTTTTTCCGGGTCATGTGGCCAGAATGAATAAGCCGCTTCTGGCACAACGGAGCACCGAAACCGGAGCAGTGCATGGAAACAGCGTTTACCTTCCCACCAGAGCAGTACCTATTTATCTACTTGCACTTTGACATGCTTTTGAACTGCTATGTTGGCAGGAGCTGGGACCGAGCAACGGGAGCCAAAAATCCCCCATAGATTTATAAAACCAGAAGCTAAGATGGCTGTCACAAAAAGTCAAGATTCGAGGTCCATTCTCTCTCTCTTTCTCTTCCTCTGCTGCAATAATTTGAGTTCTGCTTATGTGTAGTACAACCTCTTCAGGATGGAATGCACTAATAATTAAACCAAGGTAAAATCTAAACATAAACTCACCAGAGAGCGAGACATTAAAATAAAATTAATATCAGTAATAAGCATAAAATGGGCAATAAATATAAATAGCCCAGTTAGAGGAAGCTTGGGAGATGTCAGAAATTAACTAGAAGTGCCAAGAAAACTGGGGGAGATAAAAACCAAGGCGATGTATGATGCTTAAGACTGGGAACATTATAAAATTTTCAAACTAAGCCCTCGTGCTATTTGATGCTCGTTTCACATTGATTCTAGAGTCTATTATTTAGGAGTGTGCAGTGCCCCTGTCTGTCAGATAATGAGATAAATTGGGATGATTTGAGGTGCTCTCCTCCGAAAGGAAAGCACTCCAAACCATCCCACTTTGTCTCATAATTTTGCCAATACATAAAGCTGCTGTACATCCCCAGCAAATACTAGTAATGAAAATGAGGCGAAGTGCCTTGTCTTTTTTTTTTTTTTTAAAGAACTATTTATTCAGAAGATATAAATACCTCTTAACAAAAATCTGCAGCTGATTTACAAAAAAAAGAATCATCGTACAATAAGATATGCACAAAGTTCAGAATACAATTAATACATTTCGAATGCGTCATTTAAAACAGCCACTAAACAAGGTAGCACTCTCAAGCATCTCCAATAGACCTTTTCTTTTTCTTTTTCTTTTCCCCCCTCCCCCTCCCCTCCCACCCTCCCCTCTGGACAGACCTTCGTTCTTCAGATCTTTATCCATGTACACAGTCTGTTCATTCGAGCTTGTATATTTGGGTTGGCTTCACCCCTTTCTATCCAATTCCTATAAAATGCCCATTTATTTGTAATTCTTTGGCATTTATTTTCCCAACTATCCTCTGCCGCTATCTGTGCAAATATTTCAGATTGTACGTATTCAAAAACATAATCATTCCATTTTCCCATTTCCCATTTAGCCTTTTCTTTCCATCCCAGTGCAATAACTGCCATTCCGGCTAGAATCATAATCTTATACAGCTCTTGCATATTACTTTTTACTTTGTTATTTCCCAGTATTCCCGAAAATAGTAAATCCCTATTCACTTCTATATTTATTTGAAATAATCCAGAAATTACCTTTGTAATCTTTTGCCAATATTCCTTAACCAGACTGCATTCCCACCACATGTGGGAATAAAATCCTTTTTCCTGACCGCAATGCCAACATTTGGGACTAAACCCTTTCACTATATACGCCATTTGTGCCGGAGTTCTATACCATTTTAATAAAAATTTTCTACTTAATTCTTTAAACTTTTCTATTTTAATATTATTTATATTCTTCATTAATTCTTGGACTACACTTTGATGAATAACACCCTCGTGCTCCCATTTACTCTGTATTATTCTTATCATTCTTTCTTTATCCCTCACCATGAATCCATACAACATCCCCGCTATCCCCTTCTCTGTTGTTTGTCTTCTGTTCAACACCAAATCCACTTTCATCTCCGTCCTCCTCATCTCCTCCGCTCTTTCTGTTTTTATCAAATCATAAAGTCCTTCCACTTTCAACCAATATTGTTTTCCTATTTTTTCCAAAAAAACATTTTTTTTAATTAAACTCCCTTCATCATCATACATATTCCCCAATATAACAAATCCCCGATCCTCCAATCTCCTCCACCAGCCCGGTTCCCCCTGACTCTCCAGCAAGTATTTTAACGGCATCCATCTTGAGAGAGTTGGCATCCATTTCGTATTCCATTTCTTCCAGATTCCTAGCGCAGATTTTCTTGGTCCTATTGTCTTCTTACAAGCCAAGTTAATATCTCTAATAAATATCCCCTCTCTTCCTATTCCTTCATTTATTTCATTTTCCAGCCTAATCCATTTAGTCCTATCCTTATATCCAATGTCTATTAAATTTTTTAGTTGAAATGTTTCGTAATAAAATTCTAAGTTTGGTATTCCCCATCCCATCTCTTCTTGCGGTGAGTAATTTACTATGTCTGGGGTTCTAACTCTTTTGCTTCCAAAAATCCAATTTTTAAATACCTTATTCCATATTTTGAACCATATTTTCCTAATGGGTAGTGCAATTACTTGAAATAAATATAATAATTTCGGTACCAGAAACATTTTAACTGCTCTAATCCTACCTAGAATAGATAAATTCTTATTTTTCCATGATTTTATATCCTTCTTGATCTTCCTCCATGCTTCTTTGTAATTTACATCTGGAATCCTAGCAATATTTTTTATGATATTTACCCCCAAATATTTAATTTTTTTCTTATTAATATCCATCCTTGTCATTTTTGCAATTTCCTTCTTCTCCTCTTTATTTACGTCCCAGAACAGAATTTCGGACTTTTCCAAATTTACTCCCAATCCTGACTCCTCTTTAAAGTCCTTCAGGATTATCATAAGTTCTCTTACGCCCTCAAGGGGGTTTGTAAATAATAATAGGATATCATCTGCATACATGTTCAACTTGATTTCCTCCTTTCCTTTCTTATATCCTTTTATCCTTACTGAATTTCGTATCCTGTCTGCCAAGTACTCCATACCCAACACAAATAGTAGCGGTGAGAGTGGGCATCCTTGTTTAACTCCTCTTTGTATATTGAATTGATCTGAAACCCCCTCATTCACTCTGACCACAGCCTTCCCTTCTCTATACACTTCTCGGATTGCTTCCACAAAGTTTTCTCCTAATCCTACCTCCCGCATGATGTTCCATAAGAACTTATGTCTAATCGTGTCAAAGGCCTTATACACATCCAATTTTAAAACCGCCAGTTTACCTTTTACCCTGCTTGTTAGTACGTTTAATACGTTTCTTATAGGGTGTCCTATGTATCTTCCCTTAACAAATCCATATTGATCTTCCTTAATTATTTTGGGTAGTACCTTTTCCAATCGTCTTGCCAGGATCTTTGTAAATATCTTATAGTCTTGATTTAATAAACTGATTGGTCTGTATGACCCCACCTCTGTAGGGTCCTTTTGTGGTTTTTCAATCACTACTATTTCCGCTAGTTTCCAGGTATCTGGGGCTTTCCCCCCTTCTAGGATATTATTAAATACTTTTTTTAGTTCTGCACCCAGGATATGAATTGTTTCTTTATAAAAGTCTGCAGTAATTCCATCTAATCCTGGTGATTTCTTACTCTTAAATGATTTAACTGCATTCTCTATTTCTTCCAGAGAGATTTCCTCCTTCAGTCTCAATCTATCACTTTCTTCAATTTTAAACCCTAAGCTTTCCCTACTGATATTTTTATTTTCTTCTGTATATAGAGATTGATAGAATTCTGCAAATTCTTTCCTTATTTCTTTAGAGCTTTGTGTGAGTGTTTTCCTTCTGGTCTTAATGGCCTTCACCCTCTGTTTGTCCCTTCTTTTCTTTAAATAGTTTGCAAGTCTCTTATATGATCCTATTGAGGTTCTCTGAAAATCGTTTTTGATCATATTATCTCTCTTCCACACCGCAACTATATCCAACTCATCCAGTTCCTGTTTTAACTTTCTTAACTGCTCCTTCCTACTCCTTAGATATTTAACCTGTTGCTGTTGTTGCAAGAGTTCAATCTCTTTAATTTTTTCCTGTCTCCCCGAGTACCACTCCTTCTTAATAGCATTCTCTTTCAATATACAATGTCCTCTTATAACAGCTTTGAAAGCGTCCCACACTACCGGGATCTCGGCTGAGCCATTATTCTCTTTAAAGTACCAGTCAATTTGATTTCTGATATATTCCCTATCAATCTCTTTTGCCATTATTAGATTATTATACCGCCATCTCCTACTTTTCCCATCTTCTTCCAGCCCCAGCTCCACAAATAGTGGAGCATGGTCTGATATCCATATTCCCATAGTATTTGCCGTTTTAACGCTAATTTCATTCCCCTCTTTAATTAACACATAATCGATATAAGAAAAACTCTTGTGTCTGTTGGAAAAAAAAGTAGGTTTAGTGCTGGGATTACCCATCTCAAACACATCCTTTAATCCCCATTTAGATAATCTAAATGTGTTATCGTTTTTTATATTCCAGTTAAAATCTGCTGTAACGATAACTTCCCCTTCAGCGTAAAGCTGCAGTTTATTCAAAATTTTCTTTATAAATTTTTTCTGTCTTGTGTTTGGACTATATATATTAGCTATTGTAAAGATTTTTTGTGACACTTTGATTTTTAAGAATATAAATCTACCATCATTATCTTTTTTCCGGCTCAGAACCTCTGGCCTGAGATTTGCATTACATAGTATAGCGACCCCTCTAGCCTTGTTCGTCGCTTTTGATTCTTCTATTAAGCCCCATTGCTGAGAGCATAACAACGGTCTATTATTTGCTTTAGCTCTATGTGTCTCCTGAAGGCATAATATATCCGCTTTCATCTTCTTTGCCAATGTCAGTACCCTATATCTTTTAACATTTGAGGCCAACCCGTTAACATTAAGCGATAAAACCTTTAAGGATCTATCCATTGTCCCGACTACCATTTATTTTTTGAACCCTTCTGTGTACATATTTTGTATTTCCAATTCTGTCCCATTCAATCCCCCTCTCCCTTCCCCCCTGAGACTCAGATAGGGATCTCCATGATCCCTGTCTCATGGTTTCTTAGAGGACTGTACTCCTCTCCCTTCACTCCTGGAAAGTTTATGTCCTTAAATGTATTTACCAAAGCCCGTTTTAAATTGTCTCTAGTATTTATTATTTCTTGCTGTCCTTTCATCTCCCGACTGCCGTCTTCTTTTACTCTCTTGTCTCTGCACTGGAGATTCACTGGGTTCACTAGGTTCTCCCTGTAGTTCTTCCGAACTTGAGAGTTCTTGCTCTATCCGTCCTAGTATTCCAACTTCTAGGTCAGTTAGCATTTTTTTTGCTTCGTCAGGGTTCTTAGCCGAGTATTTCCTGCCATCTTTATAGACCACCAGTGTAGCAGGGTAGGCCCAGGAAAAGAGGATTTTATGTTTGTATAGAGCTTGTGCGTACTGCTGCATTTGTTTCCTTTCTTGCAGCGTTTCTGGAGAGAAGTCTTGTCTTACTATGACCTTTCGCTGTTTAAACTGCAGGTCTGCTTTCTGTCGAAGAGATTTATAGATTTGATCTCTTAACTTCTCCCTTGTAAATGCCATTATTACATCCCTGGGAGTTCCGGCGCCTCCTCGTGGTGTAAACAAGCGATGCACTCTCTCGATTTCATATTGCTCAATTACAATTCCTTGTTCTTTGAGCCATTCAAACATCCCCTTTTCCAGGTCCTTATTTCCAATGTCCTCAGAAATGCCAGAGAACTTCAAATTCCTTCTACGCTGTCTATCATTCATTTGCGAAATTCTTTTTGTCAAGGTTTCTATTTTATTTGCATTTCCTTCTGCTACCTCTTTTGCATGCTCTGCTATTTTTGTGACTTTTTCTAATGTAGCAGTCATTCTTCTCATTTCTGCTTTCAGTTCTTGCATATCAGCACGGACATTTATCTCCGAACGCTGGATCATCTCCCCCAGCTCCTTAATAGACTTGGCCATCTTGTTAAGGCCTTCTCAAGTCTTTGCCGAATAGGTAAATTTACGACCGTTTTTAAACTCTGACTCACCCCAGTCCAGGACTTAGACGTAAACACAGTTCTCGGTGAGTTGTCTCTGCTATCAGTTTGCCATAAATTATTTGTTTTTCAGGCTTTTAATTCAGTGAGTTCCAGGAGCGATACGGGTGAGCGTCTACCCACGCCGACGCATGCGCAGTCCCCCCAGGCGAAGTGCCTTGTCAACACCCCAAATCAGATCAGGGTCTCCACAATGCCTTGCTTTGCTCTCTTGTTTCTGCGCCTTAAAGCTAAATGTTTTGCTTATACAGGGACACCTGTCCCGTTCCACCCCATTCCACCCCTGCCCCGACCCTTTTTGGCTCTGAAAACAGTGTGCATTTCAGTGCCCGCATTTGTGCTGATCACACACTAATGGGGAGCTGCCAGTATTTTTTTGTTTCACTAGGTCCAAGGGTTCTGCAAAAACAGGAACTGTCTAAAATATTGTCTACAGAACATTGAAGAGTGTTGGGTTGTTTTTTGTTAATGCACAGTGGCAGAGAATGCTTTTCTTTCTTAAGATGAAAGCTTCATTTTTTTCAAAGTTCAGATTAATACTTTCGTATTGTCCAATATGAAGGTGCAAAGTTTTTTTAAAAAAATGTATGAGCAAAAAAAAGTGACATGTACAACAACATCTGGAATGACCTGTGTGTAATTTGGATGGCTTAATTCACTCTGCATGGGCTCCTGTGCCTGCAAATTTCATCCACTTTGGCCAAAGGTTATAGCCATTTTTAGATTCCTCATTAGAGTAGATGGGGAGCGCAGAGGTTCATTTCATACAGAGTGGCTTGAAACTCAAATCATGGACTGATGTAGAGAGAGCACTGTGTGACTCAGAAACAGAACAGACTTTTAAAAACGTACAGATACAGAGTTACAGGTAGGTAGCAGTGTTGGTCTGCCGTAGTCGAAACAAAATAATTTTTTTTCCTTCCAGTAGCACTTTAGAGACCAACTAAGTTTGTTATTGGTATGAGCTTTTGTCTGCATGCACACTTCTTCAGATACAAAGTGAATATTGAGGCCAGTATGCACCACGAGTAGTTGTTATAGCTTCATAAGGGCTTGGCCATACTTAGTGACATGTGTTTCTCTCTTTTCCTTTGAGCAGGAGATTCATGTCAAAAGAACAACAGCTTTTGAAAGTCTTCTTAGTTTCAAATGTAGGTTATTATTCGGCATGGAGGAGATATTCAAAGAGTTCGAGTCCAAAGCCCTCTTGGAATTAATCTAATTGTGCAGGCTTTTTTTGAGTTTCTGCCACAGCCCTCACACAGTAAAGATGAACTCCCTAAAGGTGTGCTCGGCTTAACTGGAACCAGAATCCATGGAGATTTGGTCCAATAACCTATCTTGACTGTGCCCCAATCTACAAACCCAGCTGAACAAGTTGTAGAATCCTTAAATGCTACAGTGGACAGTGCTAGTTTGGATGGCAGGTGAGGCACAGTCATAAGCCCTCTGTGCAACTTCAGTCTCAGACAGCATCATCTATTCTTCCCCATCCCAGAATTTAATCACATCATTTCTACCCCACTCTGCTGCACATGTAAATCCAACCTGTAACTACTTAGCTGCAGCATATGTAAACTTCAAAAGCTGTAAGCAGTGACAAAGGCAATGCCTCTATGGATCCACAAATAATCTTTATAATTTGACCATTACCGCCAGGGCTCACGGGAGGGAGGTGCAAGGGATACATTGCACAGGGTCAAAAGGAGGGGGCCAGGAGCCAAAGGAGGGGAGCCAGAAATTTTGTGGGACCTCAGAAAACACTTGCATATATTGTGCGAAGACTAGCATTTACATCTTGTGCAAGCCTATTTAAAATGTCGTGACAGAATGACCGATGGAGACAAGAATGAGCCCCAAAGAAGCTTTGTAGCCCCTGATCAAATTCATCTCGGAGGTCCTGATTCCAGAGAGCTACACATCCAAAGTTAGGAGCAGAGTCTTCATATCCAAGGCTGTTCATATCCAAGGTTGCATTTGATGTTAAAGATTTCAGAGTTGCCTACGTGCAGAAATGAAGCTATCTATCTCCAAGCAATTAGCTAGTTGGCAGAAAGCCCAGATCTGCTCTCTCTCAGACCCTTAGCAACGACCTGTGATTGGTCAATGAGTTCCTAAAGACTCAGCTCTGTGTGAGAGCTGTGTGGTTAGTGTTAGGTTGGTGTGGAGAAAGTGGTCAGTGTAGAGAGAGACAGAGAGGAAAGATTTTACGTTTTGTTTCTTTTATTTTGTAAAGTCTGTAAATAATAACTTATGGATACTAGTTGCTTCAATCAATAAATACTGTATATAGTTATCCAGTGAGTTGCTGAGTTCCTGCGTTGTGCTGTCCAGTCAATTACACAACAGCCAGAAGCTTCCAGAAAAGTCTGCGTCTAACTCTGCGGTGTCCAGGAATACGTTATACATTAAGATTTGAACCCCACCCCCACCCCCCTCAAACATTTCTTTGAAAAGTTACCACAGGGAATGCATCACATTAGAGGAGTTAAAGTAACAAGAGCGCCTTACAAAATGTTCCTGATGCGCATGGCAGTTTGGATGGGGAGGAATAAATTGCCATGAAACTCCTGCCTCAGCCAAGATTACATTGAAGGCAAAACCATTTCATCTCCTTCTGTATGGATCTCACCGCACTGAGACCACAGAAACGGCCCGTGTGAATAGTTTTCTTTGCCTCCACTTTTTTAGCTGGAGAATTTTACGGAGTAATTACTTCACAACTTCTTGTTCAGAAAATTTCTACTTGTCTTTAAGATGGATAATACCTGTCAGGAGAAAACTTGGCTTCAGAATTCCCAGGATAAAAGGGCCAGAATAATACAGAACCGGCCATTTCCACTTCAGCATTATACTCTTGTCTTCACAAAGAAAAGAAAGGGTACAAATGGACCCTGGCTCCTTGGAGCTGAACTATGCCAGTCATGTCATTTATGGACCCCTCTTCTTATTTAAACAGAGCATTGGTAATGAAGAATGAAAGATTTATATTAAATTAGTGAGGCAAGCCCATGGAATGGAAGAAGGCAGAAGAGGGTTATTGCCTAGATAATAGTATGTTAATTAATTGTAAAAGGTTAAGCCTGTAGGGTAATCTCAGCTCCCCTACAAGAATTTGCTTTCTTACGGAATTGCTAATAAATGTCTTCTGACTTAAAAAAAAAAAGTGAGATAGGAGCTCTGAAATGGGAGCTCCCTTTGTACTTTCTTCGGAGGATACTTCAAACACATTTCAATTTTCTTGCAATGGGAGGCTGTGGTGATGCAAATATATCCTGAAGAAGTGGCCTCAGGATTGCTGCAATGGGGGAGGGAGGAGAGAAATGCAGACAAAACTGTAAAGTTCCAGTGCAGGATCTTTGCCATAGTCGACACAATCCAATGGTAAGTTTGAACTTGATATAGCCAATCAGTGTTAACAGACTTTAGAAGCCAATTCCATACAGTTAGGTGGAACCACATCAAAACCACCTTGGTCCCCAAGGCAGAAGGAGAAGGAGGTATAAATGTAACGCAATAAACAAGTCTCCCTAGAATTTACGTGTAAACAGCAGCAAACCTTGAAATAACTACCTCTGCAATGGTCGTCAGTGATGCCATTGTTGTACTGACATAATGTTCATTCATCTAAGGTAGTGCTTGGGAGCCAAGCCAGTATCGCAGCCATGTTTTGTGGAGATTGTGGGGGTTATTGGGTTGTTCTTGTTCTTGTTTTTATTATGCAATTTGTGTTTTTATGTTGTGATTTTATGTTGTGAACCACCCTGAGACCTGCGGGTGTCTAGAGCGGTATAGAAATTTAATAAATAATAAAAATTATAATGTTTTCTGATATTCCAGCAAAAATTTTCCCCTGCTGCTTTATGGTGAACAGCTACTGTACTCTGAACAGCTCTGATAAAGTGAACAGAGGTCTGGGGGACAGAATCATAACATCACAACACACGCAAGTATAACACTAATTAGAGTGTTCTCAAAGCAGAGAGCCACTGTAGCTGCTTTGTGTGTTTCCTTCATAAATACAATTCCATTTGGAGCAATTTGGGTCTGCTCATTTTTTATTTTAACCATCAAATATTAGAGCATGCAATATTTCTCTTTTATATTTCTGTTACTTCTCTTAAATGGCTATTCCCCAATCCCATTGCATTTAAACAGCTTTGCGTTGAGCTGGAAAAGCTTTAAATTGCCTGGAATCAACGTTTACCAGCACCTTTGTTATTTCCTTTTCTTTGAATTTCCAGGCCACACCATTCCAAACATTTGTGCAGTATTCAGTTCAGGTTTATTGGTTTCAAACCACAGGCTGTTGCAAATTTTACAGCACAATTTAGCCAGTGCTATAGCTCAAAGGGCAATTCTCACCCTCAACAAGTACACACACTGGAGCTTCATTTCGATACACAAAATGCAAGACTTATACAATGCTACTCACCAACCCCCCATGATCAGGAGCCCTTGTCTTAGCAGGGTCCCCTAATGCGGAGAACGTTTCTCAGCATCTTCAATCAAATGTACCTAAAGCTCTCTAACAGGCCTTCACACTAATTGTGCAAATGTCAAAAAGGCAACCTGGCATATACTGTATGTGGATGCAGGACCTGCAGAGGCACTCCTGTCCCCATCCCCAATCTACAATATAGTACAGTGGTACCTTGGTTCTCAAATGCCTTGGTACTCAAACAACTTGGAACCCAAACACTGCAAACCCGGAAGTAAGTGTTCCAGCTTGCAAACAGTTTTCAGAAGCTGAAAGTGCTCTGTTTTGAGTGTTACACTTCCATTTTGAGTGCCACACTTCTGTTTTGAGTGTTATGCTGAGGTCTGTCTGTTTTTGCTATTTCTTTTGTGTTTTTGCGGCTCTTTTTTGTTTTGTTTTTGTGACAGTGTGGAACCTAGTTCAGCTACTGATTGATTGATCGATTATGTGACTGACTCCAGCTACAAAAGCTGAGGCTGATGAACAGATTCTTGGGCTGGAGTATTGTTTACAGGGGTTTGCAATATGAGCTACAAGCGCAAATTCTTACCTGTAGAACAACTTGCAGATACTGTGTATCCAAAGGGAATACATTTTTTTTGCATACCTCCAACTGTACATAGATATACATGTCATTTTCAATGCTATACATATCATGTTCAATGCTATATAAGTCACTTACATTTATACTCACATTGTACTACTTTGGCTATGGGTTTAATAAAATATTGAATTCTTGCATTGTGAAAAACAAAGATTATGGCGAAAAGTGAAAAACATGAATTGCAAAGAACTAGAGCTTACAGAACAAAACCAACTTCAGATTTGAAATCAGCATTGAAAGAACATATAAGAACAGTTGAAAATTCTCATGCAACAGAAAATAGGGGGAAAAATGCTCCCCAGTGTTATCTCTTCCTTCTTATGCCTCACAATGAAGGAATTACTTCTTTGGAATAACAGTCAAGGGCAGGGACGGATTTAGGGCTGTGTGAGTGGTACGGACACACTCAGTGATGAGCCAAGGGGACGCCATCTCAAATCCCAGTAAGCACTGGGTTTAGGTAAGGAGGTGGGAGGCTGTGACAGAGTCCTAGAGTCCTCCTGCCTCCTTCCCAAAGCCTGGTTTGTGCTGTCCCAGCTTTAGGAAGGAGCTGGGAGGGATCTAGGACCTTGCCAGAGCCCTTGCACCTACTTCCCTGGTGCCTCCTTACCCACCTTTGGGAAGGCAGTGTGAGGTAGGGCTGGGAATAGCCCCTATCTGAAGCCCTGGGGAACTGCTGCCAGTCAGTTAGGACCATACTGAGCTAGGTAAACCAACATTCTGATTCAGTATAGGGAGGCAGCTACTTATGTTCCCATTGCCAGAAGAAAAACCCAAATGCTTCGGTATGAGCTGACATAGGGAAGGCAGCTCACCTTCCTCTCCCAAAACAACACTCCTGATGCTTGCTGGGTAGAACTCATGAGCCAGCTCAGGTGTCTCCTGATAGGCCTACAGACCCTCCAAGTGTCCCTATTTTCCAGGGACAGTTCCAGATTTACAGAAGCCATCCCAGTTTCTCATTTGATCCAGGAATGTCTCACTTTTCCTTAGGACTCCCAATTTTCATCTGAGAAATGTTGGCGGGCATTGTTATTATTATTTATTAAATTTATATAACTACTCAGGGCAGTTCACAGGATCTCAGGGTGGTTCATAGGGTTTGGAGTTATCTGACTCTCGAACCATCTGAAGGCAGCCCTGTATACGGAAGTTTTAAAATGTTTAATGTTTTATTGTGTTTTTATATATGTTGGGAAAGATTGAGGGCACAAGGAGAAGGGGGCGACAGAGGGTGAGATGGCTGGACAGTGTTCTCGAAGCTACCAACATGAGTCTGACCAAACTGTGGGAGGCAGTGAAAGACAGGTGTGGCTGGCGTGCTCTGGTCCATGGGTTCACAAAAAGTCGGACACGACTGAACGACTGAACAACAACAACAACAACAACAACAACAACAACAACAACAACATATGTTGGAGGCCACCCAGAGTGGCAGGGGCAACCCAGTAAAATTATTATTATGGAATAGGACATCCCAATTTTCAACGGAGAAATGTTGTAGGGCATGGGCTTATAGTGGGAAGAAAGGAATAAGTCACACTTACCATAGATAATACCTTTAGCAAATACAACTCATGTAGGCTAACTACTAGCAAGAAAGTTGCAGGGGTGGGGAGAGAGAGCACTGTGAGATTATCATACTATTTTTAGAGGTGAAAAAATGTATAGCATATGACATGCTGGTGTTGGCATTGCTAGCACTGCCGAGGACGATTTTCAGTAACATTTGCCCCCCTTTGGCAATGACAAGTTCAGCAAAAGTTAACAAAATGGTCACTTTGTATTTTATTTTTTAAAATAACACCACACCAGACAGGTGAAAATTATTTTTTTAAGTGTGTGTTGGGGGCAGGGGGGGGGGTAAAGATAGTTCAAGCAACTTGACACGTTTCCATGTGGAGAAAGACCACCTTTGTATGCAATAATCGCCTAAGGACATAATAACTGAGCTGAATGCTCCAGAGGTCCCAACGGAAGACCTGAAATTACTCCGCCAGCCAGTTTCCAGAGGATGCGATGCAAGCTGCAAAATGAGCCTTCTTCACAGAAGATGCTGCCACATGGTTAGGCACAATTATGCGCTCGGTCAGCTTCAGAGTGAGACTTGCACCACTTGAACAAATAAAAATATTTTCAGAAACAGATAAAATAAAGGTAGTTGTGTTGACCCATAACTGGGGTGGGGGGTGGGGAATCCAAAATCCACATTAGGGAAATACTTTAACTGCATCATCATCAACAACAAAAATATCACAAAACCTACGGCTGCCATAGTTTGAAGAGCAAAAAAGAGGACACATTTGCCGACTTGTGGGTGGTGCTGTGGGTTAAACCACAGAGCCTAGGGCTTGCTGATCAGAAGGTCAGCAGTTCGAATCCCCACGACGCTGTGAGCTCCCATTGCTCGGTCCCTGCTCCTGCCAACATAGCAGTTCGAAAGCACATCAGAGTGCAAGTAGATAAATAGGTACTGCTCCAGCTAGAAGGTAAACAGTGTTTCCGTGCAGTGCTCTGGTTCACCAGAAATGACTTTGTCATGCTGGCCACATGACCCGGAAGCTGTACGCTGGCTCCCTCAGCCAGTAACGTGAGATGAGCGCCACAACCCCAGAGTCGGACACAACTGGACCTAATGGTCAGGGGTCCCTTTACCTTTACTTCTAACTATGGGTCGCTATGATGACTCTCACTTTAAATACCTCTACTATATGTAGGCTATAGAAGCTGTGATATAGTGCGACAGTGGCAAATATAAAAGATTGGATTAATAAAACGCTAGAATATGTAGAACTGGCACATCTCACAGAAAAAATTAAAGACAATCCAAAAGAAAAATTTATAAAAGAGTGGAACGACTTTATACAATATCTAAAGAAAAGATGTAACACCAATACAGTAGCTATTATGGAATAGCCTCTGCCGCACTACAAAATGGAAAAAAAAGAATAAAGAAAAGGAAATAGAAGTTAAAGATAACATCAAAAGAACAACATTCGGGCTGAGTCCCAAATATTGAAAGTATATTTAATATTAAATTTAATGAAGAGATAAAATGGGAAGCCTTAGGAAGGAACTATAAATAATTTTAGCCTTACTGAGGTAATCAGGAGGCTAGAATAAGAGAGTATTTTTAAAGAATTCATTTTATAAAATTATCCGGATTAGTATTACATGAATCTATATCTATTTATGTGGGTTTGTTTTTTGTGTATTTGTATTATGTGATTGTATGTATTTGTATGTGTGTATGTATATGTACATGTAAATATGTAATTTGTAATTGTAATTTGTTTAATAAAAATTATTTAAATTTAAAAAAAAAGAAGAAGCTGTGATATATTGCTAGTAGCAATGTTCTTAACTTTCAACAACAAAAGTAATACACATTGCTCCCTCACTTCTCACATGAAATTATTTGGGTTCATGTTCACAATTTCGTGAACATAAGTGTGCACAGAACAGTTTATTAAACTTTATAAATTTACAGAAGGTTTAAATTTATTAAACCTTAAGGTCGGGGGGGGTGTTAACTCTTGCCCACCCAGACTCCTTCTCCAAGATCTTGTAGCTGACCAGATTCCCTTTAATTCTGTCACAAGAAAAGGGATTTATATAGTATGTAGCTCATTTAAGATGCTGCTCTGTTGTGATTCTCTGCTGCAGACCAGCTTAGCCGGATGCCTTAGATCTGAACCTAATGCACTAGAAAAAAATTATTGGGTTGCTATAAACAAAACAAAAAAAAAACAAAAAACAAAAAAAAAACCAACCAAAACACCCAGACATTTTGCCAAATCTTAAAAATCCGCCCGGACAGAAATTTTAGTTCTGAAAAAGAGGATGTGTCCAGGTAAAAGTGAACATATGGCAACTCTAACAAAACCACATGCAAGCTTTTGAGTTGTCCATAAACCCTTCACCAGGCTGGATTGCAAAGAAAACAGAGAAGGCAGAAGCTGATGGTGAAGGCATTTGCATCTGGTCAGTTTCAAGGAGGAATGTGGGTGGTGGTAGCAGAGGAGTCTCAAAGGAGACTTAAATGCTATGCAGGTTTCAGGTTACAGCTGAAACCAAGGCCTGATGGGTATAAGGAGTATACAATGCTTGACACACACACACACACACACACACACACGGAAACAGAAAATCCACCTGTTACCCAGGTCTGTCTCTATACTTGGGCAAAACAGACAGGTTCCTTGGAAGATAGAAATGATTCAATGTTTATATTAACAAATCTGGAGATAAATTTTAAGTGTTTTGCTAGGTTTTTAAAAAAATCATTACAAGCCAAATAGTATACCTAGCAGTTGAAGAGAGTGGTCCCTCAGAGGATTACCTGAGACCTGCAGGTATAGGATGGTGTATAAATTTAATAGATTAAAAATAAATAAATTACATGCCATCTTCAGGTAGCATAAAACCCTCTCCCGTCAGTTTAGGAACCAGCTGTTGAATGGCTAAATTCAGCAAGCCTCCAAGCCATACAAGAAGGGTGTTGGACCATTAAAAAAAACCACCCATATTAGGGCAATACCTTTGTTAACATGAAAAATTATGAGTTTTCAACTCAGTTTCCAAACTATTAGTAAAAAAGAATGTGAGTGTTGGTTAGCATTATGAGGCTAACTGTTAGGAACTAAATTTTGGAGACTGGGGAATGTTCTGAAACAAGTCTCATTTTCTCAGTCTTAATCTCAGGGTTGTGGGTTTGAGCCCCACGTTGGACGAAAGATTCCTGATTTGCAGGGCGTTGGACTAGATTATTCTCATGGTTCCTTCCAGCTTGACAATTCTATGGTTCTCATAGAGGTGGTAAACCTGTGCTTGGACCAGGGGTCAGCAACCTTTTTCAGCCGTGGGCCGGTCCACCGTCCCTCAGACCATGTGGTGGGCTGGACTATATTTTGAGGGGTGGGGGATGAACGAATTCCTATGCCCCACAAATAAACCAGAGATGCATTTTAAATAAAAGCACACATTCTACTCATGTAAAAACACACTGATTCCCGGACTGTCCGCGGGCTGGATTGAGAAGGCGATTGGGCTGCATCCAGCCCACGGGCCTTAAATTGCCTACCCCTGGCTTAGACTAAGCCACTTCAAAATGCATCTAGTTTTTCATCTACAACCATGAAATCACAACACATCTTATTGCTTATTAAAATAACACTCTCCCCCACCTTTAACATTATTTGAACAAACTGGCAATGGAGACATAAATAAATAAATATGGTTAAGTTGTTAATGTATATAATTACAGCAGCTAGATTTCTTTTTGCTCAGAAATGGAAAGATGAAAATGTTCCCGCTAAAGTAGAATGGATAAGTGAAGTGATGGACTATGCTGAATCAGCAAAGTTAACAGCTAGAATAAGAGAACGTAACGATGATTGCTTTACTGAGGGATGGAAGCCTTTTTTCTTTTTTCTTTTTTGATTACTTAAAGATATGTTACAATGTGACGAAATCATGAGCAGGATTTGAACTACAAGCAACAGAGAGAATTAGAGATTACTGTATTAGGGCTATGATATAAAAGAGGGTTAGAGGGTGCAGCAAACAGGATGGAAAAGGAGAACATCACAGAAAATGGGGTGGAAAGTTGGTAAAAAAAATTCATTTTGTACTGGACCTTTATGTGAAATTTGTGGTAATTTAATTATATATATATATATATATACTGCCAGTATCACAGTATCATGTATCACTGACCTTTGATGTCCACTTTTCCAATCTGTCCAAACTTCAGCTGGGGCAGATGCTTCAGCCTGGTGGCACTCTTGACAAAGAATAAAATCTAGAGGATGGAGACAGACCACGGGTGGAAAACCTGTATGCCCTCCAGATGTGGCTGAACTCCAACACCCACCAGTCCCAGCTGGTATAACCAATGGTCAGTGATGATGGGGATTATAGTTCAGCAATAGCAGTAGGGCCATGGGTTTTTGTTGTTGTTGTTCAGTCGTTCAGTCGTGTCCGACTCTTCGTGACCCCATGGACCAGAGCACGCCAGGCACGCCTATCCTTCACTGCCTCTCGCAGTTTGGCCAAACTCATGTTAGTAGCTTTGAGAACACTGTCCAACCATCTCATCCTGTGTTGTCCCCTTCTCCTTGTGCCCTCCATCTTTCCCAACATCAGGGTCTTTTCTAGGGAGTCTTCTCTTCTCATGAGGTGGCCAAAGTACTGGAGCCTCAACTTCAGGATCTGTCCTTCTAGTGAGCACTCAGGGTTGATTTCTTTGAGAATGGATAGGTTTGATCTTCTTGCAGTCCATGGGACTCTCAAGGGCCATGGGTATCCCACCTCAATTTAGTGTGATCCAGACTTGCCATGAGTCAAAAGCAGACCAACCCCCCACCAACACTAACGGAAAACAAAAGCAGCTTCTAAAGAAATAGAGACACACACTAGATACCCCCCCCCACACACACACTTTTAAGATCCTTTAAAAGGACACTTTTCTCAGACAAGTGCATTCATATTGTCACACTGTGGAGCAGATGTAGTATTTACTGTTATTGCATGCAGCACTTGCAAAAATTTTCATAGCATCTAATAACACAGGAGTCCACGGCTTCCCATGCAATCCAATAAAGTCTAACAAGGAAGCTGGGGTAGTTTCTGTCTTCTTTTACGAGTGCACAAATACATGATTTACCAGCCGTTGGTGGTGCTTGTGAAAAGAACTTTATTCAGTTGACCTTTCCAGTACAGCACATGAAAAGGTAGATTTCCTGCCACTTCCGCACTCGGGGAATTATTCCAAAGGTAGGTTTAAGCCCTGTGCAGTTGAACGGGGCTTACTCTCAGGTTAGTGTGTGTAGGTAGGGCAGAAACTCAAGCAAATCTATTTAAACAGTGTGATCTTTTACTAATACAATATTACTAATAAAAGACTAATAAAATATTTTTCTTCCAAATAGACTTGTCATGACTTTGTCAGCACTAGGTCTTTTCCCTCTTACAAATAACGGTTTTCCTTCATTTGTGGGCTTGCGGGGTGGGGGGGGGGACTATTCAAAATTGGGCACATTTCTCAGGAAAGAAAAAGACTAATGAGACAGTTTATTGCTGCCCCTAGCACAACACGACTCTTCTGCTAGATAGGGAATAACTCTTTTATATTGTTAATGTATGGAACGGGAGCTATCACTCGCTTATTTACTTGCGACTTTAAGTACACCTTCCCATGGGTAAGAAAATAAGAAAGTTAACGTGCTGCCTGGTCCTCCTGGATTTATCAGCTGAACGCCACAGATTACTGAAATATCAGCCACTTCACATTGGGATCTAGGTAAAGGCCAGACTAAGCTTAGCATTAATTGTGTGAAAGCAATTGAAGCTCATGTTTTGGTTTTTGGCCTTTTGAGAACATAAATCGTCACCATAGGAGGGGTGTGCACATTCGGTATTTGGTCGATGGAAAGAAGTTAACCCTTTCCCTAACACTCACCATGATCTCAATGAAATCTGACACACACACACACACCAGCTTCTAATAACCCTTTTCTGGTTAAGAGAAGATGAGGATGGGAGCAGGAGATAATTTTCATTGGGATCGTGGTGTGGAGGGAAAATGGTTAACCTCCCTCCCTCCCCACTGTAGTCTTTATCCTGCTTCCTCCATCTTCTGTTTATCTTTCAATCCCATCCACTGTATTGTGACATTGCCAAACGAAACATCAGCCACACCTTTGCAAACAAGCCCTCAGTAGCTAAATTAATAAACACTCCCTTCAAAATGTCTACGCTTTCAAAACTGGCACACACACACACACACACACACACACATACCTGGAATGAAGAAGTGGGTAGGCAGTTCCCTCTCCATCTCCCCCCCTTTCTCATTTATTTATAATTTTCAAGTTTATACATTTCAATAGTTTTATACATTTCACTAATTTTACATTCATTTTGACATTTCGAAACTTGACTTCCACCCCCTTCTTTCTGCGGTTCCTTAAATTTGTTTTTAATATCTTCTGCATATCCAAATTAACTCAATTTGCTCATTTATTTGTCTTCTTTAAATATATACTCTTATAAATCTGCACGTTGTTGCAATAATCCTGAAAATGTTTTAACTGTTTATAATTTATCTGTAAATATTCAATAAACCATTTCCATTCTTTTATTCTAAGAAATGGTAATCTTGATTTCTTATTCTTCTGGCAAGTTTTGCCATTTCTTCATATTCCATAAGTTTTTGTATCCATTCTTCCTTTACTGGGGCTTCTGTTTCTTTCCATTTGGGGGCAAGTAACATTCTTGCCACTTCAGTAGCATACATAAATAAATTTCTGTACATTTTATGTAGTTCTGTCCCTATAATTCCCAAAAGAAAAGCTTCTGGTTTTGTTTTTGTTTTTTAGCAAAGGTTATTTTAAACAACCTTTTCATTTCACCATATATCCTTTCCCAGTTCCCTCTCCCTCTTTTGGTGCAGGGCTCCCTATAATTATGAGTCGAGCTTTTGAGAGTTCCAAAGTTTGTTCCCAGCTGTTTATGCAACATTGGGCCCTGTGGTTGGTAGCCTGTATGAAGCCTCTAGATTTGTTGGGTCTGGCTTAAAATTTTAAAGCTCTAATTATCGGCCCTTCGATTCACTGGAATAGATCCAGGCTCTAGCTTTGGCCCTACCCTCAAGTGCCAGCAATGGACCTCAGGGCCCCAGAATTTGACAGTATAGACTTCTAGTCTTCATAGCCTCAGGCTGGTTCAGAAAAGGACCAACAAAATCTTCAGTCATAGAATCATCGAGTTGGAAGAGACCACAAGGGCCATCCAGTCCAACCCCCTAAGTTTTCAAGACAAGCCAGTCACATGGCTTGTCTTGAAAACTCAGCTTGGATGAACCCTTCTTTAGGTAAAGGTAAAGGGACACCGACCGTTAGGTCCAGTCGCAGACAACTCTGGAGTTGCGGCGCTCGTCTCGCTTTATTGGCCGAGGGAGCCGGCATACAGCTTCTGGGTCATGTGGCCAGCATGACTAAGCCGCTTCTGGCGAACCAGAGCAGCGCACGGAAATGCCATTTACCTTCCCGCCAGAGCGGTACCTATTTATCTGCTTGTACTTTGATGTGCTTTCGAACTGCTAGGTTGGCAGGAGCTGGGACCGAGCAATGGGAGCTCACTCCGTCATGGGGATTCGAACTGCCAACCTTCTGAACGGCAAGCCCTAGGCTCAGTGGTTTAGACCACAGTGCCACCCGCGTCCTTTTTTTACTCAAGTATAAAACAAGCAGGAAGCGGCCGCTTGCAGAGCAATTGCGTCCATCAGCTCCCAAATCTCTGTCTCTGAAAGTATGTGAACGGTGTTGTTGACATGTAATTGCATTGCCACATGTTCGAGGGCCACTTCGCATACATCACTTCCCATCACTTAGTAGGTGGTTATGAGATGTGCAAACTGACTCACTTGAAAAGACACTGTGTTGGAGGTCAGGTGGTGTTTGAGCCATGATGGCTTATTCACACATGCAAACCATTGCTCAATGTGACTGGCATCGTAATGAACATGCCCTTGTAAGCCAACCCTACATCCAAATTCCGGTGCCAGCTAATCTTTTTGCCCTTTCACTAGAGTTGGCCAATAGTCACAGCAAAGAAGCAGTCCACGTTGACAAACCCTCCAAGTGTCCCTATTTTCCAGGGACAGTTCCGAAAGCCATTCTGGTTTCTGATTTGATCCCGGAATGTCCCTTTTCCTTAGGACACCCCTTTTATCTTCAGAGAAATGTTGGAGGTTATGGAGTTATGCAACTCCCAAGCCAAGGATAGAAGTAACTACGCAACCTTTAGAAGACATCTGAAAGCAGCCCTGTATAGGGAAGCTTTTTAATGTTCAATGTTTTATTATGCTCTTATATATGATGGAAGCCTCCTAAAGTGGCTGGGGCAACCCAGTCAGATGGGTGGCCACCTCATGAGAAGAAAAGACTCCCTAGAAAAGACCCTGATGTTGGGAAAGATGGAGGGCACAAGGAGAAGGGGACGACAGAGGATGAGATGGTTGGACAGTGTTCTCGAAGCTACTAACATGAGTTTGGCCAAACTGCGAGAGGCAGTGAAGGATAGGCGTGCCTGGCGTGCTCTGGTCCATGGGGTCACGAAGAGTCGGACACGACTGAACGACTGAACAACAACAACAATTATTATTAGTAGTAGTAGTATGGAATAGGACTTCCCAGTTTTCATCGGAGAAATTCTGGAGGGTATGCATTCAGGAGAAAACGGATTTAAGAGCACAGTGAAGTTACGTTGTCCCAAACATGCCAGATTTATTCATCGTTATTCCTCCATATTTCAGCCCACTTGCAGAGCTGTATGAAACAGCAATTAATCCGCTCAGAATAAGCTGTGACTTCTCCCTGTAACGGCATACGCCAAAAGTGTTTTTCCTTTCCAGGAGAACCAGCTAGTACAGTGGTTGTGAGATCTAAATCTCAGAAACAGGCACAGGCTATGGCCATAGCTGTCAACCTTCCCCCCCTTTTTTGCGGGAAATTCCTCTATCAGTACTATAGTCTATAGTATAGTACTGAAAAACGGAAGATTGACACAGCTATGGCTACGGCAAGCGGTGACTTGAAATATCTTGTATATCATCAGGCAAAGGGAAAAGCCACAAATTGTATTGTCACGGTGATAGCTGCCACCTGACTGGCAAGCTGGAGAGAAAAGAGAGGCAGCTGTATCTCACAGCATCAGTTCGAGCTAAACAGCCAGCCAGGCTCCCCAGCTTGCTGTAGCCAGCCAATTTGTATGCTACGGACAAGACACAAAGAGGACACTTAGCATCCCAACCTCATATGGATTGCATTACATTTGACACGGCGCTAAAAGCAATGTGTAATTTTCAAACTAAAAGATATAAAGCTTAATTTCCCTTCATCCCCCCCCCCGCCAGGGAGGAAACACAAAAGGCAGCCTCAGTCCGATTCAAAATGGCTTTCAATCACAGGCTCTTGTGGCAGAGCAGTAGGAAGCCATTTTAAAATGGCGAAATTGAAATACGCAGCATTGACACTTCCCAGATTGCCTTGGAAATAGCTCAGCCACCCATGGAGCTACTCCATGGAGGGAAGCCTACAAAGCAAAAATGACTGAATGTTACAAGCTCCTTTATGACAGGTCAGAGAATTTGTCCACCCAGTCCATTATCGCTGACTCTCATGGGTAGAAGATCTGCAGTGTCCCAGGCAGATAGTTTTTCACATCACCTGCTACCTGATGCAGTGGTAGCTTGGTTCTCAAACTTAATCCGTTCCGGAAGTCCGTTCCAAAACCAAAGCGTTCCAAAACCGAGGCGCGCTTTCCCATAGAAAGTAATGCAAAATGGATCAATCCGTTCCATACTTGTAAAAAACAACCCCTAAAACAGCAATTTAACATGAATTTTACTATCTAACTAGACCATTGATCCATAAAATGAAAGCAATAATCAATGTACTGTACTACGGAATAAATAAGAAAGTACTGTAGATGATAAAAATTAAAATGATTGTTTTTTCCTTACCTGCACTGATGATTGTCATTGTTTGGATGGGGCGGGGGCTTTTATCCATTTCTGCAGTCACACAATCAATCAATCAGTAGCTGAACTGGGTTCCACACAGTCACAAAAACAAATTAACCGAAAAAGCCTCACAAACAAAAGCGCAATATAAATAGCAAAAACAAAAGCGCCAAACTTAATCCATTCCGGAAGTCCGTTTGACTTTGTTCAAAAACCAAGGAAAAACTTCTGATTGGTGCAGGCGCCCCGGAAACAATAGCCGACAGCCACATCGGACATTCGGCTTCCGAAAAACATTCAAAAACTGGAACACTTACTTCTGGGTTTTCAGTGTTTGAGAACCAAGGCGTTTGAGAACCAAGGTATTTGAGAATCATGGCACCACTATACTTAAAAAAAAACCCACCTGGATCTACCAGGGATTGAACCCAAGACCTTCTGCATGAAAAACGTATGCTATATTACTGTGTCATGGACCCTCCTCTAGTTATTTCCAGGACATTCTCAGGCTGCAGCATTACACATGTCACAGGCATGCTGCCAAAATGTCATCTCATCCCCCCCCCATTGCATGACATCATCCTATGATAAGCTTCCCCTGCTACTGAGCCGCATGTCAGGCTGTCACAGGTGAAAAACCTCCCATCGCAGTCCCTTTTCAGGGACATTTCCATGTTGCACGCTATGCGTGACTTTTGCCTCTCCGGAGAAGCATTGCTTGTTCCCATCAAGTCTAATTTTTCAGTTTTACAATGTAATCTAATTACATTTTCAGCGATTCCATTCACTTGGAAGCAAAAAAAACCCCAAATTGTCTTATTCCTCCCAGATATTCCTCTTACTCCTCTGAGATCGCTACAATTACTCTCTAAGACAGTGGATTACAAATGTCTTTAATCAAATGAGGAAAATGCTTAGCCTTTCTATATTATCAACTCTCCATATTTTCCACTTCTCACTTGAGTGTGATAGAATCCTTTATGTCTGCTGAATGGAAGGGCAAGGAGAGCCTGTTACGATGAAGTGATAAATACATTTCTACACATCCTTTCAGGGTCATCAAAGGGTAGCAGGGGACACGAACCAGATCCTTGTATGGAATGGGGATTTGATTTATTTTAACATTTACAGTATATCCCACCTTTCTTCTAAGTAACCAGGGCATCAGTCAACCAGGTCAACAGTACCCCAACCACCACCTTATCTTCACAAGAACTCTGTAAAGTAGGTTTGACTGAGAGATAGAGATTGACCCAACGATGGATGACGGTTTGAACCTGGGTCTCTCTAGGCCTTGTCTGACACCCAATCCATCACACCACACAGGTAATAAAGTTTCCTACACAACATTTTTAGGCAACAATCTCTCCTTTAACCTTCACTGGTGTTTCTGCATAGCCTTGAAGCAATCCCCTTTAAAAAACACACACACACACACACACACACACAAATTTCAACTTTGAGCCCTGAAGTCTCAAATTTTGGAAATTAAGTACTGACTATAACCACTAGTAAGGGACACGGGTGGTGCTGTGGGTTAAACCACAGAGCCTAGGGTTTGTTGATCAGAAGGTCAGTGGTTCAAATCCCCACGACGGGGTGAGTTTGGTCCCTGCTCCTGCCAACCTAGCAGTTCGAAAGCATGTCAAAGTGCAAGTAGATAAATAGGTACCGCTCCAGCGGGAAGGTAAACGGTGTTTCTGTGCGCTGCTCTGGTTCTCCAGAAGTGGCTTAGTCATGCTGGCCACATGACCCGGAAGCTGTACGCTGGCTCCCTCGGCCAGTAAAGCGAGATGAGCACCGCAACCCCAGAGTCGTCTGCAACTGGACCTAATGGTCAGGGATCCCTTTACCTTTATAACCACTAGCATCCATGCATACAACCTCACCATGTGCATTCAGAGAAACACATCTGGTTGACCACTGTGAGAACACAATGCTGGACTAGATGGATCATTACCTGATCCACTAGTATCTGAAGAAGTGTGCATGCACACGAAAGCTCATACCAAGAACATACTTAGTTGGTCTCTAAGGTGCTACTGGAAGGAATTTTTTATTTTATTTTGTTCTGATCAACTAGGTTCTTCTTGGGTTCTTAAGAAAGTCCCATGGACTTCAGAAGGACTTGCTCCCAAATAGCTGTACATAGAACATGGGTAACCAGATTGATGCCTTCCAGAAATTTGTGAGACTACAACTCCCATCATCGTAAGTCAGCCAAGGATGATGGAAATTGTAGTCTAGCGATATTTTTAAAGCACCATGTTGGCTACCCAGGTGTAGAACAGAGGATACTGCCTTATACCAAATCAGATCATTGTTTCTTTCCAGCTCTAAATTGTTGACATGGACTAGCAGTGACTCCTCAGCGTTTCCATCCAACTGGAGATGCCAGGGGTAGCACCTGAGAGATTTTGCATATGAGGAAGAGGCTCTCACACAGAGCCATGTACTCAAAACTGGGGTTTTGATAGAGTAAAACAATTAAAATCATGAAAAAGCGAGAGAAAGAAAGAAAGGCTCTAGCCAACTAATTCCTACTTAGAGTAGACTCATTGAGAGCAATGGATTTTAGTCATTAGTAACCCATTGATTTCAATTAGTCTACTCGGAGTATGAGTACCTTTACCCTATCCTTTAACATTTGGACATATATTTTTACAACCCGCCCTATTCTCTTGACTGTAATTTATTTTGAAGAGATTTATTTTTTAACTGTTTAAATTGCTGTAAACCATCCTGGGAACTTTTGGTGTAGGATGAGTAAGAAATTGAAATAATAGTAGCAGCAGCAGCAACAACAACAAGAAGAAGAAGAAGAAGAAGAAGAAGAAGAAGAAGAAGAAGAAGAAGAAGAAGAAGAAGAAGAAGAACAGCAGCAACAACAACAACAAATAACTTAGTGGGATGCAATGCACAGCACCAGCAAATTTCAAGATATTATGTACTGATTTCTAGATTTTTAAACAAATGTTGAAATGTTTCTTTCCCTCTTAAAATACACGTTGAAATGTGCATTTTGATACATTTAAACTGTGTCACAACATTTGGATCAGCACAAAATTGAGTGGGTAGGTAAGTTTTGATCTGCACGTGAATCCGGGAGGTCATTTTGTACAGGGATTCTCTAAGATCAAATTCCTCAAGCATCCCTACTGGATGGCTGCCAGGAAATTCATCAGCACCGACCAAACACACACACACCAGACATCCTCCAAACCTGGCTTACTTATCTTAAGCTTGCATAGATCTTCTACATGATTAAAGCTATTCCTTGAAGTCATTAATTGCAAGCACTGAGGGTTCCTTGGCATCTGTCACAACTGTCAAGTCCAACATGCAATTTAAACAGAACCACTCGGGGAACTGATATTCAAAGAGACGTGAGCATATATCTTGGACAAAGTTGATTTGGCTTGGTACCTGACGTTTAAATTGTCCCTGTTTTGACTCATACCGTAACCTGTCCCGAGGACTCAGAACAAGCAATAGTGTAATGTGACTGTCAAATACAGGTTTTTTTTTTTTTGCCCTACATGAACCATGTGGTACACTGGGGAATGAGTCAGTCTGCACACCACCTCGATTCCAGGGCTCCCTGTAAATTTGTGAGAGCCATATTTTCTTTTAACCATGTGCAGAACCTCCAAGTGTCCCCATTTTCCAGGGACAGTCCCCGATTTAGAGAAACTATCCCGGTTTCGGGTTTGATCCCGGAACGTCTCACTTTACCTTAGGATGTCCTTATTTTCATCAGAGAAATATTGGAGCGTTTCGTAGGATGTCCCTATTTTGATCGGAGAAATGTTGGACGGTATGGAGTTAAGATGGAGGGCACAAGGAGAAGGGGACGACAGAGGATGAGATGGTTGGACAGTGTTCTCGAAGCTACTAACATGAGTTTGGCCAAACTGCGGGAGGCAGTGAAGGATAGGCGTGCCTGGCATGCTCTGGTCCATGGAGTCACGAAGAGTCGGACACGACTGAACGACTGAACAACAACAACAATGGAGTTATCCAACCCCCTGAGCAGTCTGAAGGCAGCCCTGTATAGGGAAGTTTTTTTTTTAATGTTTAATATTTTATTATGTTTTTTTATTTATTTGGGAAGCTGCCCAGAGTGGCTGAGGCAACCCAGTCCGATGGGTGAGGTATAAATAGTAAAACTATTATTATGGAATGGGACGTCCCTATTTTCATCAGAGAAATGTTGGAAGGTATGTATGTCTACCTTGCACCGTGACCTACAGTCATTTGTGACTCCTTGAAGTATAGTCCCCTAGTCTGTAAGAGATGGGGAAAGGGATGAATATGATTCTCAGGCCCAGTAAGAAATACTGGGGGGGGGTACATGAAGCATGCAAGTGAGCACTTACTATTTTATGGCATGTGAAATTACTCTAATCCAAGGAAGGATTGTACAAATAAATATAAATCAACTCATCAATACAGGATCCAGAGTGGGATGGGTTTTTTAAAAATATTTATATTTTATTAAGCCGATTTCGGTTAAAAGAAATAAAGTGATAACAGAAAAAGAAGGAAAAGTGAGAGGGTGAAAAACAACAAAGAGACATATAAAAACAAAAATATACAAAAGAAAAGCAATATACAATATTCCCATACATTCTTGTATAAATTGGTTTGGTGTTATTGTCCTAGTGTTTATGTAAATGCTAATAGCCTACTACATTTTGTATAAACTCATCCAAAATGTTACCCTGTTTATCCATACAGAGCCTGCACCTGTAAGCAGTCCATTCATAAATTGCCAGTGATGTAATATCATTAGTCCATTGATTGAAGGGTATCATATCTTTATTTTTCCAATAAAATCTTCATTTTTCCAACCTGGGGTATGTGTTAAATGTCAGGGTGTGGCTCTGGAACCTGTGAAATGAAAGGCACATTTCAATCTGACTGTGTGTGTGTGATGAATTCACCCCCAAACCAAGTAACCGTGCCCTGCAAATGCATGTAAATCCATACAGGTTTAGGGAGGTAGAGCTTCCAGGTGAAGGGAATGTTATCTCTAGAAGGCCTAAGTCTTTTCTTCTTTAAAAAATAACCCTCTAGAATAGTGTTTCCCAAACTTGGGTCTCCAACTGATTTTGGACTACAACTCCCATCAGCCCTAGCTAGCAGGACCAGTGGCTAGGGATCGTGGGAACTGTAGCCCACAAACAACTGGAGACTCAAATTTGGGAAACACTGCTCTTGATCAGGGATGGTGGCCCTCCAGATGTAGCTGTAACACAACTTCCATCCTTCCTGATGTACCTATGCTGGCTAGAGCTGATGGGAGTTGTAGTCCAAGACTACTGGAGGCCCTCAGGTTCCCATTCCTTCCCTAGTTAAGTTTTTATTTCTGAACCAGCAGTAAGCTAAAAAGGTCCATTCCTTGTGTATAGCGACGATGGTGATCTAATTAAATCCAGCGCCTATTTCCAGGTCTCTTTCTGATTAAGGCGAGGTTCAATACCTTTGCTCATTATAACCTTTGCATTTTTCATATAGGATAGTATTACAAAAGTTTAATCTCTTTTCAGTAATGAGATGTGTGCTGGATGCAAATCCATTCATTTGGGGACAAGATTAATAAGATTTTCAAAATAATGCTTCCTGTGATCCAATCTCATTCCCCGAGCTTTTCACAAAGAACAATATTTGGTAGAGGGTAACGGGAGAGAGCCGAGTTTTGTTACATTATAGTTTGGTGAACATTTCCTGTATCATTATGTGTTATTTTGAACAGGACAAGGGATATGACCAAAGCCCAATTTCCAAATCGCAGTACTACTATTCCTTTAGAAAAAGGAAGTTTTAGAGTCTAGTCCTAACTGCCCTTCCCCACCTCATGTCGATGGGTGGTGTTGAGGATGGTGCACAGATTAAAGAATCATAGAATCAGATAATCATAGAGTTGGAAGGGACCCTGAGGGTCCTCTAGTCCAACCCCCTGCAATGCAGGAATCTCAACTAAAGCATCCATGACAGAAGGACATCCAACCTCTGCTTTAAAACCTCCAAGGAAGGAGAGACCACCACCTCCCGAGGGAGTCTGTTCCACTGCAGATCGATCAGCTCTTATGGTCAGAAGGTTCTTCTTGATGTTTACTCAGAATATTTTTTTTTCTTGTAACCTGAAGCCGTTGGTTCAGGTCCTACCCTCCAGAGCAGCAGAAAACAAGCTTGCTCCATCTTCCATGCGACAGCCCTTGAGATATCAGAAGATCTCCTCTCAGCCTCCTCTTCTCAGACTACACATACTCAGCGCCCTTAACCATGGCTAGATCTAGACATATCAAAGAAGTGTTCCAGTTTAAAAGTGCTGTAAATTTAAACAGGGAAAACGGGTAGAGAAAAATGGGGCTCCATGTCGCCATCTGGTGGCTCAATGCTATTATCGCACATACAACGCATATACAGTCGTACCTTGGTTCTCGAACTGAATCCATTCTGGAAGTCCGTTCGACTCCCGGAACCGTTCGAAAACCAAGGCGTGGCTTCCGATTGGCTGCAGGGGCTTCCTGCACTCAATTGGAAGCCGCGTAAACTGCGTCACACATTTGGCTTCCAAAAATGGTTCACAAATCGGAACAGTTACTTCTGGGTTTGTGGCGTTCGGGAGCCATAATGTTCGAGTCACAATGCATTTGAGAACCAAGGTACAGCTGTAAATCGCTTTTTCTTCACCAGTCTAGCTGAGTCCCAGTCCTCCTAAAGCTTGGTTTCCAGGCCCATGATCACCGTGGTCGCCCTCCTCTGCACACATTCCAGTTTGTCAATATCCTTCTTAAATTGCGGCACCCAGAGCTGGGCACAGTATTCCAGGTGTGGTCTGACCAAGGCCAGGTGGGGATGGAGTGCTTTTGTCTAGCTTGTGGCGGGGACAGGGCATGAAGGGTGTTCCTGACTGTACACTCTCACCAAGCCCCCGCCACCAGAGCCAGGCAGGGCGTGGGGATCTCTGTGGGGGCAGTTCTCTTTTTTAAATATATAACATTATTTTTGTCTTTTCATTTTCCAAATAAAAACAACAACAATACAAAAACAAAATAAAACAAATTGACTTTCCTCTAATCCCTTCCTTGGTTCTATTATTTATCAACATACTGCATGTCTATTGTTAAATTTCTAACCTATTTAAATCCCTATTATCCATTCATAACAAAATTATAAGTAATCTTTAAAACCCTGCTAATGTATTAACCTGTATACATTGCTTCTGTATATATGCAATAAACATCTTCCATTCCTCCTTAAAAAAAAAAGTCATGTTCAGTTCTCAGAGCAGGGTGCGTAGGGGGCCTTACGATGTTACCAATTTTAAATCACCATAACTGGAATTAAAATCAAACAGATCTGTGTTCAATGTTCCTCAAAGCTCTTACTGTAACCTCTCTGCACCAGGAAGGAAATTTTTCTGAAAATAATTGAACATGCCTAATTAAATAGTGGGCAAGACAAACCTTTTTTTTTTTTGGAAAATAAATGAGCAGATTAGTCAATTATCTCGTGGCATTTGTGTGCTCAAGGCTGTTGGCCCATAATCATTTATCTGGGAGTAAGTCCCAGTGAACTCATTTGGGCTTACTTGTAAGTATATACATATAGGAATGCACTGTTAGTCAACCCTTTCACTTCATCACGGTGGTATGTAATAATTTAGTATTTTATGTGACAGCGCTCCATTTTGTTGATTTCTCACACCATTCCCATCATGTGTCAAATATGAAATGCCGTATGGGATTTTAAAAATAAAGTAATGAATGGTTGAATCAATAATGATGTGAACAAATATTGAATTGCCAATTAAGAAACAGCCAGCAACGCCGAGGAAGCTTATTGCTTTTTCAGCTTGGATGAAGGATTCATTCTGAATCTGGCTGCTTAAATATATATGACTACTTTATACAAATGGAAATGTGCCTCAGAATATTTGTCTGCCTGTAGTAATTTTTGCAGCGCTTTTTTTTTTTAGGACACAGAGGAAGAACATCATGAATTTATGAAGAAAAGAGAGCGATGTATTCAGAAGGAAAAGGAAGCAGTGGTTTCTCCATTCCTTGATTCAAAATACAACATGGCTACTCTGTCCATTATTAACTTTCAAAGTGATCTGAAATATTTATTTCAGGAGCAGCAGAAAATATGTTGACCATTGCGAAAAACGGAGATGGGGACCCTTTTCCAGCTAGCTAGAAAGACAAAATTCTGGACAGCCTTCTGGGGGCCACAGGCAAGTAGTGAGTGGAGTCAGAAACAGAAGTGAGAAAAGCAATGGATGTTAATTTTACCTTTGTACAACAAGCCTGTTTCTACACACACTCACATAATCCTCTTTCCTCTATCCAGGTAAGCAACAGGCATTATCATAGTTCAAAGGCACATTCCAGTCAGGCACAAACACTCAGGATATAAAACAGGGCCAGGGAGGGCTGCAGCCTAGGGAAGGCCAGACAGAGGGGCATTGTCAGGGACCGGGCAAAGGAGCAATGGTGGAGACCGTCTCCCCATCCCGACCCTTCCAGGGAGGAGGAAGAGGAAGGCAGTATAGATTTACAACAGGGGTTTGAGGGAGGTCACAGCTCAGAGGCAGATGAGGGGAAAAGCTGGAAAATCATGGGAGCCAGAGCAACACCCGGCATTAGAAAGCATTCCAGACCCTCCATCTCCCAGAACCCAGTGAGCCTTCAAAGTAGGAGAGCAAAGAGCTCAAAGACAGAGGGCACGTAGCAGCACCTGTAGAGGAGATGATGAGAATGATGAATGAGGAAGTGAGAGAGATGGGGAGGTGGAGATTCACTTGGGACAACGCCATTATCCAAGAGGCTGTGTTCTATAGCCTCTCTCTGCAAAGCTTGAAATGAAAAGGGACGGTAAGAAAAAATTTCTTGTCTTTATACTTTCCTGGGCAACCAGCCGGGAGCCGCTGACAGCATCCTGACAGGCATTGAGGGCCGCATTTGGCCCCCAGACCTGAGGTTCCCCACCACTTATTGGTCGCTGTGAGAACAGGATGCTGGATGAGTCTTTTTCCTGATCCAGCAGGTCTCAGCTTATGCTCATACATTGTGTTCTTACATTATGCTCTGGCCATTTGTGTTCATTCTCACTTTACATAAGGAGATTGAAACTGCACTGGCAAGTAAGTAAGTAAGTAAGATTGCTTAAATTTGTATTCCATCATATACCCATAGATCTCAGGGTGGTTCACAGCACTAAATCACAATAGGGGGAAAAATAGGATACACAACAAAAACAAAGGCAACCCAACAACCACCTTTCCTTCCACAGCAACCAAAGGCCTGGTTGAAGAGGAATGTTTTTTTCAGGCACTTAAAAGTGAATATTCCACAAATTGAGAACCTCGACAGAAAAGGCCCATTCTTGTGTTGCTACCCTCTGGACTTCTCATGGAGGAGGCACATGAAGAAGGGCCTCTGAAGATCATCGCTGGGTTCACATGGAAAGAGGCAATCCCTGAGATACTGCGGTCTCGATTAAGGAGTGATCTGCTGGGCTTTCACAAACAAGCCAAATGATTAATAAAACAATTGCAGAAACAAGGGTTCTTAATTTTTTTTTTTTTTTATAAGAATTTATTGGCCTTTTTTCCAAACAACATATACCCTCACCCACACCCACAAATACAAAACAAATATGACAAATACAAACAGTGTCAAGATTCTTGTAGTATCTTTCTAAAAAGAAAAATTTCTTTTTCCATATCTTGACCATTGACTTCCCCTGCCTTTTCACCTTCGATTTTATATCCTTAATCTATTTTATAACCATTTCTTCTGAGAAAAAAAAAAAAAAAAAAAATTTTGTTCAATTATATATTTACATCAAATTATCTTTTCAACACCTTACTAGTAAATACATCACCATAATAATACCTCATCCTAGTTCTTCTTAATTCAATCTTATCAATTTCTTAACTTAATCTAAGTCTTAATCTTGCTCCTCGCATCAAATCTAATTCTTCTATCCTTAAGATTACTGCTAATAACATAAAAACTTGAAATATCTCCTTTCATATACAAACAAAAATATAACAGAGTATTGTTGACAGTATTCACCCTCCACTTTCGATTTGCCGTGTTAGACTACTTTAAATTTTGTTTAAGACTTCACCCCACACCCCCTCTGTCCATTATTCTTCTCCTGGTGGCATCGGCACTGAACATCCGTGTAACTTCTCTCTCCCAACGTCCACAGATCCAGGCACAGTCCATGTCTCTTCTTGCCACGAGTTCAGAGGTGTCCATCTCATCATCTCCCTGCTTCTTCGGTTCCTTGTAACGTTTCTTTTCTTCTTGTAAATACCTTAATTCTCTGTCCCTGGCCCCCGAGCTCACACCCCGGGGACTGGATATAACAAATCTTAACGTCGCCTTGGGGCTGCCACCCCCAAAAAGCGAATTTCTTCTCCGAAGTTGCTCACTCAGTTCTCTCCATCTTTCCATCCACTCTCTCAGCTCATTAGCAAGACATTCTTCATAAGTGTCAAAAGTTTTAAAAGCCTCCTCTGTGGGCAATTGGTTCCCTTTCAGATCCCCACACAAGACTTTGACTTTCCTATAAACAAGTTCCACCTTCAAGGCAATGAGTCTCTGTTCATCTGTTAGTCCAGAGTTCAATACCAGTTCAAGGACAAAACCCAGCATACTGGCAGAGGAGGAGGAAGTGGGTGTTGTATTTCTGCTCTCCTCTTTGTTCAACGCCATTTTTCTGTGCTGAGGCGCAAACACCGCAACTTTAAATGGAGATATTTTCCTCTAATTAACTGCCCGAAAAAAGAGTTTGCCAGTCTCATGTGTCAATTTTAGCTACATTGAAACCAGTTCTGTAGCAGTAAACCCTCATTTGGTTACATTCTTCGGCTCGAAGGGAGGGAGGCAGGCTACCTTTCCCCTTCCCCCCGGATCGTTCCAAAAACGCGATTTTTAATCCAAATCTTTACTCACGACCACCGGGTTTTTAGCTCCATTCTTCGCAGGTAGAACTTGGACGCTCACCGCGGGCTTTGTCGCCGCATTTGCATCCCGGTTGGGGCATGTCCCCTGAAGCCCGGCTCCGGTTGTCCCTTCACCCCCACTCCCCCTTTACAGGGGGGGCAGGGGAAGGGTTCGGAGCCTCCGCGGGCACAGCCGGGGAGCCCAGGGTGCGGGACGCTCTTCCCGCACCCCAAACGGAGCCGCGCGCTGCGGTAGCGCGGCTCCTAACCCCCGGGATGGACAAGGCGCCTCGAGACCGAGGCAGCCTTCGACCACCCGGCGATGGCGTCGCCGCCGGAAGTCTACAAGGGTTCTTAAACAGGCTTTGTTTAAAGATAGAGTTACTCGCTGAAACCTTACAGGAGTAAGACCACTGAAACTAGAAAGATGGTTCCCTCAATGTTTGATGGGTTCAATTGGCAGATTCAGCAAGTGAGATTAAAATATTGGGGTCTACTAGCAGATTTCCCTAGGTGTGAGAAGAATCCTGTTGGTATTTAAATGTGCTCAGAATTTGAGGGACCTTCTAGTGCACAGTAACTTAAGAAAAACTAAGGTTGTAACAACCCATTTGGCTCTGCTTAAGAAAGCCAAAGGTAATTTTCCCTGTAACCAATGTAGCGTGTGTATGAATTGTGCGAAGCTTAAGGACTTTGTCAGTCCTTTGTCAGTCAGGTTGGTAAAAAGGAAGTACTGATATGGAGGAATATATGTGGCACATTGCCCAAGTAATCTCATGCATGTTGGCATGACTACTAGAAAAATTAAAGAAGAGAATATGCAAACATAAAAAGAAACAAGAGACTTCCTGCCCCTGTAGTGAAACACTTTGTGAATTCTGGGCATGCATAAAAGGATCTAATATTGTGGGCTGTTGAGGAAATAATGGGATCTGGAAAACAACCGGAAGCAAAGTTGAGAAGAGGACTCTTCTGGATTCCCCCCCCCCCCAAATACTCTGATGCCTCTTGGACTAAATGAGGAATTAAATTAGACTTCTGGATTATACCGGGGGAGGCAGATCCAGAAAGGAAATCCCCCCCTCCTGTGGGAGAGACCCTTTACAGAATTTGCACTGCCCTCTCAGGGGGTGGCAGTGGAGCATTTCACCTCAGGTGCTGAAGTGCCTCAGGTCACCCCTGCTATGTGGGGCTGCCCTTGAAGATGACTTGAAAATGTCAATGGGTCCAAAATGAAGCTGGGTTTCCATTGAGATGTCATATAACACTTATTTCTGTGATTGCAAGTTGTTTTTAATATTGTGTTTTAATTGCATAACCCACCCTGAGACATTAAGGGTGAAGGGTGGGTAATTATTAATTATAATACTCAAGTCTTTTTTAAATTATTATTTTTTGTGACAATATAATCTTCAATGAGAAGTTCAGAGTTCTGTAAGAGATTGGGGCATGTAAAATAAGGTAAATCCTTGCACAAATTTCCTGAAAAAGTTCTACATTTCTATTTTTGCTTTTTTGTGTTTTGTAGAGGATTCAAACAAACATCGTGTTCCTTGACAAAGTTTCTCCTCATTCTAGAAATAAAACTTCTTCCTTCCTTTCTTTTTTTTTTTTAAAATCAGATCCTCAAGGTGAGTGGCAGAATAATAACTTAACCACAATATAGCTGTGTATACTTTTGATGTACTAACATAATGATTAGAGTTTATTTTAATTCTTTTTCAGTATTATCTGGTCATAATTGTGTTTGTTTGAACTCCTATGGATTTTTGGAATGGAAGTTGGTGGTTTTTAAAATGACAATTTGTCAGCCTTCTTGGTTTTGCCACTATTAATTTTTTTGCCTTACTGAAATAGAACATGCGCTGTTTGAAAAAACTACCTACTGCTTCTGCCCCGTCTTATATTGTATTTATTTCAGTTGCCTTAATAGCACTTTGTCATGTTTATTTTAAACCTGATGGGAATATTTAGATTTCAGGCACATTCAAAACCTAGTTTCTTAAATTATAATCTCTCTGTGTGTGTGTGTGTGTGTGTGTGTGTGTGTCTGTCCGTCTCACCGCCCTCTCTCATTTAAAAAGGAAGAAAGGTATAACCCCTCCTTCCTGTAGTTTGTGGAGACTTCATTAAATAGGATACAGCAGGATGTCAACTTTTTCACCTCTCCTTTGCTCCTATGATTCTAACAGGAGCTTGATCTTCAGACATTAGGATATGATGTTTACCTCTATGCTGTGCAAAGTCTCACAGAGAGAAGCTGCAGCTCTGTGGCAGAGCATAGGCTTTAAATATTGATATCAGGTTCGGTCCCTGACATTGCTGCCTAAAAGGATCACAAGGAGACATGCTGGAAAAATATCCCTGCCTGAACCCTTAGACAGTCACTGTCAGTCATAGTGGGGAGGAAATCTTGTGCCTCATAGACCAGTGATCTGACTTAATGTAAAATTGCTTCGTATACCGCAGATTTCTGCCAATCAAGCTGTGGTTAAAAAGCACCAAAAGAGGGTTTTTTTCCCTGGTCAATTGGCAGACCCAGAATAAAGCCGCACATTACTGCATTGTTTCCTCAATCAAATTAGTCTGGTGTGAAACACAAATCACAGAGAAATCCACTTTCCGTGTCAATGTATCCTCGTTCTCTTTTTATGATGTCATAGTAAAAGGCAGTGCCTAACATCCATAAACATGCATCGATTACCCCTGCTCAACAATGTATTGGCAATTTGAGCAAGATGTGTTGTCTCAGATGATGAATATTCCATTTATTGTGTTTCCTTTTTTGGCATTATTGAAGAACTTTTCTCTTTGTTTGCTGAGCAGCTTACAAGAAGCTGCAGCGTGGCAGCAGCCCTGGGATTTGACATGTCTTGCTGCAGCTGGATCTTATGCCTGGGAAATGGACCCATTTCATAGAATCATGGAATTTGAAGGGACGCCAGGGGTCATCGAGTCCAAGCCACTGCTAAAGCATCCATGACAGATGGCCTTCAGCAGAATCGCTTATCTGGATCTTGTGTAGAAATAAAAGAGTTTCACACCTGAAGAATGCGTTTCAAAGCTTTACTGCAGAACAGTCTTAAATGCTGGTTAGGAAAAAACAAACGTTACGAAGAAACAAAGTAACACATTGCGCTCAAGTAGCAGTCAATGCAGTTCAGTCCTTAAAATGGTTTATGCAGTTCAACAAACTTTCTTCTTTCTGGTCCCAGAAAGAGATCCTAAGCTTGTTCATCATTGTAGAGTTTAGCTTCATCTGATGCTGCTTCCACTACTAGCCAATCGCTGACTTCTCAAGTTTCCTCTCCTGCTGGTGTGGGGTGCAAATGTCCATTCTGGAATGGAGCCCATAGCTTCTTTTTCTTCAAAATAATGGTCTACTCTAAACTGTATACCGTAAGTGCAGGGTGTGTGTGTGTTTTTTTTTTAAACACGGCTTGCTAATTGTGACATGTAATTTGACCTTTGGTGTTTCTCAGCAATCTGGCGCACAATTTCACAGCAAGCTGCCACATGCTAGCCAATCTTTAATGGCTGGTTCACACAACTCCCCAATCCTACCCTGCCAGCAGCTGGCTTCAGTCAGGCTGGTGTGCTTCAGATTTACTGATCAAAACTTGATTCTCTCCCGCATCATCCCACCACCATATCTTTATTCTCACCAGTTAGTGTAAATATCACCTACTGTCCTGTCCTGTCTTCTTCATTTCCGCAATGAGAGAGCAAAGGGGTTAGCTCGGTTGGTTAGATAACATCAAGGTTGCAGGTTCAATGCCCATAAGGGACAGCTGCATATTCCTGCGTTACGGGTGTGTGGGTGGGTGTGGACTAGTTAATCCTCAGGGTTCCTTCCAACTTTTTGATTCCATGATTCGAAAGCAATTCTTTTTTTTTAAAGCAGTATTGTGATTTAAGTAATCTTGATACAGATTCTTCCTTAGGGCACAAGTTCCGCACTGGTAGGGTTCTGCAGAATGATTGCATCTGCAATCTGTCAGTTCATGGCGGCAGAAGGTTTCAGGGTGATTGGGCCCAATCCCTGCACCAGCCTGGATTGGGCCTGATGCTGCCACCATGGAATGCTTACTACAGCCAGTATGTCCATTAGGTTCAGTTATCTGCTGGTGTTCTCCAGAAATGGTTCCCTGCTTACAGAACAAAGGTTTCTTCTCATGTCCCCTTGCTTACATTGATTTTAGAAAGTATACTTTCATATGAGCCTTGACAGCTGTAATGCCACATCAGCATTCAGAATTCCACACAATGCACCCATCTATAAAGGGGGCAAAATAATAAGCATCTGCCATGCCACACCCCCCCCCCAGATTAGCTATTTACTGACACTGAAATGCTAATAATGTCTCAAATACATTATCATCATAATAGTTTAGTTTATCTCTAGGAGTATATACTCCAGCTGTAAAATATCAACCATTATGGCTTCAACAGCGTGCTTTATGCAATGCTAACCAATTTGAGAACTGAAAGAATTGATTTATGTGCCGTTTCAAAGGAGTTATTCCCGTTTACTAGGGTTGCCATCTCCTGGCCTGTAGGGAAGTTTGCTTTCTTCCCTCTTCTTAATAACTGCAGATCAACTATCAAATGAAGCTTTGCCCATTACAGCACTGCATTGTTGTGGGGAAAATAATCACTCCTGCGTACGATTGTAATGATTGTGCAGAATCGAATAGGTGCCTTTGCACTCATGAAAGGGCTTCTGAGCTGACAGAAGAGGAGTGGAGTGGAGTTTTGCCTATTCCTCCTTTGTACTGAATACCCCCCAGGCCTCCTTCCACCCTTTTCTGGATTATTTCCCAAACTCTCATGAGCTGAGTTTTGGAGGGCACTGGTTGCCGCAGGGAGAAATAGAAAATCAGCGAAAGTTGCTTCCCCACTCTTCCATTACCAGAGGAATCTGCTGGATCAAATGTCATTCTGCAGGCACTAAGCGGATTCCACGCATGGTGCAACTGAGTAAAGAATTGGGTCCATTTAGTTCAGCTTTGTACTTCCAGCAGTGGTAAATCACATGCCTCTAAGTCAAGTGTAGTCAGGGTGGTGACCTCTAGAAGTTCTTGAGACTCTTGTATTGACCCCATCTGTGTAAACCCATCCAGGTAAGCTGCAGTGATGTCAGGAGAACAGCTCCACAGCTCCATCCTGCCACAAGGGCTGCTACTGATATTTTCCCCTGCAAGGAAATATGGCTGCCTCTCTGGAAAGTCTTCCTTTTGTGCTCCTTGCCCATTGTTTCCCCATTCCTTCAGAACTTCATTGCTCACAGCCTGTCTCGTTGGGAATAGCAGTTACTCTCCACTTTAAGATCCCAAACATCATGGTAGCAGGCACACTAGATCTCCCACTTGTATTTTATAATACAACATCTTGACCCCTGTTCCTTTGTCAGTTTTATTATTTTCCCCAGGATTGATCATTATGGCCCCATTTGACTAGGAAGGTAAAAACGTGAGTTCATGAAACAAATCACAAGATTTTGCTGCCTAAAAATATTCTCATTTTAAAGAATCATTTCATTCATATTTAATAATAATAAACTATATTTTTATTATTTATATGCTGCCCATCTGACTTGGTTTCCCCAGCCACTCTGGGCTGCTCCCAACAAAACAATAAATGCATAATAAAACCTCAAACGTTAAAAAAAAACTTCCCTGTATTTGACTCACTGTATTTCTTTTACGTAATATCCCCATGCAATTTAAACAAGTTGGTTTCTTCAGTGGTAGATATTTGGGCACATATCCCAAACACTAACAGAGTTTTGAAGCTTTAAAATCAATTTTTGAAAACTAGCCATGAGTTGATAATTCGCTTTCTGTGTTCAGTCTGATGCCCAGGGCTAAACATTTTACTTGTCCTGCTGACAGCACCTTAAAATTGGTCAGGAGATGTTGACATATCCAATTTTTTTAAAAGTGCCATTTCTGAACAATAGAACAAAACCAATATTCCAACTAGATCAATGTTTTTCACATTTGTTGGGCGGTGCCAGGGGGGAATGGTCCTCGATGAAGCTATTGGGGATTCCTCAATGAGAGGATACACAGTGACAGACTAGCATTCCAGACAAACAGTTTTTCAGCACCAAATGAATAGCCCCTAAAATGCAAAGAGTCAGCAAATAGTTGTGTAAGCTTAGGAAACAACAGCAAGTTTTGAACCATTGGCCATGGAGATGATAGCAGTTGTATTCCAAAACATCTGGAGGGCAGCAGGTTGGGCAAGAGAACTGAGTGTTGTGCCCTAAAACACTGCCCAGAATCCTTTGCAGCTTGCTGGTAAGCAGAGGCTCATCAGCCAGCAACCCCATGTGAAAATCCACCCAGGACAGCACTTTGTAGGGAACAGTGCTTTTGCTGAAGTCACAAGTGGGAAGAGATTTGTTTCTTCATACAACAATAATACACATGCTTCTTCTGCATGGTGCAACCTCACCAGGAGGTTCAACACTAGGAAGGATCCCAAAAAACTTTTGTACCCATTGAAATTTCACTACTTGGCAGAATGCTATGGATAAGCAGCTTATCTAAGCAATTATTTGCATGGCAAATTGTGGACACCAGTGATCTCTCTCTTGTGGCCCCTTCTTCTTCTTCTTCTTCTTCTTCTTCTTCTTCTTCTTCTTCTTCTTCTTCTTGCTGTTGTTCAGTCATGTCTGACTCTTCGTGACCCCATGGACCAGAGCACACCAGGCACCCCTATCCTCCACTGTCTCCCACAGTTTGGCCAAACTCATGTTAGTAGCTTCGAGAACACTGTCCAACCATCTCATCCTCTGTCGTCCCCTTCTCCTTGTGCCCTCCATCTTTCCCAACATCAGGGTCTTTTCCAGGGAGTCTTCTCTTCTCATGAGGTGGCCAAAGTACTGGAGCCTCAACTTCAGGATCTGTCCTTCCAGTGAGCACTCAGGGCTGATTTCTTTAAGGATGGATGTTTGATCTTTCTGCAGTCCATGGGACTCTCAAGAGCGCCATCTTACATTCAATGAATTCATTTCAGGACACAGAAGACAACATAAATAACCTTATCCCACACTTCTCATTGATAATATACCCTTGTTCCATCTCTTCCTTTGCACTAGGTTCAGCTTGTAACTAAGGGCCTAGTTCTCACTGAGGTGGAAGATATGTTTCTTGAATGTACAATTTCAGAGCATAACTGAATGACTGAATGCTCCACAAGAAAGAAAGGATCTTCCCACAAAGAAAATGTGGGTGCCTCACCCCTCACCATCCAGATATTTGTTTGGATATATTTGTTTTCTCTCCCTGAGGAACTGCATTCAGCCAAGAAAGCACATGTGGTCTGAAATGTTACACCTGAGACTAAAGTTGACCAGCTCCGGGGCCAAACAAGGCATTTGCTGGATAGTACATAGCAATGTAGCATGAATACCTCAGATTTTGTTCTTGTTACAGTTGTGGAGTGAGAAATCCATATGGAAAACATAGTGCACGAGGAAGCTTAGCTCTTGGAGGACAGCACTTCATTGGAGAAATAGTGGGGGTTATGGAGTTATGTGACCCCTCAGCCAAGGAGATAGGTAACTATACAAACTTTATAGTTTGGTCTGAACAAAGACATTGGATTCTTATCTCATTATACTTAACAAAGCTATCTTTAGCCATCTCACCCCTTGCCTTTCCCTGCAAGACTTATTGCAGCCGTTATCAACAGGTTTTCCACACCTATCAGCTGATCATGCATTCCCACCACCCTCTGAGTAATACCCCTCCCCACTCCCTCACTATATTTAAGGATCTGGTGACTTCTGTTTCAGTGTATCTGAAGAAGTGTGCATGCACACGAAAGCTCATACCAAGAACAAACTCAGTTGGTCTCTAAGGTGCTACTGGAAAGAATTTTCTATTTTGTTTCGACTATGGCAGACCAGCACGGCTACCCACCTGTATACAAACTTTAGAATGCATTTGAAGACAGCCCTGTATAGGGATGTTTTTATGTTTAATGTTTTGTTGTGTTTTTATATGTTGGAAGCTGCCTGGACTGGCTGCGGCAACCCAGTCAGATGGGCGGGGTATGAATAAAACAACAACAACAAAGGATGTCCCTGTTTTCCTGGGCGAAATGTTGGAGGGGATGGAATATAGGATGTTCCTATTTTCACTGGAGAAATCTTGGGAGGGTATGGAATTGGACGTCCCTATTTTCATGGGAGAAATGTTGGAGGGTATGGAATAGGACATCCTTATTTTCATCGGGGAGATGTTGGAGGGTATGGACCCTCCAAGGGTCCCTATTTTCTAGGGAGTTCTGGATCCGCAGAAGCCATCCAGTTTTCTGACTTGATCCCAGAATGTCCCACTTTTCCTGATTCAAAACAAAATAAAAAAATTAAAAAAATCCTTCCAGTAGCACCTTAGAGGCCAACTGAGTTTGTTCTTGGTATGAGCTTTCCTGTGCATGCACACTAAGGTGCTACTGGAAGGATTTTGTTTGTTTTTGTTTTGACTATGGCAGACCAACAAGGCTAGTAGTTTGTTTTTGTTTTGACTATGGCAGACCAACACTTTTCCTTAGTCAAAACAAAATTAAAAATTAAAAAATTCCTTCCAGCAGCACCTTAAGAGACCAACTAAGTTTGTTCTAGGTATGAGCTTTCGTGTGCATGCACACTTCTTCAGATACCTACCTACCTGTAACTTTTCCTTAGAACATCCCTATTTTCATGGGAGAAATGTTGGAGGGCACCTCGAGGTTTCCAGAAGAGACACCGGCGGGGTTGCGCATGGGCTAAGAAGTCAGGGCTGACCCCTCAGCGCCCACCCCACACACCTTCCCTCTGCACCCCCCCCCACTAACCACGGCCTCTGACCGCTGACCGGACGCCTCCCTGACCCCCACCCCCGCCCCCACCCCCAGGGCGCGGTGATGTCACATCCGCCGGCCAGCCCTGCGCAGCGCCCGCCTCGCTCCGCGCTCTTCGGAGTCAGGAGGGGACCGGCAAACTTTTCTTCTCCCGCCTTTCCCCCCCTCGCAGGGTGGGCTGGCCGCTGTGACGGCGGAGGGAGGCGGCTGTGGCGGCGGGGCGTGCGCGACGCGGCCCGCCCGCTTCTCCCTGCCCTCTCGCCGGCTGGCTCTCCCTCTCCCTCTCCCTCCGCCTGGACTGGGCGCCCCCTCCCGCCGCCGCCGCGCTCCCTCCTTGCTCCGAGAAGGATGCCTGCGGAATGAATGAGCGTCCCCCGGGCTGCTGCTGCTGCTGCTGCTGCTGCTGCTGCCGCCTCCCGCTGCCGCCTTCTCCTGGCTGTGGCAGGCGGGCGTGCAGAAAGTGGCACTGACGAGAGGGGTCCCTGCAGTGACTGATGAAGGAGAGGCTGAGCAGGGAGGAGGAGGAGGAGAAGAAGAAGAAGAGGAAGAGGGACAGCAGCAGCAGCCCAGCAGCCCCGGGAGCAGCATGCAGCCCTCCGCCAGCATCCTCAACCTCTTGCTCGTGGCTCTCTTGGCCGGCTTGGATCCTTCCAAGGTAGGAGATGCAGGAGGAAGGACCCTCCGCAAACATTGCCTGCTCTCTTTCTCGCCTCTGGAACTACTAGTTGACCTCCTTCCTGTGATATTTCCTTAAGTTCTTAAAATAATAATAATAATAATAATAATAATAATACCCCCACTGTTTTAATGGGGCAGGCAATGGGGGATTTGGGGGAGAGGTGGCGGGTCGGAAGGGGATTGTGTGTGTGTCTGTAGTATTCCTGCTTCTTTGCTTTCCAGCGCATCCTTTTTGTCTTCCTAGCCATGGGTGCGCTGTAGTTTTTGCCAGAAGGGGAGGGGATGGATGGAGTGGGGCTTTCCGCAAACACAGCCTGGGCTGCTTTCCCCCCCCCCCCGTCTTGTTTGAAAAGGCAGTGTGTGTGTGTGAGTGTGTGCACGCGCACGTTCACCTTGCAATGTTGGAAAGTGGTCAATAAGACAAACAGCAGAGGGGCACTGCAGGCTGGCTTCCCCCAAACAGTTGGAAGGATGAGGATGAGCTCCCTCTCTTTCTCCCCCCCCCTCTCTTACACACACACCCTATCCAGTCTAATAACAAAGCGGACACTGGGTGGTACCCAGCCAAATCCTGCTCAGAGGAGACCCCTTGAAGTAAGCCCCTTGAATTCAGAGGGTCTCCCGTGAATACGGCTGATGTTGGATTGCACCCTTTCTTCCTGGATGACTTGCTCTGGTTGTGTTGTTGGGTACCCCTCCCTCTCCCTCCACCTCCCCCAAATCTTACTATACAAGTTTTGTTGACAATCACCCACATGGAAAGGAGACGGGTGGTGGATATAGGTTAGAACACCAGGAATGCTGCGATCGACTTTCCCCATGGACAATGTCTTATCTGTTGAACTCTGGAAGCTGTCCCAGTCTTAGCTGGAAATGACACCAGAACAGCCTAGCCGTGGACAAGGGATGGGTTTATTCCTAGCGATCAGGGGATGCATAAAATCTGTAGCCCTTTGGAATCATGGGGAGAAGCATCCCTCCAGAGGAAGAATAGAGGCACGTGCCTTTATATTGCAGAAAAGGAAGGGGGGGAAGGTTGGGCTTCTCCCTTCCACTAGTCATGTGCAATTGCAATTGCCCCCAGGTTGCAGAGAAGCATCATCATCACCATTATTTCCCCCCCAGTTACATTTGTGAGAGCAAATAAGCTTTGCTCTGCAGTTGAATGACAGCCCCTTAAAACAGAAAAAAAAACCCGATGCCGCCTTGCTTGGGCTGGGAATTTGAAAAACCATTCCATCAGACCTTGAAAATGAGACTTGTCGAAAGCCATTAGTAAGAGATGAGTGAAGTCCAGCAGGCCTGGCGACTGCATGTGCTGCTCAGCACAAACCTGAAGCCTCGGAGTGGAAGATTTGCATTGTGTGCCACCTTTGGATGACTTGATATCTATTTGCTGATATAAAATACCCATTGTGGGCCCTCTGTGGTGTGTGTGGTCTCCACACTGCATGCCGGTGAATGCTTTACGGAGGCACTGAAGTGCCAAACAAGGAGTGTGGACTATTTTCGGGGCTTGTAAACAGCATTTTGTGTTTTGATGGATGTCAGAATTGCTCACATCAAAAGCATGTAATCTAGGGTGTTCAGCTTAAATATAGAAACAATCTTCAAACTGGTGATTGAGCTGAAACTTCAGATTGGTTTACTGGGGGAAACACAATTTAGGTATGGGGGCATGGGGGAAAAGCTATGAATTGTAAATACAACGCAAACATTTCTTGTTGAAAATGTGTGTTTGCAGTAGTGCTGATTTTATGAAAGCTTGGAGTCCTTTTGCGGACCAGCAATTTGTAGAAACAGTTTTGATAAAAGTGACTATTTATACATTCTATGTTTAAGGTTAAAAAGGAGAGCAGATCAGGATTGTCTTGATGGTACTTTCTCTAGTTGTACTTTTAGGATCTCTTCGTGTGTGCTGAGTCTTGGTATACTGAAAAAGAGTTTAGGGATTCCAACCTGGTGAGCATTTTATCAATAGCCTTAGCTGCCAGGTGAACGGACAGAAATTGTGCTCACAGCTTCTCAGATGCCTGTGTTGAGTTACATCTCTATAATATATGGAAGAAAGCCACCCTATTTTCCTTCCAATCAATGTGTTCCTTTAAAAGAAGAGTTAGAGGCAAAACTGGACTGGATTCCGCCCCCCCCCCCCACCTTAGAAGATTAGTTGTTGGGCCACAAACATAAACTTCTTTTCTTTGGAGAGGTTCCACAGTGAGCTGGTGTGTTTGTCTTGTCTTGTTTTTAAAGTTATCTTTAGGTTTTCCCCTGAACTGTTTGAAAAACTTCTTTATGTTTGCTGTTGTTAGCGACATACGTAAAAGGTGAAATGCTAATGATGCTGATGCTGATATTAATAATGTCAAGTGTGTTTCTGATAAGATGCCCCCCCCCAAAAAATGAAAGGAAAGGGGGGAAGAGCTTAAATGCCCAGTACAGATGGTTGTCCTCACTTTCGTCACCTGTAAAATGGCACTTAATGTTTTCTATTTCACACAGTTCTTCAGGCAGCAAATCAATATTTTCTAAAAGTGTTGTGAATAAGAATAAACAGCAAGGTACAGGATTGCTCCGGAATAAGAGGTTTGAGAGTTAGGGCAGAACCAAGTGTTCGAAAGTTACCTCTAGAAACTGTGCCGAGTATGTTTTAGTAAACAACAACAAAACCCCAACCTCAAGAGTTCTGTGGCATCTTGAAATTGATATAGTTATTTTAGCATGAGCTTTCAGGAGCTACAGCCCATTTCATCAAACAAATTAAGTGGCCAGGAAGTCTTTTGCTCCCCATTCCCCACCCCCCATATATATAATGGAGAGGGAGGGAGAGGAGGCCAGAAAAAACAAAGGAACTGCAACAGTTAGGAGAGGAGCAGGTGTGACCTGATCTGTGCAGAACACCAGTAGATTCAAGATGCAGTCAGATCAGGTTTGTTTGTTTGTTTGTTTCAGCAAAACCCAAGGTCAGTATCGGCATGCATGGAACAGTCTCCCAATGTTTTATTTTTAACTGAAAATCAGTTACTATTGCAGGTTGCAGGCTTATGCAGAGGAGTGGTGGAGGGAGGGACTGCTTCACTGCATGGTTTTTTTTGAGGGGGGGGTACTAAAAATTGCCTCCTCTCTGCTACTTTTGCACCCACAGTGGAAAAGAGACTAGCTCTCCCCCCTCCCCACAAGTGAATAACCAGCTTTTGCCATTTTGAGCTGAAAAGCTGGAGGAGAAGTGCTAGATTCTTTCTACCTGCCACATCTGCACCCCAAGGGCAGCCTCCTGCAGCTGCGTTTATTTGTTTATTTAACTAAAGAAGTTGGAGTTCTTGATTGAAGCTCACACGGAAATAGTAGAAGGGCAAGAACTCAGGCCACAGAAGTAAAATAATACTGGCTAATAGTTCAAAATGATACAATTTTTTTTCAAATAATCTCTTCTGTAGATGGATTTATTTATAGAAGTTTATACGCCAGATGAAGTATATACACCAGGACAGGGCCCTGTTTCGAAAATTCTTCTTCAGCTGGAATAAGTTAAATATACATTCATTAGAGACCCTCTCAGCATATTGAATTATCATGCAAACTTACATGCATCACCTTCTAAAAGAATTTTTTAAACCTATATAGGAAAATATAACAATGAAAATGTATTCTTATCTGGTAAGAATAAATAAACCCATCTACAGAAGAGACTATTTGTTTGTTTAACATTTCTCTTGCAATGTCTAGTGTGGCCATTGGCAAAAAGTCTCCACATCTATGTTAGTAAGCCACCTGTATCGATGAGCCAAAAGTGAGACTGGAAGTGGGAGGTCAGGACAAACTTTTCTGACTGTTTCAAACCTTTGTGGTAGCATTTTCTTGCTACCCGGAGGTGATGGCAATGACTTCCCCTTCTGTACACAAGGGGATTTAGGGGGATATCAATAAAAGACTTGGGTGAAAACTATTTTAACATGGCAGAAGGGGAATATCAGTCTGAACATCGTGCCTTGAGTATCCTTCTGGATGCAAATGGTGAAACGAAATTCTAATACAGAAATAAGATTCTCTGAGATTAAAGTTTCCACTTTAACATAGCTCTCCTGGAATTTTCTAAACCGTACATAGAATCATAGAAGTGTAGCATTGGAAGGGACCCCGAGGATCATCCAGTCCACCCCATGCAATGCAGGAAACCTAGGTATATATGTAATTTGCAAGCTTCTTGAAGCAAAATGCCTTTCTCAAGTTTCTTATTGAATTTGTGAATGCAGGTTTTCCAGTGAGTTTCCAAGAGAGACATCTCAGACGTCAGATGGACAGAGTTGAGAAAGAGTTTGTCTTTCTTTCTTTCTTTCTTTCTTTCTTTTTAAGTCAGCAGTGCTGATCAAATCACGTTCTTTTCTTGGGTGCAACTCTTCTCCCTTTAGAGTTATTATACTGTTGCATGCTGCTCCAATCTCTGAGCAGTGCAAGATTCCAGGTGCTAAACCAGAGTTTGTGTTTCCTTTTGCAATGAGACACAGTGGAGACTGTGGTGTCTTTATGATACATGGTTTATTTACACATATATACAACCTGGGCCACAACCTGGGATTCAAACAGAAATCAAACTGGCCTCAGATGTTGCTCTGACTCTCACATCCCTGCAAACTCTCAACTCAGACTTTCTCCTTCTAACTCTCTCTGAGTTGAGGGAGGGGCCAAACCCATTTCCCACCTCGCACGGAGTCCCCTTTGCTTTGTTCTCTTAATTGCCCTTCATTTCAGCATAGGAATATAGCCTGGCTTCAGTGTTCGAAATTAGCCTGGCACCTGGCTTTCAACCACGTGCAACCAAGTGAAGGTGCCTTGGAGCCAGGATAGCACCTGATATCTCCACCATTTGAAGGTGAATGCCTGGAGATTGTTAGATCTGGACTGTTTTTGTACACTAATACCCCATCCTGTGTAATTCTATCGATTGTATTTTATCTGGAAAACCGGAATGGATTTCTGGAACCAAAATGCTTTCTTTCTGTGCAGCCTGAGCAGGAGCAGTCACCATTAAGAAAAAGAGGTTGGAATGGGGGGGGGGGCAATATTCCAACTGCCCCTGGATCAAGAGACTTTTCTCCTTTAAGTCCTCAAAGCTCTCAACCTAGCTCAAGGTTGTAAACTGAACTAACCATATGTTTAACTGAGAATCAATCACAGTCAGTCCGTCATTTGAAAAATAAGGACTTTGGAGCCATTTTGCCCCCAACAACATTCCGTTTTGGTGATTGTAAACTGGGTTTAAGGAGCTATTTGGCACCTATCTTACATATCTGAGTTTCTAACACTGTCTGGTTTACATTTTGACACTTACTGGATCCAAGGGTTAGAAGGATCTCGCATACAGCCTCTCTCAAGCCCCCACCCCACCCCCGCCTCCTATACTCATAACAATACTTTACAGCACCGTGGGAGATAAGGGAAAGTAGTGACGGTGATACACAAATCCCCCAAAGTCAGTGTCAGATCATCAGATAAACTTGCACTTATCTGCAAATAGTATCTATGCCTAACTCACTGCCTGACATAATCCACTTGCAGCCTTACCCAGATGCGTGTCACATCAGAGAATGTGTGCTCTTTGTTGGGTGGCATTGCTCTTTGAAGGTGCATCAAGAAGGTACACAAAATCATCACTCAGAATCCATCGTTGTTATTCATCAAGAGGCATCGGCTGGATTCTTAGAATCCTGCAATAATTTCCAAGAAGTCAGCAGAATAAGGCATCTAAATGCTTCAGTGCTGGCAAAGCTTTGGGTCCTTTAAGGTTAACAGTAGGAAAGTGTTTGTGTATCGCCACCTCATGGTGATCTATGTTACAGGGGCGGGTGCGGGGGGGGGGACCCTAATTAAGGTCCTTGCACACTGGCTCCATTTTTATTGAGTTAACTTATTTCCTAGAGAGGTGTGATTTCAGGGCTCGGTTAAATCACCTATTTCAGCACAGCAGACTATTGACTGCACTTAGACATTAATGAAAAAGAAGCACTAATTAATTCTGCAGGTTTTTTTTAATGCTGATGAATGCGCACCGGTTTTATTTCGATACTCCAGCTGAAATGCAGTGTGTATTAATTAGCGTCTGATTAGAATTTCCATTTTTAGAATAATATATATGGAAGTATATATATTTCTCATTTGATGATGCACTTCAGGGACTTTCCCCCCTCCTCTACATGCTGTTGAGATACTGGAGGGGGTGGGATACTGAGATTGGAGGTGGGGATGCTAGTCTTTTACACAATGATTTGATATATATTGAAGGAAGGAAATGTTCAAGATCTGGAAATTCCTAAGTGTCACTGCTAGATGGCATCTCTGTGCTATTTTTCGGAAAGCAGAATGCTACTTCTGACCTTGGTACAGTACGTAGGTAGGCTTGAGCTACGGAGATCACTCAAGGCAAGCCATCATTCAATCATAACCAATTCGTCACTCTGGGCAAACAGAAGGAAATGTTTCTAAGTTGAGTAACACCAAGCTGTGAAGGGAAACGTTGCCATGTAGAAGGGTTATTACAGTCTTCCCAGCCCAGAGATCCCTTGAAAGTGAGGAGTTTTCCAGTGCTTACATGGGATTCCTCTGCCTGCAAGAGGTTTTCCATGCATTTCATTCGAAGCGTTATTGCATGTACACAAGTGGATGTGTGTGTACAGAGACATAGCTTCCTTTGAAGTGAATGAACGAGGCCTGCACCTCTTCATTATGCAACGCTGTAATGCCTCCAAAGTTCCTGGACTAGGTGTTAGCCTTCTTTGCAAAATATTAATCTGGGCACTAGTAGCTAGGGACTTCCGAGGCACATGGCAAAACCCTGCCCTGGAAACAGGACCAGCTCCAGGTTTCAGAGGGAGCCTTGCAAGAGATCTTTAGTGGGCAGGCACCTCTCCCCATCTTTACAGTCACTCTCATTTTTCTCTGGGTCCAGTCCACACCTTTTCTCACTGAGAGAAAACAAATGAGCATGCAGCGGCCCCTTCCCTTCCATAGTGGTGTGTGCATGGGCATGTGAAATCTACTCCATGTCTTTAGTTTTTATGAGTAGTGCCACTTCAAGTTTTATTTATGGCTCAATGAATGTACAGTGGTACCTTGGGTTACATACGCTTCAGGTTACATACGCTTCAGGTTACATACTCCGCTATCCCAGAAATAACGCTTCAGGTTAAGACTTTGCTTCAGGATAAGAACAGAAATCATGCTGTGGCAGCGCAGTGGCAGCGGGAGGCCCCATTAGCTAAAGTGGTGCTTCAGGTTAAGAACAGTTTCATGTTAAGACTGGACCTCCAGAACAAATTAAGTACATAACCAGAGGTACCACTGTACAGGGTAGACCCGAGGAGGAGGAGGAGAAGTTTGGACTTGATATCCCGCCTTTCACTCCCCTTAAGGAGTCTCAAAGCGGCTAACAATCTCCCTTCCCTCCCTCCCTCCCTCCCTCACAACAAACACTCTTTGAGGTGAGTGAGGCTGAGAGGCTTCAGAGAAGTGTTACTAGCCCAAGGTCACCCAGCAACTTCATGTGGAGGAGCGGGGAAGCGAACCCGGTTCGTCAGATTACGAGTCCACCGCTCTTAACCACTACACCACGCTGGCTCCGTTTGGAGAGCCTTTGGAGGTGGAGCCCCCAAAGCTAGTGCTTTCCAAGGAAAAGTTAAATTTACTCTCCGGTCTTTCCTGAATAGGGAAGCTCACCCTAGATTCTACACACTGCCCCCTGTATCTCAGGGAAGTACTGCTACCCCTCAGACTCTTGAGAAAGATGCTTTAGACTTCTTCAAGGAATAGGAAGTCCCTGAGGAACATTCCTTAATGAAGTCACCACAACTCCAAACTTTACCCTTTTCTGAAAGTTACTGGCCCCTTAAGATGGGTGGATGCACAAACTGAATTAATGGAGTTTTGAGATTGACTTTCCAGGCCAGACTATAAACCCTGGCAGTTGCTCCAGTGTTGACATATCTTGAATGTATTCCTGCATTAACTGCTAGGTGCAGTTAAGAACCCAAGTGCATAGTATTTGGATTAGCATGGCCCAATGTCCTAAACCAGAGCTAGCCACCAGCTTTGCCTCTTTCAGTCTCACCTGACCCATCAGCTTCCCATGTTGGTGGAACACATGACTCACGGTTGATGACCCTGAAAGGTTTAATTTTACATTTCTGTTTCTATCACAGTTGGCTTTCCAAATCTGCTTTGATTGCCTGGAGGAAGGCCAGGACTCTCAGCAAGTTTCAAAACAGTTGAGATTACATTGCAAAAAAGCCTTTGAGTGGCTTGGATATGGTCTTAGATATGGACAGGATTGCATTACGAAAAGCTTTGGATCACCTTGGATCCAGACTAAATTAGTTGAACTGGGATCCCACTGAAAGTCAATGGGATATGAGTCATACCAAGCATGTCTGAATGGAACCTAAATTTAATTGACCTAGCCTGAAACCAACCCCATGCATTTAAGATACTTTGCTGTGGTTGTTTGTATGCTTCATAAGGATCTGATGTTAGGTTCTTCTGAGGAATAACCACACCATGGTCTGAAACACAGTGAATGGGAGCTGACCTCTCTCTTCTCCCTAAATGGTGCCTCTATGGGACTTCCCTTACATACATTAGTAAGACAGGCAACCATTTGTACACACAGAAATAAATAGGAGCCATGCAAGAGTTCTGCTAGTTATCAGAGTTAATTGAACTTGCATAAGCCTCCATAGGCTTGTTTAACATGAGCGAGTCAACTCAGATAACTAGCAGATCTTGTATAGCTCCTATTTATTTCAGTGTGCATACATCTTTGCATCTTTGACCACATCTAGTACTGTTCCTTTAAAACAAGGGTGGGAAACTTTGACTCCCCAGATGTTATTGGACTGCATCTTCCATCATCCCTGACCATTGGCCATGTTCTTTCAGGCTGATAGAAGTTGCAGTCCAACAACAACAACATGCAGATAGAATGTTTCAGGGCTATGTGTGTCATTAGCTTCTTTGAGTAAGGGAATATGAGGAGCAGCCTTGTACTGAGTCTAGCTAGCTTAGAATTGTCCACACTGACTGGCAGAGGCTCTCCAGAGCTTCAAACCAAGAGTTTTAATCCTAGCTGGACCTGCCAGGTGTCAGGGACCATGCTGAGGAGGGCTGCACTGAGGAGGATTAGTGGGAGCCACCCCCTCCCCCTGATCCTGAATCTTCCCAGGAACAGGAGGACAGTGTAGATTTGGGACAGTGGTTTGCAGAGGGGCATATTTCAGAAGGCAGAAGCTGGGATATACTGGATGGGGAACAGCTAGAAGAAGAAACACTGGGAGAGAGAGGGTTAACAGATTCACAGTCGTTGGACAGCGTTCCTCAACCGCCCTCCTCAAGGTTGAGAAGAGCTCAGAAAGTCTCAGAACAGAAAGCGCAGATGGTACAAGCTCAGGTGACAAGATGTAGGAGTGATTTAGTTTAATAGGGACAGGGGGGTGAGCCTTAATTGGGAGCACCGCCATTCTGGGGAGACACTTTCTTTTGTCTCTCACTGTGTTTATTAAAGAAACTAACAGGTAAGACTTTCGTTTTGTTTGATCTGTTTATCTACTGCTGGGGGGGGGGAGCCGATTCCCTGAAGCCTGACACCAGAGATTGAACCTGGGACCCTCTGAACTGCAGCTTTTTCCCTAGCAGTATACAAGAACACTAAATAAATAAATGGCTTTTGGACAGCATTTGGCCTGGTGAGTCATAAAGTGTACAGGTCTGGAATAAACCATGACATGCAGGGCAATCCTGTGCACTTTTATGTAGACCTACTTTGCACAGTGAATCGTTCTCCCAGTTACCCATTTACCTGGAATAGAACCCATTGCATTTCATAGAACTTGCTTCTGAGTATAGGACTGCACTGTTAGTGTACTAAGTATAATCAAATAGAGCAGATCTATGAGCAAACTGATATAAAATGTGTGACAATGTGATTTGGGGGTTTTAAGGCCAGAAAATAACAAAGTAAGATTTGTCTTTGGGGAAATAAAAGTCTCATTTCCCCTAAACCAAGCAATGATGGTCTGTGACACTAGATTGTTCCAGCTTCCTATCGTAGTGATTAAGTGAGGCTGTTATCTTGCAGTTTGTTTGTAGGGGTGAATATTAATGCAGAGGAATGGTGTACATGCTTTTTTTTTCTTTACTCAGAACTGCTTAGCAAGTTCCCTGCTCAGATCTTGAGTAGCAGAACTTGAATAATGGGACCTATAGGCAAACATACCATGATAAACATATGGGTAGATGCTTGACAAAGTCTGTGCCCGTTTAACACCATGGAGTGGGATTCAACATTGTGCTATTATAATATCCAAAACAGTCAAACATCCATCATAAAAAAACTTCCCTATATAGGGCTGCCAGTATTAAAACTCATACAGGTACTTAAAGGTATGAAATCAGACCAGTGTCATCAACTACTCTAAATGGCAGGCTTGCGTCCTAGTCTCATGCAAGAACCATTCATTCATTCATTTTAATTGTATGCCGCTCCCCCCCCCCCCAAAAAAAAACCATGCTCAAAACAGCTTACAACAAAGTAACAGGGATGTGTTTTAAAAAAAACATGACAAAAGCAATTTCATAATAGCATGGCAACACAGTAACCTGCTGACAATTTCATAATAACTTGGCAAAACGATAGTCACGTAGTAACAGTGTCAGTATAACTTAGCAAAACAATAGTAAAATAGTAACAATTTCATAGCAGCCTGGCAAAACAGTAAAATTGTAACATTTCCTAATAACATGGCAAAACAAAACTATAATAACATACCAAAAAAACCCCACACTTCAATATTATAAATATAAATAGTTTAAATGTGTAGCAATAGGAAAAATAACAAGAGAGCTTCACAGTTTCATCCTAGTCTTAGCTTTCCCATCCTTCCTTCTAGGGCTTGCAGCACGGAGACCTGAGACTTTCTGTATTCAAAGTACATTCTCTACAACCATTTCAGCTTTGTGCCTCAGTTTGAACCTAGTATAAGGAAAGTGATGGGGTGCCAGAGATTACTAAAGCCTTTTACCTTTTCTTGGGCCAAAAGTTTTTTTAAAAAACTTGCGCCCAGCCCTCCCCTATGATGGCTGTGAAACAATTACCTTCATTAAGCAAAGTAGAACTGAAAACTGATGTAGCGTAGTGCGTAAGAGCCTGTACTATTGACTGGGAGGTTGCTGGTTTGACTCTTACATCAATAGGTACTTCTCTCTCAGCCTCAGCCCTTCCATCTGCAGTATGGGCAACAATGATGCCAACTTTGCTTACCGGGTTGTTGCCAGGGATTATTTGTTTTATTTTATTGATTAAACTTCACATGATGATCTCAGGGTGAACCACCATGGCATATAAATACAAAACAGAAATACACAATAAGAACAATAACAGAAACAAAACACATCCATAACCCCTCATTTTTACATCTTTTAAAAATGTACGTGAAGCTTGGAAAATGCTACATAAAGCGTTATTATTGGTATTATTAGAAACATGGCCGCCACACACCAAAATTGGCAATTGGGTTGTTTTTACCTATTTCTCACTGCTAACATGGAGGCATTGAAGTCTAGATGCCCAGAAGTAGTAAGACTGGTGGATGTATTTTAATTTGGCTTGTTTGCCTTACATTCCCAATGGGGTGCTAGGGAGGCCACAGTGCTGCTGGCTACTGAACATTTTGTGCAGTGCTGTAGGAGCGTGTGTGTTGAGCGATATGAGATAATGTCTGGTTAGGTTGTCAGCGCATAACATATGAGACCATTCTATTTGAGAGTCAGGTGGCTCCTTGCTAAGACAGGCTTACAGGGTTGCACTGGATGGTTTTGCAAAATAGGTGTCTTCAATTCATCTTGTCAGAATATTGTGCCCCCATCAGCCACTGAATAACTTAACTATGACAAACAGACACAACAGTACAAGCATCTTTTAATACAGGAGCCCGAGAAACATCTCCTCCACCCCAACAAGTTTAAAATGTTACCTTTTTATTCTTTTTTTATGGCTATGTTTATCATGCAGCATTTGCAACTGTCACACATTACCTTGATGATTTAAAAAATCCTCATAAGTCAGCTATTACAACATATGCATGGGGGTAATTCTGTAATTGCAATGCAAACAACAGATGAATCTACCAGTTGCATTAATGTTCCTTCCCTGCCCCCACCCTGTGCCTTCACGGGGATCACATGTGTCTGATAAATTCAGGATGCCATGTAACCAATCAGATCTGGCTATAGTGACCACACTGTAATTACCGAATACTACTGATTGGCAAAATTTGATGCTGGAATATCTACAGCTAGCAAAAACTACGGGAAGGGTAAGAGAGCAGTCAAAACAAAAAGTTCACAAAGAATGGAAACTATTTAAGGATTATATGGAGGATAATGGTATAGGAAGATTCCTGTTAGCAGAATTAGACTGAACCAGATGAGAAATTAAATAAGAGTTAATAAAGAGATAAAAAGGAATGAAAAGAAAAACTTATAATTATGCGACAAACATTGATAAAGGATAGCAGAAACAGCGAGTTTAATTGGAAGTCTTTTTATTTAACATCAAGAATGTTTTATTTTGTGGAAATTATGTTATAAACTTTGTTTTTGATTTTTGCATTGGATTGTTTTCTTAGTAATATTGAAAATATCTTTATTCTTCTTCTACTCTTTCTTCTTCTTCCTCCTCTTCTTTTTTCTTCTTTCTTTTTGTTATGTCTTAATGTATTTTATTTTTAATGTTGCTGTGTTTGTTAGTTGTCTGAATGTTTTCTAAAATAATAAAGTTTATTTTAAAAAAAAAGTAATGCCAGTTCTGAGTGAGGGCAACACTTTTTGCAACACGGAGCCCTTACTCTGAGTGAGAGTCAGGCTGTCTGCACATTACCAACTTAAATCGCTGCTCCATGCCCCATCTGTGTTTCAGACTTGATTTCCACATTATCCTACTGGATATGTGGCCGTGTTTCCAAGCAGCCTGCTTTCCACACTAGTGGGCGGAAAGGGTGTGGGAATGTCTTCATATGGTTTTATGTTTTCAAAACAGATCGGGGGAAAGCACCTCAAAACACAGCATTTCACAGCAAACCAGTGCCAGGAGCAGCTTGGGTGCAAAGGAAACAGGAGTGTGTACTCCACCTTAGCGTAGAGGGGAGTGTGGCATACTGCACTATGGACAATTTTCAAGCCCCCCATCACAAGCAAGGTGTGTGTTTTCACAGCCAAAGAAAGATGTTATAAAAAGCACCTCAAAATTTGGCTCTGCCCTATTTCTAATACATATATATATATATATTTGTCGTGCCTTTGCATAACATGAACAGAGTCTACCAGCCACTAGGAGTTCTATCTCTCTCTCTCTCTCTCTCTCTCTCTCTCTCTCTCTCTATATATATATATATATATATAGTTTTTGCTGCCAGGGGGAGGGGCGTGAAAATGGTGTATGATAGATCACAATATTTGACTAGTGATCTGCGTCGGGTTTAGTGGGTCACAGCTTGAGAAGGCCTGTTGTAGACCATTTTTTATCAGTGTTTGTCTCCTGTGATCTTGTTAGGAGGGATTTGATACATGGTAAGTAAAGATCTTATGCCATGACCAAAGAGGAAGGCAGTGCTTACTCTGAGCCTCTGAGGGACAGTCTCTAGTGGTGCAGCTGAACAAGGAGACAGAGGGGGGGCCCTGTGAAGTTAAGGGATTCAAGGACAGAGCACATGTTTGTCATGCAGGAAGGGTCCCAGGTTCAATCCCTGACATCTACAGGGGAAAGGATCTCAGGTAGCACAACTGCCAGTCAGAAAAGACTATTCTGGGATAAATATAAGGATGGGTGGATCAGCCTAATTCCTTTCTCTTGCTGTGTTGTTGTTTTCCGCACATATTCAATCACAGGTCTATTCCATCCCAATCTGCGTGGATATTTTCTTCCCCTAAAATATGCATGTTTCTTGGTTTTTCATTGCACCCCCCCAAAAAAGTTATTCCCTTTAAAATATGCATTTTTGTGTGTATTTTTAGAACTGGAGCTTCAGAATTTGGAGGTGTGTGTAGTCTGATTTATAACTGTGTTCTGATCCACATATAAGTCCAGGATCCGTACAACAAGCCAGCTTCCTCTAAAATGCAGACTGAATAAATTTATCCTCCATCGCTATCTAGATGAAGTCGTTCTAAGGCTGCTTTGTATGCTTGTGGTTGTCTCATGCAGATATGGAGGGCCATGAAAAGTTTAACACAGAGAATCGCTAGCTGACAGGCAGTGGCATGGAACCAGGTTACCTTTACTTAAAACATTGGCTAGGCTTCAGCCTGCTTTGCTGGGCATCAGAGCAGTTGTTTCATTGGTGACTATTTAAATTTTGTTATTTTTTTATTTACTTATATGTCACCCATCTGACTGGGTTGCCCCAGCCACTCTGGGTGGTATCCATGCCCAAAGCTGTAAAATGTTTTAAAGGCTAAGACCAGCTGTTTGAATTGTGTGCTGAGATGAACAAGAAAGAAGTGAAGCTGTTTCAAAACGAACGACATGTTATATCCTCCCACAGAAACCTGTAGCATCCTTTGACTTAAGGTGTTTTGTTTAAGCTGTATCTCTACCTTAGATTTAGTTCCATGACAGCTCCGGAGTCACAGGATGTAAATTCTCGTGATCTTTCCTGTTAACTATACACTGCTCTGCTTCTGTTAGAGAAGCCAGGCTGATCTGTACAAGGACTAAATAGGAAAGGGCCAAAGCTCATTGGTGGAGTGTATGGAGTGGTGGAAGGCTGTTGCTAGTTGACTTGGCATAGGGAAGTGTTCCTAATACTGATGTAACAAGCAGCCATGTCATTGGCCACACACACACACACACACACACACACACACATTCATTTAAAATCCATCCATTACTAGATGGTGGTAGGCAAATACCATAAAATGGCTATCACCAATGTGTTGCAGCACATGAGAGTTATACGTGAGAGTGTTTTATTCATGCACAGTTGTACTTTAGTGAGAGAAAGTGTATTCTAGGCTTCTCCATATCACATGGCTGACTTTGAGAGGTCACTGGAAGACATGAGAAAAGAATTCACTGTCTGTGTCTATTCAGTCTCTGCCGGGACAGCCAACCAAGGTGCCAGAAAAGATGTCAGATTTTGTGACACTGATGCATGCCTGGAGACACATCTACAGTATGCTCCTTTCATGAATAAGGGGTTTTGAGCACCACGTGATCCCTTCCTGTCACTGGCAAAGCAAGGCTCGGAATATACATTTCGGATCTTATTGTGCACTTGTTGGTGTTGACTTTCTTTTGAATTGTTTCCATAAGTTCCAAAAGAGCTAACGCAGAGCACATCTCATGAATTATACTTGGTTTCATATTTGGATAGGTACGGTTTTCAAGCAGAAATGTAGTATTTTGTTCTATGTTCATTTTAATTTTGCCATATTTCTAACTGGCGCCATCCTGAAGGTTTGGGGAGAGTGACAGCACTAAAATGACATTTATGTGTTCAGTGAGGGGAAACAGAAACTGAATTGACATGGCAGGATGGGTGGTCAGCAGATCTGGCCATTTGAGGATAGTGGGATTGCTTGTTTGGAATGGGATCGCGTTGTCCTTGAAGGATAAACTTTGCACCTTGGGCATGTACTTTTTGTACAGAAATCCATGCTGATCTACTTCAAATAATCCAGAGATTTGTCATTAGGAAGCTGCCTTATATTGAGTCAGACTCTTAGTCCATCTAGCACCATATTGTCTACAGTGACCAGCAGCAGCCCTCCAGAGTTTCAGACAGAGACAGAGGCGTAGGAAGGTCAGGTGGTACCCAGTGTGGAAAAATTCTTGTCAACCCCCCCCCCCATTGACACCCCCCTGCAAAAATGGTTTTACGTTATTTCATATATTTTGTTACAAAGGAATAATAGCAAGTAATAATAATAATAAACTTGTTTTTATATCCCGCCCTCCCCGGCCGAAGTCGGGCTCAGGGTGGTTAACATCAGATACATAACATTGGTATAAAATCAAACAATAATTAAATTACGTCCTAAAAAAATCTCAAAATCAAATTAAAGTCTAATTAGATGGCTTTCCACAGGGTTAGGGTTGGGAACAGTATGTGCTCCACTGAACTGAAATTTCAGCCTTCACGACATAGGAAAACAGCCAAGTAAACAGCTATTTTGGTGGAGGAGGGTCAAGGTATTAACCGATATGCATGAAATTTCATATATAGCTATATAATCCCTAGTTTAGTAAGATGCCTTTGGAGCAGGCATTAAAAAAAGAAGTTTTTTATGAACCGCCCTAGTAGGGCAGTAATTGTTCCTTGATAATTTGTCACCCCCTCCATTATGGAACATGGGGCGGTCCGCCCCCTTGCTATGCCCCTGGACAGAGAGCCCAAGCTAACTTCTGCTCACCCTTGCCTTAGATCTTTGGTATTTTCTGCTGGTGTGGGACTGATGTGGTGAAGAAGGTCAAAACCTGCAATATTCTTTGAGCAGAAAATATGTGCAAATCCTGGCAGCAAGGTTACCCCAGGAGTTTCTTGCTGAGGTGGCTCACATCTACACCATGTATCCTAAGCTCTACTAGCCTCCTCCCAGAGAATCCTGGGAATTGTAGTTCATTAAGGTTGCTGAGAATTATAGGTCTGCGAGGGGGGGTCTCTTGACAACAGTTCCCACGATTATTTGAGGGACGCTGTGGCTGTTAAAGTGGTGTAAGAGTGTTTTCAATGTATGGTGTAGAAGTGACTGTGGTAGTTTTGCAGCCTCATGACTCCAGGACTCCACTGATGTATAAATGTCCAGATCTGGGGCCATGATGGTAGAAAAATGACTAATACATTTTGCAGATAAATAAAAGCATCTCCACATAAAAATTCATGAGGATGCTTTTTAAAAGCACTTGAAAGGGAGGCCCTTTGCATTTAGGTCCACAGCGATCGAGGACAGCTCTTCAGATATATACTTGCTCTTGGCATCTCTTCAAGTGCTGTCCTTGGTAATGACTTTTTCTTGAATCATGGCTGGCTAGACTCATTCAGGGGCATTTAGCATCGTAATTTTACAACCAATGTTTTAATTTCAAAAGGCTTTTATGGTGCATTTGGGAATTCTTTTTTTTTAAAAAAAGTGTTCTCCCCCCCTTGGCATAAATAATAAAAAAGATTTAATAGCAAATTATTATTTAATATTGCATCAACGGCTGTGGGGCATTTGTTTTAGTTTCTGTCAACTCTCTGGAAACAGTTCTTAATAGTTCGCTCATATTACAGTTACTTATACCAATGCTTGCTCATTCATGTATCATCACGTGATTCTCTTAAGGAGAATTCCTCTGTATCTTCAGACTGCTATATGGCACTTTTTCATGTATGATGATTTACTAGCCAGGTGTCCATCAAATGGCAGGAATGTGTATGAAAATGTGGCCGTAACAATGATTGAAGCTAACTCTCTCTCAGCTTTCCTGTTTTGCTCCTCCCCTCTTCCCAAATTACAGTGGTACCTCCGGTTGAGGACAGGATCTGTTCCTGAGGTCCGGTCGGATCCCAAGGTTTCCACAACCTGAGGACCGCTTCTGCACATGCAGAGATTCAACTGTATATTCATTCAGGGGAAATGAGCAAAAGTCTGTAATAAGATGCAAGGTGGTTTAATAAGATGTAAGGTATCATCAATTCTGTTCAAAACAGTGGTATTTATTTATTTATTTATTTATTTATTTATTTATTTGGGTGTGGGGTGTGTGCTCTGTGATTTTCTGGAGGCAAAGTTAACCATGTTCCCCATGCCCATCTTAGAAGTTGTATTTCTTGAACTGCGGCCTTTCCGTGCTTCAGAACAATCTACGTTTGAAACTTTGGGGCATTTCAGAAGCAGAGAGTGATGTAGCTTGAGGGAGAGAAAGATGCTATGGGTTGGCGTGTTCTTGTCAGAATTTGCCTTGAGCATGCCAACAACAACACTAACACAGAGTCAACAGACTTTTTTTCTCAGTCAGAAATGTATTAAAGCTTTTGTTTCAGTAACAATAAATAATAATATTAGAAATCAAGGAACTCTCACTATTCAAATTAGAATAATTATTTTGCTTGGTTATTTGAACTATTTCTAGACAGCCTTATGGGCAATGTCCTCTCTGTGTGGCTTACAAAATTAGAAACACAGCTAAAACCCCACAGATTTTGCAACCAAAGAGCATTAACCACAAATTGAAACAATATGTAAACCAGCATAAAATCTAAAACCAGTGGATTGAAACTAATTTTCTAAAACAGCAGTGACTAAAAGCCAGCTAGAACATGTGGAGTTTTAAGGTTTATTTTTTTAAAAAAGGCTGCTGAAATTCATATATCCCTAGTGAAAGAGTTCCATATTGTTAAGAGCCAACACTGGGAAGACCCCATTCCTTGTGCTCACCAAACTTGCTGACCTTCATAGCAAGCAGCATGTAGGGCCTCCAGAGACAAGCTTTTTATAGGAGAAGGAAATCCTTTAAATAATGTGACCAGATATGATGTTTCACTCACTGGGAATGTATTCCTACTATGCCCTTTCAGATAAGCTGGTGCAAATTTTTAAAGGATTTGAATGCCATTGGTGGAAGCCAATGTGAAAAGAAAAACAACAACAACCAAATGTTATCTAACACATGGCATGGTTTGTTCTAATGTCATACTATTCTCTGCATATTTGCCTTTATGTTGTCCTCTAATACACAGGTTCTGCTGCTATCCTTGACATAACAATAATGGACACACACACACACACACCACACACAAAGAGTGTGTGTGTGTGTGTGTGTGAGAGAGAGAGAGAGTGTGTATGTAATTAACATCTACTTAAGAATAAGGCATAGGCTTCTAAAGAGATTTTGCTTGGTGTGCTGCAACCACTAATGGATTAATATCAACATCCTCCATCTCAGATGAATGAGAGATTGAGATAAATGGCTCTTATTCTTCAGAAAGCAACCATAAAATGACAATTTTTGAAAAAAGATCAAATGCTGCTTCTGATACAAAAAACCTTTTGAAAACTTAAGAGACATGCACACAAAAGCTCTTGGGGGGGGATGTGAAATTATTGATTATTAGTATTCAAATGCACCAAAGATGGTGAGAAGTATATTTGTTTTGGAACAAGAACAACAAGAAAAAATGTTATTTATTTATTTTGGGTTTCGGGTTGACCGTACCACATGTCCTCTATAACTCATATTAACGAGTTCTGCCTGGATTTAATTGGCTGATCGCAAATGAGCATTAGCAGCACAACCCACAGCCCAGTTAAGATGGAGTACTTTGATCCATGATTTATTTTTGCTACCTTCATCTTTTAAAAAGCCCAAACCAAAGCACTTCATTTCAACTGTTATTTACTAAGACGAGTGTCATCAAACATTATAATCAGCCAGCTATTCAATCAAACTTCAGACAGTGATGCTGTTTTATAATGTGGAAAGTTGCCTTTCTACAGTGGTAAAGGTAGAGGGACCCCTGAGCATTAGGTCCAGTCGTGGACGACTCTAGGGTTGTGCGCTCATCTTGCTTTACTGGTCGAGGGAGCCGGTGTACAGCTTCTGGGTCATGTTGCCAGCATGACTACGCCGCTTCTGGTGAACCAGAGCACCGCACGGAAAATTTACCTTCCTGCTGATCCAGTACCTATTTATCTACTTGCACTTTGACATGCTTTCGAACTGCTAGGTTGGCAGGAGCAGGGACCGAGCAACGGGAGCTCACCCCATCGTGGAGATTCAAACCACCGACCTTCTGATCGGCAAGCCCTAGGCTCTATGGTTTAACCCACAGCGCCACCCGCGTTCTACAGTAGTACCAGACCCTTAATTATTTTGCAGCAGCAGTTGCTAACTCATTGGAAATCTCTCTGTATCCTTATTTGCTCTTGCAGGAGCCCACTAGCAGCAGCCTGGTCTCTGTCCATGGTACTGAATGTAGACTACATGTTGTTCAGGCATTCGACATCTTTTTATTTCAGTGAGAGCTTGTTGATAGAAGGCCCCCCTTCATTGCTTTACAAACTGTAAAATAAACCACTGATTCTGCTAGTCATTACTCCTTTGTGTAAGGAGAGCTGAATTCCTCTTTCATTTGCATATTTGTTTTGTTCAGATGCTTGATGATGATGATTGTATTATCATCGTCCACTCTTCACCCCAGCCACTCTTGCCAGCTTCCAACAACATATAAAAAACACAGCAAGACATCACACATTAAAAACTTCCCAATACAGGGCTGCCTTCTAAAAGTCATGTAGTTGTTTATTTCCTTAACATCTGTTGGAAGGGCGTTCCACAGGGTGGGCACCATTACCAAGAAGGCCCCCTGCCTGGTTCTCTGTAACTTTGCGAGGGAACTGCCAGAAGGCCCTCAGAGCTGGACTTCAGTGTCTGGGCTGAATGATGTAGATCCTTTGGGACCAGTATTATACGTTCTCAGTGGCTGTTCCCAGTCACCAGTGTAGCTGCCGCATTCTGGATTGGTTGTAGTTTCCCAGGCACAGAAGATTAAAAACAATGGGCCTATCTAAAAAAAAATCAGTTTTCACGTTGAAGGACTATATATAAAGCCACTCGGGTAGCTTTTTCCTAATAAATACACTCAAGTATGCAGACACCAAGTATGTACATAGACACCAACACACCTGAAAACTGTATATTTTTATTTTAGCACATGTTAATGTTTTTTAATGGGGATTTTTAATTTCTCTACAAGTAGACATCTAACACAGCCAAGATTAGGCTGGGCTAGAATCTTTCCTCCTAATGTGCTGCTGTTGTTTCACCTAATTTACAGGGAGTTGTTTCAGAACGTGGAACTTTAAAAACGCCACCCTTCTAATGGGGGTTCAGTCTCTTCCGCTATATTGGGGTCATGTTACCTCAGTCTGCCACATGTGCAGTAAATATATTATAATGAGTTCCCAACCTTTTCTGTGTCCCAGCAACACATTTGGAAACCTGAGAAACCACAGTGGGCACCACAATGTACCCATTTCACAGGGAGGGGGGGACTGATGGTGCTCTCTCACACATACATACACCACAAACCAGCAAAACATTCATACTCCCCAAATGCAAAAACTCAGGAAATGCTCACCACCGAAAGAGACAACCCCAAACCAAATAACAATTTTGAAAAGCCAATTGCAATTTAAAAAAAAAAAAACTGAACAGGGCAGGGAGTATCAAAGGGGTGTCTGGGAGTGATATGGTGCCCATGGATGCCATGCTGGAGAATAAAGGTTAAAAAAAAAAGGTAAAGGACCCCTGGGTGGTTAAATCCAGTCAAAGGTGACTATGGGGTTGCGGCGCTCATCTTGTTTCAGGCCGAGGAAGCTGACATTTGTCCACAGACAGCTTTCCGGGTCATGTGGCCAGTGTGAATAAACCGCTTCTGGTGCAACAGGACACTGTGACGGAAACCAGAGCATACGGAAACGCTGTTTACCTTCCCACTGGAGCGGTACCTATTTATCTATTTGCACTGGCATGCTTTCGAACTGCTAGATTGGCAGGAGCTGGGACAGAGCAATGGGAGCTCACCCTGGCATGGGGATTCGAACCACCAACCTTCTGATCGAGATGCCCAAGAGACTCACAATACCACCCGCTCCTAATCCCACGATTAGTGCCTTTGATTGGGGCCTTGGAATAGGCACTAAAAGGACATTTATGACAAAAGAGGATATATTAACACTGGATTCTCACTAGCAACTAACACAATTTTTGCTGGGTTTGGAAATACTTTCAACTTTGTTCTCATAATTCCTTCAGATATGCCTTAAACATTCAGAAATAATAGGCAATTGACTTCTCTGTGAAGAAATATTATGAAGTTTTCGGTATGGAAATATAAGCACTTAAAAGTCATTTTCTGAATTTTCTACATGTCAGCGCAGTGCCACGCTGTTGTGAATAACAGCAGACAGCTGAGACTCGGGAGACATAATCTTATTATTTGTTTCATTATCAGAGCCTTGAAGTGCTCCTATTGATTTTTCTACTTTAGAAACTCATATCCTATAGCCATTAGGAGATTAATTTGTATTTCCTAATTTACACTGCACTATTGAAAGTGCTAATCACAAGGCGTTATCATGAGATAGAGAATTTGGGATGATTAAGGGCCCAATCCCAAAATTTATGCCACAATATTAGATACCTTTACTGGAGCAAGGTTCCATTAGAAACAGGGAAATTCATTCATTCATTCATTCATTCCACTATTTTTAGGCTGCCTTTCAGAATTACCGGTAACTCCTGCAAGGTGGCTCACAAATATTTAAAAGCATTGCATTCATTCTTAACATATTTCAGACCATAAAACTACAATCTATGAAGCACTGAAACATCTTTAAAAGATTATGACAGCAGCCATTAAACAACGTCTGTGAAACAAAATGGTATAAATATTAAAATAAACAACAAAGAATAATTTTTTTAAAAGACAGTACCAGTTAAATACAGAGCATTAAAGATAAGTCTGAAAGATTACCTGAAAAAAAATGTATTGAGGAAGTATAGTCTTCTTGGATCAGGCCCAACTAATAGCTAGTCCAACAGGTCTCTTTCCAAAAGCTGTCTGCCAGATGCACCTGATGCTCACAACATCCCTGTTGTTTGTTCCCACATCTAAAAAGTGCACGACACTTCTGGCAGTTCTGATTCAATGGCCAAATTTAGTTAATACCATTTGGGATAGTTATTAGTGCTCCAATCTCTCTCTTTTTATAGCAGGGCATGATGCAGCTAAGCAGGTTTGGGTCTGGTCACTGCTTGGGCGAGGAGATTGTCTAGGAACCATATCTACACCAGCGTTTATTTCCATGATGGATGAAAGGCGGGGGGGGGGGGAATCTTATTTCCATTTTTGCTTCTTTTTGCTGTTATGGCGGTCTAAATTACTTTATTGCTGTCTTGCGCCTGCCTTGCAGAGAAAGGCGGGAAAGACATTTTATTATAAATAAATAATGGATCCACAAAATGAATAGTATTTTCTGATGGATACTGAAAACCATCCTTCCGTGTTTCCTGCATGCATTCTGGGTCCACATTTATGTGCCTAAGGCACAATTCTTTGCTGATGTATTTCCCCTCACCAGACTTATTTTCCTATTAGGCCATGCACATATTCCATTACATCTACAGATAGCACATTTGAAGATACATATCTATATAGCTATTAATGGGGGGAAAATGCAACTGGGTAGATTCCAATTACCAGGCATATATCCCACTATGGTACCCCAGTGGCCTCTCAAGAATTGCTACCCCCCTCCCCACTTTCTTCAAAGGATTATAGATGCCACTAAATTTTGCAGAGTTCTCTTTTGAGGTTTTCTTCAGCTTTTAAACAGCTTCCCATGGTTCATGAGCCACACACATTCAAGTCACCAGTGCCAACTAATATTTGAGCAAATATATTTCCGTGCACAATTTTCTGTTGGATGCAACCTTCAACAAATGGCAGACACAAGTACATCAGGTCCCCTCAAGCTGCATGTGGCTTGGACAGATTCCCACACGTGTGGCTTGCCCAGTTCTGCAGACAGTGGCTAGGAAGGGAAGCCAGGAGAAGGGAAGCCAGCTGGAGAAGAAGAAGAAGAAGAAGAAGAAGAAGAAGAAGAAGAAGAAGAGAAGAGTTTGGATTTGATATCCCGCTTTATCACTACCCGAAGGAGCCGAAGGAGTCTCAAAGCGGCTAACATTCTCCTTTCCCTTCCTCCCCCACAACAAACACTCTGTGAGGTGAGTGGGGCTGAGAGACTTCAGAGAAGTGTGACTAGTCCAAGGTCACCCAGCAGCTGCATGTGGAGGAGTGGAGACGCGAACCCGGTTCCCCAGATAACGAGTCTACTGCTCTTAACCACTACACCACACTGGCTGGTTGTTCTGTCCATGTGATTGACACTAGAGTAAAGGCATATATGGTTGAAGCCCACACATGTCCCCAAACTCTGCTCTGAAGGGTCCCTCCAACCCCCTGGAACATATTTTGAGGGTGTGTGTGAGGGGGCTACAGGGAAGAGGATGGGGAAGCCCCATTGCTCAAATGGAAGTCTGTTGCGCAAGCAGAACCACAACAGCATTGGATATAAACCACAGTCAGCAGCTGAGTATGAATATGAATTCTGCTATTAGAAATAATGGTCCTAATAATAAGGGAAGTTGCTTTATACTGAGTCAGACCATTGATCCATCTAGCTCAATACCAGCAGCAGCTCTCCAGGATGGGGGTCTCCCAAGCATTCCTGCAGATGCCAATATTGAACCTGGAACCTGCATAAAAAGCTGATGCTCTACCTGTGAGCTGTCATCCTTCCCAATGGTTGGTTGTGCCTAATTTGTCCCAGAGGTTTCTCTAGAACTGAAGTGTGGCCACCTCTAATTGAACCAAAGCTTGCATCATGGAAACCCAACCTATTTCAGGTTATATACATATTGCTGTTCAGCCCAGAGAATGGATGTTGGCTCAAAAGCATCAGCCCATCAGACAATGCAATGGCAGATGACTGAACTGCTCTTAAATCCAGTAGCTGAATAGCTTCATCTATCTGCCATCCAAGTCAGGCAAATCCATGACAATAAGGATTCTCTCCATGCTGACTACTTCCAGTATGGCACTTAAGGAGCATGTTTAAATTAACAGATGGTCATATGACTGCAGTAATAAACAAACAAACAAACAAACAAACAAACAAACAAATTTTTATTTGTACCCCGGCTGGAGCCAGGCTCAGGGCGGCTAACATCATAAAACTAGCACAGTATACAAAGAACATAAGAACATAAAAACAGGCAATCAATTAATCAAAATACATCTTAAAATTACTTCAGAGCAAATTAAAATCTGGACAGATGGCAGTCCATGGGTAAAATTGAGAGTGGTTAATACACACAAAGATGATTTCTTCATCTTTCCAGCAATCATTAACAACTGGGGTTTCTCCACTTTCATTGCTGATAAATCCTGCATATTTGAAGTCTGCGTTAACAAAAACGTAGACTGACTTCTCCCTGCTCCCCCACGCCTCTATTTTTTTCCTGCATTTTCAAGTAATGCTTTTCCTCCCCACTCCTAACGTAGCTTCTGCCAAATAGATGGGGACTTCAAATGTGTTCAGTGGCTGACCGCTGGTAAAATGTTAGTAACTCATGACTTTTCTTTTTTAAAAAACAACAACATCCCAAACCCATCCCTATTCATTCTGAATATTTCTTATGTGCTAATCTCACCTCCCCACTACATTGCAAAGTAGACTTAATTACAAGTATAGATGAAAAATATCTGACTGCAGGCATCTAATTCTCCTTGCCAAGAAAGAGGGTACATCAATGTATTTTCAATGGACCACATGGATAATTTTCTGGACTTTGTTGTTCTTGAACAGCTTCCTAATGAATACTAAGTGACCAGCCATTTTAGTTCATAGAAACACTTTGCTGTCCCTCCCCCAACTCTCCAACATAGAGAGAGAGAGAGAGAGAGAGAGAGAGAGAGAGAGAGAGAGAGAGAGAGGGAGGGAGGGAGAGGGAGGATTGGAAGTCAAGAAGCTATCAGCACATCTTTTCTTTCTACCTTCCCTTAGCTGTGATATGTGTGCTATTGGAACCTGGTGATTTGTCAGTTTTAATGGTCTGTAACGTTTAAAGAACCAAAAAGATGTTATCCATTCACTTCCTAATTACCCAGCTACATTCCCTTGAGACTGCAGCTTATTCAAATGCCATTTCCCCATTTTTTAAAGACAGATATGGGCAAATCCAATCTCTTTAAACTCCAGCCCTGCAAAGTTTGAAAGTATTCATCTGGCATATACTTGTGCTTCTGTAATCCAAACTTTTCTAGTTTAGGTGTTATTTGATTTATTTGTCTTTTTTAAAACGACCATGCCAATTTAATTTAGCACCAAATTCTTCTTAATTTTGGTCCCCCTCAATATTATGTTGCTTTACAGAGACTCTTCTTTCTTTAACAGGGTTCTCTTGCTTTAGGGTCAAAGATTCCTCTTCTTCAGAAGGGCTCTCAAACTTAGCTATGGATGGAATTAGGGTGGGTTCTTATGCGATGCCCAAAAATGAGGAGAAAGGAGGATATAGAATTGCATGCAATTGTGTGTGTGTGTGTGTGTGATAATATGTGCAGAACCTTTGGCTCTCCAGATGTTGCTGAACAACAGCTCCCATCAGCCGCAGCAAGCATGGTCAATGGCAAGGAACATTGAGAGAAACATTGTCTGGTTTAACAGTTTCCCCCACATTCTGATTTTTTTGCATAGCCCACACACGCACACATCATGGTTCGCTATATATTGCCAGGACAGAAGTTATGAAACTGATATTATGATATGGACTTCAAACTGTTTTGGGTTGATATATCAACATATTACCCAACCCTAGCACACGACTGCATGGCTGATTCCTAAATGGGTGACTGCATGACCCAGCTGCAGAAATTAAATCATTATAACAAAAGGGGGGCGGGCGGGGAGAACGCTGTGTAAAAATTGCATAGAATTTCTTTACTCTCTGTCACCCTCTGGTGTTGCATGTTCCTAACTTATTCAAAACGTTGTTTTTTGACTAATGTAGCTGAGTCCTGTAACTAGTGTAGGGCTCTTGGCCCCCAAATGCAGACACAAGGCTTCTCCCCCCCCCCCATAGTCCCTCCCAGGGCACTGGTTGAGCAGGTCGGGGACGCTTGCCACTTTATGTGCATCTTTCTTATTCCGGTCACTGGTCTCATCTAAGAAGCGAGTCCAACCAGTGTCCCTTTGGGCACAGATAGGAGGTTGCAAATGAAGGGAGGTAATCGCCCAATGGACCTTTTGCCAAAGAGTTTCACGACAGATTTCAGGGGCAGGGAGTGGAGGAAAAGGCAAAGAGACTCTGACAAAACAAAATAGAAAATTCTTTCCAGTAGCACCTTAGAGACCAACTGAGTTTGTTCTTGGTATGAGCTTTCTTTAACCAAGAACAAACTCAGTTGGTATCTAAGGTGCTACTGGAAAGAATTTTCTATTTTGTTTCGACTATGGCAGACCAACATGGCTACCCACCTGTAACTGAGACTCTGACAAATTCGCTTTTGCGACGTGTACCTGAGAAGCGTGTCAGCGAGTAAAATAAGCGATTGTGCTACTTTGCTTAATTTGGAAGTATAACTATTTGAAAGCCGCATTGCTCCCCACAGGGCTGCCATTCACTCCACGTTTTTTCGCAGCTAAGAATTAACAAAATAAGCTACTTCTGTTGCTTACACTGTAGGATGCCAGCCTGCTGTGCACAGCTGCTGTTTACATGTCGCACATCCATCCTATTCTTCCTTCAAGCAGCTCAGTACGGTACTGCTCAGTGTTTGTTTCACTTTAGAAATGGACCTAGAGGTGACATGAGAAACTGGTCAGGCCCAAAGGACTGTTTCAACATACCTGAAGGCTGTGTGTGCGTGTGTGTGTGTGTGTGTGTGTGTGTGCGTGCGTGCACGCACACACACGCACACACACACACACACACACACTTGGGGTGTAAGTGGGAAAGTCGCCTGGTGCGCAAGAACATCAACCACCAGCATTTCAGGTATGGACCTAGATATAGCAAGGTCTGGATTGCTAGCAACTCACAGGGTCCTTCTGTACCACGCTCCACTCTATTGTGAGAGAAGCTTGGAGGACAGTCTTCTATTTGACCAGTTTAAAAGAAAAGCATCCCAAGAAGGGGAAGCGGAGGGGCCTTGAAGTTGACCGCCAGTAGGTAGCAGCACTTGGGCAGCAGACTGAGAAGGCACATAGGTTGTCAAGTCATACCCAATATACAGTACTGAGCATCTTATGCAATGAGTCTTCCTTCTGAGTTAACATGTATACCATAGGGCAGTCTTGCCCTGGATACCCTCATTGAGATCATCTTGGGGACAGGAGCAGCATTAGTGGTTCCCCATGGGTCAGATGCACAACTCATGCCAACAAGCAATTGTGCCTTCAGCATTGTGGGGCCAACTCTTTGGAACTCCTTCCCACAAAGAAATTAGACAGGCACTGTCCCTTGCTGAGATGCTTGGCCAAAAGTGTTTTATTTCAGGAGGTCCTTGCACCCTGGATGCTTTCCCGATGTTCTGCTTTTCTTTTTCTTTTTCTTAGATTTTCCATTTTGGAGGTGTAACGGATACACTTTGATAAGGGTGCTGAAAGCTGTCACAATGCCCCCTATATCTCTCGCAGAGCTGCAATCCTCAGCCAATCCTTCTCCACAGGGAACTCTGGGATTGTAGCCCTGTGGGGGGAGGAATAGGGGTCTCCTAACAATTCTTGGCACCCTTAACAAACTACAGCCCTGTTTAGGGAAGTTTTTAATCTGTGATATTTTAATGTATTTTGATATTTGTTGGAAGCCGCCCAGAGTGGCTGGGGAGACCCAGCCAGATGGGTGGGGTACAAATAAATTATTATTATTATTATTATTATTATTATTATTATTATTATTACAGCTCCCATAAATGTTTGGAGGAAGCAATGGTGGTTTAAAGTGGCATCATGATGCTTTAAAAGGAACTTGTGGATGTGGCCTCAGTCCTTGCTCATAAGCAGTGACACTGCTCCCAGGTGGAATCCTGATGACTTTTTTGTGTTTGTGTGCTTTTAGTCCTCATGGGGGTAATGATAAAGTTGAGAGCATGGTGCCCCCCCAAGTGCTCAGTATCAAAGGAGCAAGTTTGAAGAAGTCTCTTGGTTCTTCAGATTTCTCATGGGCTGATTTGAGGGTGGCATTTTCAGGAGATAAGTGCAGCATACCTGCCAGCTGTCACTCCCCTGCTGAGAGACCTCAGGCCAGCACTGAGTTGCCTGACACTGATAACATGGCAGGATCAAGCCGCTTGATGGCCGACATCAGAAGGAGTCGAGAAGTTGTGAAATGAATAAAAGCAGAAATAATGTACCGAATTGGCAGGAGGGCATTGGGAAACTAGAAGGAAGCAGAAGTTCAGGAGTATGTTCCCTTGAATGCTAAATGGACTCTGAATTAGCCTGGCTGGATTGCCTGTTAAGAAGAAGATGATTAATATCCTTCCTGTATGCTGCCTGCCCCCTCACAGGCTTTGTTGAAATTGCCTTTTACGGCATTGCAGAAGCGAGAGTAAATAAATGAGAACAATCATCTATGTATGAAAGCCAGTCGCTGGCTGTCTATGTCACCCTCCTGACATTCTGGCGCTCTGCAGAGTGACCACAAAACATAATGCAAATGGAGCTGTAAAGATAGGGACCATTTTCGATATTAATGGCTTGGGCTGCCAGGAGCAGAGAGCACACGGAAGCCATTGCTCCTGTGATACTCTCCAAGCGCACTGCTGCACCTTCTCCCATATAAGTGCAAGGCTGGAATTCACAATGTGCTCCACTTGTGAGGAAAGGTGCGCCTTCCACCCAGGCACTCAGAGAAAAATATCTTTGGGCACACAAGGCCAAACTTAGATGTGGTGTCAATTGGATGGTTGCAATCAACATATCTCAATTTATATTAAAAAAAGGTGGTCATAACTGTGGTGCGTATCTATGGTACCTCTGTGCCATGGTCCTGAAGATAATTATCCCTGACTTAAACTACTAATCACCCTAAGGTAGAAGCTTCCATTGGCACCAACAGCAGCTTCCCATCCTAGGTGGGGTAATACCAAGGTGGGGAGGGGGTGGTATTACTGGAGGAGAGAGTTAACCCTCTCCCTGTGTGCCACAGTCCCCTTGCGCCTGCTATTTAATAAACCAAAAACCTAGTCACATAATTGCAATCACATAATTAATTTCATGTCTTGCTTAGCTTGCAGAGAGGCACCGCCACATACATCCTGCTCGGTATTCTTGCAATATACAGAACCTTCCTTCCATATAGATGCATGTGTACCAGCCATTGTGGTGGTGATGAGCATTCAGCCTTTGCAAACACTCTCAACCTTCTGCAGAAAGGAACGTCCCTGTGCCGTCTCCTGCTCCAATTATTTTTTCGTTTCGTTTTTCTTTCAATAAATACAGCTCACTGATGACCACAGAAACAGATTCCCTGCCACGGAAGCAATACAAACTCAGCAATCCTCAGCACAAACATACCCTTTAAGGTCACAACTTGGGGCAAAGGGGCCGTTTTCTTCAGCACGATTGTGTGATGAAGGCAAATTAAACAATTACACAGTCTAAAAATCTATTTTGTCTTCTCGTAGCTCAACACAGTTATCGCTCAGTTGTTTTCAACACAGCAGCACAGGCAGAGCAAGGCAGCAGGAGAGTCTTAGTAGGATGATCAGCCTCTATCACAAATGAATGTGTTCTTAAAAGAGCAATCAGCCCGAGGAGAGTGAGAGCCTCAGCTATTTTGCCCCTTTTATTTATTCATGCTGCCAAGTAACAAGGCCATATTCATTTTCTGTCTGAAAAATCTGCATTGAACTTCCAAAAAGCTCCCAGAGAGAATACAGCAATTTATATTAAATGCATACATTTGAAAGTGTTTTTCTTTTCATAAAAACAAAACAAAACCCCACCTGTCAAAATTGGCTTGGTGGCGGGGAGGTAAGGATCCATCCCTCCCAAACCAGAACCAGTTCCCCAATCCCTGATGGAGCTACAAACCAAGTACTAATCTCCTAATTTTGATACGAGCTACCATAGTTCCATTTTCTTATTAAACAAATATGCCTGTAAGTGCCACCCAAGATCTTTCTTTCATTTGCCCCATCTATCACGACACTGCTGTACAAAGAGATCAGGCGGTATTCTGATGCCATTGGTGTACAGGATTGCAAACCAATTGGGAGAGTCGAGAGAACCCCCCCCCCCCAATAGCACGTTGGGAAAGGAGGAGATGGGATATTGTTCCAATTTGCAAGCAATAATGCTTACACTGGTAGAACAGTTATAACAGCACACTGTTGAATTGCACTCATAGCATTTGGTGGGCGTTTTTTTATTTTTGTTTTGGGGCCTGTGGCTAGCAGAGCAAAGGGCAAACATATTTGACTCCTCTCACTTTTTAAAAAGCTGTACACTTTCTTCTTCTTTCTTCTTTGGCAATCACTTGTAGCCAAGTAAGATTGTCTTCCATAAACATGGTTTTAAAAGTGAGTCCGTAAGCAACTGTGGAGGCCAGTTCTGGATCCACACATGGTTCCACAGTGGGGACATTGGTTTCCGGGCAGGAGTTGATCACGGTGAGGGTTTGCCAAATGTGCCTTCCTGTTAGCATGTTTCTCCCTTTCATCCTGATTCTGAGTGTCTTCAAAGCCCATGACACCTTTTGGAAAGGCTGTTCTCCAATTGGAGCGCTCACATGCCAGTGTTTCCCAGTTGTTTTTAAGATTTGCCTTGAGAGTCTTTAAACCTCTTTTGTTGACCACCGGCATTATGCTTTCAATTTTTAAGTTCGGAATAGTTGCTTTGGAAGACGATACTCTGCACAACATGACCAGTCCAACAACTTGATGTTGAAGAATCATCACTTTGACACTGGTACTCTTTGCTTCCTCCAGTACACTGGCATTAGTTTGCCTGTCTTCCCAAGTGATGTGTAGAATTTTTTGGAGACACCGTTGATGGAATCTTTCGAGGAGTTGGCGTTTATAAGTGGTTCACGTTTCACAAGCACACAGTAAGGTTGGTAGTACAATACATCAGGGGTGGCTAACCTATGGCCCTCTAGATATTTCTGGACTCCAGCTCCCATGAGCCCACACCAACGCGGCCAAGTGTGAGAGATGGCAGGAGGTGCCAGAATGTCTCAGGATCCCAATGTCTGCATTTAGATGAATAACTTTTATGCTGGGTCCATTTCCTACACTTGCTCCAAACTGCTGTGCTCCCAGAGAGTTCTGCCCCAAATCCTGATGCTGAAGAGCTGCCCAGGTGAACCGCCAACAGGAGGATCAAGGGATCACGTCTCTTTTCTGCCTGAGAGATCTTTAAGAAAGGCGACCGTGTTGCTGTTTATACCCCATTCATCATCAGTTAAATAAAAACGCCACATAAATATTTCATTACAGCAGGCCCTTCATACTGGAATAAAATCAACATACTCTGACAAACACTTGTCCATTATTATGATTTGCTCTGAGGTGACCAAGCTTGTAAAATGTTTTCCTTTCCCTGAAACAATAAACAGAGCTGTTATAATTCAGCAAGGATAAATTGCCACCATGAGGTTATATTTTATCAATTTACAGCGCAACCCTGACTGCATGTATTCAGAAGTCAGCCCTGTTGAATTCAGTGGGTCTTGCTTCCAGGCAAGGCGTGGATCAGATTGCAGCCTTAGTGAAGCAAGCTGAAGATACCCAAGTGACTGTCACTGTGTACCCACATGGCCTTTGAAATGTGCAAGGGTTGCCTTTTCACAGTGTGCAGCGGTTTGCAATTGTACACACCTTAGCAATACTGTCATCTAATGTGGCAGCTACGGCACACACAGGTGAACATGTTTTCAAACTAGTGCCCAATGGTTTCCTCTGTTACCCGCTTCTCAATTCACATTTCCACAAACCCCAACATTGGCTCCCAAAGGTATTGTACAGTCATACCTCGGAAGTCGTATGGAATCCATTCCGGAAGTCCATTCGACTTCCAAAACGTTCGGAATCCAAAGTGCTGCTTCTGATTGGCTGCAGAAAGCTCCTGCTGCCAATTGGAAGCTGCGGAAGCCCTGTCAGATGTTTGGGTTCCAAAGAACGTTTGCAAACTAAAACAATCACTCCTGAGTTTGCGGCATTCGGGAGCCAAAATGTTCGACTCGCAAGGCGTTCGACTTCCAAGGTACAACTGTATATGAGGCCACCACCTTGCTGAAGGTCCTTATTCCTGCATGGGCAACTTTCCAGGAGATGCATGCCAGTGATTTTGTAGGGCCAGAGTGAGTATAGTTAGGCCAAAAAGTGAGCACTCAAAAGAGTTTCCAGGCCACTGATTTATTTAGAAATAATGATAATGATAATAAAGAAGGAGCAATGACCAGCACCCCCACCTTCTGAGAGAAGCCCAGCTGAGGATGTCATGAAGATTTCAGGGTATGTGGGCACCCAGGAGGAGTGCAGATTGCATATCACCAGAGAGATGATTTGTTGAATTAAAGAAAGGACATACAAAAACATCCCTTGGGCCCCTCAAAAGTAAGCTAAGCTCAACAAAAACCATGCACCCCAGCCATGAATTTCTCTGAAACTCTTCTCTTCATTATTATTTTTAATGCAATCTCATTTCTCATTAATTGACTGTGAATGCTTTCACAGGGGAAATGCGGGAGCCATTTTCAGCCCTGCACTCGCATGAGTAGGGCTCAACATGTGTGAAGCTTTCAGAGTCCTCATCAGACAGAGATGAGAATAGGGGTGTGCAACACCAGTCCCTATTATTGGCAAGCAGTATGAATCTCATGGGTTGGCTGGTTGACATTATAAATGGTAGGGCAGTGGTTGTTGTTGTTGTTTAGTTGTTTAGTCATGTTCGAATCTTCGTGACCCCATGGACAATAGCATGCCAGGCACTCCTGTCTTCCACTGCCTCCCGCAGTTTGGCAAACTCATGTTAGTAGTTTCGAGAACACTGTCCAACCATCTCATCCTCTGTCATTCCCTTCTCCTTGTGCCCTCAATCTTTCCCAGCATCAGGGTCTTTTCCAGGGAGTCTTCTCTTCTCATGAGGTGGCCAAAGTATTGGAGCCTCAGCTTCAGGATCTGTCCTTTCAGTGAGCACTCAGGGCTGATTTCCTTAAGAATGGGTAGGTTTGATCTTCTTGCAGTCCATGGGACTCTCAAGAGTCTCCTCCAGCACCATAATTCAAAAGCATCGATTCTTCAGCGATCAGCCTTCTTTATGGTCCAGCTCTCACTTCCATACATCACTACTGGGAAAACCATAGCTTTAACTATACGGACCTTTGTCGGCAAGGTGATGTCTCTGTTTTTTAAGATGCTGTCTAGGTTTGTCATTGCTTTCCTGCAGTGATCATGGAGCCCAAAAAAGTAAAACCTCTCACTGCCTCCATTTCTTCCCCTTCTATTTGCCAGGAGTTGATGGGACCAGTGTCCATGATCTTAGTTTTGTTGATGTTGAGCTTCAGACCATATTTTGCGCTCTCCTCTTTCACCCTCATTAAGAGGTTCTTTAATTCCTCCTCATTTTCTGGGTAGGGCAGTACCTTTTCTTTAATGCATTCTGACCCCCTACCTGACTGTAAAGACCATAAGCTAGAGCACACACCACAGTTTTGGATTTTATTAGACTGACTCCTGGCCCGTTCTTAACAGGAATCTTTATATTATACCCAGGAAGGTATGTGCATAATATGAAGTTCTCATTTCTTGTTCAGCATTTGTGGTGTTAAACGTCAGCAGCCCAAACTGTTGCTAGAAATGTATCTCCATTTTTTAAAAAATTGGGAATGCTAGATCCCCCTCCTTTCTTGTTACTTGGCACTTGCATGCAATATATTTCATTTCAGCATATCAAGCTATTTCTCAAGACCTTTTGGAAGTCTGATTTAGCCTGTCCTGAACTCTGCGCAGAATATTTTAGAAGTGATTTTTTTGTTGAAACTGCAGCGCTTTAGTGTGTTATTTCTAATTCATGTGAATTACCTCAATCTCAGAGCTCCATTAACTTTCACTTTACCGTTCGCTGCATGGCAATGTTCCAGTTTTTCACATCTTTGTAGTCGTAGGAGATGAGGGAAAGAAGCAGGTGTGTGGTGGTGGGGCAAGTCAAATCAAATATTGGACTCATTAACTTGTCTGCACTATAAAGGGGAATATGAACTTTCATTTACATTTTAGGGAGAAGAAGCCTTATATAAGAGAGTCCTTAACCAGAGGGCTGAATTTCAACAGAGCTTTAGCATGCTCATCACAAAGCCTGCATGCAGCTGTTGTGCTCAGACTGCCCCATTCATTTCAGTTGAGGTAGCAGGTATGTGTGCATGACTTTTACCCCAATAAGACAAAGGCAAGCCACATGCAGAGCAAGGGCCACTGGGGGCTCGGTACACCTGCTTCTGCTGGCTACCTGGGATTGCAAAAGGGACATTCGTATCAATTCCAAAATAGGTACTACTGAATTCAGTGTGTTACGTACTCTGAGGTTGCAAGCCTGGACGAACTTGTAATTGCATGCGGTTTCCTTCTGAGTAAACATTCTGTACAGCCCATTGACTTCAATGGGACTAAGCCACTCCAATGTATTTGTTTGTTTACTGCTCTGTGTGTACACATCTATAAAAATCAATGAGATGTTTGAGATGCACTTCAACAGACTGCAGAGTGCACTCTTAACTTGAAGAGTGCATTAAGGCTAAAACCCACAGTCGTGTATGCCAACCTTCGTTCGAAAGTACTCCAGGGCTACTCAAGGTTAATGAGCCATCTGTTGCAGCCTTTCTCCAGCCTGGCTCCATTCAGTTGTTTGGGGCTGCAACTTGCATCACCCCTGACCTTTGGGGCATGCTGGCTGGGGCTTATGGGAGTCCGAAAGCTCTGGAGGGCACCAGCTTGGGAAAGACATACTCTTAAAACAAAATTGGTGGTGATGGGGTCCCTGCTAGATGGGAGATGCCTCATCCAGGAGGGACTCCCTCCCCCCTTTCGTCTTAGGCCATGTTGGAAATAGGACCATGGGCTATCAAAATGCCTCCTGGAAACTCAAAAGCAGAGCACAATAGTAACAGGCCTCCCTTCATTGGTGATATTCCAGCAACAGCTACCCCGCATTACATTGACCCTGAACTGTAGAGCTACCACTTTGTTCTCAGGCCCTTTAGCTATCCATAGTTACTGAAAAACAATTTCCCTCCTTTAAAAGCCCACTAGACATTACTGGGAGAATTCCATTCTAGATTTAAATTTGCATCCTAGTGGTTCAATTTCCAGGATGTTTGCGTCTGCACTTCCCCACCTCCCTCCCCATGTCTATTAACTTTTCCTATCTTACAGGTAGGGACGCGGGTGGCGCTGTGGGTTAAACCACAGAGCCTAGGACTTGCTGACCAGAAGGTCGGCGGTTCGAATCCCCGCAATGGGGTGAGCTCCCATTGCTCGGTCCCAGCTCCTGCCCACCTAGCAGTTCGAAAGCACGTCAAAAGTTCAAGTAGATAAATAGGTACTGCTCCGGCGGGAAGGTAAACAGCGTTTCCATGCGCTGCTCTGGTTCACCAGAAGTGGCTTAGTCATGCTGGCCACATGACCCGGAAGCTGTACGCCGGCTCCCTTGGCCAGTAATGTGTGATGAACAGTGCAACCCCAGAGTCGGACACTGCTGGACCTAATGGTCAGGGTTCCCTTTACCTTTACCTATCTTACAGGGAAATGTCAGGCTCTGCCCCTCCAGATGTTATTGGACTTTTACGTTCCATCAGCTGCAGCTAGCATAGCCAATGAATGGTCAGGGATAATGGGAACATCTGGAAGACCACAAATCCCACCCCTTTGACTTATAGCATCTTTTGCAATATATTGGGGGGGGGGCTGTTCTATACCCCCCCACCAGAAACCTATCCCTGGCAAAGTCATTTTGTCTGATTATTGTTTTGACAGAGTAATGAGCTTCTCTATCGTGCATTTGGATTACCCTCCGTTGGCAATAACATAAGAGTTGATGACCTTATTCACAATGTACTGCCCTTCCGTGGCATCTGAAAGCCCGCCACTCCATTCAGCCACATGGAAGAACTAGCCACGCAAGGAAAACCCAAAGGCAAACTCGTTCAATGAAAACTCAGGCATTGTATTGAGAAATAACAGAGTTAAATCAATGCCCTTCTTCATGCATTTGAGCCGCCAAATCTTTTCAGGCTTGTGGGGTCATCTGCAAGTTGGAGATGTGGTTGTGTGTGCTAGACACGCATCAGCAATTAGGCTTGAGGAAATTGGAGGAGGTGGGTTTGATCTACCTGGAGAGTGCAGCTGGGGAGGCAAGAGTTAACATTTCCTTTCCAACTACATTCTCCAGAGAAAACAAACGTACACACATACAAAACTAATAGGCTTGGGGGGGGGGGGTTAAAAAAATCGGATTTTTTTTAAAATTTAAATTGGATGTTTAAAATAAAATGCTTTTGGAGGAAAAATCTTTCTAAAGAGAGATTTCTATTTAAGTAGTTCGAAAGCACATCAAAGTGCAAGTAGATAAATATGTACCGCTCCGGTGGGAAGGTAAACAGCGTTTCTGTGCGCTGCTCTGGTTCGCCAGAAGCAGCTTAGTCGTGCTGGCCACATGACCCGGAAGCTGTCTGTGAACAAATGCCAGCTCCCTCGGCCTATAGTCATTCGTGACTAGACCTAACGGTCAGAGGTACCTTTACCTTTACCTTTTTATACTCCAAAGGCTATTCATCAGGAAATAAGGATTTGTTTTAAGTTTTTCATGTGTGCTAAAACTTAGTCTGTTGTTTTTTAAAAAAAAAAACGTTTAACCACATAAAAACAGGGATACATATGCTATAATGTTATTGTTTTAGTTAAATAAATTGTTATTGAGGAAATGATTATTTTTCTTCTTCCAATAAAGTACAGCAAAAAAGTTGTCAAAATATAAACGGTTACCGTATTTTTCGCTCCATAGGGCGCACCGGACCATAGGGCGCACCGGACCATAGGGCGCACCTCATTTTTAGAGGAGGAAACAGGAAAAAAAAATTTTCTGGTTTTCCTCCTCTAAAAGCCCTGGTTTTTTTGAGGATCAGCTAAAAGTTTTGCAGCTTTTTTTGCAAAGGGAAAAGCCCTGGTTTTTTTGAGGATAAGCTAAAGGTTTTGCAGCTTTTTTGCAAAGGGAAAAGCTCTGGTTTCTTCAGAATCAGCTAAAGGTTTTGCAGCTTTTTTTTACAAAGGGGGAAAAGCAAAGCTCCTTTTGCAAAGGGGGAAAACAAAGAGGAAAAGCCCCATTTTATGGGGTTTAACTCACATTTCTGCAGCTGCTAAAGGAAAGGGAGCCTTTTCTACAGTTTCCAGACAGATAATCTAATCAGCCAGTCACATGTCGCTGGGGAAACAAACAACCTCCCTCTGCAGCACATTCAACAATGGAGGGGGGGCTGAAAGGGAGCTGGGACTCTTATCTCTCTCCCTATCTCTTGCCGATCAGCTGCTGAGCGGGACCTTTCAACACCCCCTTTTCTCTTAGTAAAATAAAAACCATGATCCTCTTTTGGCCCCTGGGCAATTCAGCTCCAGGGACCACCATTCGCTCCATAAGACGCACAGATATTTCCCCTTACTTTTTAGGAGGAAAAAAGTGTGTCTTACGGAGTGAAAAATACGGTAACTTATTAAACCTCTCAATAATTTCATAATTAGCTATCTATGTATTTCTAATAGTATAGCCAAAGCAGTAAATTTTGATATAAATGTAAAAACTACTTTGAAAATTTATTATTCCAAAAATTTAACCTTCACCTGGTTGTAAATATTAAGATTATGCCAGCAAGAACGAGTCTTTCTGTTAAAATAAATAAAAATAAATCAAGTCTTACTGACTAGTGATTTAAATCATGATCTAAATCAATTTGATTTAAATCAAATCCACCCTGATTTACTCTAAACCTACTTCCCTCCAAACGTAATTGTGGTGTGTGTGGGTGTTTTTGGTAGGGTGGTCACAACTGAGGAAGTAGAGTTACATTCCCCCCCCCCGCCCCAGATTTAAGCTCCCTGAAGTGGGGACAGGATCCTGTGGGCAGCAGGGGTGACATCTGTGAGACGTGCACCCACAGGCAATGCCTTATTGACCCATAGCATACGTTTCCCTCCTTCGGTGCAGTTCAACCTCTATAATGAAAATGCAATGTTTGGCAGTACCTAGATCAGTTCCCAGATGTTTTCCAACGCTTGAGGCCAGCTGTTGCTTAAATCAGCTCCAACTCAGCCACAGTGACCTGCAGTCAACTTCTAATGGAGGAAGAAGCCTGTGGTTGTATTTTTCCTAATACCGTGTCATTAATATGCAATCAAGTTATGTTCTTATATTGTAACATCACATCGATGCCAGTTTGAAGCTTTCCACTACACGTTTAAGTGTAAAAAAAAAGCAAGAATATGAAAACGGCATCAGGTACATTATAATTTATACTGTTAATGCCAGTTCCCGCATGCAGTATAATGTTTCAGGCATAAATACAAAATGTTTTGCATTAAGAAGGACAAGCTGTAATTGAGGACAGATTGTTTTGGACACCAAACTAAATGTAAATTAAATCCGATTCCTGTGTGGGGAAGGTTTGAATTCAAGAAGATGGAACACTTTCAAAACGGGGTGTGGGTGTGGGTGGGTGTTCAAGATTGTGTACACTGGGCCTCCCCCTTGCGCTTAAACTCCATATGCCACTCATTAAATCTCTACTGCACAGAGCCTATTCATGTAGAAGCTGAATATGTGGAGGTCCCCTATGCATGATCTCTGACTGCTTTTACATGTGGACATTTTGTAGACATGTAAGCTTTATGCAGAAAAGCTGAAACTATGGGCAGAGATCAGTGAGATGTAGAACCCTGATGTTTTTTCAAAGAGGGCCAGATTTGATGAAGTGAACATGTGTGAGGGCTGACCAAAGTTGTTGAGCTTTTCTTAGGATTTAGCTTTTTTTTTTAAAACAATTTTACCCCAAAGTTGTAAGACAGCCAGCCACATAAGAGAGAGAGAGAAACAGAGGCTGTCATTTTGTTTTGTCTTGGTGATCTTTGTTTCTTTTGACTTCCGAAAGAAGCTTTTGCCACGGCCAGTGTAATATCATTAGACCTGTCATCCAAAAGATATTTAATATGGGAGGCTTCAGATTTTCCCCGGCAGATTTGCCAGTAGGGGTTCGATCAGTTGAGCTTTTTTTAGGTTTGAAGTTGCTGAACTTTTTTTTTTTTTAGGATTTTACCCCAGGACATATACTGCCACAGGGGCTGGATTAAATCAACCGGCGGGCTGGATTAGGCCCCCCAAACGGACTTTGGATATGCCTGATGTAGGACCTCTTAAGAACATAAGAATAAGCCTAATGAATAAAGGTCCCTGATGATGTGAAGACCCAACACACATGCAGCTCTCTCTCTCTCTCTCTCTCTCTCTCTGTGTGTGTGTGTGTGTGTGTGTGTGTGTGTAGGGCACGTAGAGATGTCTGCAGAAAGCAGAACTGAGCTCCCCACACATGACTGGGGACTTCAGTCCTGCTGGGTGTGGTGTGGCCATGCCAGCCAGTTCCCGCTGGTCCCAAAGTTAGGGGAGATAAAGATCTTGGCCATTGGACCAAAAAGGTCCCCAGTGGAGGTATAGATGGCACATACAGTGTTACCCCGGGTTACACACACAATCCATTCCGGGTCGCAGTGCGTAACGTGGGCGTGCGTATCACGAATATACAAAAAAAACCAGAAGTAGCACGATTTGAGCGCTTCTGCGCATGTGTGAAGTGCGCAGAACGCTTCTGCACATCTGGGGGTCACGCGTGCTCCGAAAACACTTATGGGTTGCGGGCGTTCTCAACTCGAATGTCCGCAACACGGGGTGTGTGTAACCCGGGGTACTACTGTACTTGTTTTGTTTTTCCTTTTCATTTCAGCACCAAGTGAAATCCTGCTTGTTTCCCCAGGCATTAAGAGGGGATGAGCTTTAGTTAACGGTACTTATTCCTGGAGGTTGTAGTCTACTCTGTAATTTGAGGATGTGTATATTATGGATTGTTCATTTTAATCATATTTGTCTTACTTGCTCTTGTTAATAATCAAGATTTTTAACTTCCCTTAAAAAAACTGAATGGGTTTTAATTGTATTTCACTCTACCCTGAGATTGCTGATGACGAAGGAATGGTTAGAAATATTCTAAATAGCTGTATTCATTCATACATACTTCACTGAAATGCCTGAAAGGTTGGTATTCTTTGAGTGTTATTCCTACACTTTGAACACCCTCTGCTTTGTGTTGTTTTTTTAAAAAATCATTGATATAGGCCAGCCTTTGCCTGTGTTATCCTTGGTATAGGCAGTGGTAGAAGCTGTCCGGCACAAAGATATTGATTGAATCCATAGACTCAGCTGTAAAGATCAGACAGCACCCAAGATAAAATAATATCAAAGAGAGCATCATTGGGCATGTAGCTGTGATAACAGATTCCATGGAGGTCAAGAAAAAGTCACCAAACTTTATTTTCTTTGTTGTGAAGACAGTGTTTGGTTCTTCAAAAGCCATACTTCGCTGCAGAATTCCATATTTCCGATTCTCTCTGCACAAACTTCCCACCACTAATATGCGAACTGGCACTTGTTTCCAGATGTCTGTTTGTGTATTTTGCAACTCATTCTTCATTTTAACTAATAGGACAGTCCCCTCCTCCATGTCTTTTCTATTTGCAAAGTTGACAAAGAAAATAAAAGAGAGGAGAGGAGGAAGAAATGAAGCTAATAAAAATCAATAAGGGGAGGGGGAGTACATAAATAGTCCTGATAGTAACAAAACAAAACAAAAAAAGCCATTATCCGTTTGCAATGTGAATGCAATAACCATTTTCACATACATCTTAAGGTAGACCTATCGTTTCATAGAAGCCCTCAAAATATCCATATAATTATCCGCACAAAATTATCAGAGGTGGGATGGCCATCTGTCATGGATGCTTTAGTCGAGATTCCTGCATTGCAAGTAGTTGGGACTAGATCGGTGTTTCCCAACCAGGAGCCATATGCCCCGCTGTGTCCCCCCCTCAGGATATTCCAAGGGGGCCAAAGGTGAGAAATGCATAAATGGGGGCCACAACATGAGGCTAGGGAGCCACAAAGGGAAGTGAGAAGTGAAGGAATATATATATATATATATATATATATATATATATATATATATATATCCTGATTGGCTTGCTATCCATTCTTGCCGATCACAAGCGGGTGAGCGAGTAAAGGAGCCTAGTGCTCCTTTTTGCCATGTGCATTTTCTTGGAGCAGTCCTGGTTTGTTTCCAGTGGTAGAGGGTGATCGCTGAGGCTCCCGTTTTTTTTAAAAAAAGAAATAATATTTATTAAAGATTTTACAATTTAGACCGAAATACAGAACATGATTAAATTTTCCACACTCCCCTTTCTCTCACCAAAGGGAGCTAAACAAAACAAACCCCCCTCTCACTGGGGTAATGCTGAGGCTCCCGTTTTGACCAGTAGAGCCTGTGACCCAGAACCCCCAGGTCAGTTAGGTGTAGTGGTGGAGTGGCAATGAGTAGGGCTGGGTGAGCCGGAGCTGCTTGTTGCTGTCACCAGTGCTGGGCCCAGTGGCAGCCTGGGCCTGACTCTGCAAGGGGCAAGGCACAAGCCACCCCACCCAGCGCAATCCACCTAGTAGATCAGATGCTGATTTGCATCTATTAAATAACTGAAGTGTTTACTCAGAAGTAAGCTGCACTGAAAGGGATGCGGGTGGCGCTGTGGGTTAAACCACAGAGCCTAGGGCTTGCCGATCAGAAGGTCAGCAGTTCGAATCCCCGCGACGGGGTGAGCTCACGTTGCTCAGTCCCTGCTCCTGCCAACCTAGCAGTTCGAAAGCACATGAAAGTGCAAGTAGATAAACAGGTACCATTCCGGCGGGAAGGTAAACAGCGTTTCTGTGCGCTGCTCTGGTTCGCCAGAAGTGGCTTAGTCATGCTGGCCACATGACCCGGAAGCTGTACGCCGGCTCCCTCGGCCAATAAAGTGAGATGAGCACACTTCTTCAGATACACTGAAACAGAAGTCACCAGACCTTTATATATAGTGAGAGGGTGGGGAGGGGTATTACTCAGAAGGGTGGTGGGAATGGGTGATTGGCTGATAGGTGTGGTTAATGACTGTTAACGACTGCATTTGGTCTTACAGGAAAAAGCAAGGGGTGAGATGGCTAAAAATAGCTTTATCATGTATAATGAGATAAGAATCCAATGTCTCTATTCAGACCAGGTCTCTCCATTGTTTTAAGTTTGGTAATAAGTTGCAATTCAGCAACTTCTCTTTCTAGTCTATTTCTGAAATTCTTCTTATTACAAAAGACCAATTGCAGTCGTTAACAGTCGTCAATAGGTTTACCACACCTATCAGCCAATCACCCATTCTCACCACCGTTCTGAGTAATACCCCTCCCCACCCTCTCAATATATATAAGGGTCTGGTGACTTCTGTTTCAGTGTATCTGAAGAAGTGTGCATGCATATGAAAGCTCATACCAAGAACAAACTTAGCTGGTCTCTAAGGTGGTTCTGGAAGGACTCTCTCCCCCCCCCCCATCATCTTATCCCCAGTAGAAAGCACACAGGATGCAATCATCTTGGTGTACTATGTGTAACATTTTAATAACTAACCTTAAAACTAATCACTGCCAAACATTAAGCATGTACAGGTAGAAGTGTGCATGCACACGAAAGCTCATATCAAGAACAAACTTAGTTGGTCTCTAAGGTGCTGCTGGAAGGATTTTTTTTTTTTTTACATTAAGCATGTAGATCTGAGAACCAGTGTGGTGGAGTGGATGAAGCATCTGACAAGGGTTCAAATCTCCCCTAGACCCTGAAACCACATGGTTGCCTTGGGCAAATCAGTATCTCTTGACCTAATCTACATGCAGGGATAAAATGGGGGGGGGGTAGCTCCTATGCTTGTCACATTGGTCCTCGTTGCAATAGTTTCTATTCTCACCAGAATGGCAAGAGAAAAAGAAAGTTTGACAAACTCCGACCTGGCACTCGAGACGCACTGATGGAACCGAAAGGGCTGAGCGTATGAAATGTTGCAGAGCTAGCAGAGAAAGGTGAAAAGGCACCTCTATAAATCTGATAGCGAAATTTGAAAGAGTAGCTGGTGGAGAGTAGCCAATCCTTCTTTTTTATCTTCCCTTGTCAAAATACTGAGCACATCACAGCACATAAACCTAAAGGCGTCCCAGGAGTAAAGAAACACGACAGCTTTAAAGGGTATCGTGGAATGCCAAGAACGAACTGATGCCCTTATGATTAATTTTTTTTGGGGGAAATAATTTAGTGTGATTTAAGGATCAATTTTAAAAAGGGCCATTGATCATTCATTCACATGCATTAATGTTACTGCAAGCTGAAGTCTATATCAAGCCATTTTGTGGGTCTTCCCCTGTAATATGAAACATGGCTTAATTAACAGTGTGCTTGAGCCTTCTGCATTCGTTTCTTATTTCCTGTCTCCCAGGCACCATTGAAATAATGCTCCTTTCAGTCTTGTGCATCTTGTGAATCAAGCTTATGGCTCAGTTTAATGGGTCTAATATGAAGCAATCTGTTAAGAGGTGGAGGAAACTTGCCTTGGTACCCAGGAGGCGACTATATAAATGCTATTGAGACCCCAGGCAGGAAGTAGAGAAACAGGCTTGCTTAGGTCACTTCCCACAGTGATCGTGGCTCGTTCTTCTCAGGGCATCTACAGTATTTAGTAGAAGAGCATGACCAGCAGACCCTCCCTAAGATGTAATTATTATTGTAAGGAGTACCCGGTATATGTGCTTGCTACCTAGAGATCTGCTGGTAGGAATGAAGAAAGAATTGGTCTGGTCTCCTTTTCACAGCAGACCAACCAGACATGACACATTTGAACTTGCTTGTGGATCAGAACAGAGGGCCCCATTTGGGTCGCACTTTTTCTCGGATTTTGCAGTGTGGTTTTGAAGCAAAAAAAAAAGTGGTGCACAAAAATTTCACACAGACATGTATGCAAAATACTTTATGAGGAAAATATTTGGAAAAGCTTTTCCTTAAAAAATAATATGAAAAATGTGTTGCACAGCACTGGAAAATGTGTAATTTACATTAAAATGTGTATTTTAAGAGAAGCATGAAAGGCATTGAGAAAAGCGTGTAAAAATGTGTACAGTTTAAAAGAACATGAAGGCAACATTCACCTCACATCCTCAAAAGTTCATATTTCCTCGCTAGTTCACTTGCATTACTTACTGATGGCACCAGACAGGTGAATGAACAGTCTCCCTATAGTCTTATAAGTTTGTTTTTATTAACTGAAAAGCAGTCGTGGGGAGGTGCCTGTTTGAGTGGAGGACTGGGGTGAAAGAGGCTGCTTAGCCCATTTTCCCCTGTAACGTAGAACACGTGGACACCCATATAAGTTTTGGTTTCATGGCACTGAAGTGTTTTTCTTGTCCTCCAATTTGGCCCGTGAAGGTGGGTCAGTTACCCAAGACTTACACATTGTTGTCCTATCCCTATAGGTATAATTAAGAACAACTGTTTAATTAAAAGATTGTTCAGATATGAGCATATTTTGCCCAAAGATTAGCAGTCGGGCCAGAGCGGAAGGAGCTGAGATGGGAATAATAAGATTTCACCCGAATTCCTCCAACAATATGATTGTATTGAATATTCTTAATGGTCTTCGATTCGCAGGCATTGCCAAGTTGAAATGAAATATGGGTGGGGATCATATCTTTATGTTCAAAAGCATCCCTTCCTTTCTTACTTCGATTCATGCCTTCTACTTCTAGCAGCCATGAATGAGACAATAGGATGCTCTTGCCTGACTTTTCCCCCCCACCCTCTGGCTGTCACATTGGGGTGATTGTAGACACAATACCTTTCCACACAAAGCCACAAAGAAGCCACTCCATTATTGAGACAAGATCAGAAGATACTTTCCTAGCACAATAGGGAAACAACACTACCTTGTATGCTTCGAGAGGTTGGCAAATCTCCATTCAGCTTAATCTTCCTTCCTTTCTTTTTTTAATCAAGCATTTTCTTTTCTTCTCTTTGTTTTCTCTGAAGATGCTCCAAAAAGATTCAAAAAACAATGCACTCCCTTGCCATCTCTCTGCTTGGGGTAAGGCCTCAGGGAGAGTTGGGTGAATGTGAAATTAGAAGGCCTAATTAATTTCCCCAGATAACTCAGCAGTGCGGCTATAACAAACAGATTCCTTTCAATGCCACTTTCAACCAGCTGTTGTTGTTGTTGTTCAGTCGTTCAGTCGTGTCTGACTCTTCGTGACCCCATGGACCAGAGCACGCCAGGCACGCCTATCTTTCACTGCCTCCCACTGTTTGGCCAAACTCATGCTAGTCGCTTTGAGAACACTGTCCAACCATCTCCTCCTCTGTCGTTCCCTTCTCCTTGTGCCCTCCATCTTTCCCAACATCAGGGTCTTTTCCAGGGAGTCTTCTCTTCTCATGAGGTGGCCAAAGTATTGGAGCCTCAACTTCAGGATCTGTCCTTCCAGTGAGCACTCAGGGCTGATTTCTCCTTGTGCCCTCTATCTTTCCCAACATCAGGGGTTTTTTTTTTTTTAATAATCTTTATTTCAAAATATTTTAAAAGAATGCATTCACACACAAATATACAACAAAGAAAAATGGAAATTATACAATACAAACACAATCACAAAAAAGATAACCAATAACCCCCAAAAAACCAACAAAAAAATTAAAAAAATGAAAATGAAAAATAAAAACAATGACTCCCCATCATTTGTATCTCGTTTCCCTCTACAGGGTTTTTTCTAGGGAGTCTTCTCTTCTCATGAGGTGGCCAAAGTAACAGCAGAGATCTCCTTAAAAACAACAGCAATGCCTTGCTGGATCAATCCATCAATAGTCCAGGGATCCTCTCAGTTTTGGTCCAAAAGTTAGCCTTCCAACAGTGGCCTAGCCAAATGTTTCTGAATTTCCCCTTCCAACCCCACCTCACCCCAAAAGCTTTTATATTTTCCCATAAACTCAAGGTTAACCCAACACATTTTGCTGCCTGATGTGAAGGATCCTGCCCTTCACACTTCAATTCCACAGTCTGACAGGTGAATGCTACATCAGCACTGGCAATGGCCGTTGTATCCTCCTCTGCTTCTGAGGACATCAGATTTTAAACAGCGCCAACAGTACAATCTTTTACATGTCTTCTCAGAAGTCCTGTCACATTCAGTTCACAGGTACCGTATTTTCCGGCGTATAAGACGACTGGGCGTATAAGACGATCCCCAACTTTCCCAGTTAAAATATAGAGTTTGAGATATACTCGGCCACAGATTCTCCACCTGGCGTATAAGACGACCCCCGACTTTTGAGAAGATTTTCCTGGATTAAAAAGTAGTCTTTTACACCAGAATATACAGTAAATGGGTTTCTATAGGATGGTGTTCCAAGTTTCCCATCTTCAAAATGTAATGAGGATGTCATAGGCCTTCCTGTCTCCACATTTACACCATACTTTTAAAGCACTACAATACCACGTTAAACACCCCCTGGCTTCCCCCCAAAATTCTGGGAGCTGAGAGTTGTTAGGAGACCCCTCTACCCATCCTAGAGTTACAATTCCCAGGGTGGCTTAGCAATCAGTCCCTCTTCCCAGGGAACTATGGGAACTGTAGCTTTGAGAGGGGAATAGTATGTCTCCTACCAATTCTCAGAACACTTAGCAAACTATAGCTCCCAGAATTCTCTGGGGGGAGCCATGACTGTTTGATATTACATTAAATGCATTGTGTGAACATGGCCCGTGAATGGTAAATAAAACTATCCTTCTGTCTTGACTTGATGCATAGGCCTACAGTACTAACTCTGATTTATGATTTTACACTCTAAAAAAATTGTTTGGCTTGCATATTGTTTTTAAATGTTTTGTTGTGAGCCACCTCAGCATCCCATGGGGAACTGAAGGGCAAAACAGAAATATTTCAAGTACTGCAGCTCAGTTATAAGAATCTCTAGTGTTTAGAAAAAGAAAAAAGTCAGCTCTACGAGAGCAAATAATATCTGGTAGGCTTTGAGGGATTGATCGATATTTTTTTGACCAAATGAGAATGGAAATGTACAGGAGAGGAAATAATTTTAGTTGATGGCATTGCTGAAAGGTGGAAGAAAAGCAGAAATAGCTCTTAATTGATTGTCAATACCACTCAGGAAAAATCAAATTGCTTTAATAGCTAAGAGAAGGACAGCTTCTGAATGAGTCATATTTCCCAGATAAGTGTGTTTATTTTTTTTTTAAAAAAAAGGGGAAAAAATCCATCCACACATTTAATGGAAATTGACATTAGTCTTTCAACCTACCATGCTTGGGCCACAGTGATCTTGAGGATATGTAGTTTTGATTTAGGCAGGTGACAAACATTTGATTTGTTTTGAAAGTGTGAGGGCTACAAAGGAACAGAAAGCTATCTGCAGTCCAGCTTGTAAGCAAATGATTCAAAAATGCCCACAGCAAAAGGAAATTGCACCAAATCAGCCAAGATTGCAGCGGCGTTCCTCGGAAAGACAGTGGGAGCAAACAAATTCTACCCTGATTCTTAGGTATATAGCACCTCCAGCCAGCAGATGGCATCATTCTGTTCTTTTACTGCTTAGACCAGCCTTTCTCAACCTTGGGTTCCCAGATGTAGTTGGACTACAACTCCCATCATCCCTGACCACTAGTCTTGCTAGCTAGAGTTGATGGGAGTTGCGGTCCAACAACATCTGGGGGACCCAAGGTTGAGAACCACTGGCTTAGACAGAAGGATACTAATATTAGCAATGGGTGAATACATCAGATTACCATTGCATATGAGGCTCCATTGCATACTAAGGCCTTGCATGGTTGATTCACTGAGATCCACGGTTTTCAGGAGGGACAGGCTCACTATAACTTGATGTACTATGATGGCCTTCTGCTAACAGCCACCAGTGAAGCACATTGTGTGTGCATATGGGACAGGGATAGCTCTTCCCTCCAAGGAGTCTATAGCAGGAGTCAGCAAACCTTTTCAGCAGGAGGCCGGTCCACTGTCCCTCAGACCTTGTGGGGGGGCCAGACTATGTTTTGGGAAAAAATATGAACAAATTCCTATGCCCCACAAATAACCCAGAGATGCATTTTAAATAAAAGCACACATTCTAGTCATGTAAAAACACGCTGATTCCCAGACCGTCTGCGGGCCGCATTTAGAAGGCGATTGGGCCGCATCCAGCCCCCCAGGCCTTAGTTTGGGGACACCTGGTCTATAGTCTACATTTTGGCAGTGAATAAGACGACACTGAGAAGAGAGAGAGAAGGAAGACACAAAAGAGTCATTCACAAGTGCCCTTCACCTCTCCATTGCGTGTGTCAATGTGTGTGGGGTGACTGTACCCCACTAGCCCTGCACCCCACATGCCCACGAGTTCTCCTTCCACATGATCAGGAAAGCTGCATGTTTGAGGCTCCCAGTTTGCATGGCGGTAACTAGAGCTTGTATGCACACTGGCTTGCTGTCCAGACCTTGGACCAAACACTCAGAAGGCATTCGGTTTTGCTAGCAGGCACAGCCACGCTCCCCTTCCACATGTTTGTAAAATGAGTGCAGGCATTTCTGAATGGCCCTAAGGTGGGATAACCAAATATTTTGCTTATTGTTTGTGTATATATGTTAAGGACTGAGCCAAAAGCTTCACAGAGAAGAGATGTTTACAGGAGAGTTAGTATGCTGTTCTGGGCAGATATGCTTACTGGTCGAAACAACTTCTAGCTCTCTCTCACACAGACACATTCAGGGAAAGAGAGGCATACCAAATCTCTTGTCTGCCTGCTTTACTACTTTCTGAAATAGAGATCTGTAAAACTATGGTGAGCTGCAATTACTTTATATTGGCTGATTGCTTCCAGAGTCAAATAGAGGCAGCTACTCTAATGTGCTAAGTCAATCTGTTTTAGCTGCTAGGAAGCCCAAAAGCAATCCATTATGGCTATTGATGCTTCTTTTGTCTTCCCCTATTTTTATTTGCATCCCGATGTGTTTGTGTGAGGAAGTTCCTGCCTTCCTATTATACAGAACAGCCTTGAGCAAGGTAATCTTGAATTTGTCACCTGCTCATCAGCGTCTTGACGTGCCACTTTCCCCCACAGGGGTATTTGCTGTTTTCCGAGATAGTATTCATCTCACTCACTGTCAGAGGGCAGTTTCATCCCATCTAATTTCCTTCTGAGCCATTTGTAATGCCTTGTAAAATAAACGTCAGGCTGGACCAGTGAACACGCATGGAACTCCTTCTTATCAAGTCAGGCCTTCTCAAGGGGGAAGTCGGGGAGAGGAGAAAAATGGTGGACATTTCAACTGCAGTCCCTGATTGTGTTTAGCAATCTCCTCCTCTTGGTGTCTCTGTAACTTCATACCACTCGATGAGAGATGAGGATAAGTTCCTTCAAGCCTACATCCTGCTCTTGGACATGATCAATTCCTCACATCTTGGGAATCAGGACAGGAGCACATCAAAGACTTTCATGTGCTTTCTCATTTGTAGAACATGGTGTGCAATCAGACACAAACACTCTTACATTGCTACATGGGAACACCCCACATGATCATAGAATCATAGAGTTGGAAGAGACCACAAGGGCCATCCAGTCCAACCCCCTGCCAAGCATTCCTGGCAGATGGCTGTCAAGCCTCCCCTTAAAGACCTCCAAAGGAGGAGACTCCACCACACTCCTTGGAAGCAAATTCCACTGTCGAACAGCTGTTACTGTCAGGAAGTTCTTCCTAATGTTTAGGTGGAATCTTCTTTCTTGTAGTTTGAATCCATTGCTCCGTGTCCGCTTCTCTGGAGCAGCAGAAAACAACCTTTCTCCCTCCTCTATATGACATCCTTTTATATATTTGAACATTGCTATCATATCACCCCTTAACCTTCTCTTCTCCAATGCATCCCTGGAGGTGTGTGTGGCTACCTATGTACACATACACCACACATAGTGCCCCCAGCTAATTTCTTATCTCCTCACCACTCCTCAAATGGCTGTTTTAATGAGCTGGGGTGGGGAATGATTTGCACATCCATTAGGTCTAAACCTTTCTGGCCACCCAACAATCATCTACATTATTATTTATTTTCCTTTTGGCTACAGTTTCCAAAAATTGGTGGGGTTTTGGAGGAGCAGGAAAATTTTAAAGCAACATGAAACAATGTGCTGATCTTCACAAGGCTTTTTTTTGGGGGGGGGGAGTTCAGGTATTTGACAATAGTCATGGTGACCAAGTGAGATAAAGTGAATAAATTCCCTCATGTTTTTCAAGCGGTGAAGTGACTAGCAGTGAACACTGGGGTGCAGTGCTGTCCCTTCTGCTGTCTCTCTGGTGTCTGAAGAAGCAGGGGCGGAGCTAGGGGCGGGGGGCCGGACCGCCCCGGGTACCACCCTGGGGAGGGTGACACTCTGGGGGCAGGCCCCACCCCCGCGATCGAGCGCGGCAACTTTTAAAAGGCTGCAACGCGCGACCAGCAGCACAGCGTCTGTGCTGCTGTTCACACGCTGCAGCCTTAAAGGTTGCTGCACCGCACGGAAGGGGTGCCGGCCAATCGCGCCCGCCATCTTGGGGCTAAATGCTTTAGTTGAGATTCCTGCACTGCAAGGTGTTGGACTAGATGACCCTTGGGGTCCCTTCCAACTCTAAAGTTCCATGATTCTATGCTCTAATAAAATTGCTTCTCATTTTCCCATTTGACCACAGCTTTTATAGCCTGGACACTGAGATCCTAAATCAGTTTGCTATCGATTCCCGTCTGCTCTCAAAGCCTGGAAGCATCCAAGACTCAGCACATTGGTTAGCAATTAGCTAAGCTTGTTCCAAGTCATTAAAAAGTTCACCGCAAACAATTAAGATGTCTGGACAAACAGGTTTTTATCCTAAAACCTTTGAATGGAAAATCAGCTTTGCAGCCCCAAAGATCCATTCTGATTACTGTCCCGCTCTGACTTGCAGCCCTTCTGAACATCAAACTGCAATGATTGCCTCTTCAGAGTGTGTATTAACAATGAAAAGGTAGCTTTTTGGAAACATATTTTTTCTATATTAAATCTGCCTTAAACAAATATATTTAGCAAAAGTCTTCAGTGAAAAGAAATACTCGTTCCTCTTCTGTGTGATCAGAATCCACTCTCAGAACATGCTCTGGCAATATGCTATTTTATCTTGGTTGGATTCAGACAAAAACATAGCTGGTGCTTGTCCTCTCACTGGAAGATTATTGAGCTAGTTAATGCAATGCTTTGTCCACTTCCACATCTATATCTCTGACATTTGCAAGATGTACATTTACCACACTTTTATTTTAATTGGATTTTCCTTCTGCAATACAAATCCCCCATATAAAATATTGCTGGTTTCTGTCTCCTTTGAAAAGTAGTACGTCTATTCCCAGTCCTCACCCTTGATTGTAAGAAGGGCTTATTAAAACATAGTTTGCATATCCTTGGAAGTTAAGCCTGTGAAATAGTCCTTCTAAAGTTTCATTTTCATATCTCCGTTGTTAATTTGGAATGCAATTCCACTTCAAATGCTATATAGAATGGTCAATTAAAGAGACCCGATTTGTATGAGGATTCCCCCTTTTATATTGCCACCAAACTGGCTGACCTATATTTCTCCCACTAGCTGCAAAGTGACTCCTGAGATGGTTTAATAATTCATCCAAATCATCGTAACCGTATATACCGGCGTATAAGACGACTGGGCGTATAAGACGACCCCCAACTTTTCCAGTTAAAATATAGAGTTTGAGATATACTCGACCACAGATTTTCCACCCGGCGTATAAGACGACCCCCAACTTTTGAGATGATTTTCCTGGATTAAAAAGTAGTCTTATACACCAGAATATACTGTAACTGTAATTAATATATTAATTAATACATACACATTTCGAATTGACAGTATCACACCTGCTGAAGACACAGCTCTTTACCCTGGCCTTTGACACCTGAGATCATAGAATTGTAGAGTTGAACAGGGGTAGGAAACCTAAGGCCCGGGGGCTGGATGCGGCCCAATCGCCTTCTCAATCCGGCCTGCGGACGGTCCGGGAATCAGCGTGTTTTTACATGAGTAGAATGTGTACTTTTATTTAAAATGCATCTCTGGGTTATTTGTGGGGCCTGCCTGGTGTTTTTACATGAGTAGAATGTGTGCTTTTGTTTAAAATGCATCTCTGGGTTATTTGTGGGGCATAGGAATTTGTTCATTCTCCCCCCCCCCCCAAAAAAATATAGTCTGCCCACCACAGGGTCTGAGGGACGGTGGACCGGCCCACGGCTGAAAAAGGTTGCTGACCCCTGGAGTTGAAAATGACCCTGGGGATCATCTAGTCCAATGCAGGAATATGCAGCTGTCCTATAGGGGATCAAACCTGTAACCTTGGTGTTAACAGCACCCCACTCTAACCAGCTGAGCTATTGTTGGATTTTTTTTTTTAAGACTTGCCCTATTCTCTTTTTAATAATTTGTTTTGAGTGATTTCAATGTTGTATTTTTAATTTATGTGTGGTGTAGTGGTTAGAGTGCTGGACTAGGACCTAGGAAACCAGGATTCCAGTTTCTTGCTGGGTGACCTTGGGCCAGTCACTGTCTTTCAGTCTAACCTACCTCACTGAAGAAGACTAAAGTAAAAATGCAATGGGCTTCTGTTAATATTTTGTGAGTCATAACTGTTCATAAGGTTGTGGGTTTAGTTTTCATGTTGTCAATACATACTGTCGCCCTTCATATATTTTTGAAACAATTTAGTACATTTTTATAATTATAATATATGATAGATGCCATATTTGTGATGTTCTATTACGTATCTGTTATTTATTGTTTGTAAACCACTTTGGGATTCATTTGAATGGAAATGAATTGCAGGCGGTTGGACTAGATGAACCTCGGGTCCCATCCAACTCTACAATTCTATGATCCTATGAAAAGTGGCATAGAAATATAATAAATCAAATCAAATCTTTTTTTTAAATTGTTTTAGATTCCATGTAAAATGTATTTATCTATCTGATCAGTTTAAATCAGTTTGTAATAGCCAACTTTTTGATTCCAATTACTTTTCTTTATCATGTCTGCCGATGGTTGGGATTTATTTCCTTCTTTGTTGTTGTTCCGCCTAAGCCACTGAGCATCACAAAACGCCATAGCGGTGCGCGACACCACTAAAAATCCGACAAGTAACAACAGATTTTTAAAAAACCCACAATTCTTCAAAGAGAAATCTGATACTGCTTACTGCGTTACTGCTGGTTTGTATTTATGACTTTTTATTTTACAACCTGTCACTATTGTTTTATCCCAGGCTGTCTCTGAGTACACTTTGGGTAGGCAGGCAGGGCAGAAATTGTCTAAAATAAATATATTAATACATGACCGTTCCTCAAACATCAAACAAGGTTATGTATTTTTAATGCAAATCAGCATCTAACCAGGACAAAAAAAAAAAGCCCTGAATGGCTTCAGGCCATGAAATTTGAAGGACCACGTCTTCCTACAAGATGCTGCCCATCAGGTGTGGTTACTCAGGCTCTGCAACGGATTCAGCTGAAGCCTGGATACCAAACTGGATCGGTTCAATTTGGTGGAGGGGAGGATGTGGGCTATGCCTGAGTTGGGTGAAGACAGTCCCAGACAGCCCTGAGTCAGGTCCAGACACCCAGCGGTGAATCATTGGGCAGGAAGGAGAGGCAAGAGACCCATTTTGGAAGGGTTTTTTTTTTTCAATCATAGGTGTTACTTGGGTTGCAGGACACGGCCTTTTCAAGAGTCCCAACTATGGAACTCCCTCCCGCTTTGATGTCCTGTAGAAAAGCAGTTAGACATTTTTGTTCCCCTGCACTTTTTAATGCTCTTTCATTTTACCTCATTATGGTTTTTATTTATCTGTTTTTGGCTTTGAAAACTCTTTTTAATTGCTTTGATATTTGATTCTTATTTGACATTTGAAACTATATTGGGAGCTCTTTTTTGGAACCAAAAGGCAGCATAGAAGTATTTTATAATTGAAAGGGAGAAGTCAGTTTAAAACAAAAACAAAAAAACCCTCCCAAACTAACAGTCACATTGAACAACTAAAATATGTATTTGACAGTCTGTAGACACAAAATATGTATTTGACAGTCTGTAGACGCGGGTGGCTCTGTGGTCTAAACCACTGAGCCTAGGGCTTGCTGATCAGAAGGTCGGTGGTTTGAATCCCCGCGACGGGGTGAGCTCCCGTTGCTCGGTCCCAGCTCCTGCCCACCTAGCAGTTCGAAAGCACGTCAAAGTGCAAGTAGATAAATAGGTACCGCTCCAGCGGGAAGGTAAACGGTGTTTCCGTGTGCTGCTCTTGTTCTCCAGAAGCGGCTTAGTCATGCTGGCCACATGAACCGGAAGCTGTCTGCAGACAAACGTCGGCTCCCTCAGCCAATAAAGTGAGATGAGCACCGCAACCCCAGAGTCGTCCGTGACTGAAGCTAATGGTCAGGGGTACATTTACCTTTACCTTTAGAAAACAAAATGACTTATACTCATGGTATTATTTGGCAAAGCCATTCCAGACACTAGAGCAGAGATCTGCAACAATTGGGAAACCTGGGATACGTTTGGAAATCTGTCATGAACACTTCAAAATGCCCATTTCACGGGGGGGGGGGGATGGTGAGGCCCTGTCAATCGGGCAAACACCCACCCCACCCAAAGAAATAAAACAGAGACAACAAAAAAAACCCAGTCCCCTGTCAAAGAAGGGGGGAAACAGTCAACCCTCCCAACCAAAAAAAACAACAAAAGACACAACTAAAGTAAATGGGAAAGGGGTTACAATTTATTTGTTTGTTTCATAAAATGTGTACACTGTTTGAATGTTAAGAAGAAAAGCCTCAAAGCGGTTTACAGGAAAAAATCCAACCTATAAAATTATCAATAGTAGACTAAAAACAGATTAAAACTTGCATCAACTTTCGGAACATCTGGGTAGGCTTGTCTCAGCAAACATGCTTTTAGGATGCCTGCCTCATATTAGTAGGCAGGGAGTTTCAAAGTGAAGGTGCTCCCACACTAAAAGCTTGAGTTCTATGTGGCACCGGATAGTGCCAGTACATGGAGGGAGGTGTTTGAGGGCTCTCTCATGCCAACAGGCACTCAACTGAGGACTCCAGAACTTTGTAGTAAAACCCTTAGCTTTACCTTGCCTATGTTACATTGCAGGGCGGCATCAGTCATAAGGCAGGGAGGGGCAATTTACCACGTGATGCCGATTGTTTATTTATGCATGTTTAAAATTGCTGCCCACTTCAAACCTTCAGCATCCCACAAATTTGCTTAAACGGCAGTGTGTTCTGCGCGTGAATTTCAATTAGATATGAACGAAGGTTTCTGTGGTCCACAGCGAATGTTCTCTTCTCTCTCTCTTTTCCTTTTGCTCATCAGCGGAGGGAGGGGAAGCAGAGTCGTTCAGCTGACACAACCGAAAATCTGCTAATTTCTCCTTTGACGCAAGTCTCTGCTTGCATACCAATGGAATCTGATTATTTAAATATAAATAACCACGTTTCCCCGGACTCGGCTCCTGTTGAAGTTAACGGGCGACTCTGAAGGGATTTGCCTCACCGATGAATTTGGCCCGTTAACTTAACATTCAGGCAACATCTTTCCGAAAAGAAATAAGTGCTGCACAGATGTGACGGCTTCAGCTTTGTTGAAGCCTTCTGCAGCAAGAGAAACACCATATGCAGGAGAGCGGGGTGGGAATAGGCTTGTGTGGGTGTAGGAGCAAAAGGGTCTCCCAGTGGGGGAAATTTGAGAACAACACAATGAACAGTCCTTCTTGGGAGAAGGGGGGGGGGAGAGTTAGCTTGTATTACAACTTGCCTGCTTTAACTTGGCGGCTCGATTGTTACTCTGCCAATTTCCCATTAGTTTCCCACTTGTCAAGTTTAAAAATCTTAAAGGCTTATGAAAAATCCATAGCCACGGGGAAAAGGCAAGGCACCGATAATGTATGCAATCTAATTTAACGTTCTTGCAGAATATTGAGGAGCAGCATTTTGCTCATATTTCAGAAGTGCAGAACGTGTGTGTGAGAGAGGGGGGGGAGGGAGAGGGAGGGAGGGAGGGAGATTCCCTTTGAGTAGAACTTATCTCTTCACAAACAGTGGGTGGCATTCCATTTTACACAGAGTAGGCCCGCTGAAATTAGGGGGCGTGGCTAAGTTAGGCCCATTAATTTCAGTGGTTCTACCTTGAACAAAACTTAGTTGAAGACCACCCTATATCTTTGCATTTAATGTGACAGCAATGCCTTGTTTGTTTTTTTAAATTAAGATTTTCTTGATTTACAAAAGTGTGTGCAATGTCTCTCTCGTATTTTTTCCATGTAATATTTTTACAAATCAGTTTTGGTTGTTGAGACATTAGGAAGAGAAGGGGGGAAGAGATGGGTGGGATGGAGAGATGGGTGAGGTGGGGTGACGATGTTTCTATTTTCCTTAATATATGTAGGGTTTGGTGTCAGCGTGTAGGTTCTCTGTTGTTTACTTGTGCTTCTTTGGCAGTGAGAGAGGTCGGGATTGGCATAGGGTGTGATTGCTCATTTGTGGTTGGCTGTGGTGATCTTTGGTTTCCACAAAAACCTGGCAATCCAAAGGCCTATATCGCCTAATAGATTTTTATAAAAAATAACAAACCTCTGTCAACACAAGAAACACAGGACAAATTAGAAGATACCCAAATGACCTGGTTAACACAACACCAATTACATACCCCCTTAAACAATCCAGCAGTAAAATCAGCAGGAACTAGACCCCTGACAACCTTCGGAAACCTCATCCTAATGACAAAGGGACACGGCAGAGGGATAGTATCCGCAATATACAAAATACTACTCAAGAATCCCACGAACCCCCCTAGACACAATAAAAAAACAATGGGAGTATGACATAGGATATGAAATCAACCCCACCCAATGGACCAGAATGTGGTCTAAATCCCCCTTTAAATCCATATCAATGAAAAGAAGGGAACTCACCCTAAAACTAACCTACAGGTGGTATCTAACGCCAAGAAAATTAGCGCTAATGCACCCAGGAACCTCACCAAAATGCTGGAGAGGATGCACCTCCACAGGCACATACTTCCACATGTGTTGGGAGTGCCCCCAAATCCAACCATTCTGGACAACAACCATACGAGAAATATGTAAGATAACCAAGCAAGTGCTAGAAACCACCCCAGAATTGGTCTTACTAAACATCTTCCAAGACAATAATGCCCACTTACAACACAAAGAAATCATAATACAGCAATGCCTTGTTTAATGAAAATCGCATGGGGGGGTGGATTTAACCCTTTCTTCCTCCATGCCTGCTGTGATCAACATCATTATCGGTCGGTGGTGGTGCGATGGTGGGGCAGCAAGGGAGAAACAGGTTGTGGTGTTTGGGGGAAATGGGGGCCTTTGGATGACTGAGGGTGGTGGAGCTGAATGCAGAAAAGTCACAAGGGGGAATGGGATGGGATATAGGAGTGAAGCAGTAAGGGGGATCAAGACTATGGAAAGTTTCGAAGTTAGACATGAGAAACAACCAGGAGTGGAAAGGATGGTACTTCAGGAGTATAATATAATACAACCCTACTCAAGTGGAATTCTGCTCATGCAATGGGACTTCCTCTCCTTCTCCTGTGGGCCCCACACACCTGCTCTGGAGGATTTCCCAGCCTTCTGGAGCAGATTACCTCTGTAGAATTCCTTCCTTCCTTCCTTCCTTCCTTCCTTCCTTCCTTCCTTCTCAAAGCACATGTTTTCCAACACCCAATTGCAAGTAAGTCAATGTACATGTAACTGAAATGATCACACATTCTCCCTTGGGATGGGCTGTGGCTCAGTGCCAACACCTTTTCATGAGCTTTTCGTGTAGAAGATCCCAGGTTCAATCTTTGGGATCTCCAGGCAGGAAAATAATGATAATAATACCGGGCTAGATGAGAAAGCGACCTTATTGAAGAATTGATCAAATCAAAAACGAAGTAGAGAAAGGTTAGCTCATGGTTTTAAAGTATAGAAAATCAAAACTGTCCATTAAAATGTATTTATTGAATGCACTCCCAGCAAAATGCGGCTTTTATTCCTTTTGATACATAGTAGTCAAGCTCTGTCCAGTCCTGACTCAAGCATTGTAACTCTCAACAGTGAAGCAAGTCACAATTATGTTTTCCTGTCAGCAGCAGCAGCAGCAGCAGCAGCAGAGAAAAGCAGGAGAAGAAATTTCTCTGAAAATATTTTCATTTTTGAACTCTGCATTATTTTCTTGAGTTCTTAGTATTTCATACCACCTGGCCTTCTGCAGCTTTTACACCAAAACATCTCCATATCTCCATATCTCAAACTGATCTCCATCCTTGATGACGTGACAATGATAATTATTGTTTTATATGACAGGATACACTAAACCAGCCCCATCAGTAGAAGCCCTGCTCAATAATGCACAATGGGGCTTTCCTTATCTCTCTTGTGCCCCCCACCTCTCCAAAATTGGTCCAGAGGGGCAGGAGAACCCCCAGAACTGTGCATGGCATTAAGAGAGTGAGGATCATTCCATCTGGCAATGTTTGCACAGATTGAATGATTGGAGGGTTGTTAAATTTCACCCCATGATTTTTTATTGGCCTTAACAATCTTCAGCTCATAGATCAGGTGGCTATATATTTTTTTCGACTTCCTGATGCAAGCAATTACAAGGGATGAGTGCAACTGTTCTGCACCCCCGTCGTACCAGGGTGGATTTGTGGGTGCCAGAATTGCTTCTGTAGTTCAACTTAGATATATGCACATGCCCTATTTGCGTATCACCTGTTTGCGCATGAACACTCCATAAGTCCAGCCTCCATAAGTCCAGCCTCTGGTGCAGGCAATGGTAGTGGACACACCCTCTTCTCATTTTATTGTATGCAATTGGGTCATGCAAGGTGACATCCTGTGGAATCGAAGGGCATCCCAAAGGTAATATTGGAGGCCGTCTCACAAGCCCTGAGCATCATGGTCCCTAGATGATGTGATCATCTTGTCCCACTTTGTGAAATGGCTTCCAGGTCTTCTTGGGATGTCATTCCTGGTGACCATCTCACATGTGCCAAGCGGTGTTATTCCTACCCACTGGCTGCAGTGGATGTGATCGGGGAACATGAGGCAGCCTTCCAGAGTATCCCTGGGATGTGCTGGCTACTCACAACACTAGATATCCCAGGCATTTTCAAAAGGGGTTAGAATCCATGTATGTGTGCAAGGAGATGGGTCCTGTTCTCACTGCAAAATCTAAGCAGCACATGGCATTTCATTTTGGGTTCTACCTGACGTGAAACTCAGGGGCACTCCTGGCGTTTCCTAGCTTTCCTAACTTACATTGCTCTGGACTTGCTGGCACTAGTTTGACACAAGATGGACAGCAGTGATTAACCTGCCCTTAACCTGCCCTTCAGCCATTACCCATGACAGTAGGGCAAGACAAGGAGGGCCATGGTATACCGGTAATTGCAGTTGCCCCCAAATTCCAACTTTACTTTTTGAAGTAAAGTTTCAAAGCAAATGCAGAGATTAAAAAAAAGAGTTTGTAAGAAACTTTAGAGAAGGAGGTGCGGTCTGCTCATTCCTACATGTTTCCCAAAGAAAACATCAATGTGCGTTAGTAATCAAAACAGACGGAGGGTGTCTTTTGCTAGATGATGGGTATAGCACTTTCTTTCTTTCTTTCTTTCTTACCTGCCCTTCACCCTAAGCCCCCAGGTGCTCCCCTATGCATAGTACCAAATGGATTACTCATGAGGAATTAGGTTTATGTGGCAGGTGTACTCATATGCACAAAGAAATTAGATAGCCCTATTCTGTTAGCTCAGCAGAAATAAATTAAAGCTTGGCTTATGTCAGTAGCTAATCTGAAACAAACAGTGAGTTCCCACTCCTTTCAAAGCACAGCATGATATTTGACAGCAGGACCCCTCACCCTGCCTTTTAGATACCAAGTTTAGATCCTTTCAGGAGATTTCTGCCTAACATTTATATCTAAAATGGCGTCTGACAGTCCTCAGAGTCATTCTCTTTTTCTGTGCCACTGGATTAGTCGAGAAACCAAAATAAGCCACACAGGATTTGTAGAATTTTAGAGGGATAAATTTCCTTCTCCATTTTCTAATGGTGCCATAGCAAATTGTTATTGTAAAACCTGAACTCATGCAGGAAAAGCCTGGTTAAAAAAAAAAAAAAAAGATCCTTTGCTCTAGTAAATGACTTCAAGGCTTATCATGTAACAATAACGGCTTTAACATTAAGTCTAGAAGAGCACATCACAAATTGACTATAGGAAGCTGCGAATTCCATTATTTTCAATCAAATCAGGTTACAATCCATTTAAATTCCCACTGCCTTTTGTAGTTAAGTCTGGAAATTTAGGTTGCCTGCATAGAAGTGGGCTAAGCTACATATTACACACAAACCTAGGCCCTGTGGGCCACGTGACATGTAATTTGGTGCCACTTACATTTTTAGACTGGTTGGTTGTCCTAATAACCCCCTTTTTTAACATGAAAAGCTGCTTTGTAATTGAGAGATTAGGTGCCGAGATGCTTAACCCTTGGAATTTTGCGCACTTGAAAAATACCTTTCTGTTTAAGCAAGTTATACTTTGCCTATTTACTGAACTTACTTTTTACCTTGTGGCAGCTGTTTGCCTTAAAGGCCACATTATTTTGGTTTATGAACTCATTTTCATGATTATTGTGTAAACTTCTTTCTCACCATCCCTGGAGCATAGCTGTCTATCCATATTGGAAATAGATAAATAATAAGTAAGTAAGTATTTGCAGTCCTAATCTATTTGAGAACTTGCTTGAAGGACATAATAATGTTACGATCTGTACATATCGTTGGACCTTCAGCCTTCAAAAGATTAGTGAAGGACTGCAGGTCAGTCCGCTGCAAGTCTGCATTGGATTATAAGCTTTTTCTAGGCTTACCAAAGTCTTCCAAAAGCAACCCTCTTTGTAAGAAGAAAATAGCTTTTTTCCCTTCCCTTGGTTATAAGATGTTACTTCGGATGAATACTTCTAATATGACATAATGTGCACCAAGGTTTCTAGACTCGTTTGCATTTGAAAGCTGTGAGCCCTTTTGCAGGGAGGGGGGGCGAGAATGATCCATCAGCTTGATGTCAGAACTGTTTACTGTGATATAAAAGGCTTGCTCTGCTCCATTACAGTAGCTTAAAATATTGGAGACCCAGCCAAAGCTCTGCTGAGCAACACAAAGCCTAATCACATCATTTCTGTGTGCCTGTGCAACTTCTGCAGTAGCCTGGATTTTGGTAATCATTGAAGAATCACTTATTATCTATTGGAGATCCAAGTTCTTACGCTGGAAGAATATTGTCTCGCTATTATCTGGGAGATGTATAAAGGGGCGATAATGCATTTATGCAGTTGGGGAATCACAGTTGTTGGTAATGATTAACATCTCTGGGGAATTCTTGTTATTCTTAATGAAGAGCTGTCTCAGTAGTGGTTGTGCTTTGCCTTTGGACAAAGCGAGTCTCCCAAGATGACAGTTTTTGAAATTCAGGATAAAAAAAGAAAGGTTTCCACCCCACCCTGATTCATCCAGGATGGGAGCTGACTTTGCAGTCAGTCATAGATTTATGCCATCCAGAGAAAACTTGGCAAAGCTGCAATGTCTAAGCGATTAATCAAACGAAATCGTTCATTAAAGATCTTCCAAACAATTAAAAATGCTGTTCGTCCCCTCAGTTAATTGAATGTCATTTTAGAGGAGCATCTCATCTTCTCCACTTTCGGTTGTGTCACCTATTATCTCCCCCAACACATTTGGGTGAAAAGGAAAGTAAGATTGATGCAGGCAAAGAGGGTCAGAGTTCTCTCGCATGCCAATTCTGTGGCCAGTCCTTACCACAACTCTTGCAGAAGTTGTTTAAGCAAGGGGAAATTATGTTTCTCTCCCCATGGCCACAAAGCCAAGATTTTGCACTGGGCATTTCCAAACAGATTGCGAGGCTCCACTCTTTAACCGTTTTATTTGGCATTTGGCCACATTGAAATCGGTAGGATTTCCATCACAGAAATCCATAATGCGGAAATGATATTTCACCTCAGGCCAATTCAGAACTGCTGGTTGTCAATATATGTTGAGATAAGCAAATTTTACACGAATTAACCAATCGGCCAAGCAATCAGTTGTTGTGGTTGTAGTTATACCCCACCCATCTGGCTGGGTTCCCCCATAATAAAATGACAATGGCAATATGATAAATTTTTAATGTTAGTTCTTCTGCGTGCAGTAACCCACAGTAAGATAACTTTGAAATTACATTTATACTGTTGAAGTGGGGTGGAGAACATATCTCCCCCCCCCCAATGTTGTTGGATTACAATTCCCATCATTCCTGACCAGTGGTAATGCTGATTGAGGCTGATGGGAGCTGAAGTCAAACAACATCCGGAGGGCCACAGGTTCCCTTTCTAACAAGTCTAGTTTAAAGCAAAAGAACCCTATGAAGTAAGAGCAGTAGTCCCTCTGCATTTGGCACCTGGGCAACAGACCAAGCAGGCACACACACCATCTGGTCATAGTCGTGGGGTCAGTGGGTGCATTTCCTCCCTGTTTTGACAATGAATAAATTGCCACCCTTATGGGAAAACATGTCTGGTACACCCTGGTTCAGTGACTGCTGAATTCACATGCCATGCATTATTAGTTTTGAATGATGCAGTAAACCTTCAAGCAACCCATGATCCAGTGCTTGTTAATGACTGTAAAGGGGGTTTGTTGTGAAACAGCAGGTCACGCCCAGTTACGAGTCAGCCTGGTTAGCAGAATTCACAGGCCATATTGGACTAGGTGGAAAATACCGAGTGCACTCCTTTAATATTCCAGTCCACATTCTGTGTAGTATAGCAGAAAAACAGACTGGGAGCACCTCACTCTGAGGTGACCTTTTGGCAAACCTGACAAGTTTGCATTGACTTGCCCGAGTTTATATATATATATATATATATATATATATATATATATATATATATAGCATAAGCTTTAAAAAGCTTGTAAATGACATCCGGGTTTTATAAGGCACGCATCTTGCTTCAGTGAAATAACGTTATTAAGACAGGTTGAGCTGACTGTAAATTTTGCCAAGGAAAGACAGCTTTGGTGGTAGAAATAGGATACGTCTGCTAAATGGAATTTCTCCAATTAGGAGGATTAGTAGGTCATTTTGTGCGTTGATTTAAGCGGACCTGCTGGAATAGGAAATAGAGTTGGGGAGTTCATTGAGACTCTGGTGTAGCATGTAATGAGAAAGGGAAGCTACAGGACCTAATGGAAAACAAAAGCTTTTTCCTTTGGCTGGTTGCAGCTCTGGTTCCCCTTTGAATTATGCTTCCATTAGCTTCAAGCAGTTCCTGGAGTAGTGAAGCCCTCGCTTCCAATTCATTCATAAGCTGATCCATCGTGGGCCTAATGGCCACAGAGGATGCTCTGTGTAAGATTTGCTGCTGCAGCCTTTTAATTTATTTATTTTTATAATGATGCCACGAGAGACCGAAGTGTGGAGCAAACAAACCACTTAGCATTGTGCGGCTTGGGCTGCGGCTGCTGACGTTGGCGTGGCTACTGCCACGTTGGGTTTCAGATCTCCCTTGGGAAGGTTCTCAGAACTGCTTCCATGCATTCACCTACTCAAGGAACATTTCACTTCCTGCTATCATAGCCTTCTTTATTAAAAAGGTGTTGAAGCTTTTGGGTTTCAGCAAAAAGGCTGGCATGCGAGTAGCCTATACATGCACACTGGGCTGCATCCAGTGTTACTACTTAAACATAAGTTAGTCACATCCATCGATTCTAATGGGTCAGCTAAGGGTTTTGCGATGGTAGTACCATTACTGCTACAGAAGCGTTGATGCTCACACCTGAAGATCAGAAATAGAATGGTTTGCGCCAATGATTCTGAAAGGGTGCGGCACATCACTCCGGCGTGGCAGGAGAGGGTGGCAAGTGTGGCGGGAAGATTCAAGGACAATCAAAGAAACATTTAAACATTACATACACACACACAACCAGATACAGCATCCCTGCCTCTTTTCAGGAGCATTGGCCATTCTTCTACAGTCCTCCATGACATATTGTTGTGAACAGGGATTTCCAACTCTGACAAATATGAAAGATCAGAAAAGAGAAGGGCTTATTTGTATTGATGAGGAGATGAGAGTTTGTCTCAGATTACATCTAATTACAATAGCTTACCCGGAAAAAGCAAGCTCACACCTCTCATTGAGTTTGTATACATACTTAAGGTACATATGTAAGAAGCTCGTTTTTAAAATATATTTTGGGAATGATTCATGTTCTTAATGTAGCTGCATTGTTTTATACTTTCTGGATGGTCTCATGATCATATTATAAAGTAGTTGTGTTCTATGTTATAAATCAAGCACTTCTAGGAGTTTGTTTCTTTTTGTTTTCTGTTGTATTTCTTATTGATTGGGGGGGGGGGGTTTGACGCAAGCAAATTTTTATTCTGAGAGTGTGGCCCAGAGAAAAAAGTTTGAGAACCACTGATTTATGCTTTTCTTTTGCTATGACTTTATCATAAAAGAAGTTTTACAAATTACTGTTATTTACCTTGAATCTATAGATTTTGCAAGTGTATGACCTACCTAGATATTCATTTACAAACCACTGACTTGGTTAAAAATTGACGCAGTCAGTTTGTTGATAGGCATGCCCTTTTCTCCCCTCAATTTCATTGAGGCTTCTGTCATTCAAGGCAGGAGAAAATCACTTGCATATAAAGTCTTGTTGAAATCCTTAATAACACTGTGTCTTCCTCCCCTAGCCCCTAGCTCAAATTTGATTCTTAGTTCTGTCTCAAGGAAACAGGAAGCAAAACACCTGTGGCCTACAGTTATACAGCTGACAACGACCATGGAGGCGTTAACATTTCAGAGCTACGGAAAGTATAACTTAAAATGGACTGGCCCACTAGATGCTTGAGCAGTACTCAGTCCAGTTAGGTGATCAATCCCTGACCAGGTCCTCCCCTTTCAACAGGTTAGTTTGAGAGACCTAAGATTAAAGAATGGTCCGTGTTGAGATCTGGGGGTTTTAAAAGCTCCTTTAAAGCTTGGCAAGTGCCTCTTTGACCTGCTGTTTCAGCCCCATAAAAAAAGCTTTAAATAATTGACCCAATCTTTTAAAATAGACTGGAAAGATGGATGGAGGTAGATTGTGAAGGAGATAAATGGCCATGGTAGAACATTCATTTTTTATAACACTGATATGTTCGTGCTCTGAAAGATTTATCCATGTCGAGGATGATTTGAAGCAGGATATCATCGATTACTCTTAACCACAGATTTAGTTTTCAAAGAAACCTACATACCAAGATAGACAATTTGTAAGGCTGCCAACCAAATAAAGAAACTTTGGGTGGTTAAGCATCATTCTAACTGATTGATTCTATTTAAATAAATTTGCATAGCTTCAACTCCTCAATACAAGTCTCTTGCTGAGAAGTAAAACTGCCACACATGGCTGGAAAGGAAGATTATCTATTACAGTTACATCGGGAGAGCCATAGTAGCCCCCGAAAAATTCACAACTGTGCCGTTCTATTTCAGTCTTATCAATTAATCAAAGTGTCAGTTATGGAATGAATTAGTTAAAGCTTGAAACCCTAGGAATTTGGAATGGTAGACAGTAAAAATGCTATGTTTAGAATCAGTGCTGTTTTTCTAGGAAAAGAGGTGCCGGAACTCACCACGAACACCTCCTTCGTTCTCTTAGAATGGCAATGGCGCCCACCTGAGAGGTGCTGAAACTGAGTTTGAGTGAACACCATGGAGGAATCTGTGGTTCTTCAGATGTTGCTGGAGTGAGGCTCATTTGTGACTGAGCCAGCACAGTCCACTGGTCAGAATAGTGGGAGTTAACAGGCCAATGGCTGAGCATCCCTTTTACATCACATTCTAAAAGGAGCAGCATTATTTGATACATGTAAGTCGTTTAGAAGTGGATACCTTTGTTAAAGTCTGGGGAAATGATACAGCAGCATCTGCATATAGTAGGAACTTAAAATACTTCTTGTTCAACTTCATATGCCGGACGTCTGCATCAGAGTTTCAGCCGATGTGCTGGGCTATGCCAGATATTCTCCAGTTTTGATTTTGGGGTAGAAACTTGCAATATTTAGTGAGTGGGCATTTTTGGCCCCCTAAAAGACTCTCCGAAAGAACTACCCACACACCTAAATTGTGCAAATATTCATCTTTATCCTGTAAGGTGCTAGTTTTCCATTGGCTGCTGCATCCAGTCTGATTAACCCACATGATGACATCACTGTAGGCAAGTGAGGACATTTGAGAGAGAGGGCAGATGAAGGCAATGGAAGGGGACCTCCAAGCTGAAGGGTCGGCTACGAATCTGACAAAGAATAATAAATGAAGAAAAGGAAAACATTGCTCAGAGTGTTGAAAACTGCCCAAAAGCGAATTAATATCCGGCTGTGCCAAAATGTTTCTAAATTAACAGTGAATGGCTTTTGATATTTTTATTTTCCTGGGGAAGATTGAGGAGATGGAAGAGAAGAGAGGCCGTTTGAACTTAAGCTGTTAGAGAATCTTCATAAACCACCCTCCTATTTAGACCTTTCCTTGAAATAAATTCAATGGAACAATTCTCTGCTGTGTTGGATTCTGATAGATTTGGTTTCAATTCTGCCTGTGTGAAATGCAGTCATTTATGCAAATGCCTTATAGAGCGGTTGATAAATTGTGCTTCAGACCAAGCTAAATCATTTTGCTATGCAAATAAAAATCAATTTTGCAGCACTTACCCAAATTACGGCAATGAATTTGGTTTTGCTGGTGTAATTCTGAAAGCTGGCAAAGGGATAGGATTCTGCTAATTCGGCGGTGTGCTGTTTACATGCAAATGGGCAGGTTAAGAAGCCAGCGCTTAAATTTAGGGCTGTTGCAGTTGGGCTTAAAAATTATTATTTTCCCCCTCTAGTCAGCACCATTCATTTGGCCATCCATCAAGGCCGAATGTTTGGAGGAGCAGGTGGGAACTGCATTTCATTTGTCCTCCTCTGGAGGGCCAGAGAAGGGGGGCAAAGATATAAAATAAGGTGCAGACAATCCTGATTTGGCAGGGAGCAATCCATAGCTCTGGATGCTGGCAGAGTTGTTCCAGGTCACTCTGCTAACCATGGCAGCAAATGGTTTTCGTCCCCTGAGTCAGAGGATAGTCTTAGGCACCTAAAAGACAACAGTGACGATGCCTGTCTAATATTTAATGGAAGGAAACTCCAAAGGGGTCCACAAGATTAAACCCCTGATTGACATTTGCGTACTTGCAACATGAAATGGTAGCTTCAGTTGTGTAGACTCCATGTGTCCATTTCAGTGACCGGACAAATCTGGGACCACTCTGCTGCTGACTGCCATCAAGCTCCAATGTATTATTTTATTTGTGCCTTTTAAATTTAAATCCTGGCCTTCATCTCAAAGGAAGCCCAGGGTGTCAAACGCATGAAGAACAACTGAAAACGTCTTTAAAACAATTCCCAGTCAAGTGCAGACTTGGGAAGATCTCTACTTAAAAGGCTTGTTGGAAGAGGAAGATTTTCAGTAAGTGCCAAAAAGACAACAGAGACAGCCCCTGTCTTATATTTAACAGGAGAGAATTCCGAAGGGTAGGTGCCATGACAGAAAGGGCTGATTCCTTTATTCTGTGGAATGAACCTCCTGATAAGATGGTATCTGCAAGAGGCCCTCACCTGCAGAACACAGTGATCAACTGGGTATATAGGGGGTGAGATGATCTTTCAGGTATCCTGGTCCCAAGCTGTATTAAGAATATAGCATCCCACCTGTTAACTCTCAAAAGCTTAAAGTGGCAGATAGAACTTAACAACAAAACGTTGCAGTGTGCAGCATCCCATTCAGCCAGTTATACCTTCTGCCAGGTTCCTCTATGCCAGTAGTGACCAAACTTGGCCCACCTGTTTTTGGACTACAACTCCCATCAACCCTAGCTAACAGGACCAGTGGTCAGGGATGATGGGAACTGTAGTCCCAAAACAGCTGGAGGACCAAGTTTGGCCACCACTGTTCTATGCCATTCCTCCACCCTGACAGTTTTCCACCCTTCCTCCCATACTCACGGCCAGTCAGCATTCTGTGGTTCAATCATCATAGGGTTCCACCCTACTTTTAAAAAATAAAAAAGTGTACTCCTGTTCTGCAGACCTTTGGGTTCCCTCATGTGCATGGATGCAGCCATTTTGGCTATATAAGGACTCACACTTTTCTCTGAGCTTTGAGAAGAGAGGCGATGAAGATATTGTTACGCTGCTCGGAGCAGGGTGTGGAGCAAAATGGCTCAGTCTAACCCTGTCTGCTGATGGGATCCTGAATCTGAAGTGGATCTGAATATGGGACTTCTTCCATACCTCTTCCATGATTAGACTGAGATGACTGTAAGATCATAAGAAGAACTGTGCTGGATCAGAATAAAGGCCCATCTATTCCAGCATTCCATTTTCACCATCGTCAACCAGATGCTTCTAGGAAGCCCACTAACAGCACATGAGCATAATAGCACTCTTCCACTCATGATCGCCAGAAATTGATATTCAGAAATTGATATTCAGAGGCAGTAAAGGTAAAGGACCCCTGGATGGTTCAGTCCCATCAAAGGTGACTATGGGGTGCGGCGCTCATCTCGCTTTTCAGGCCGAGGGAGCTGGTGTTTGTCCACAGACAGCTTTCCGGGTCATGTGGGCAGCATGACTAAACTGCTTCTGGTGCAAAAGGACACAGTGAAAAGGAAACACTTGTACTGGTGTGCTTACAAACTGCTAGGTTGGCAGGAGACAGGACAGAGCAACAGGAGCTGACCCATTGCACGGATTTGAACTGCCGGCCTTCCGATCGGCAAGCCCAAGAGGCTCAGTGGTTTAGACCACAGCACCACCCGTTCTCTTATTGGCAATAAATGTAGTCACCAAGTAATCACTGAAAGCTTATCCTCCACAGATTTACCTAAAATGAAATCCTGAGGGACTTGGCTTTCCTTTTCAAATTCATGGATACATGTTTGGTGAAAGACCATAGCTCAGTGAGCATATGTTTCGTATGCCAGGATTCAATCCTTGTTCATTCAAAATGCAGCTGCGACCACACTTGGAATACTGTGGGAATTGTAGCTCAATGAGCAGAATTGGAGATCTAACTGTTTGAAATGGAACAATATTGCTTTAAATGTGGCTTTAAATGTGTAGTGTATATGAGACCCGGTAGTATTCATAAAGCCAAAGAAATGGGTTTGGTTGGCTGTTGTTTTTTTTAAGCAATTTTGACTATTTAAAAATACTTTCACAAGCAACTTTGATGTGGATATGAGAGAGAAAATAAATTCCAATCCTCATGACATTATGTTTATAGTCAAGCTTTCGAATTCAATGAGATATAATCAGAAGCTGAAGTGGGCTATTAGGGGCATGAAACATTTATTATTTTTGACACTTTCAGAGAGAACAAAAGAAAAATAAATTTAAAATGTTTCTTTTCTCTGGTTTATTCAGACTGCTGCACGTTTCAGCCAATGAAGGTTGGCAGCTTTGAAGTAAACTTATAGGCACACTGTATATTTGCAGAGAAATGTCATATCCATCAGCTTTTGCCGATTCAAATGTCAAATGGTGTTCTTTTGCAAAAGCTACCTTGTTTTCAACAATTGAAAGTTGAAAATGCTTTTGCCCCCGCCAGGGTCCTGGGATTCTACTGATCCTTCCTGCAAAGAAAAGGAAGTTAGGCTAAGGCTCCTTACCACCACTGCCATTTGAACAGGTGAGCAGGTGGCAGGAGCTAGCTTAAAGAGCCCAAGTGCTGAAGAGGACAGGGCTCCTCCTCTGTGTAGCTATTAAAGATGCAGGATTTGGAGAAAAGCAAATACATTTCCTTTTCCTGACCTTGAATTAATGCATGTGTTACTATAAACCACATGAGGGCACTGTTTGTCCAGCAATCTAGCCACCACTTGTTTATAATATTTGATTTGTCTAAGGTAGCTCCACCCCTAAAAGCTGAGTCATTTTGTTTATTGTTCTCTCCCAACTTGTTGAGACACAATGTTTGCTGTTTTCTTTCTCTCATAACCACTCATCCTGTAAATAATTCCTGCATGAATAAATCCTTTGAACTCCATAAAAGGTAAGTGATTTTTTTCACTCTAATTCACACAAGCTGCAATTTCTGCTAGCACAGGAGTGCTTTCCTTTTCTGCTTGTGGCCAGTTTGTTGTCATGGTTGCCTCTCCTTTGCTCACAGAAAAAGCAACCAAGTGGGAATGGTAGTGCTAAGGAGAAAGAGCTGCCACCAGCAGCTGTCATCTGAATGTGTTCAGAAGCTAGAAAGAATGAGTCCCTTCTGCAAGGATCAGCACAGTGCAATGCAGGGATGGGGGTGGAAAGGATCCTCCCCAGAGACCCAAACCAGAAAGAGAGCAGGCAGGTGGCAGTGAAAGTGGCTGATCTCTTAACTTCAGCGGTTCAGTGGCGGGCAGCTCCAAGACATGATGCCTGATTCCAGACCTGTTCATGACATAGCTTTGACTTGTCTTCAGGAAGCTGAAGCCCAATTAATGTTTGGCCAGTTAAATGCCATATTTAGTCTTCCTTGATCTCCTAGCTACAATTCCCAGCTCACTGGAAGATGAATTGATCAATAAATCCTCTGAAAATTGTAGCTTTGTGGGGGGAAACTGAGATTTCCTAACAACTCTCAGCACCCTTAACAACCACAGTTCCCAGGATTCTTTGCAGTGGGAAGTCATGACTGTTTAAAGTGGTATGATAGTGCTTTAAGGGGAGTTATTGGTTTATTGGTTTGAACTTCTGGTAGGCGGTTTTCCAATCAGGGAGCCTGTTGTTGTTGTTGTTGTTGTTGTTGTTGTTGTTGAGTCATTTATTCGTGTCCGACTCTTTGTGACCCCACGCCAGGCACTCCTGTCTTTCTGTCATCTCGTTTGGTGGCTTCCGGCACTTCCAAAGAATTTCATTCATTCTTAAGATTTTGGAAGGGCTTAACAAATGATGTGAATGGTGCCAGGGTTTGTCAAAAACAAACAAACTAGGGGTACTATGATTTATAAGTAAGCAGTGCTTGCAAACTTACTGTATATTCAGCTTTCCATGGTCTTATATTGTTTTACCCTGTCTTGTATTACTTGGTTAATGTTTTGTTGGTTATACCTATATATATCTCTACCTTTCCAGCTCAAATTACTAGAAAACACACCATAAAGTAACTAATACACAGAAACAATAGGTGGAGAGGGGCAATAGTATTTACCTCCCAGCACCAGTGTTGCTGCAGCTTACTGGAAGTAAGAGGGGGAAGGGGGCAAGGAGGTGGCTATGATGCAGAGGCCCCACTGGAGCCCACCTGTTGCTCTCACCCAAGCTGTGCCAAGCTCCCAGCCACCTCACCTTTCCCTCCCCATAAGCCATAGGGTCACTGCTGCCAGGTGGTGGCCAGGTGAGTGTCGCTGCCCTGCCCCTCTGGCTGTTCCTGCTAATCCATAAAAATAAGTTTTAGAAACAGCATGTCAGTAAAAGCAGCATAGAAATAATATCAACGTTCATCAGAAGAAAACACATCAACCAAAGACTGAAAACCTAGGAAAACGCTCGTAGCATCCCTCGCCATCCTCTGTGTGTTCTAAGCTTCAGCTTTCCTGACACTGTCTGAGCTTCTCAACTCTACTTGTCCATAGGGACCTGACCTGCCTTCCATTTCTTTTATACATCCTTAAAAAAATGAAAATAAAAACCAGCTCCTTTCCAAGAGTTCCCTGAGACAAGGGCTTGGTAGTTAAACCAGCTAGGCACTGCAGCTCTGTGTGGGAAATAGAGGTCTCCTAACAACTCTCAGTACCCTTAACAAAGTACAACTCCCAGAATTCTTTGAGGATGACCTGGGAGGCCAAGGTTCAAATCCCCATGAAGCCAAGATGCTCACTGGGTTACCTTGGGCGTGGGTTACCTCACAGCCACTCAGCCCAACCTACCTCACAGGGTTGTTGTGAGGTCAAAACAGGAAGGAAAGGGATTGTGTAAACCCCTCCCCCTGAATTTCTTGGAGGAAAGGTTGGATACAGATGCCATAAGAAAAATGAATCAGAAAGCTTCACAAATAGTGAGATGGCTCAGAACTGAACCAAGGGTGTGGGTGGGGGTTCAGTTATTTCTGTAACGAAGCATTGCTTGAAAAAGACGTTGCAGTTTTCCTTTCCTTTCCTTTTTGAAAAGTCAATTCTATTTGAAGTTAGATTGATGGTAACAGAACACACACAAAGCAATAACTTTTGAGGCGGGTTACATGCTTCTAAAAAACAAACAAACCCCAAGAAGCATCTGGTAACCACAGGCAGTGGTTATTGCAAGTCTCTCACAACCTAATAGGAGATGGGAAGAAATAAGAAAAAAATCAGTTTATTGTCTCGGGAGGCTTGTCAAATTGCTTCACTGCCCCTTTCTCTGAAATTTCCAGGTGCATCACTTTGGGACCTCCTTGGTTCAGTAAAATAATTACAGGTTTAAAAGACTCACTACATTCGTTTCTTTCTTTCTCTCCCAGAACAGTGGGTTCTACTTTGTAAGGGTGGAAGAATATATATATATATATATTCTTTTTTCACCTTCACAAACCTAACCCTCCCATCACCCTAGAAGCCAGCATACAGAAACCTCAACATCTCGTTAAAACGTTTTACAGCTTCTCTCTTGTACTTAGATGTCATGGTTTGACTCGCTAATTGAAATAGACTTGGCATCATGTCAGACAAATGGTAATGCAACACAGAGAGGGTCACATTTCAAAGACAGAAGACCCTCTCGTCAGTCTGCATCACAACAACAACAACAACAACAACAACAACAACAACAACAACAACTGCCTTGTGTATAGCGTGTCAGCAGGTTTGTTTTCCTCAGAGAATCCCCTACCCAGACACACACTCCAGATTCTAAGTACAGTGGTACCTCAGGTTACAGACGCTTCAGGTTACAGACGCTTCAGGTTACAGACTCCACTAACCCAGAAATAGTAGCTCGGGTTAAGAACTTTGCTTCAGGATGAGAACAGAAATTGTGCTCTGACAGCGGGAGGCCCCAAAGTGGTGCTTCAGGTTAAGAACAGTTTCAGGTTAAGAACGGACCTCCAGAACGAATTAAGTTCTTAACCCAAGGTACCACTGTACAGTAATCTGATCCCTAGCACAATGGATTTGTATTCTGTAGAACAGGAGTGGCTAATCTTTGGGAGGCAAGCATCACATTAGTCAACACTCGGGAGTGGGGGTGCATATCAAAATAGGTGTGGCAGAGAGAGAGAGAGAGAGAGAGAGAGAGAGAGAGAGAGAGAGATAGATTTTGGGGGAGCAGGGTTGTTCAGCCTTGTAGTTGACCTTCCACTAGTTAAGCAAAGGGTGATATGTTTGAACATATGGAAGCTGCATATGGATTACCTAATCACTATAATGGCCCAGCATGCTGGGTGCCTGTTTAATGGGGAGAGGGAGAAAACAAGGCCCTCTTTGGATGTATGGTGTGCACTAGGGCTGGGAGATATATCAATATACAGTGGTACCTCTGGTTACGTACTTAATTCGTTCTGGAGCTCCGTTCTTAACCTGAAACTGTTCTTAACCTGAAGCACCACTTTAGCTAATGGGGCCTCCCGCTGCCACTGCGCCGCCAGAGCACAATTTCTGTTCTTATCCTGAAGCAAAGTTCTTAACCTGAAGCGTTATTTCTGGGTTAGCGGTGTTTGTAACCCGAAGCGTATGTAACCTGAAGCGTATGTAACCCGAGGTACCACTGTATCGGCCAAAACCGGTTTGCGGTTCCTATAGTTTCATAATTTTTGACCTGGCAATATGTCATGAATCATGGTGTGTGTGTGCTATGCAAAAATCTAAATGTGGGGAAACCCATGAAGCCAGCCAGTGCCTCTACACAGCCCCATCCTTATTTCAGACATTGTGATATATTGCTATATTGCTATATTTAGCTGGTGATATATCATGATGTTGAAAACCAGATGTCGCCCATCCCTGTGTTGGACACAATACTACTACTTGGATGGGTTGTGTCCTGTAAGAATACTGTAGCTCTGTTATTATTTTAACTGTCCTGGCTCACTCCAACAATACTAAGAAATGTAATTTTGTGCAGAGTGTTCACTGGTAAAGATCCCTAGCACACCCAAGCTACAGTTCCCAAGAATTCCCAGTGATAGTGCAGAATATTTTATTGACTAACTATGCTTAGAAATCAGCCCCGCCGATTACAATGGGACTTAGTCTTCGGGGATTGTGTATAGAGTTGCTCAGTCTTCTTCTCTAGCTCAGAACCATCCCCACTGACCTCTTATCTTATTGAGATTCCTGAAATTGCTTGTAAATGTATCAGGGATAATTCAGTACTGCACTCCCATTAGTCAAGCACAATCCTTGCAGCAGTTAGAGAGATGCACTCAGTAGGAACCCCTTGGGTGATTCCTGCAGTGAGCAGGGGAGAGAGAAAAACCTTTTGCTGCTAATGCAGATGTACCCGTTCTCTCATCGATTCTGGACACCCATTCAGTCACACAGCGATGTGTTTTCTACCAATATTCAATGAGAGAGTTGGGGGCGGGGGTTGTCCTGAGAAAAGTCCACGGAGAAAAAGTCCAATCCTGAGAAAAGTCCACGGAGAAGGAGATGTATAGGTCCATAATTGAAGCCAGATTCTAATTTCCATGCATATTGTTTCTGTTGAAGTGCTCTCTAGCGGTGGAATATTAATATGTCTACCTAATGAATGAATGCACTAAAGGAAGTTCATTACGCAATTGTGTCACAGTCTACGTAAGAGCAGTTCACAAGGACTGCTCGTTTTGCAAGGGAAAAAACACACAAAAGAACCAAGATCACAACTGACGTAATGCCAAACAATCCGAATTAGTAACACCTGTATCTCTTGGTTGTATACCTATATATATTCAGCTCTACTTGGTATGTTTGTTCCACCCTCTATACTCTTGTTGTTCTGTGTTTGCGCATCTACTTCAAGTGGTATGTATAACAGCATTCATTTGGCGGGTTGATAACATACATTTTGGTTTAAGATACTGATTTTGTATCTCCTTTATATCATATCATACAGCGTATTTGGTGCTGAAGAAACCTATTTTTATTCCTGTTGTTCTGTGTTTACGCATTTACTTCGAGTGGTATGTATAACAATGTATTTTATGCGTTTATAGCGGACTTTTGTTGTTGTTGTTTTTTTTAAAACTGATTTTGTACTTTTGTATACAGCGTTGTTGCTGATGAAGCCTAATTTAGGCGAAACAAGGCTTAAAACCCGGGTAACCTTGTCCCTTGTTTGACGTTTTCTTCGTTACTTCTTCATCCTATTTTGGAGTGGCAATACAGCAAAGTTAATTTTTGTTCAACTTTATCTTCGTGGCAACTTCATCTGCATCTTTTGAATGGCGTAACTACAGAACCATCGCCAACCAATACGACCTGCATTATATCCCTCTTGGGACCTTGATCCATAATATGTGAATTCCATGATACTTATGGATACATGTTAAAGGCATATTTCTACAGTTGCATGGTTGTACCTGTCTATTACTATGTCTGAGATTTATATTATATTTCTTTATATGTGCAATTGTTAAGAGTTGTGATTATTTTTCAGCCGGTCACGATTTTTGTGTGTTTGGCGTTTTGCAAGGGAAGGCACAAATTATCATTTGCCCATTGAATTATTTAAATGGTAATATAGATCTGAAATTTATGTAACCCAGATAAATTTCCTAGTAGACTGAAGTGAAGAGCAAATTGAATGTAGTGTTTGCAGAATGAATTATGTACTTTATTTAAATGCCTTAAAGTACAGTTTCTTGCCAGTGACCCCAACACACTGTAAACACAAGATCTGGGGAAAAAATAGCTTAGCTATCCAGCTGAAGTTTTCAAAACCAGCAGAACAAAAAGGCTAGTACTTGGATTGAGTTCAAAAAGACAATTAGGCTACAATCCTAGACCCACTTATCTGGTAGTAGGCATCATTGAAATCAATGGGACTTATATCCCAGTAGGCAACTACAGGATTGCACTGTGAAAATACAATTTCTAAAACTTTCAGGTAATGTCACACTAAAAAGAGCACAGAATTGAGGCTCTATTCATGATTAGCTGCCATCAGTAATAAGGTGACATATTTCTAATGTGTCCAAATCAAATTTTTTTAAAAAAATTCCTTCCAGTAGCACCTTAGAGACCAATCAGTTCACATGCATTATCTTGGCTATTATTGTGGGATGTAAAAAGGACAGGAGCAGTCAAACACAACTTTTGCTAGAGTAGATATAAAGGTTGTCTCAGTCCTCCAGCCGGAAGTTCCTGCCTTCCTGGACTGAGACAAAACTTCCTTGTATGTAACTTGAGATGGGTGCGGCCTCTCCTTGAAGAACCACAGGCCGGGCCTCCATTTTTGTCTCCTCAGTCTTCTCTCTCTCATTGCCATCTTAACAGCGGCATTAGTAAGATGCACCCTTGGCTCTAGGCCAAGAGAAGAAAAGGGGGACTTTCTCCCATAAGGAGATAGTCACCACATGTATACTGTTTAGTAACTTTTAAGTCTGCCTCTGGGATCCTTTGTGTGAACAGATTATTTCTTGTGAGTAAACGTTTTATACTTTGCTGAAGACTGTGTAGTGTCTTATTAAAAGAGGAATTAAAAGGGGAAGACACCAGGATAATATTTCTAATGACTCTAGCGAGTCTGTGCAATCTATCTGCTGTGTGTGTGCTAAAAAGGGAATGTTAACTCTGCAGATATTATAGAACTTGTAAACACAAATTGGGACAGGATATCTTAAACAATATATCCTCCCCCACATCCCTTAACATTCCCACAGTTATTTTGTCTTGATGGCATCAATTGACAACTGGGTATGTGTAATGTGAAATGGTAGGCCTCGGTTGCATGATAGTTCTCAATTTCTTTCAATTTCCGTATATCCATTTGATTTGACTGTACAAATCTGGGAGCCCTGCCACCTGTGGCCACCAAACTCTAATGTGTTATTGTATTATTTATTAAATTTATATCCTGCTTTTCCTCCCAAAGGAGGCCAGGGTGGCAAACGCACAAACAAGAAGCAGCTAAAAACATCATAAAAGTGGTTTCGATGCAGATACGGACTGGAGAAATCTGTCCCTAAAAGGCTTGTTAGAAGAGGAAAGTACAGTAAGTTCCAGTAGGGCAAAAAAGTCTAATATTTAGCTGGGCACTACAGGCCCTATTCCCCTAGTCTGTGGAACAGATCTGATAAAATGGCATCTGCAGGAGGCCTTCACCTGCCAAGTGTAGGTACCTTGTTCCCAGAATGTGTAGGGCTTTTATACAACAAAAACAGCAGCTTGAAGTTAAGACTGGTAACTAATTGGCAGGCAGTGGAAAAACTGGAACTACCCACAGGATAGGATTCTATACTATATCAATACTGTATTGCCAAAATAACACACATGTTAAGGGTTTGACCCCCTAACTAATTTCCCAGTATTTTGGAGCCTGGGTGCACATGAAAATCCCTTGATGCAACATGTTATAACAAAAGGTTTTTTTTATTAATGCAATTTGATTACTTTTGGAGAAGGCTATGCTTGCAATTGAAAGTGAGAAACTCAACAGAAGAAGAAAGGAAGATGTATCCTTAATAAGAAACCATGTACCATTTAGAAGGGAAGAATTCACATAAGAATTATCTTAACCTTATTAAGTGGCTAATTTACTAAGTGAAATGAGTCTAGAAATAAGGACACCCATTCCCCCCCCCCCACCAGACTCCTGTGTCTTTAAAACGGTTGCCAAATTTTATTAGCGTTCTGCTTCTCTGCCTATAACCACTGGTTCTTTCAGCAACCGTAGCGAGGGGGGGGGGGTCCATGTTGTTTCCCTTGCTTGACAATTGCCCTGACTTAGTTTTGCACACTGTATGATTTTGAAAGGCACAAAAAAGGCCAAACAGGGGTTTTTCAGGTCAACTGGCAAGTCTAGCCATTAAAGGTTGCAACAGAAAATGAGGGAAATTGGCAGATGGACCACGCAGAACCACACAGTTGCCCCCTAAATATCTCCGCTTTTCTGAAGGCTCTTCTGTACCTTCAGAAGTTACCCATGAGAAATCCAGCCACTGCCCCCCTCAGAGATTGCACAACAAGTTTGTACTGGCCAACGAACGCCATTATGAAATCCCATTGGCCACAAAAATGAAGTTTACTGTAGGCAGTGGAGGTTTAGGTTCAAGAGTTCTCCTTCTCCTAGATGGGTGACCTTCCCAGGTTGATGAATCCCATCTGCTCCTCACTTGCCTCTACAGCACATGCAGAAACTGCCCTCTTGACTGTTGGACCCACTATTGGTCTCGCCCACTCAATCCGCCGGAGCCTCTCTTTTCATGCAGGGAAAGTCCCTATTGAGACCCACTGGCTACCCTCACCTGGTTTAGCTGGCCAATCGAAGGCGTTCCCAGGGTGCAGTCACTGTTGCAGCTTCTAGGAGCCACAGGTGAGAGCTAAGTGCAGGGTGGGGATCAAAGGTGGACAAACTGCCCCAGAAGTAGCATGACATGTCCCCCATCAGAAGTACCACCACTCCCCTAACACCCCATACACCCCGCATGGCCAAATAATATGCCCCGAATGCATGCACTAGGATAAAGTGTGTATAATGATGCATACATTGGCAAAAATAACATACATAAATGCATTATACTAGGAGCAATTGTGAAGATCAGGATAAATCGGCACAAAATGCTTGTGATTTTCATCAGGACTTTTTTTTTCGAAATGTGGAAAACAGAACGTCACACTGGAAAAATGAGGAACCCAAAAGTACCCGAATCGAAGGATTTTTCCCTTTCCTAGTTACGGGTATGCTTGGCAAGAAGGCTTCCATCTCCCAGGGCCCTAGATCAAGGCTACCACCCCCCTTGCCATTACATAGACATTGCATATAATACTGGAATAAGAATAAGCTGCTGCTGTATATAATTTGAAAAATGAGACCCAGTTTAAATCTCAAGCTAGGCAGGTATACAAAGCTTCCTGTTGTGGGGACCGTGACACCTAAATTTGGTTGCCATGTCTACTTGTTTAATAGCAGCATGCTAGGGACAGGGTACTCGTGGGCCTCGGATCCGTGGTGTGCAAATGCCGCACATCTCGGTGCCAGCAACTTGGATTAGACCTGACAGTGTCCATATGGAACCCCTGTATGGGTAATGAATTATTTTTAAATGCCAGGCATCACATTTAAATTGGACCTGCAATGCATTTGAAACCAGCAGAGCTCTATGTAAAAATGAGGACTGCAGCCAAAAAAGGTCTGGAAGGAAGATGGGGGAACAAATTAACACGGAGTGCAATTAAGGGAAGGACTGTGGCTCAGTGGTAGAGTCTCTGCCTCGCAAGCAAAAGGTCTGAGGTTCAATCCCCGGCATTTCCAGGTAGAGATGGGAAAGACTCCCTGCTTGAATTCCTAGACAGCTGCTGCCAGTCAGTGTAGACCATATTGAGCAAGATGGAACAAAGGTCTGACTCGGCATAAGGCAGCTTCCTGTGTTCCTGTGTAATGAATAATCTGGGTTGAACTGATAATACTGTCAACTACTAAAGGAACGACTGGCTAAGATAAGGTTAAAAGCACACAGAGTAATTGGCAAATCAAGTTGATGGACTATGCCGAAATGGCAAAACTAACTGGCAAGCTCAGGGACCAAGAAGACAAGAAATTTTTAAAAAGAATGGGAAATGTTTATAATGTATATACTGTATATTGTAAACAGGTCAAAACTTTAGCAGGATTCTAAGTACACTTGTAATTAAATAGAAAGTATGGATAACTTAGGAAGTTGAAATAACTGAAGAAATATTGATATGCAGTTAAAATAGAATTAAGAGGACCCATGGATGGGATGGGAGGAAGTTAAGAGATACAGGGTCATCTCAATATGTGGAATTGTAAGATTTTTTGATGTAAGTTTATCTTTTTCTTGTTTTATTTTTCAATCTTTCTCTTTTCTTGCTTTATTTTTGGAAATCCATTAAAAAAAAACCCACAGAGTAAGATATTGAATCAGAAATTGGATATTAAATAGAGCATTATTCTATATGTGGCTGCGTTCGCACGGCATCTTATTCCATTTCCTCAATGTTCCCCGGACGGTTAATTTCTGCATTATATATTTCAGCTTTCATGTGACGTAAAAGCCAGTTCATGAAAACTAATGGAATATAGCACATGTTCAGTGTTCATTTCCATTCTATTTTATTCGGGGGGGGGGGGAGAGATCTGTTTGCAGTCCACATGACCCTGAAAATTGTGGGAGTAAAAGTGATTAAATTTGGGGTGGCATACACTTCTTTCCTGCTGTTTTTGTGGGGGAATTGTGGGGTACAGAAGCACGCATGTGTGGAACGGTGGGTGGGAGGGGATAGCAACATTGTTCAATGACGTTCTTTGTTGGGTCACACCATGCTCACTGGTATGAAAGAAAGTTAGCATGAGCTGCCAGCCATAAAGCCACAGTTCTATAATGCCCCAGACACCGCAGTGTGAAAGGAGCATTAGAGAACAGAACAGAAGCGCTAGCAGGAAGCCCAGTGCAATATTCCCCATGCCTGAATGCACCATGTGTTTGAACTGTTAACAATCAAACCTTGCGGAGTACCAGACAACTTTATGGCGGTCCTAGGTGGCACTGTGGTCTAAACCACAGAGCCTAGGGCTTGCCGATCAGAAGGTTAGCAGTTCGAATCCCCGCAACGGGGTGAGCTCCCGTTGCGCTGTCCCTGCTCCCGCCAACCTAGCAGTTCGAAAGCACGTCAAAGTACAAGTAGATAAATAGGAACTGCTCCGGCGGGAAGGTAAACGGCATTTCCATGCACTGCTCTGGTTCGCCAGAAGCAGCTTAGTCATGCTGGCCATGTGACCTGGAAGCTGTACGCCAGCTTCCTCGGCCAGTAAAGCAAGATGAGCACTGCAGCCCCAGAGTCGTCCGCGCCTGGACCTAACAGTCAGGGGTCCGTTTACCTTTAGGTAAGTTTAGTTGAAGTGGGGGGGGGGAGAGACATCATCCCCAAAGCACTGTCAGAATCAGGCTTGGGTTGGCAACTGGAGGAGGCGGCAGAAACAGAGGGGCATTTGATTGGCAGGAACTGGAGTTGGAGGAGGGAGATTCTCCTCATTGCCCCTCAAGCTGCTTTTGAACAGGGAGCAAGAATCCTAGCTCCTTTCCCCAGCTCAGTCATAGGAGGGCACCTGCTTTGCATGAAGAAGGTCCAGGACTCAAAATTTCCTGAGATGTATCTGTGCCAGAGAGTTCCTGTCAATCAAAGCAGGCAGGACTGTGGGCTAGATGAACCAATGGTCTGGTTCGCTTTACAGTAGCTTTGTATGTTCTTCTCTATGATTACTCTTCACCATGGATAGGCAAACTAAGGCCCAGGGGGCCGGATTCGACCCAATCACCTTCGGTCTGGGAATCAGCATGTTTTTACATGAGTAAAATGTGTACTTTTATTTGAAATGCATCTCTGGGTTATTTGTGGGGCATAGGAATTCGTTCATTCCCCCCCCAAAAAAGATATAGTCTGCCCCTCCCACAAGGTCTGAGAGACAGTGGACCAGTCCCCTGCTAAAAAAGTTTGCTGATCCCTGCTCTTCACAATCCCAGCAATGGCCACATGTAGTCCAGAGTTGATTTCGTAGAGACCACAGTATGCATGAGCTTGTCCTTCATTTGTTTCTCATTTCTTTTGCAGGGGACTTACAGTTAACAATTCTGCCTTTTTCATTTCAACCGTCAACAAATTTATATAGTAGTAAATCCCATTGATTTCAGCCTGAGCCTCAGAAACACAGAGCTAGCCTCCAAATATGTTTTCCAGGTATTGAAATAATAATAAAAAAGCAGCTCAAGTTGGGAATGAATTGGGGAAAGTCTTACTGGCTGATTGATGGAATGCCCTTAAAGTTTGTGGTTTTGCTGTTTTATGTTGGTAACTTATTGTCCAGTTTGCTTTTCACTTTGTGCCCAATAAAGCTGTAGTAAGTGCTATCTTACTCATTGTTATTTGGTTCAACTGGACATTTTCCTAAATGACCTCTCCTTTGTTAAGTTTAGATAGTTTTTAGATTGTCTGTCTGTGTGTATTTATGATTCAGTGTGCCGTTTTGGGTAGGCTATGTCCCAGAAGGTGATGCATAAGTAATAACCGCAAATCTTGTAACTTTTTATGCCAAAGGATTGAGAACCTCAGGCCTGTGGGCAAAATGTGGCCCTGCAGGCCTGTCTATCTGGCCCTTGAGACTCTCCAGAGGCCACACCCCAGGCCAAATCCCTTACCAGCCATGCCTTACACCCTCCTTCAGTGCTTTCTGCCTGGCTGGAATTTGCCCTTGAACTCTTCCTTACCTAGTCAGGTGCAGAGTAAACTGTATCACTATCATACATAAATTCACATTTTGTGAATATATGCCATCTGGTACTTGACAAGGGCACTAAAAATGGCCTTTGTTGGGTTTGTTCAAAACCTACCCCCTTGGGAAAGGCTTCTCTTGGATCGTTTTACATTTCATAGAATCATAGAATCATAGAGTTGGAAGAGACCACAAGGGCCATCCAGTCCAACCCCCTGCCAAGCAGGAAACACCATCAAAGCATTCCTGATAGATGGCTGTCAAGCCTCCGCTTAAAGACTTCCAAAGAAGGAGACTCCACCACACTCCTTGGTAGCAAATTCCACTGCTGAACAGCTCTCACTGTCAGGAAGTTCTTCCTAATGTTTAGGTGGAATCTTCTTTCTTGTAGTTTGAATCCATTGCTCCGTGTCCGCTTCTCTGGAGCAGCAGAAAACAACCTTTCACCCTCCTCTATATGACATCCTTTTATATATTTGAACATGGCTATCATATCACCCCTTGACCTTCTCTTCTCCAGGCTAAACATACCCAGCTCCTAAGCCGTTCCTCATAAGGCATTGTTTCCAGGCCTTTGACCATTTTGGTTGCCCTCTTCTGGACACGTTCCAGCTTGTCAGCATCCCTCTTGAACTGTGGTGCCCAGAACTGGACACAGTATTCCAGGTGAGGTCTGACCAGAGCAGAATATAGTGGTACTATTACTTCCCTTGATCTAGATGCTATACTCCTATTGATGCAGCCCAGAATTGCTTTGGCTTTTTATTTATTTATCAAGAGGGAATTGACTCACTATGTTTTTGAGCAGGGAAATGAGGCAAAATTCCTAGAGCTGTAATGCTAAGCCAAGCCCCAACTTAAAACACATGTTGCTGCACTGCTCCTCCAAGTTCTGATGTGAGATAAGCCATAGCGTGGCTTAGTGTGTTGTCTGAACTGGAGTTTGTCACCACTAGACAAACTATGCACTGAAAACTAAAGACCAACATGGATCACAGCTTGTGGTTTGTCTGGAGTGAGACAAACCATGGGCCTGGGTTTGGCCAGCATTCTAGACTAAACCATGATGTGGTTCATATCAGCGCAGTGGAAGGAGGCTCCAGAGAGGATCACAGTGACCACAATCTCCGCTTCCAGACCCCGCCTTCTCATTCATTTGTACTAAGCCATACTTGGGCTTACTGTTGCGTGCAAGCCAGTTCTTGGTCTCTATCAACTTATAAACCGGGGCCCTGATGCCAATTGAAACTCATAATGGCAATGGAATCTTTCCTCCCAGTGCAAATAGCAGCTGTGAGGACCCAACAGAGATCAGATCTGCGGAGGGGGCAAAGGGTTAAATTATCCACTGCCACCATGGCTTTTAAAAAGCCATTCATGCAGCCACTTAATTGCATGATTAATGTCACGTCTTGCTGAGCACTCCATCAAGGCTTCTCCAAACATTTGAAGCAGGTGTGGTTGTTAGAGCACCCTGCACACTGACCTTCTACTTGCACACTGTTTTCACAACTCCAGCCTGCTGCGCCAGTTACTGAAGGCTGCAGCGTGTCTTTCCATCTGATTCTGAGCTCCTCAGTCACCACAAATGTTTGGAAGTGGCACTGCAGGGGAGAAACATCCCTTTGCTTAATGGTTCAGAGCAGATAAAGAAGCTTTTCACAGAGGCTGCTTCCTTCCAGCTGCTGAAACGGGAGTTAATCCTGGCAAGCCTTCTCAGAGCAGAGTCGCATTGTTGGGCTGCTTTTACACTTAAGAAGCTCTCCTCCTTTCCTGAAACAAGCCTCTATGTACAGGTGATACTCAAAAAATTAGAATATCGTGGAAAAGTTCATTTATTTCAGGAATTCGACTTAAAAGGTGAAACTAACATATGAGATGGACTCATGACATGCAAAGCGAGAGATGTCAAGCCCTTATTTGTCATAATTGTGATGATTGTGGCGTACAGCTGATGAAAACCCCAAATTCACAATCTCGGAAAATTAGAATATTAAATGAAATCATCAAAACAAGGATTGCAAATAGTGGACCTCTGAAAAGTAGAAGCATGCATATGTACTCAGTACTTGGTTTGGGCCCCTTTTGCATCAATTACTGCCGCAATGCGGCATGGCATGGATGCTATCAGGCTGTGGCACTGCTGAAGTTGAATCCCTGAAATAAATGAACTTTTCCACGATATTCAATTTTTTTGAGTATCACCTGTATGTGGGAGTCTTTCTCACTATACTGTAATTATATTTCTCAAAATGAAGAGAAACTTAATTGACCAGGATCCATGGAACTACTCAGATTCACATGAAAGACGTGAGCTAGCTAGACCAATGGAATGACTGGCTTTGTTTTCTTCTTGGATCACCCTGCGGCCACCTCTGGGTTTTGGAGGATCCAGACAAGGAATGAGCACCCACTCCGGTGTCAACCCTCACCCTTTCTTTTCCTCCTTGCCAGTAAGTAGTAGCAGTGCTAAGGAGAGCAGCAGCACTGATGGAGTCTCCAGTCAGCAGCAGTGGGACTATCTGAGGCACTGAGGCTACCCAGGTCTGCTAACCCTGGAGCACTGGTCCTGCCAATGGTTTGCTTGATCCTGCCAATAGTTTCCCCACAAGCATTTGGTTGGCCGCTGTGATAACAGAATGCCAGACTAGATGGGCCATTGGGCTGATCCAGCAGGACACTTCTCATGTTCTTAAGGCTACTGTTCAAGGAAAACAAATCTAAAACTGCCTTGTGCTTACAGAACCACATGCATGGTTCTCTCAATCCCGGTGATTTGCCTCCCCTCCTTAATCCTGGCCATTATCTTTATACCTTCATCCTTTTAAGAGCACAATCAGTGTTACCATCCCAACCTTCATTTCTTCTTCTGCCAAGTTTTGAATGGCCCTGCTTTGCAATAAGGCATGCAAAGCTTTCTAGCAGCATAGCATACAGATTATTATATCAAAATATACAGATTGTGGAAGGTGCTCAAAATAGCTTTGCAAAACCCAGTTACTTCTTTAGGCATCACCCTGTAAGATTATTAGTTCTGGGAATGTAGAGACCCAAGTCTCCTGCAAAGTTTATGTTGTCCCCAAACCATAGCAATATCCAATAGCGATGAGAACTCAGTACTTTCTCTTCCCATTACAGCTTTGTTAGAACTTGTCCAGATTCAGGGTTCATATATGCAATAAGGCTGCAGTTCTCTGCACACTTGCCTGGGAGTCAACCTCAATAAACTTAGGTGGTCCAGTTTTTTAGTAAATATGCATAGGATTGCTCTGCAGCTGAGTGAGCGAATCTGTCCATTTCGGTTTCTCATTTGTTCCAACCCAAAGTTCCATTTGCTACTTTCTGCATCAGTTGGCAAACTTTTTTTTTTAGTTCTCATGTAAATTTGTCAGCATTTATGTGCACATTTCTCCTAACATGAACATTTTTACATGTGATTTTTCCTACTACAGACTTTTTTTTTTTGCAAGCAATTCTCCCTGACACAATGCCTTTTTAAAAATGCTGCTTTCGATAATGAATGCATTTTTTATGCATGGCCGCCACAAAATTCAGAGAAGTGTGAATTTCAAAGAATAACTGTATTTCGGTTTCCATATTGTCTCTGGGAGTGCCTGCCAGGTAGGTTTGCAGCAAAATGAGTCCCAAGAAACATCCCCCCACACACAACTTACCTAGCTGTAACACTCTCTCCTTTTGCTGGCATGTCTTTCATAGAACAATCTTTTATAAAGTTTTATAATTAGTTTTGTGCACGTGCTTTTGCAACTGGTCTCCTGGATAATTAACGGTGTGTGTTCATGCAGAATACTCTAGGGGATACTGTATAGCTCATCCACATAGCACTGAAGTCTTCAGCTCTGTCTTAGCAAAGTCCAAAGATTGTCTGTCTGAGGCTTCTTAGTTTCCAATTAACCTGGGAAGCACCTTCCTTTGCTTCAGCTAGTGAACTAAGCATTTTAATTGTTAAGTCCCTCCCTCCCTTCCTTCTCTTCATGGCATAATGCAGGCACGTCCAACAGGTAGATCGTGATCCACCGGTAGATCACTGGACGTCTATGGTAGCTCACTGGCTCCCCTGAAGAAGCTCAACAACTTTGGCTGCCCTAAAAAAAAACCTCAATTTTTTGCCCTGCACCCCAAAAAACCTCTTAAAAAAAGCTCAACAACAACTTTGACCTGAATGCCTACCTAAAAAATGGGGTTTTCCTCCTCCCCCAAAAAGCTCAACAACTTTGACCTGAACCCCCCAAAAGGTGCTAGATCACTGCCAGTTTTTAACTCTGTAAATAGATCACAGTCTCTTGGGAGTTGGCCACCCCTGGAATAATGCAAGTAGACACACCAATGTAAACTAAAAAGCAAAAGCAAATAATATTCAAACCATTTAAACCTATTCACCAAAGAATCGTTTTGCACTTGAGACTTGAATCCCAGGTTTATATCTGGTGTGAGGTCAGGTGAGGCCCCAGATAAAAGTCAGTAGAAGTCAGATTTGTCTGCAAAACTCACCTAAAGCAACATGGAAAGCTAATCCAGGCAAAACAGAGAATGTCAATGTGCTTGTGTCACTAACTTCCAGCAGCCAACTCAACAATGTTTTACCATGCATCTCTACCTTTGGCTGCAGCAGGGTACATCTGAGCATGACGCCATTTGGGAGCATCCATAGGCTGTAAGTTGAGCTCCAAGTGCAGTAAGGGGAGGATGCCTTGGAGGGTGAGGAGTGAGGAGCAGATCCTTAACTGTGTCATTGGAGTGGAGGGAGGGATACAAAGAGGGTCAAGTGGGACTCGAATTGAGGAGGAGAACACATGTGAGTCAAGCAGCATCTCCATATATTGAGATTGGAGACCCTTCAGAGGTAGACGCTCCCCTTTTAGACACTCCAAAATACATCTGCTAGTGGATCCTTCACTCAGGGCAGCAACCTGAAGGAACCACCTCAAGGGCACAGAGAGAATTAGCTAAGAGAGGTGAGGCCAGAAGGTTGTTGGAATGGGATATTTTGCCCAATCTGGTGTATCAACTAGGTCTGAGGTGGGTCAACTGCATAATATATAATGAGATGCTCATGGCTTCAGTCATGCCTTATCTCATAAGCATGGAGATGGGTCCACTCATACTTTCTGCTACAATAGTGGCTTAAATAAGATTATCGGTCATCCTCTCCCATCTTTGGACAAACTATACATCTCACATTGTCTCAAAAAGGCAAACAACATTTTACAGGGTTCATCTCATCCTGGAAATAGTCTGTTTGCACGGTTGCCTTCGGGCAAGAGATACAGAACAATTAAATCAATAATGAATAGACTAAAAAAAAAAATATCCAAAAGCTATAACTATTTTAAATGCTGTAACCAAATGATATGATCTTTGGGGAGTCGTGATGGGTGGTATGTATGTGCATGTGTGGTTGTAAATGTATAAATGCGTATATGTGGCTGTAAATGTGGGATGGCATTCAATTTCGTTGTACTACGGACAATGACAATAAAGTATCTATCTATCTATCTATCTATCTATCTATCTATCTATCTATATATATATCTATATATCTAAATAGAGGTCCCAGACTGGCCCAGATGATGCAGAACTTCTTTGCCTTTCAGCTGAACAAAAGAGCTGGGTGATTTCTGCCTGTCGCTCTCATGGATATGATTTGCTTATGCTCTTGTATGGTTTTCTGCAGCACATCCTTTGGTTATTGTCCCTGGTGGTTTAGGAAACTGTTGTTTTTCTCAAGAAAGCAAAAACCCAGTTGCCTGCTTTGTCTGCAGGAGAATCAATCCACCAGGCCTAGGCGACCTCTCTTTATTCTGCAGCACATCAGGCTCTACCTGTGTGGAAATTTCCATCTGTGTAACTCTGAGCAGACACACTGACAGGTTAGAAAAGAAAAGGTGGATGCATGTCAGCAACAGTAGCGAGTTATTAAAGCTCACTTTGTGTATTGCACCAACGGCTCCCGGTTATTTATTTTGCTTCGGCTGCGAATGATATATATATATATATATATATATATATATATATATATATATATATATATATATATATATATAAATGTAATATAGTTTTACATGTTGAGGCATTTTTTCTCATTTTTACTGCTGCCAGCTTCCCCATTTCCCCTCAGAGAAAGGCTCTGGCTCACCATAAATCCTTTGTCAGAGGGAGTGAGCAGAGACACCGATCTTTTTTCTTTTCTTTTCTTTTTTTCCTTTTAAAATAAGTTACAGCAACTTTTTAAACCTCCCCAACTCAAACAAATGCCCGACAAAAGAGGCCCGGATTCTAATTTGGCTTCATACCACTCATATAGCCCCAGGTTAGTACAGATATATTGCTCTTTTCATCTTCAATAAATAGTCTTTACAAACACTGACTAATTAATCCTCTCGGCATTCAGACTGAGTTGGATGTGCTGCTTCTACCACGTATTATAAGGTTAGCTCTCCTACAGAGATCACTGAGGGAGCTGGTGGCAGGGCAGAATTTAAAGCATTCAATCTCCCTCCCAGTAATATCGCTGCTTGCTCCTGGGGGCTGCCAGAACACACCCTTGGGTAATATATCTTCAGCTAATCACCACAGAGGCTTCCATGCCGAATCACACCATTTGCCCATGGCGTTTTTAGATTTCAAATTACGTTCCAACTCTTTTTTTTTTCCTTTTTCTTTTTTGGGGTACTTCCTCCCCCTCAGATTTTTGTGTATGTGTGTGTGCCGTTGTTGTTTTTCCCCAGCCGCTTCCAGAATATGCAGCCTGGTTGTTAAATGGGGCTATCTGTAGCCAGGAAAGATTATTCCAGTATCTAAAGAATTCCAGTTGGTTCCCAGTTCATTTCTTAGTAGACTTCAAGATGCTGTCTGTTGTGTATTAATTAAGACATCCTGTCAGCCGGGTGGAGTAATGTCATTTGTCAGTTTAAGGGTACAAGCACAATCCTCAGCCTGATTGGGTCCCGCTGGAAAGTTCGAATATTATTGGTTCCCGCTTAAATGTATCTATCCTCTCTGTACCAGTGTGCCTTAAATAGAGCCTCCCCTGCCCCATTCCCCAGTCTTGTCCTGTCCTGTTGGTTACCTTACAATAAAGAGCTGTTCACGAAGAAGTGTCGCTGGATTTATTGTTCCACGAACCCAAGACACAACACTGTCTACTAAGATCTAGGAAGCTATCAGTTACTTGAGGTTGTGGTGTCTGAAGAAAGACTGCCTACTGACACGGGGACTTGTCCGTTCCTTCATCATCTCCTTCTCCAGGTTTCCCTACCCACCACCATTTTAGGGATAGGGCTGTTCTGGTGGCATTGTTCTGCTTGTGGCAATGCCCTCCTCGAGAGAGAGATTTCTTCTCATCTTCTCAGCACTGAGTTGGTGGCCTTGTGCCTCTGAATACCAGTTGCTGAGAGCTGCAGGGTTTTGCACTCATATTCTGCTTGTGGATTTCCCATGGCTACTTGGTAGGCCAATGTGAGAAAAGTGTAAAGGAAAATATGCTTCACCCTTTGTTATTGCTCCCCAACTTACCTCAAAACCCCCTAGGATAGTGTACACCTGAAACAGAAGCAACGAAAAGTATTGGTTGACCTTGCTCAGGACAAAGTCCCTGCGACTTTGCTTCTCCATTCTGGCAAGAAGCAGTGACCCAACTCCCTGGAGGCCGGGTGAGCCCTGCTGCCCCCACCGTGCCATCTGCAACCAGTACCAAGTTATCACTTCAACAACAGCCACCTGTGTTCATCCACATAGCTGGATGGCTGGAAAGTTGGTTTCAGGGTTGCCTCCAGTCTGCGAGGGCCTTGAGCACAGTGTCCACCTGCTGATGGGGCCTTTCCTCTAGTGGGCTTCCTGGAAGCAGTGCAGGAAGGAGCAGGCAGTAGCAGGTGGCTGGGTATCACCTTTTACTTTTCCCACAACGTCCAGGAATGATGCCTCTCCAGGGGCATTGTCTGATATCAGAATGGCAGCTAGACTCAGCCACCTTGAGGGGGGGGGAATCAAGGAGGAGCCAAAACAGGCATCAGTTTTGGCAACTGCATCAGCTGGCAACTGCCCAAAGATGGTAACTGCTGGTGCTGGTTGTGGTTTAGTGCAGTGTTTTTCAAACACTGTTCCGCGGCACACTTGTGTGCCGCGAGATGTTGCCTGGTGTGCCGTGGGAAAAATTGAAAACTTCGAAAGATTTAAAAAAAAAAATGTCAAGAGGACTTCCGGCGAGGCAAGATGGCAATCTGCACGAAGCCGCGGAGCTCCTGAAGGCGACCAGCGCCAACGGAGCCCCCCGACCAGCTTCTGCATCGCCGGAACTGCCACTGCCGCTGCTGCCGACGCACAACCACCGACTTCTGCCGCCGGAAGCCGCCAGGGCACCGGGCGAGTCGGCGAGACCGGGGACACCCAGCCGGACGGAGCCCAGGACTTTGAGGCCTAGCGGCCTGTGGGCGGCTCGGGGCAGCCCACCCCGCGGAGAACCGAAGCCCCAGGGACCAAGAAGAGGCCGAAAAGAGACGCCACACTCCCGCTCCTACCGCTGTTTCAGCTGGAGCCCCGACGACCAACGGCCCAGGAGCGGCCTAGAACAACCCACTCCGCGGAGCGGCGACGCTCCGAGGGCCAAACAGGGACGCCACGCTCACGCAGCTGCTGCAGCCGCCGTTGGACTCGGGGCCCCGAGGCCTGGCGGCCCGAAGCAGCCCGCCCCGCGGAGCGCCAACACTCCAGGGGCCGAGGAGAAACGACCCGCTACCGCCGCCGCCACCCTTCCTCCTCAGGAGAGAGGTTGGAGGGAGAAGACCTTCCCTATCCCCATCACCCCCGCAACAGAGAAAAGGAGCTTTGGGCCCCGAGGCCTAAAGGCCCGAGAAGACTTGCTTCGCGGAGCGCCGGTGCTCCGGAGGCCAAAGAGGGACTCCCCGATCCCACCGACGCTCCCACCGCCGCTGCAGCCACCCCGCCCCCCATCCAGGAGAGAGGAAAAAGGGAGAAGACGCTCCCTATCCCCATCGCCCCCAAAACGGGAAAGAAGAGGGACCCCTGGGAGGGAAGAAGTGCCAGCCCCCCCACTGCCATCGTCGCCATTGCCGTCGCATGGGGGGGGAGTGAGGTGGTGTGCCTTGTGATTTTTTTCATGAAACAAGTGTGCCTTTGCCCAAAAAAGGTTGAAAAACACTGGTTTAGTGGACCTAAAGAACTGTTTTCTCACACTTCTTCACCTGTTACATGATAAAATCCTACTCGACCCTTGGCAAGATGATACAGAAATCCAGCCTATCAAACCGTTCCATGCCCACCACAGTAAGTCCGAAGGCAAACTTCAGCAATGGAAATCAGAGGACAGATATGGGAAGAGCACCTTACTCCACACTTTAATTAGACATCCGCATCTGATGAGAGGTAAAAGTTCTCCTTATCCTTTGCAGGAGGGCTGAAGAAGACTCGTTTACACAAAGCACAGATGAGGCAGTGAAATTGCACCCGGAAATTGTAGCGTTTCAGGCAGCACTTGTGGGGCTCATGTGGCTGGTGCTCTCCTCCATGTTATAAATAAACTAAAATAAAATTCCTGCTGCACATACAAAAGTTACCTGTCAGTGAGAAGGCTAGGCTTGTAGATTTGGGGAGAAATTTTTAAACGTGGAAATGCAAAATCTGGGGTGGGGAACCTGTGGCCCGGCACCTGTTGTTGATCTCCAACTCCCATCATCCCTGACCCATGCTGGATGGGATGATGGGAGTTGTAGTACAGCAACATCAAGAGGGGCAACGATTCCCCATCCTTGTATTCAATAATATGATTTGCCCCACTTGCAGTCTGAAGTGGTGCAGTCCAGGAACAGTCTAGCTATGTCTCCTGCTGCTGCTTTGAATTAAACCAGGAATATATCTTAGAAAGAGGCACGTGCACCCTGTGATAAATTACTATTTGATAAATGGATATCTACATCCACCTATAATCAGTTGGAAGTGCACTATTTCCATATATTGACTACAGCAAATTTTGCTGTATGGAAGTGCCAGCTTTTCCAGTGCCATTCTTCATGTAGTGAGGTAGCTACGAGGCATATTCTAGTTCATGTATTTTATATTAACTGCTAGCTGGTGATTTTCCATGGAGCTGAGAGCTACAAATTTCAAATGGAACTTTGGTTTCCCTCATTTGCCTGTGGACTAAAACTTAGCCAGTTTTCAAGGGCATGCTTCACAGGAATTGCACACTTTCTGCAAAATAATATTCCGTCAAACTCAGTATTTCCAAGAAAGAATTCAATATTTAGAAGCGAGGGATCTCTTTTGTGTATATGTGGCCAAGCCTCCAAGTCCCTCATAAAATTATACAGCAGATCACACTGTGTTTTGAAATAGGCATTGATTGATTTTTCTGTGCATCTTGGCTAAATCAAAGAGATAGGCTGAAATAATTTGAAATGCATAAGGGGAAAGAGGAGCTTTGGTTTGCATTTGGAGCACAGATTCAGGGGGATGCGTAGGAGGGTTGTGCCAAAATAGTCTCTCATTTTTATATTCACTTTGAAAGTAGCATATTTGATGTGGCGCGTGCACACACACACACACACCATCTTACTTTGTCAACTCTTCCCATTTATTTAGCATTGTGTGATATCCAGTCTCCTACCTTCAGACCTCATTGCTCTCAGTAACAAATGTCCCACACATAACAAATGATGGAGGCTAGTCCATGAGGGCAAATGGGGCGCTTCCCTACCAACCTCAGCCTGTCTTCAGCCAACTCCTGCCTGCCCTCCCACAACCAACCAGGGGTTGTCTCTGCCTGTCATTGGCACTGGCTCAACATATTGTTGGTCTTCCTGCCTCCTTCCCTACCAGTTCCAGTGGGCTCTGTTTGCCAGCAAGAAAGATCTGCATGCATAAGCAGCTACGTGATGCTTGCAAACGGCCTTCCACACACACATTGGGTGCTTCAGATGTTCAGCACATGGACATCCCTGCCCAAGCCGTAATGTTCACCTGCGCCTTGGTGAACAAGTTGGATGGTGGCTGCAGCTAACTGGAGCCAGAAGCAAGGGTTTTTTTTGCATTTTATTTTTTACTTTCTCTAAAGTAAATAGAGCATATGGGAAAGTTACTTGAATTTCGTACAAAGTTACACAGAAGCAACTTACACCCAACCCCTTATTAAAATGGAACTCCTTGCCAATTAAGGGTTGTCTGAGACCCAAGCCTCAGGGGCCCATACATGCTACTGATTACTAAGGCATTTCATGTGGTGATAATATTCTGGGATAACAAAGAGACACAGAAGGTCATAGGCAGCTGCTTTATTTTTATTTGTTCATCACACCATTGCATGGTTCCCTGGGCAATGTCCAATTAATAGCTTAACACGCTTTATAAAAGGCAGAGATACAATAAAAAAATAACACTGTTGTTGTTCAGTCGTGTCCAACTCTTCGTCGCCCCATGGACCAAAACAGCACAGATAAACAAGCTAACTGCAACCACCCTCGAATTCATATGGTCACGTGGGCAGCTGAAATAATCTCATAAGAGCTGAAAACCTATGAGCAAAGTGTGGGAATGTTTAGGAGTGTGGATGAGTATATATTATTTATATATCTCAATCCCAGCTTGTGTGAGCAAGCTCCAAACTTAGCAGAGTTACATTCCCTTTTAAAACACAGCAGAAAACGGTTGCATAGGCTTACTAAAGCCTCTATAAGAAATATATATTCCTGGTATATTCCCCTTGTTCCCTCTTAAAAGCAAAGACACAATACAATACTGATTATTAGATATAAAAGAGTTTACTTACAGACACCCAAGAGTTACAGTAGTACAGGCTCAAAGAGGCAGATAAACTTAGATAAACATATTTACGTGTGGTGAAGCTGATTCCATAAGGAAAGAAGCTTCACTTCTGCTTCTCTCAGCTGCAGGCTGAGAGAGAGCATCCTGCTTGTTCAAAAGACGAGGCAAAATGGGAAGTCTTCTTTGGGATCTGGTTCCCAGGTAAGACCACACCTACTTCTGGTTCCTGTAACTCAGTCCAGGTAAACAGGAAGTTAAGCCTGGAGAACTGAGTTACCTTCATGTCCTCTCTAGCAGTGTTGGGTTTGGCTGCTCTGTGTTTACATCCCACACAAAGAGCAGCAAAGCCAGGATAAAAGCAGAGAGAAAGTACCAAGTCAAACCACTAGTCTTCCTTGCTTAGCTCTGTCAGCACTGAATGGCAGAAGTTCTCCAGGGTTTCAGACAGGAGGCTTACCTGGAGATGCATGGGGTTGAACCCAAGGCCTTCGGCATATGCTTTGCTACTGAGCTCGATGGAAGCTTCAGCTGTAGATATTTCAAAACCTTTACCTGCTGCTGATTATGGGGTTGGTGCTGCCAATGATGATGTGTTTTATTTGTACGTTGCCATTGGGATACACGATATTTTACAGACAAATGTAACTAAGTAGCTTCTCTGCCCCAGGGAGATAACAATCTAAACCATCTAAATAGCAATAGAAGAGGCAAGGAAAGAATATTGGGAAAGCAGTTATATATACCTAGACTTCATTGATATCTGTGAGGACTAAAGATACAAGTATTTATGACTGTCCTAGATAGCAATGAAGATACAACACTTATTCCGCCACATCACAAACAGAAGTTTTGGTAGCTGGTTTTACAGTAATCCCTTTGTACTCATTTGAAATTGTGTACCAACTTGCTCAGTGTCAACTGCCAACAAGTGTTGCAGGTGTGTGATTCATTGCACCCTAGGTGTACAGGTCCCCTCTTCTCCATCATGGGTTTGTATATGCACATTATGCATTTGTGCACATATGAAATCTGCCATCTACTGTATTCCTGTTTATTTGGAAATCAGACCCACAAAACCCAGCACCCTTAAATGATTACACACAGATCTGCAGGCAAGCATTCGGGACCACTTTTGACCATAAGTTCACAGTTTCTTCAGTGGTTATATGCCCACCCAAATAATTGTCTGTGAATCGGAAGAGGCTTTCTTGCATACCCATCAGCTAGCTGTATCGGGTTATTTTTCTGTTGCCTGTCCTGAGCGTGGCAGCTTTATTAGCCACCGTTAGTCATCTCCCACTGGTTGAGCTAACTAGATTTTAACAGATTCCTTAGAACCTTCCATTCTCATCCCCCACTCCCTCTCCCTTTCCTCCGCTCCACAGGGAAGCTGTAATAATTACAGGCATATAAAAAGGATTGTGTGTCTGTGGCTAGCCTGCTTTAGTGTGTGGTGATATAAGAAAGGAGACTAGGAGCTGCACTGGAGGGGGGAAGAGAGAGAGAGAGAGAGAGAGAGAGAGAGAGAGAGAGAGAGAGAGAGGCTGCTGCCTGGATGTGTGTTTTAGTGGATGATTAAATCTGGGGAGGCTGGTCCCCTTTCATGCTGAGGATGTTGTGAGCTGCAGGAACGCCTCTCCCTGCCAGCCTGCACTAGGATGATAATCAGTCACTATGAAAACTCATTAGCCTCCACAGCAATGAGTCCTCCACTGCTCAAGCTTGGTGCTGTCCTTAGTACCATGGCAATGATTTCTAACTGGATGTCCCAAACGCTCCCATCACTGGTAGGACTAAACACCACCAGGCTGTCCACTTCTAATACTCTAGTAAGTACTGTAACTGCAATCTCTTGAAAGGCTTCGTTTGGAGGAGGGCTAGGGAGGGGGAAGAGACATTCAGCAATTTATTTTCCTTTTTAAAAGAGACTGGGAAGTCCTTCTTCATAAAGTTTTTAATCTCCTTGTTAAATCTGTTGTAAGTAGGAAACCTCCCCAGGCTATTAATTGATGTATGTTTTCAGGTGGACTCTAGAACCTCAGAACAGTTGGAAAGGATCTTTGCAGGAGAAGATTTTGAAGTGGGCTTGTCGAATACTTGTCTAAAACCCTGGGTATTGTATGCAATATGCGAGACGTTGCTAGATGTTGAGTTTGGGGTTGTTTTCATATGCAGGATTATTATTATTCCAAAAATAATAATATTGTCGTGGTTATGTGTAGTAAAATAGATTAGACTGTCAGAGTTGTTTATTTTTGTGTTTACTTTATTGTAAAAACTATCATATGCAGCAGAGCAGAATAATTTCTCCCTCACACACACACACACACACCCTTCCTGCTTCTGCCAGGTTTCAATGCAGCATGTAAATATCACAAAATAATATTTTAAAAGTAGGAGTTTTACCGGTTGGCCAGAAAACAAAACACACACTTGCAAGCAATCCGGTGAGGAAAGAATGCCAATTGTTATTCCCCAGCTTACCAGCTATTGATGTTCTGCTACTTTTCCTTATGGATTTAATCTCCCGTTTATGACTACTTGCGGTTCATATATGATGCATGCCAGGAAATTTTGTTCCAGCATGAGAGCAGCCAGCTCAAAATTGCTTTTATCTGTCTCGTTCTGTGGTCTTAATATTGGCTTAATAGCTTGGTGGAAGGGGTGAACCCTGGGTTCTTTGCCATCTCATTTGATGAAAGAGGAGCTAATGAAAGTTTGAAGAGAAGGCACTTAAACTAAATACCTGTGAGGAATCATTCCTACATACCTGTGCTAACATCCAGTGTAATTGCAATCAAATATCAGGGCAAGAACAGCTTGGGGCTAAATTTCACTTAAAAACTAAAGATGTGATTAATTTACTGATCAATGTTGAATTTGCCAAAAGCCTATGAACAGAGGAAGATAATTATAGTAGTTAGCTTCCAGTGCTGTTCATTTGGACTCCTTGTTTTGCTATTTCTAAAGACCTTCTAATGTAGCCCTATTGATTTCAGGGAGACTGTGGGTAGAAGGGAGACAATTCTGATTATTTTCAAGAAATACAACTGAATTATCGTCCACCTTTGTACCTACTGGGGCTCTGGGAAGATGTGAGTTTATTTGAACTGTGCACCCAGTTTGACTTACTAAACTTGATGGATCAGCTCTTCCCCTAAGGTGAACTAGTGTATGTAGCTCTTTAGACCTCAAATGAGCTGTATCGAGTTAAGGATTGAGGCTATACATTGTGTGTGTGTGTGTGTGTGTGTGTGTGTGTGTGTCCTTATGTTTGACTGCAGTAAGATGGAAAAAAAACTTATTGGGTTTAGTTAAGGTTACAGCTAGAAGGAAGGGGACGAAGTGTCACTGTTTCTCTAAGTTATATGTTGAATGAATATAAAATTATTATTATTTGCAAATTTGGAAAACCTGTGTGGTGTAAAGGATACACTGGAAGACAGATGGTATCTGAGTTCAAATTCTTTCCTAGCCACAAAAGTAACTGGCTGGCCTTGAACCAATCTTAGCCCAACCAGCCTTGCAAGGTTGATGTGATATGCATTGTCCAAACAGGTTTGAGGATGGGTGAGTGTTAGATAGATTAATAGATCCAGATGATTTACCAGGGTCCCCCCCCCAAAAAAAAATGAAACTGGGAGACATATGAAGCCAGGAAGAGAGGGCTATCATGGGTAGAACCTACAATAAATTGGTTTTAATATATGATTTGACTTCATTTCAAAATTTAATTTTTTTGGAAATTTAATCTTGATCCAAGAGCAGGCCTTCAAGTATAACTGCCTTGTTGCCAGACCCTGAAAGCAGTGGTACCATCAGGAAAGGAGTTGGGGGCAGAAATTCAACAGAATGAGCACAGAGGGCCACATAGCAGAGCAGGTTGGCTTTTGAAGTAAGTCTAGTAAAACTCCTTCCTCTTTAAACAGAGAGTGACTGTGTGAGATCATGTAAAGTAAGCAAAGGGACCATTAAGTTCAGTCTAAAATGTCCTGCTGTGTACCACTGTGTGAGAGGACTCCTGTGGTGGATCTAAAAGACCGCAACAAATGTAGAGATAGAAGTCAGGACAACCTGATTAGAACCTGGGCCAATATAATTTAGAGTAGGCTGGTGAGTTTCCATTCCCCAGATAGAAACAAAGTTTGGATCCCACCCCTTAGTCACTCTTTTCTCACTCTCTTCTTTTTTCTTTCCTTCTTGCTTCAGTGGCTTGTATTTGATTGTGTGTGTGTAGGGTGTCCGGCACACAATATTTCCAGATATCACACATCCTGCGAATTCTTTGTACCGCTCTGTCCTAAACCTTCTGGCCCAAGAAATAATCTGTGCTCACAACTAGCATTTGTTCGGCACATTCCAACACACTTCACCTCCATCGTTTCAGCAATCCCTACAGAAGCATCCCCTAAAACAGTACAGTGGTACCTCTGGTTACTTACTTAATTCGTTCTGGAGGTCCGTTCTTAACCTGAAACTGTTCTTAACCTGAAGCACCACTTTAGCAAATGGGACCTGCCGCTGCGCCGCCAGAGCAATTTCTGTTCTTATCCTGAAGCAAAGTTCTTAACCTGAAGCGTTATTTCTGGGTTAGCGGAGTATGTAACCTGAAGCATATGTAACCCGAGGTACCACCGTAATGCAATCCTCACAGTTCAGGGGAATGATAAGGAAATAATAGCATGTCTGTCATACTGTGGACCAGTTAGCAATATGTTCTCTGTATGTAGAAGGCACTGGGTGGTGATTATGAATCCACCATAGATAAACTCAAAGTAAACTATCAAATGTGAAGCCGAGACTTGTCTTTTTATGAAGCTTGGTACCTTTTCAGATATTTTGCTGCACATACTGTATCGTAAAAGGAAGAGCAGTAAATCTACTTTCCTTTATTATTTCCTCAATTGGGCTGGAGAAATATTTCCTTTTTTCCTTTTTTCAGTTGCTGCTTCTATTGAATATGATGGAATTTGATGCCCCAACCCCGCCCCACCCCCCAAACTTGGCCAGTATACATTGAGTGGCCAGTCTTCCATTGAAACAAATGAGGCTGTTTCAATAGAAATTTTGCACTCCTTGTTGTCATCCCTCCTGCTTTCAATTCAGTGGAAACTGCAGGAATTTTTTTTCCACTTAGAGATCTGTACTCCAACAACTGCAACTAAAAACATGTTACCGTGTTATCATCAGACAATGAGAAACATAAACAGCTTGGCTGGAGTACAGCTATTCCACAACTGTGTATTTATATCTAGATACACACACACACACACACACACACCACAGGTACATTGACATCTATATTACGAACATGCAAACATATAGAATGTACTCACATATTCACTATTTGAATAGATCAATGTATAACCCTTCCCCATTGCATCTATGAATCATAACTTGTGAAATGCTCTCCCCAGGGAGGTTCACCTGGCGCCTTCATTATACACACACAGCTTTATTATGGTCCATAGGCCCATTACAAATCTGTAGGCACCAGGCAAAAATGTTCCTCTTTAACCAGGCCTTTGGTTGACTGACATTCAATGCCCTTTTAAAAAAAACGTTTTGCAGGGGGTTATTGGGTTGTTCTTGTTCTTATTTTGATTGTGTATTTTGTGTTTTTATATTGTGATTTTACCTTGCGAGTATAGGGCAGTATACAGATTTTAATTTAATAACCACGACTACAACTTGATATAATTAGCAGTGAGATTGCTTCACATGCATTCTGAATTGTACTTGTGTTTCATATAAATTCTCGGCTTCTTGGCCTTCTCACTTCCATTTCAGTGAGTTTTGATACTGTGGCAATGCGTTCTGCTTTATTGATCCATTGTACCAGCAACCCCAAGTGTCAGGATCCTCAAGGGGTTGCTCACAAGTAAAGACAAAGTCCGTCTTGTCTTTTAACCATTTTTATTGTGCAGGGCTATTTACAGTGCAGAGCTACTGAGAAACATGACTACCTAGTCACTAGACGAATCCGGAAGTGCCGTTCTACGGCTGCAACCCCAGCATAATAATTTCGGCATCCTGAAGTGCCACCTGCCCGATCTTTTGACCCCCCTCTGCGCAGTTCGGGCGACAGAAGTGGCAGCTCCCCTTCAGAGCGGGTCTGCCGGACGGTGCTGGGTCCTTGAGCAACATCCAGGAGCCCTCGCTCCACCTTGCTGCCTGAGGATAACTCCTCCTCCCCTGGGGAGGTGCTGGAAGACGTATCACTGGCTAGGAGTGGCTGGGGCTGTCTATACCCACCCAGACACTGTCTGGCAGTGGAGTGCAGCTCCCTGACACCAAAAATCCCTTCAAACAAAGTCAAAGTAACTTCATTCGCCCCCCATTCATCTCATGTTGCCCTCGTCTCAACTCTCTTCCCCTCCGTCTGCTAGTTTGTTTCCCTTGTCTCTCTTCCCCCACTTCCCTCTGAAGTTTATCTTTCATGCCACACTTCCCAGTCTTCCTTTAGTTCCTGGCAAAGCATCAAGGGCATGGGCAGCACTGCAGAAATAAACATAACAGTCATCACCATAATATCTACATATACATGGCAGTCTTTCTGTCTTCTTTCAGATCTTTCTTCGAAACCTGCCTGTTTTGTTGTAACCCTTTCATTGTATGTCAGCTCAAAAGGTAACGTCAAAGTTTGTCATATCTGGGACCTGCAGTTTCATAAATATCATCTCAAAAGAGAGGTGAGATTGCAAGCTCCAGATCCGGCTGAAATCTAAGCCTGAGAAGAATACCCTGCCTCTCTCCTACCAGCCTCACCTGATCTCCAAAACCTCCACCACCACCTTCCCCTGATAACCAAAACAATCTTCCCTCATCCTTACTTAAAGACATAGTGGTTGGCAGCAGCATAGCATCACATGAAGAGAGGGGGGAAAGGGAGACAAGTTCATCCATCCTTTCCCTGATGTCCCGGCTCTTGGTGTATCTTCCACAACTCCCACAACTACAGGTTGTTAATATCTTTAAGGGGAAGGAAGAAGTTGTTTGGAAGGTCTTAGCTGGCAGGGAGGGCCTTTCTGGAGATTTGAGAGGGCTGGCAAGAGGGAACGGTATTCTCCTTTTCGAAATGTTGGATTAGCTCAGGAAATAAGCCTAGTTCAGAAATAATTTGGCTCTGTTCCAAGGTAATCCAACATGAACTCACATAGGGAGGAATCTCACCCAGTTCTAACTCTACCAAGGCTATGTACACCTCCATTTATTCTATTTCATCTCTTCCTACCTTTAGCTGTCCTTCCTCTTCCTCTTTCCAGCTGCTAATTTTTAGAATGTAATCTATTTGGGGGCAGGGACCTACTTGTTCATAACTCTGTTTCCTTCCCTGTTTCATGCAGTGTGTCCAGCCCTAAATATTTGCAGACATCCTTTTTGCTTTGCACGAAGAGAGATTTCCTCCAGCTTCCTTGATTTTACTCAGACCAGCCAGCAGCAAACCTGCAGGAGACACACCGGTGGCTTTTGTTAGTTTTTGTTAGGTGTGGTGATGAGGGCAGCTATCTCAGTATTGTCTACCCTGACTGGCAGCAGTTCTGCAGGGTTTCAGGCAGTCCCACCTGGACATGCCAGGTATTGAACCTGAATATCTTCTGCATGCAAACAAGATGCTCTGCCAATGAGCCATGGCTCTTTGATGCAAAACAAGTGCATCAACACTTTTCAAAAATGAAAATCCAGCTTTACCCGTTTGTTGCTGTGCCATTTCTCCTAGGAACAACAGCCCTTCTAAAAATCACAAAAGATGCTGGAAATAATAAAGGAAAAACAGAAGGCACAAGAGCACTGTGGCCTAAATATAGCCTAATATCATCAATCATTTAAGCCTGGGTAGCCAATCACAATGCCCTTCCACTGTGCCTAAGGAATTTTCTTTGTGATAAATATGCATCAGATGAACAGGAAGTTATTTTAAAAAATGTCTTGTAGTGATTACTTTTAGAATAGGCATGCAACATGCTGAGGACTCTTCATGTCTCATACATATGCTTGATGTCCTTCGGGTTTAGGGAAGGTTTTGAGAATCCATCCCTCTTCTTGTCCTCTTTATTGTCTCCCTCACTGTCCAAATGTAGATTGTCATACCTTCAGGGGAAGGAACATTCCCATTCTGCTTGCGTTATCCTGTTCAGCATTATTATTATTATTATTATTATTATTATTATTATTATTATTATTATTATATCCCTTCTGACTGTTGCCCCAGCCACTCTGGGCAGCTTCCAACAAATTAACACACAGCAAGACATCAAAATATTGAAAACTTCCCTCTACAGCAAAATGGGTGGCATAAGTCAAATTCTATTTTAGTTTCCCTTCTGCCGGGCTTACACCAGCTCAGTTAGCAATAGCCTCATATCTGAATGGAGTTTGGATCTGGTGTACTTTATGCTATCTTATCTTAAGCCACTTTACATCACGCCGGCTTCCCAGAGTTTGGATTGCTCCATAAACTGGGAATAAGTCTCTCTGATCTCCGTGGAATTTACTTCTGAATAGACTTGTATAGGATTGTGATATGAATATTAGTTTTGGAGTGAATAAACATCATCACAGTATGTTCTTTGATTTGTAGGTGATATGTAGCCGTCCTGTCTCTTAGCCTCATCCATACGATAATGGCAATCACTGTTCCACCCAGTTTCCAAATGTGGAACTGAGGCCAAGAGATGCCCAACTGAGCAAGAATTTTTAACCATAGTTCCTGGGTCCAAAGCTGTTGCTTAGCAAGAATAAGTCTAGCTTAGACCTGTGAGAATGCTTTTCCCCTCATTGGTTTTTCAGTAACTTTACATCTGCAGTTTAGTTTGTTTTTGTTGTTGTCCAGTCATTCAGTCATGTCCAACTCTTCGTAACCCTATGGACAAGAGCACTCCAGGCACACCTATCTTTCACTGCCTCCCGCAGTTTGGCCAAACTCATGCTAGTCGCTTCGAGAACACTGTCCAACCATCTCATCCTCTGTCGTCCCCTTCTCCTTGTGCCCTCCATCTTTACCAACATCAGGTTTTTTTCTAAGAAGTCTTCTCTTCTCATGAGGTGGCCAAAGTACTGGAGCCTCAACTTCAGGATCTGTCCTTCTAGTGAGCACTCAGGGCTGATTTCTTTAAGGATGGATAAGTTTGATCTTTTTGTAACTCATCCTCAAACTGTTTGCTTATTCGTTCTGTACAGGAACCAGCACCACAGCTCCCTATTCCATGCCTCAGATGTGCCAATGCCACAGCAAGCTTGTGATCCATTACTGAGTCATTATTATAAAATATAAACTGCCTTAAGTGCTTTGGCAGCAAGGGGGGTAGATAAGTGTCATAAATAAATAAGCAACCCACATTTTAATAGCTCGGGGAACGGCGCAAACGTGAATGAGACATGGATACAACATGAGCATATGTTGGGATTGGTCACAAATTCGTGTTTATCACCTGATTGATCATCACTTGATTACTCAGCAGCAGAGCTGGGGAGGAGGCAGAGCCCAGTTGCAGAACACAAGCTCTGCCTGAAGAAGGCCCACATATCAATATCTGGCACCTCCAGTTAATTATTATTATTATTATACCCTGCCCATCTGGCTGGGTTTCCCCAGCCACTCTGGGTGGCTTGAGGCAGCTGAGTGGTACAGTCCCCCTTTCAGCTGCTGTTAGTCAGAGTACAGGGGTCTTGCAGCCGATTCCTTTCTCTCCGGTGATATTTCATACACGGCATGGCAGCAAACCCAGGGTTACCACCAAACATGCACTCAACAGGGACCTGCAGCCAAACAAGGCTCCCTGACTGACGCCCCTGCATGTTGCAAACATTTTTTTCAATTGCATTCACACATTACTTTTGTGGCTGTACACGTCAAACAACAATGTCTTCAGTGCACATTTTGAAAATGTCACACATGAGGTGGCCTTGATGGTGGGGTAGGGGCTCTGCTTACCTGCTTAACTGCTGTGTACGAGCACGCTTCCAAAACAGCACTTGCTCAGAAGTTGTTTTCTTGCCGTTGTGACTGTAAAGTACAGACAAGGTTCCTGGCAGAACCTCAGAAGCTAAAAGGGTGCTGAGCAGGAATCCCAGCTTGTAGTGGTCAGGGGTGGCAGCGTGCGTGTTCCTTCTCTCTGTGGCTAGCAGAACCATAATCAGTTCTGCAAAATAGTATTCATCACCACCATTATTTACACTACCACATCGGGACTTTGGGATGACTTAAATATAACACCACTGAAAACAAAATGGAAGCAGGCCCCGAATATTGTATCAGAGGCTTCCCATGGCACCATTTGGCTACTCTTACATATTTGTGTAACCTGCAGCATTTACAATTCCCACACATGAATACAGTCCACTGTACATTTACGGCGGCTTTCCACCTTCTTGAGAAAGTTCCTGCCTTTACTGCTTGCCTAGGACTCCCTTGCAGGAAGGAGGATCTGTGGGATTGTGAAGTATTTGATAGGCAGCAGCAGCCCAAGATGTTTTACTACCCTAGGCAAAGATGGTGCCTCTCTTCCATTCCGTGTGCAAAAGCCAACCATGCTGGCAGCCGAGTCTTTTCAAGGCTGTAAATGGGGAAGCATCTTCCCCTGCACCTGATGGCACCAGGCTAGCTTAGTGCGCGAGCTGCGTGGCTCACACACCTCTGTACTACAACCTGTGCTCTGCTGCTCTGTACACCTCTGCATCTTCCACCTGAGGCAGCTACCTCATCCTGCCTAATGATAGGGCCGGTTGCCCAGCCACCATAGATGACTACTGGGCTGCATGTGACTTGGTAGGTTGTACAGATCTGCAACAGTGTCTTCTTACTGCACAACATCAGCTTTAATAGATCAGGAGGTAACGGAATGGAGATGTCACTGCCCCACATTTTATTTATGTTACAAGCAGTTGTAGCTTTGATAAGCTGGGCTTATTCCAGCTTCCAATGCTTCCAGCTATTCAAAACCCATCAAAATTGGTCCCTTTGGCTCTGTTTTGTTTTGCTTTTATTGTTCTTGTTATACCACATGCCCTCCGCCATAACAATAATAAACACAATGGATAAAAGAGCATTGTGGACTTCATATAATTCAGCACTAAACCATTTTTCCAGAAAGCCCTAAGGCAAGTCTTTCCACGGACCTTTCCAAATAATAAATACACCTTTCTTATTCCTTTTTTTATGGAGGATCCAGACATCTTTGAGGCTGCACTTCTCTGTGGTGGGAGTGTTACACTTTCCCAGCCTTTGTGTTGCAGTATTTTGTTACTGGGAAACTGCAGCTTTTCTTGCTCCAGAAAATGCACTTTGAGCTAACGTGATTGTCGTGTGTGCTATGGTTTGAATCCCCCTTTGCAATGTGTATTTTTTTAAAAAAAAGATTGTGTGACAAAATAGATTGTATTTGTTACCTTTTGAATTATTTTTAGAAAATTATAAGTCAATCTTATTTTTTAATGTCTTAGGTAAAGCCCTGAAGCAAAATGTTGTTTCTGTTCAGGGTTCCAGGCACTTCAATCCAGTCTGCCTCAGAGGAGTTGGGTGGGGTAGATATGTTAGTACTCAGTCATAACTACTACAGATTTAATAAGGCAGCATTATCCATTCTGACCTGTGTTTGTCATAATTAGCACCGTTTCCACTCCACTGCAGTTTGGTTTCTACCAAACACTATGTTATAGGTCTCAATGTCTGCTATTCAATGTAAGGTACATAACTATTTACATGACTTATGTGACTTACATTCATTTCAATGTAAAAGAAGTGTCAGAACACTGTAAAAAAAAGTTACCAATTATGTACTATTTGCAGACTTGAAACAACAGTATGAATGAATACCCACTGTATTCACTTGACTGATTTCTGTTCCTGACTATTACTGTAAGTAGCAGCCGTTTCTGCTTCCTTTTCCATTTTTGGCAGAATTTTCCGACATCTGTAATAACTAAATTTAAATCTTTGATTTCTCCATTGATTTAATCTTTGGCAGGTCTCACTTCCCTTCCCTGGGGACCTATAAAAATAGCTTTACATTGTGACCAGAAAATGACCAATTCAGACAATGAGATTGTTCTCTCCACCTTTAAATATCTATGTCTCTTCTTCTGTCTTCCTTTTCTAAGCAGCCCATTCCATTTCCCTTCCACCTAGTTTTCTGTTTTTCCTCTCTCAGCAGTATGGCAGAATTACATGGACAGTGAGGGTGCTCAGTCCTCATGGGGCTGTTTTGGGGGATCCCCTATTCCCAGGGTTTTTGTGTGTTTTTTTCTTAAAAAGAAAAAAGTACTTCTGCAAACAAGGTTAACCCAAGTCTGCTGATACCTCCCTTCTGTGTATGGCTCTTGTCATTTTGGCTACATAAGCAATAGCTTAAGGACGGAATGACAATAAATGAAAATTATGCTGTGTATAAGCTGTTCTTTCAATCGGAAGTTCGGCAGTTTGAATCTGCGCAACATAGTGAACTCTGGTTGCTCAGTTCCAGCTCCTGCCAACCTAGAAGTTCAAAAGCATGCCAGTGTGAGTTGATAAATAGGTACCGCTGTGGCAGGAAGGTAAACAGCATTTCCAAGTGCTCTGGTTTCCGTTGCACTAGAAGTGGTTTAGTCATGCTGGCCACATGACTCGAAAAGCTGTCTGTAGACAAACCCCAGCTCCCTCGGCCTGAAAGTGAGATGAGCACTGCACCCCATAGTCACCTTTGACTTGACTTAACCGTCCAGGGGTCCTTTACCTTTTACCTTTACCTTTACCTTACTTTCAGTTATTCTAATGTTTTAAGTTAGTAGTGTGGATGGTTACTTCAGCGGGCCTATAATTATGTGTATGTAAGGATTGTTCTGAAAGGATGCTGATATATTCATTTTATTAATTTCCCAGCTTTCTTCCAATGAGTCCATAGTTCTACACCCCCTTCCACTTTTAGGTCACACAGTGGGCTTCATGGCTGAATGGGAAGAGCACTCTGTGCAGGTCTGTGCTGTGGAAGCACCAGTTCATTCATTCATTCATTGCATTTATATATTGCCTTTCTGCCAAGGCAGTTTAGAATTTTAAAGAACTTGGACAAATGCTTTAACTTGTAAAGCTGGCCAGGTGGGGAGGGTACAGTCAATCTGGATAAAGTCCTGATGTCTTCAGCTGCCTTCCTCACTCTCTTCATCCTCCTCACAGGGCAGATGGTGTTGGTTGGCCCTCAAATATATTTGTTGTCAGTTTGACCATTCTCCTTAATATGTACCTGGTACAATGTACAGTAAATGCTGAAGTGTGTGTGTGTGTGTGTGTGTGTGTGTAGTTTAGTAGGCCCATCCCCATATACATGAAAGACTCAGTCAGGGAATGGGTGGACTAACATGGCACATTGCAAGCTGTTGTGTTTGTGTTCAGGAGGGAGCAATTCATAACCAGGACTTCAAAATCCTTCCTTTATTGTAACTGAAGGAAAAGTTCCACCTGAAAGCTACAAGCAGAAGAGAAGTACAGGAACCCAGTTAGGAGATATATGTATATGTATATGTATATGTATAGGCACTAACTTAACCCATTGGTTCATACACACCTGTTCTTGAAGTAGGCACAGGTCCCTAATTTGTGGAATTCATTCTCCTCAGAGATGTATATGGCACTTTCATTAGATGTATGCTGAGGATGCACCTTTTAACATTGGCTGTTGACACCTGGGATACTGTATGTATTTTAGGAGCAACCCTACTTCCTGGGTTGTAATTGTCAGTATGTATATTCTCCATTTGTGTCATATGTCCAGTACCCATGGATGTCCACAAAGCACTGAATGCCTGAATAGGGCTTGAAAGTGTTGCCTGCTCCCCTTACTGCCCTCCACCTATAAAGTAAGGACAGAGTACATCCTTAGAGGACCTACTGGCTTTGCATATGGGTAGGAATTGGGTGGTAAACCCCAACGGTGGTGTAATGGGCTGTGGCATTTCAGACTGGAGGTAAAGGATGCCAGTTTTGCATGTGCCCTCATGTAAAAACTCCCTACAAGTAGATAACTAGCACATCAGGAAGGAGGAGCTTGCCTCTCCCTCCAACTACTGTGCTAGTTTTCTGTTTGCAGTGAGAGAGCTTGGTTTTAATTGTAGAGGAACATTAAAAGATGTTGTTATCACCACAGTCCAGAGTCGTTCTATCTGTTCCACTGCCACTAGGATTCTACCCTCACTTTCTGCTTCCTCTGCATATCCTGTCTAGGTGAGACATTTTAATTTGACACTGACTGTTTTTTTAAACCAGCGTGCTTCCCAGATCTATTTTCAGCTCTGCTAATGACTAGTCTGCTTTGCAATATCTACTCTCTACCTCACAAAGTCCTCTGAGGCTTGAAAGGTTTTGGAGGTAGAAAAAATGCCTTGCAGTCTTGTTTCTTCATATTTCTGCGAGGATTTTTAAAAAACTATTAACTCTCCTGCATCTTGTTCAAAGCCTTTGCTGCCTTGTGTCTGGGGAGGGCTGTGTGAGATTAACCCTAGAGAAAAGCCAAGCAGTGTGGAATTCAATAATTGTAGACATGTAAACCTTTCTTCTTCGTTTTTTAAAACAAAAGATGTCAATGCTATCTTTTCCCTAAAACAATTAAAACAATAACTGCACAACTTCTAGCCCAATGCATGCTTTCTCTATTGTGTCTTGGGTGTGTTGAATGGTTTTGTCTAATGCTTTTATTAGGCGATTTGTTTTGGGTCTGTGTTGTGCTGTCACTTTTGTGTGTGTGGGCAGTTGGTTGTTGTGAAGGCTACAACTTAGTCTGCATTTCTTGTACTGTATATCCGGGAGGGATGCCAAAGTTACCAGAGTACAATTATCCATCAGTAGTTAACGTGGTAACATCACAGAAGAAGACACTTATGAGGTTGCGCTTCCTCTTCTGCAGTTAGAAAAACATCACACCTTGCATCCTGTGTGTGCATGAGTGTCAATCATAGGTCAAAGTCAGGATCAGCTTTGCATGACATTTTATTTTATTTTATTCTTTATTTATTGTCAGCTTTGCACTCCGCCTTTCAAGCTCCTTTGGCCAAGTTGAAGTTAAGTGCTGATGGATCGGGACCTCTGCCCTTTTTGAAAAGAAATTAAAAAGGCACAAAGGGTGAATTGTTTCATTTTGTTTTTATAGCTGCTGGGGTGGAGGTATTTTAGAGATTTCCGTTCCATATGAAAGCTTCATAGCTCTGCTCTTCTAGGTCATGTATGGCCATCTGGCTCCTCTGACGGAAGTAAGGAGACACCACAGTTTGGTGGGATAATAAATGCTTTGCAAACACAAGGTCCCAGCTTCAGCCCTGCCAACCACAGCACTAATGAGGCACAAGAAGCACATTTGGCGCCTCTTTGCCATGCCTATGACATCAGAACATCCTCTTGCTGTCTTCAGCTGAATGTAGCAAAGTACCCACTAAGTCATGGCTGTCCAACAGGTTGATCGCAATCTACCGGTCAATTTGCGGGCTGCCCCTGGTCGATTGCATGATCCTAAGAGATCACCCCCCAAAAAAAGTTCATCAACTTTGGGTCTTCCTCCCCCCAAAATACTCAACAACCTTGGTCAATCCAATGGGTAGATCACTACCAGGTTGTTGTTTTTTATAGTGGGAGTAGATTTCAGTCTCTTGGGAGTTGGACATGCCTCCACTAAGTAAATGCAGCTGAACAGGCAGTCATAGACAGGGCACAGCCAATGGGTGTACTAGCATAAGCCTGGGGCGCCATCAGTTCCCTCCATACAAATTCACCGACCACATGGAAGGATTGACCTGAAAAGGGACATAGAGATGGCGCCAAATGCAAATTGTAATATATCATCAGCATACATCTTTCCTAGAGTAAATTGCCATTTCTGGAAAAGATGAGATTAGGCTATACTTTGCTGTACTTTTTTCAATGCTTGCTAAAAAAAAACCTTTTTGTTCAAGCATGCCTACCCTGGTATGGTAAAGCTGGCGTGTATTTTGATATACCTTATAATGTATATATTTTAAACTGCTGGCTTTGCTTTTTTGAAATTTTTAGGTCAACCTGTTTTTAAACTGCTGGTTTTTGTCTATAAATTTATGCAAATCACTTAAGAGAGTTTATGCAATGGAACACTGTACAGATTCAATTTATTTAATAAATAAATCGTCATCTGCAAATGAAACCCCATTTCTCTTTCTCTCCGTTCTGTGCTTGTATATTATAGTATCCCACTATTTCTTGTTCACAGACTCAAATCAGCCCCAAAGAAGGCTGGCAAGTCTATAGTTCCGCCCAAGACCCAGATGGAAGATGTATTTGCACTGTGGTTGCTCCAGAACAAAACCTGTGCTCCAGAGATGCCAAAAGCAAGCAGCTTAGACAACTACTGGAAAAGGTGAGTACGGTCACCAGATAACCTTCATTTTGCCTATTAAGATGCTCATGGAAATATGTCCTTTCACTCTCTTTTAAATAATACTTTTATTTTCCATTTTAAAAGTTATTGACATCCACTTTCTCTTCTTGATGTTAAACAACACAGGGCAATGAGCACCTGACACAGAGGGTGACAATATGTAGCAAACATACTACAGACAAAGTCTGCCCATAATTTCTGCAAAAGCAGCATTTGTGTTTCCCCACGAATTGCAATTAGTGGTGCTGACAGTCTCCCAAATAAGTGTTTTGTGAAAAAGAGCTTCTGTGGGCAACAAAAAAAAGAACTTTTTAATAATCGCTATCATCTCTTTTGTAGATTTGCAATTTATATTGTAATTTTGTGTGCCATGCTGAAAACAGAAATTGTTGCGCTAGATAATAAAGAGTTCTAAAGATAATGAGGCATTAGTGGCCGGTTTTTCCAATTTTAGCTTTTAATAATCTAAAGAGAAATGGTGATACTCAGTGCTACATAATTGCCACAGCCAACTTAGTCATTCCCAAACTGAGTGCCATGAAAGAACTGCTGTGAGAAATGAATTTATATTGAAGCACCTATTCTGTGCCCCAGCTCAACCTCCATAGTGACATCTTGCCTGCCATATCTTTGAGACTGATTCACTAGACCTTGCATGCTTCCAGTCAACCACATCTCTGCCTATGGTGGTGTTTGGGGTCATTCAATGCTTACTGATGTGGAAAGAACTCAAATCCCGGACACTACTGTTGTTTGGCTCAGATGCCTGTCTTATTACTGATGACAGGGAGCTGTCCAGCAAATCTAAAGGATGCCTAATTGCTGAGCAGAAGTAGATGTTGCACCTGTGACTGCTAAGCACAAATTGTGCCGTTTTATGACTCACTCTGCTGCCTATTCCCCCCCCCCTTTTTTTTGAGTGTTAACCTTGCTCTGGAGCATGTGGCTTTGTCTTCCTCCCTCCAAACAGTCTCAGGACTATGACGCTTCCTGCTGCTACATGGTCATTATCCCTTTGGCTCTGGGCTTCCACACAGAGTAATTTTTTAGGGGAGATATTAGAGGGTCTGGAGGTGGTGCTGAGGACCAATCAAGGGTACACTGCCCCCCAGATTGGCAATCGACACAAGATAATATCACCAAGCCAACTATCTGTAAACAAAAAATAAACGTCCATCAAAATGGCAGTTTATTTCCCAAATAGTTTTTATCTTTATTGTTGTTTAGTCATTTTGCAATTTTCAGCCCTGCACTCGCATGAGTAGGGCTCAACATGTGTGAAGCTTTCAGAGTCCTCATCAGACAGAGATGAGAATAGAGGTGTGCAACACCAGTCCCTATTATTGGCAAGCAGTATGAATCTCATGGGTTGGCTGGTTGACATTATAAATGGTAGGGCAGTGGTTGTTGTTTAGTCATTTAGTCGTATCCGACTCTTCGTGACCCCATGTACCAGAGCATGCCAGGCACTCCTGTCTTCCACTGCCTCCCACAGTTTGGTCAAACTCATGTTGGTAGCTTCTGTAACACTGTCCAACCATCTCTTCCTCTACTGTCTCCTTCTCCTTGAGCCATCAATCTTTCCTAACATCAGGGTCTTTTCCAGGGAGCCTTCTCTTCTCATGAGGTGGCCAAAGTATTGAGTCTCAGTTTCAGGATCTGTCCTTCCAGTGATCACTCAGGGCTGATTTCCTTAAGAATGGATAGGTTTGATCTTCTTGCAGTCCATGGGACTCTCAAGAGTCTCCTCCAGCACCATGATTCAAAAGCATCAATAATCGTTGGCGATCAACTTTCTTTATGGTCCAGCTCTCACTTCTATACAGTGATCCATGAAGGAGTGTTTTTATTTTAAACAATAGCAAACACAGTAAATAAAGAGTTCATCCATTTTTATGGAAGTTTATTGTTTGTTTACAGATAGTTTCCTTGGTGATAGTATCTTGTGTTGATTGCAGTGGTCATTGTATCACCACTCTGTTCATTGTTTTATTGTTATACCCCAGACTGGCAGCCAACTCTGATGGGCCATCATTTCCTGGACTATTTTTTAAATTAAATTAGTTTTTATTTTAAAATTTCCTGGGCTTGTGGTCTCAGACTCAGTTGTCTATGACCAATGGCCCTGGGGGGAGAGTCAGTGATACAGTGATACAGTCAGTGGTCTCTCATTCTGAGTTAGTCCTCACAGAATGAAATGCTGGGGCATGGCAGAGAGAAAAATAACCTGTAGAGGAGGCTACATATTGTATCTCTCCATGAGCCACTGCTTCCAGGCAGCAAGAGCTTCCCACACCATTGCAGGCAGGTATTTTTGATGTTTCGTCAACACTGTACTTCTGTTATTATAATACTTGCTGATAAATAATAAGCTCCTTGATGTCCTTCTTGTTGTGCTGACTGACATGGTTCCTGACAGACTTACACATAAGTGCTCAGTAGCAAGTCCCAGAGTTTTCAATGGGACTTACTTCCAGGTAAGTGAACATACAGCTGCAGTCTGAATTGTCCACAATTTGCCACGTGAAAAGGTAGCAACCCTATGACCTTTCTGTAATACCTTTTTACAAGTCTAAAGTCCTTGTTTTGGTGGCTAGTGTCTACACTCAGGAAATGAGAAACCCTCTTCAGTTCAGCTTAAAGAAACACTCTAGAAATAGGCTACACTTAACGTGGTAGGAGACCCAGAACTTACAGGGTTAAAGCTCATGGGAAGTGACGTCCTAGTCACTGGGGTGTGCCCACATACGGGTTTTTTCCTTTGTGTTGTACATGACTGTTCAGTTTTGTTTTTACTGGGCAGAGGGAAGCATGTGCACCATCTCTCCCGGTCCGTTGTTTTCTTTGCTGCTGTAAATAAAGCTTCTGTAGTTAGTAGTTCTGTAGTTGGTGATTTATTGCAAAATAAATAAATTTGCAATCTTCAATTCAGCTTAAAGAAAAGCTCTTGAAATAGGCTGCACTTAACGTGGTAGGCTATCCTTCTTGAAGATCTGGAATCTGATATTGAACTGTTTCTGCAGGTTTTTTAAGGTTTCTCTTCCATACACCAAATTAATAAGATTATGGGTAGGAGTGGCAGTAAATTAATGCAGAAAAAGGGGGTGGCCCACTACCAACGAACAAACCATCAAATGAATGAATGAATGAATGCAGTGTTTGTTTTCATGTGATACATCAAAGCATGTAATCCTTCTCTTCACAGTAGAGTTTCTCCACAAAGAAACCCATAACTGGCTCCAGAGATAAGGTGTGATTCAAGGCTAGTCATCAATTGTGCAGGAATCAAGTGCAGAAAAGTAGGCAAGCGATCCATATGTGTGGACCAGTTCTAAGAAATCACAACATGAGGGCAAACCAGGATAAAGGCAATATTCCACATCAATAGGCACACATAGCCACAAGGCTTTTAAAAACAGCTGAGTTGTCGTGCTGCTGTTCCTCGAAGCTTCAGATTTTACATCGCTCAGGCATTGTGAAATAAAAGCAAACTTGTCTTCCAGATTAAAAGAATTTATGAGCATGGTGGTGGAGGGTGAGGTTATAGACTTCAGTTTTAAAATAATAAGGGAATATTTGGGTAGCTGCTCCCGTTCCGGGTTTGTTTGTTAACAGACAAAGGGACCATGCCATTTACACTCTTGCACTAAAATGCTCTCAAGGCTTTCCAGCAATTTCACAGCGCTGATGTTTTCCATAACCGTAGCTATAAACCGCATCCTTGTTAGACAACCTATTGAAGTAAAGTTGGTCACTTCCAGAATAACAAAAGCATAATATGGTTTCTGAATCTACCTCACCCAGTATTTCCTGTTGGTACAGCAGCCAGTCATACATCTCTAGGCTGCTTCTCTGGAAAAGCAGAAAGGCAACAGTGCTTCACCGTTATTTGTCTCCCAGAAACTAGTTCTCAGAGCTGTTCAGCCTCTGGCCATGTAGTTTTTCTTGGCTCTGCCCTCCAGTTCAATCAGCCTTTTCTTGGTGAATGACTTCATCTTTGTGAAATCGGAAAGACACTGCAATTTGTATTTGGAGCCCAAAGAGCCCGTGCCTCCACCCCCTGTATTAAGAACTCAACAAGAAGATCCATCTTTTTGTGTAATCGTCAATTCTATTTATGTTACATATAAGGTAGCTAAATTCCTTGTCTCTTTAATACAAATGTGGAAGCAGATGGCAAAGTGAGAACTTATTTTTTTGGTTCTTCGGTAAATTCATCCATATCTTTTTAATGAATATTATTCGAGTGTAACAAATTATATTGGTCTGTGACTGTAATCAACACATTACGTTTTTAAAGGATTAACTGCCCATTAGTTAAAACCTGACCTTTTCTCCACGGATTTGTACAGTCCAGACATTAAATCAAATTCTAGTGTGTTTTGTGATTTTTACCATAAGCCCCACCCTTGCCACAGGTCTTGCTTAGAAAACCCAAAATATTCTGCACAAACTCACACTGCTCCTTTATTTTTATGAACGTGTACAGCAGTGGCAAAGAAAAACCCCAACCCTCCCCTTTTCAACAATATATTTTGGCACTCCTCACAAAAAAACAACAACCACATGCTCGCTTGCTCTTGCTCTTCATTGGCTTTACTTGCTCTCAGTGACAACATCATGTAGGCAAATCTGATAATTGTCTTGTGACATTATCCTATTCACTGTGTGATCCCAGATTGTGAGGAATCAGTCGTGTGACTAATCTAGGAAGCAGGCAGAAGGAACGGCCTGGGAAACAAAATGGCACCAAAGTAGTGGCAGGAATGATGGGGAAACAGTGGGTTGTATTTGTGATGGGTCTGGAAGCTCTCTGCAAGAAATGCCTCTGCTCACTCCAAGATGCATTTACAGTTTTTATTATATACATATATACAAGATACAGCTCATCGTTCACGCGTCTGAATCCTCGCTCGCAGATCCCGGAAGTGGGGATTTGCGACTCCGCCTCTAACAGAGGAGCTTGGGAATTCCCAACCTCCTCTTCTGATCCCAGCGCTTTAACCCCCTCCTCTCCTGTGCAGAAAGGATTGTTGTTGCCTCTCCGTCAGTCCCTGAACTGGTATAACGGTGCCGTGGCTCTCTGCTAGCATCTGATACCTCCCTCGGCTCCATGGTGTTCTCTGGCAGTCCCATGACAGTATTCAACTAAATTTTACTCAGAATGGGCCTATTGGAATTAATGCTCCTTAAACTCAGTGGGGTCTACACTGAATAATGACTGCTACTCAGTTTTTCTGAACAATATTCAAAAGAAAAAAAAACTATTCACACAATCAATATTTCTGGAACTATTTCTTCCCCATAGTATTTTCAGCCACAAAATCAAATCTGAATGATATTCAGTACAGCCCTAATAAAATTATTTTAATTTAATCACATTGAGTATGCAAGGAAATTCCCTTTTATGTCGCATTGAATCTTCTTACAGATTCAGATTAACAACAACTCTAGCAAAACAAACAGCCCTAGTTTTGTCACAGTTCTAAGGAGTGTTTTATTTGCTTGACTTGCATAGCGACAAGGATAATAAAAGTTGTGGATCTGCTATTATCAGTGGCAGTTTCTCAAAAAGCGTTAAGAGCTAGATAAGTAACAAATCTGCATTTTGATGAAATACCAGCTTTGCAGTCTTTTTAAACTAGGAGCAGAGTTACAGAAGATTAAGTGATCACAAATCCATAGCATTGTTTTCTCTGCATCTGTGGGAACTTCTGACCCAACCTATCCCTTAGGGCTAAGTTGGTTTACAAATTTAAAAGTTTAAAGTACGCCTCACTGCATCAGGCCAGAGGTCCACCTACTCTAGGGTGGTCATTTAAGCAATGCTGAAAATGAGGAAATGCATTACCAAAGAAGAAGGCACCCACCTGCATACAATTTGCACGTGGATTCATTGCTATAACTGAAACAGAAATAAAATACACCTTACCCCAATGGAGAAGACTGTGACTGGGTGACCTGTGTGCCTGCTCAGTCCTGCTGTCCTATGGGGCATGGGTGGCGCTGTGGTCTAAACCACTGAGCCTCTTGGGCTTGCTGATCAGAAGGTCGGTGGTTCAAATCCCCGTAACGGGGTGAGTACCTGTCACTCTGGTCCCAGCTCCTGCCAACCTCACAGATAGAAAGCACACCGGTGCAAGTAGATAAATAGGTACGACTGCAGCGGGAACATAAACGGTGTTTCGGTGCGCTCCGGTTTCTGCCACAGAGTTCCGTTGCACCAGAAGTGGTTAAGTCATGCTGGCCACATGACTCAGAAAGCTGTCTGTGAGCAAACACCAGCTCCCTCTGCCTGAAAGCGGGATGAGCACCACAACCCCATAGTCGCCTTTGACTGGACTTAACCATCCAGGGGTCCTTTTGTGGGATGTAATACACTGGGAGCAGTCAAGTACAACATTACCTGTTTTGCTAGAATGGTCATGCAGAGGATCTTCGTCCAGCCAGTCAAAACTTCCTGTTCCTCCTGACCTGGAGCATCCTTCCTTGCATGTGACTAGTAGGTGGGCGTGACCTTTCCAGACCTGGTAAAAGGCCAAGTCACGCAGCTACCTCCCTCTCTTCGATCTTCTTTTTTGGTTTGCCAACTTCCTGACTTTCCGGGACTGTACTGCTGCCAGCCAGCAGTCCTCCAGGCTATCTCCCATATGGGGTAAACCTGTTTGTACATGTTGGTAACTTTAAGCCTAAAGCTTGCCTTCAGGGATCACACTGTGCTCTTCCTGATCGTGAGTAAAACTACTTTTTTGTTCCTTATGAATAAGACTGTTGTGTCTTTATTCTTTTAGGAGGGATCAAAGGGGTCTTACCAGGAATAATAGTACATGCAGTGGTACCTCTAGTTACGAACTTAATTTGTTCCGGAGGTCCGTTCTTAACCTGAAGCTGTTCTTAACTAGAGGCATGCTTTCGCTAATGGGGCCTCTTGCTGCCACTGTGCCGCCAGCACACGATTTCCGTTCTCATCCTGGGGCAAAGTTCTCAAATCGAGGTAACTCTTCTAGGTTAGCAGAGCTTGTAACCTGAGGCGTTTGTAACCTGAGGCCAGATTCAATTGTTTGTGGTCTTAAGAGGCTCACACGAGTCTGCAACCGGTTTTCTCCTGCGTAGAGGGGAATGCACTTTGCTAAGTGAAGAAACTTCCTTGCACAAGTTAGGAAGGATATTAATAATCAATATATCCTCTCCTGCCACCCTCAACATTCCCACACCTTGACCTTTTTTTTACCTTTACCTGCTGTCCAGCTTCTAATTGCTGGTGGCCATCTGCATCTTGTTCTAGCACTGAAAGATGCCCCTGAAAGCTCACAAGCAGACTATGAAAGTATTCCAAGGTATAATGCATTTCAATATGGAGCTTCCTCCTCTCTGATAAAACGGCCATTTGTGAAGATGAAGCCAGGGATTCAGTTGGCACACACAAAGGTTGGAACTAAAGCACCATGGACGGACTTCCATGTAGGCACCATGGCTCTCCACTCTGCAGTTTATATCACAACAATTCACTCTTGAATCTCAAGGGGCTGGAGGAAGCTGCTTCCAGTACAGTGTGAGGAAGGCCGATTGCAAAAGGAAATGTCGAGGCATTTGTGGGTATATGTCTGGACACCAGGGCTTGCTTCTTCTTCTTCTTTTAGTTTCTCCTTTTATTTCAGTCAGAAGGAGATCCAATGTGCAGGTTGCACTTCCCACTACGTGCAGAAGAAAACACTAGCATAGTTCCGGGGTGGGGGGAGGGGAATGAGACACTTTGTACTTCCCCCCCCAAAAAAAAAAAACACATTTCCGGTCTTTTCAGCCTCCCTACTTCATTCCCCCCCCCCTATTGAAAATCCCATCCACACATTTCTTTTGCATAGTATTTTGGGATTATGAATTGAGAAGTAATGAAATCAAATTTGCCAATTCCTGAGCTAGAATACTTAACATTTTTGTGTTATCTGATACGTTTTTAACTCTCTTTTTAAAACAGTGGCAGCTGAATAGGGAAGCCTATTTCTGTTCCATGTTATTTTCTCTCAATCATAGGTCCTTTCCATCCCATTATTTTGGATTTTTTAAAAGCACAAAAATGTGCTATTATTATTATTATTGTTTGAATTTATTATGCACATCTTATGTGTTTTTGTACACATTCCAGCCTTAAAATGTATGTTTTGTGTTTCAATGCATTTCCCTTTAAACCATGCATTTTGTATGCACATTTCCCCCATAAAATAGTGCATTTCTGTTTGAACCAAAACTGAATCACAGAATCTGAAGTGCACAATCCAATTGATTCCCTGGGTTAAAGAGTTCTTGGATGAGCAAAGGCCCAATGTCCTAATGCAATCAAGAAACCATACTGAAAGTGATGAATTGTTCGCTGAGAGCCCTGAGTTCTTGAGTGACCTCAAATTAGCACAAGAAAACATCCATCCAAAGTCAAGTACTGTACTCAAAAAAGCAGTCACTCTCCTCTTTGGTGCACCTAAAAATTCCCCATTCAGATGCCACCCTGTTTTATTTTGTTTTTGTATTTCTGAGGCTGTATCTGGTCCTAAGCCCCTGAACTCTTTGGTCTTCATTCCTCAGTTAACCACTATAGATGACATCCAAAGGCTGCCCAGCAAGCTCTGTGAGAACAGTCTCCTGCATTCCTCAATAACCTACCTGTATCTGAAGCTCAGGGAGAGGGGACCTTTCAGCAGTTTTACAGTAGGGAAATGGCAGGTGCTAAAACATGAAAAGCTTGAGGCACACCCAGAAGATGTGTATGACAGCCAGAAGGTGTGGTGGTGCAGTGGCATTCACCTGACCGCTTCTGCTTACTGGGAAGGGGAGGTTGACAGGGTGCAAACACAGTGGCAGATGCAAGGCAATGTCCTGCAGGTGCATTTGCACTGTGGCAACCTCTGTACCGCCTGGTATGCAGCAATGCAACCAACTGGAGGTCAGGTGAGTGGCAGAGCCATACCACTGATGACAGCAAACAAGGTTTGCCTGGTGCATATTTGACCAGGAGCAGAGATGGATGGTTCAGTCTAATTTTGATCTGCATTACTTTCACATCTGTTCTTAAACCCATTCCATTTTCTGTTTCTGTATCAGCCTGGGAACTTTAAAAAAGTACTTTTTTGGAAATATTTTTCATGAAATAGGCATTACTTTGGCGTTTTACACTAAAGTATGACTTTTATATGCATTTCGGTATGATTTCTAAGTATCAGTACCAAAGGTAACTGCATTTGGATATCCCTATCAGTCTGGGAAATGTGAGTCCAGTCATTTTATTTAAAAATACAGACTGCATGTAATCCTCAAGCATCCCAAAGCAGGAGCTTAAGCCAATGTTGTGTGTGTGTGTGCGCGCGTGCATGTTCACAGCATTTACACCTTTTAGCCATACACTCACACCCACTTAGGTGTGCACTTCAAACTATGCAATGTATGAAGCAGCCATAAGAAACTGCTTCCATATCAGCCTGTGGTTGTTATTGATCCCCAGCACTGTCCTGAACTGACCTAAAAGCAACACACACACCTTGCTTCAGGCTACTACAGTATTTAATATATACATATAGTTTTATATATATATATATGCAACAAATATGCAGCTCTGCCTCAGCATCGATGTTCCTCTTTTGCTGAGTTGCCACAATATGTTCTTTTTTGCAGGTATCGTTTGATGGGGTAAAGGGACAGGTTCAAATTCTACACCTCCACAGTCTCATTAATTTTAGAAGGGGTCGTACCTGTACAAAACGAGACTGTGTTTCCAGTTCTCTGTTCTTCTGAATTTCAGAGCTCAGCAAAAATGCCTAGCAAATCTGAATGCTGACACATGCCAGCATATCGTTCAGCGTTTGATATGACAGCATTTTTATATGTGAGAAAGGAAACTTACGTATATAGATAGATATATTCTGAGAGCGTAATTGATGTTCTTCCATAACAGGTTCAGAATATGTCCCAGTCCATTGAAGTTTTAAACCTACGGACTCAGAGAGATTTCCAGTACGTTTTAAGGATGGAAACACAAATGAAAGGGCTGAAGGCCAAGTTCCGGCAAATTGAAGATGACCGGAAGACGCTCATGACAAAGCATTTTCAAGTATGTTTGACTTTTCTCTTCTTTTAATGATCACTTGAATGACTGCCAGAAGTGATGTGCTTGTGAGAAACAATGTGCGGCCGGCAAAGCTGTCGACTTGAAACGCTTGTCGGTAAGCGCATAATGAACCCCCTTGTTTCTGCTGCAATCACCCCTCTCGCTGCACCGTTTCGCTGTGATGGGAAGTGACCATTAATTACTGACACAATAGTGTGGGGGGGGGGGAAATGTCACCACTGCAGAACAGAATCCTATTTTCGCAGCATCCATGATGGGGTTCCCACCGGGTGATTTATATGCAAAACAACCTCTGCTTGTGATAAATGAAGCACACCCAGCAGAATTAATAAGAAAAGAGCAAGGAGTCAGAGTGTCCCTTTAAACTCGTGACATTCTGTACTTTCCAGGGTGGGAAAGTTTATAAGGAGAGAAGTTCATGTTGCTTTAATTCAGGCATAGGAAAACTCCGGCCCTCCAGATGTTTGGGACTACAATTCCCATCATCCCTAGCTAACAGGACCAGTGGTCAGGGATGATGGGAATTGTAGTCCCAAACACCTGGAGGGCCGGAGTTTGCCTATGCCTGCTTTAATTGGTAGCACTGTGGGGTTTTCGGTTGTTGTGTCTGGGTTTGTTGTTGTTTTTTAAAAAAAGGCATGATAGGTTGTTGGATCTTGTTAAACATGAAGTAATGTAGTTCGTTTTATTTTATTTTTGTTAATATTTTTAACCACAACCTTTTTGCAAAAAATAAAAGTGTTTTGATGTGCTTGTTTTTTGTGATGGCACCTTTTGGTTCTTTTTGTGTGGTGTTCTAACGTAGAGGAACAAAAGCGAACAATAGGAACAATCCAAGCTTGCTTCTGATTTCTTTTTGGAAGAATTAAAACAAACAAACAAACAATCAGCAACCCAATTGTGCACTTTGCCAGGGCAGGGGAGTCAGAGAAGCTACAAATGAACCAAAGAAATGGAAAACTAGGACAAACTGCACATGCTCCAGTTCTGAAACCTAGACTGGAACCGATTTCAGAGTTTCTACAGGTTTGACCAAAACAGAGTGAGGCCATAGTTCACTAGCGGAGACAACTAGCTCATACCAGAAGAGGGCAACCAAAATGGTCTGGAAACAATGCCTTATGAGGAACGGCTTAGGGAGCTGGGTATGTTTAGCCTGGAGAAGAGAAGGTTAAGGGGTGATATGATAGCCATGTTCAAATATATAAAAGGATGTCATATAGAGGAGGGTGAAAGGTTGTTTTCTGCTGCTCCAGAGAAGCGGACACGGGGCAATGGATTCAAACTACAAGAAAGAAGATTCCACCTAAACATTAGGAAGAACTTCCTGACAGTGAGAGCTGTTTGACAGTGGAATTTGCTACCAAGGAGTGTGGTGGAGTCTCCTTCTTTGGAGGTCTTTAAGCAGAGGCTTGACAGCCATCTGTCAGGAATGCTTTGATGGTGTTTCCTGCTTGGCAGGGGGTTGGACTGGATGGCCCTTGTGGTCTCTTCCAACTCTATGATTCTATGATTCTATCCCTAACCAGGGCCATTAGAATCCAGCTCCTTTCTCACTGCACCAATATGGCAGCTTGGCAGAAAAGAGAACTTCTGGCCTGCTGTCTGCAGTCATTGCACAGTACTGCAGAGGGCCAGAAAAGGGGTCAGATGACACAACGGAGCCAGTAGCATTTTACATGGCTCTACAATGAGTCCTGTCTGGCTCCTGCTCAGTCGGAGCAACTTGGCTTTTGAGCAAAAGCCAAGTTGCCATTCTTCCAGCTCCTCTGTCTCTTAGCTGCCCTGCTCAACAGTGAGCTTGCCTGCTCCCCATTCAGTCAACAAGTCAGCTCACCTTTCTTCCAGACTCCTCTGGCTGCCTTTCTTCACCTCCTCCCCATTCTGACAGGTAGCTTTCAGAAATGCTCCCCACCATCTAACCTAAGGACGAGAGCAGTTCAAAAACAAAACCAGGTTGTCTCGGTTGGAGAAACTCTCCCTATAAGATGTTCTTTTTCTGCCCAAGAAAGGTTCAGAATGGTGTAACTAGAGGATATGTCCATAGTCGTACAAGATTCCAACTCAACGCCGATTCCTATCATCATTGGCAATAATGGGAATCTTGTATTGTGCCATTCAGGTATTTTGTATTGTCATTACACTTTTCGTGGCCCTAGCGTTAAGGTCAGCATCCAGCAGTCCCAATCATGTTCTGAACACTGTAACCTTTTAAAAGACCCGATATTTGGATTGGCTGGACCTTCAGCTTTGATTGGGTCCTTTGACTGGCATTTTAAAAGGAGTGTAAAGCAATCATATTACTCAGTAATTTTAAAAGGTCAGAATAACAAGCCGTGCTTCTTTCTTTTGGAAGAGTAATTTGCGAGATTGCTCAGTGCACTTCATGCTTAAACTGGGGCAGGGTGGGACTGAGCACAACGGTACAGAGCAGGCTTTGTATGCACAATGACCAAAGTGCAATTTATATAAATCCTAGTTGTGTTAGAATGCTATGAACACATTTGTTATCTGTAACCAATATGGCCCACTTTGGTCTTTTGAAAACTGTTGTAAAATAGTGGTTCTGTTTTACTGGCATATGCTTGATCAGAGCTCTTAAGCAACTGAATTAGCTCAACCAAATTTCAATCAAGAGTTGGGTTGTTGTTTTTTAAGTCTATTTCACTTGTGGAGGAAAAGAAGCAATCTGTCGCCCTGTGGATATCGTAGTCACATCACAGTGTTTTTAATCTCGTTCACATTCTGAAAAGGCTGATCTGCCTCTTAGAGTGTGTGCAGAGAATGGGAGGATCTTTTAGAAATTGCATTTCTACCCATTGATTATTACAGACAATCTGAGCACTCATGTGTTCCCTACCTACGAAGCCTTCCCTGCTAGGTGATGCCAGCTTTGCCATAGAGTCTGTGCATCCAACTGAGAAATGCAATGTCTGAACTAGTGCCTGGAGAACAGAATAGAGTACATGGGGTGGTCATCCCTCATTTGTAGGGATGCCCACAAAAGTTATTAGCAGCAAAACAACAACAACAACAACAACAACAACAACAACAACCCGATACCAACCTGCTGCGAGCTGGCAGAAGAGGGATGAAGAGTGCTGCCCCCTTTCCAGTAGCCTGCTGAATTTCTATGCAGAGGTTTTCATTTCTTCTGGCAGCCCACTTGGTTCTGTTCTGGGCACAAAGGAGGGACAGATTGCTCCATTCCTCCTTTGCCAGCCCACTCTATCAACTGCACAGGATTCCATTCGCTTGCCTTTGGCTACCAGGATTATATACAAGGCTGTATCTGTATCATCTTGGATCCTTTGTAAAAATTCTCAGGCATAAAAGTGTACCAGTCCATTTGGTTTCTTTTCCTTCTTTCTTTTTTTTAAAAAAGTGCAATATTCAGATCTTAAACCACAGCCTTCATGCTCATCTAACTGCAGACAATAAGTACCACTTTGGCCCAGGTGCCAAATCATGGCTTGGTGCAAATAAGCAAACATGCAGCTGGTTCCTAGAGCAAAATTCACAGCCACAGCACTCCTCCCGAGTCTGGTTGCTACCACACTATGCTATAGAAGACACTGGACCATCTGCATGTACGCAATGTTTAAAGATGTGCGTTAATGCATATGTTAAGAGGACTATAAGTTGAGCAGATAATGTGCATATCAACCAGCCATTGTGAACATACACCAGACCTCATGGAGAATCCTTCTAAGACATGGGTAGGCAAACTAAGGCCCGAGGGCCGGATCTGCCCCAATCGCCTTCTAAATCCGGCCCGCAGATGGTCTGGGAATCAGCGTGTTTTTACATGAGTAGAATGTTTCCTTTTATTTCAAATGCGTCTCTGGGTTATTTGTGGAGCCTGCCTGGCGTTTTTACATGAGTAGAATGTGTGCTTTTATTTAAAATGCATCTCTGGGTTATTTGTGGGGCATAGGAATTTGTTCATTTTTTCCCCCCAAAATATAGTTCGGCCCCCCACAAGGTCTGAGGGACAGTGGACCGGCCCCCTGCTGAAAAAGTTTGCTGACCCCTGTCAAGAGGCCAGGCTGGTTGTTATGCACATGAACTGCTCGTCTTATGTCTCCCTTGACATATATATTGTTCAAGTTTGTTAAAGGAAGAACAACCGTGAACAAATTAAGCACATTTGCCTCATAGAGTAAGGGACCGCTGTAAGCTTGCTTCAGGAAATGGAGTCTGAGGTCTACAGTTCTTTCCTTTTACCCATATTGAAACCACTATTGAAACGCACTGGCGTAAGAAGGGCGGGGCCTAGGGGTGGCAGCGGGATCCTGATAGGGTTCCGTCTCGGTGCGGCCCGCCCCCAGAACACTTGTCACGCCCCTGCGGGCGGCGCCCCCCGCCCCCAGAACGCGCGCCAGCCCCGCCCCCACATGAAGCTCCACCACTGTTGAAACATAGCCCAATGATGTACATAGTCATGTCACTGTGTTCATAAATTAAGATCTCTGGAACAGAAAGAGGATTTAATGTCCCATTTGTGAAGGTCTTATATGAGTTTATGTTGCCGTGTCTAACAAAACACTCCCTCGGCTCATCCTTTCCAAGCGGATATCATTTCAAGATTTCTGGGCATCAACAAAAAGTGGAATTTTTTTCTCATGAGTATAACATTATATATGAGAACTGCAAAGGGAGCTCTAGTTACTCTAATGCATTTATGGTAATAACATTTCTGCATGTAATTTAAAAAATGCAATTTACATCTATTTAAATTAGCTATATGTAAAACATGCCTTTTGACATTGCCTGTGGATTTTTACCCCACCTCATCACCGGAATTAATATTTCCCAAGTGATATCACACACACACACCCCAAAAAATTCCATTAATGTGAAATGGTTGATACAATTAATTTAAATGTACTTTTGTCGAAACACTGGAACCACTATCATCATTATTATGCAGCATGGTACAGTGCTAACAAAAGCACCTCAAGGGATAAACCCATTCATTGAGCTGAAGACTGATTTTACAATATCAGCTCATTTCTCTCAACATCATGGGGGCATTTCTCAACCATCATAGGCAAAGCTTTCTTATTAGAACCACTTTAGTAATGTATCATGAAATGTAGCGATTCTCTTTATTCCAAATGAGCAAATGCCAAAAACCCAAGGCAGGCAGGCAGGCTGGCAATGATTTCTGCTGGAGTCAGTGGAACAAAATCATGTACTATCCAGATTATCCTATTTTGTGTGCGCACTTGCTCAATGGTTGCTGCCAACCAAGTTTCACTTCGAGTAAAACCATGGAAATTAATAGACCTAAGTTAGTCATGTTCATTAATTTTAATGGGACTCCTCTGAGGAGGACTGGCATTGGATACAACCCCAATATTATTGTTTGCTTAGGACCCACCTACCATTTTCATACTTCCGTGTTATCATTGGTCCATACCAATGAATGGGTGCTGGTGCCCTTTCCATTCCTCTGCATTTGACTCCTACGCAGATGAAGTGGCCAGTCCATTTTCTCTGTTGAGGATTTAGAAGCTGAGATCTTTTCTTAATGGATTGGAGAAGGGGTGTGTGTGTGTGTGTGTTTCTAAATCACCTTTCAGAACCAGGTGAGTGGCAAAATGATTGATGGAACTCGTTTAATGCAAGGTTGAATTATTGACCACAGTAGTACAATGTGCTAAGGAAATAGTTTCGGAATCAGTTTGGGGTCTGGGGAGGCCTGCACTTAACAGAAATCCAGAAGAAACAAACTATCTGTGGGTGGAGAATCCAGATGTTTTAGCATAAAGGTCAAGCCACACACCTGGGCATAATCAAAAGCCTTTCCTCTGGGAAACTGCCTTGTGAGCAGTTTTATAGAATAATCATTTTATTGATATTTGTCTTGGTTGGCCAAATGGCAGGTATAGCCAGTTTTGTGCATGGTTAAAACGTTGGCAAATAGAAAAATCAAACAAATTCACTAGCTTTCTCACACACCACAACGATAATAGTGGAATGCGTGTAAGTGTTCTGTCCTTATTTGGACTAAATGGATGTACCGGTATGTTTCTGATCAAACTAGCTTTAAAAATAATATTCCTGTTCCTTCCAGTTCTATACTAGGAAAGGTTTGATTTAAAAGAAAACGATTTCCCTTTAAGAACATTATTTAAGAACATACAATTTATCCAAAGCTTTAAGCCATTCATCTCGGGGCTTCTAAATCTCTCATGGGACACTAATTTTGATACTACGATCAATAGGAATTTCAGGCATAGATTTGATAAGAAGCATAAAAGAATTTTATTAAAGAACTTAGAGGACGTAACATTTTTAGACTTCCCTAATGCGCACTTCGCTGCTTTTTCGCAGGAGCTGAAAGAAAAGATGGATGAGCTCCTGCCACTGATACCAGTCCTGGAACAGTACAAAACTGATGCTAAGTTAATCACCCAGTTCAAAGAGGAAATTAGAAATCTGTCTTCAGTCCTCACCGGGATCCAGGAGGAAATTGGCGCCTATGATTATGAGGAACTCCACCAACGAGTGCTCAGTTTGGAAACCAGGCTTCGAGACTGCATGAAAAAGCTTAGTAAGTTCACTATTTCATGGCCCATTTCGTCCGACTGCATGTGGGTTTGAATGCGGCTTCAAGCCATCTGGAATTGCAGAGTTGTAATCCGACACATCAGGGGAGGGGCGCAGGTTGGCATCCTGCTGCACACCCCTGTGGCAATATATGAACATGGCCTCAGATCACAGTGGTTTCCCACAGGCTAGGAGTGGGAAGGGCACAGAGCTCAGATCGGGGAAAGCAATAGACTACTTGCCCAATTTCCTTTGTTTTGTAGCTTATCTTTGGCATTTTCATTCTTCGCTTGCCTTCCAAGAGTGAATCAGATGCTGAAATGTACTTTGACTCAATAGATCCCCTTGCAAAATCCAAGGGTCTTGGCTCTTCCTCTTTCAGCCAAAGACAAAATTTTCATGTAAATATACATACTCGGAACACCACCTGCTTGGTGGGTAAGCACCATTTCAATTTTTCATCTATACACCTCTGTTTTATTGCATGTGCATGCAGCAAAATCCCACTGACACCTTAATCATGCATTTCATTGAATTGAAGAATTGTAGAGTTGGGAGGGGCCACGAGGGTCATCTAGTCCAACCCCCTGCAATGCTGGAAACATTTGCCCAACGTGGGACTCGAACCCATGACCCTGAGATTAAGAGTCTCATGCTCTACCGACTGAACTATGCTCCCTTTTGAAGTGGGAATATATAGGACTGCTCACGTATCATTCCACTTTGTCAGATGTTCCTCAATACTTCCCCTTTGTTCCCATCAGCTCCAGTCCCACCTTTTATCCCCCAAGTGCAAATTATTTGCTCTCTGATGCCAAGCCTTCATACATTTTTACATTTTAAGTTTTTGTGTCCAGATTGCTGTGGGAAACCATTGCTCGTTTACACACACACACACACACACACACACACACATACACAAAATGCAGTGGAAAAGGTAGTTCATCCATCTTCAGTTCCAACACAGTAAGACTTCTGTGCCTTTTAAATGATTCAGCTTGTTAGGAGGTGAAAGCTGAATGCTGAAGTGTGGGACACAGCAGTTCCACTTATAGGTGCATCTTTTAATGTCTGAAGCTTCCTCAAAATGGCTTAAATCCAGGTATTTCTGGATTCTGATTTGTGGCTTAGTTTCTGTTTCCTTTACTTTCATTTATTTAAGGAATTGACATGCCAAATTTCCACGATTTAAAACTACGACACCCCTTATGTATTAGGGTTGTTGTTGTTGTTGTTGTTGTTGTTCAGTCGTTCAGACATGTCCGACTCTTCGTGACTCCATGGACCAGAGCACGCCAGGCACCCCTATCCTCCACTGCCTCCCGCAGTTTGGCCAAACTCATGCCAGTCGCTTCGAGAACACTGTCCAACCATCTCATCCTCTGTCATCCCCTTCTCCTTGTGCCCTCCATCTTTCCCAACATCAGGGTCTTTTCCAGGGAGTCTTCTCTTCATGTATTAGGGTAGTTCTGTTAAAATTCAACAGAATTGCTCCTGAAAACAGGCTGCAAGTTATGGCTCTAACCCCAAACACTTTTTTTTTCCTTGTAAGTCTCACTGATTCCTGTGGAACTTAATTACAAGTAAGCATCATCTTGTGACTGCTGCCTGTGCAGTCTCCATGCTCGCCTCTCCTCATGTGTAAAGGCTCACCCCTTATTTCAGCCTGGCTGGGGCTGGTGGGAGTTACAGCCCCAAACATCTGGGTGATCTCAGGTTGGTGAAGGCTGCCTTGTTTCCCAAAAGGGGGCCTCTCTCACATTCATGCAAGCCCTCCATTGCATCATATTGATCAGTCCTATCCAAGATAAAAGGCAGCATGGTTTTTAAAGTTCGGTGAATTTAGTAAGTTAATGAAAGGGGGAAATGACTGTGTAGGAAAATCACTTGTACTAAATTCACAAGAACTGCAAGTGCATAAGAATTAACTTACAAAGTTTCTGAAGAAGAACATTCACCCTTCATTTCTGTCAACCGTGCATCTTTAGGAAGAGCCCAATTAATTGAAAGTAAATAATTAGTCAAAGATGGGCAACAGCAGGATTACCCACATCACTGTCTTCTAGATTGTGTAGGATCTGCTGCGGTAAACTCTGCGTAGTAACTGAAAAACTGTATAGAGCCATACAATATTTCTCAATATCATGAGTCCTAGTGGATCCTGGAGGCAAATGATCTGAGACAAAGGTAAAAGATGATCTCTAGATTGAGTTATCCTTTCAATAATTCATTCTCAGAGTCTCCCTTTGAAACTAGAAATAACACAGTGAAAGAGAGAAAGCAAAAAAAAAAAAAAAGGCACACGAACATAAAGGAATTGTCTAGCAGAAATCTAACCAGCATGCGAGTGATCAGAGTGCTAGACTAAGGCCTGAGAGACCACCGTTCAAATCCTGACTCAGCCAGGAAGCTCACTGGCTCACCTTGAGCCAGTCAACGCCTCTCGAGGAGGTGAGAGGAGAAGTTGTTTTCTTGTTTCTGTTTTATCTTGTGTTTTTATCTTGTATTTTCATCTTGTGAACCTTTTCATGAAGGGTAGTATATAAATCTTATAGATGAAGACGACGACGATGATGATGATGATGATGATAACCACCTACCTCACAGAGCTGTGAGGATAAAATGAGGAAAGGGATGACCTGGAAGAAAAGTGAGGTATAAATGTACAGTGGTACATAGAGCGAGATGAGCGTGCAACCCCAGAGTCGTCTGTGTCTGTACCTAACGGTCAGGGGTGGCGCTGTGGTCTAAACCACTGAGCCTAGGGCTTGCCGATCAGAAGGTCGGCAGTTCAGATCCCAGCTCCTACCCACCTAGCAGTTCGAAAGCACATCAAGTGCAAGTAGATAAATAGGTACCGCTCCGGCGGGAAGGTAAATGGTGTTGCTGTGCACTGCTCTGGTTTGCCAGAAGCGGGTTAGTCATGCTGGCCACATGACCTGGAAGCTGTCTGCAGACAAACACTGGCTCCCTCAGCCTATAGAGCAAGATGAGCGCACAACCCCAGATTTTGTCCGTGACTGGACCTAATGGTCAGGGGTACCTTTACCTTTTACCTCTACTTACGGGATACGTGCGTGGCAAACCCAGAAGTATTTCCCCAGGTTTCGCCCCTGCGCACATGAGTAGAAGCACTCTACGCGCCATGTGCAGAAGCAGCACCTCTGGATACGCACACCTCAGGATCCGACCAGAGCTCCGAAACGGATCCCATGCACAACCGGAGGTACCACTGTAATCATAAGTAATATCTCTTTAGGGCTTCTGCTCCATTTTGGTGTTTGGCTGACTGCATGAAGTGGGAAGAGGGCAGGGGTGAACATTCAAGCCTCACTTCCAACACCCAATACGCCAGCTCCACTTCAGACTTCTCTGCATCCACAGGGAAGGCCTGAAGCAGAGTTGGTCGACTGTGTTTGAGTAAATGCACACAGAAACCTCATCATGAATGGGGACTCCCATCAGAACAGGAAGATACGAAGTGCAGCTAGCCCTTGAATGCTTGCTGCTGCACCATTTTTAAATTCAGCACCAAATGCAATGTCTCCCCCCCCCCCCGGTATCAGCTGCACTTGGGATCTCCCAGTCACAGCTAGCATGTTCTTACAGTGTTCTCGAGCGCCATCCATCCCTGGCGCAAGGGGGGGTTGCTTTCGGCACTGAATTCAGCAAGCCCCACTTTTGCCAAGGAAGGCGGCACAACCATACAGCTGCTTTTCTTCCTTTGAAGTGTGATCACCTGACATCGTAAGCCCCACCCCGCCTGTCAAATATGCCCACAGAGGGTGGGCCAACATTTTCTCTGCTGCAAGATGTGGGGCTGAGCTGGCATTTTAAGTCACACTCAGCTCCGTTTCCAATTAAAGTCTGACCGTCTCTGCTCTTGTAGAAAATGCACTGGGCAGATGGCTTTTACAGCCCACACTGCTCTCCCTCAAAACTATAGCTGCACATCCCGAATTATGTCCCTAATGGATACAGGCAGCGAAGGCATTTGTCTTCCTGACAGTCCTTTGCTACCAAAACATTGGTGTGAGTCGCATATTAGTGATGTTAACGGAGTCCCTTTCAGCTAGCAGGAGAGTCAGAAGAAAGCCGACCTATTCCTAATGCATTCAGAATTGCTAATATTTGCCGTTCGTTTCAGAGGTGACAGAAGGGCATAGCAGGGGAGGATTCCTTCATTTCCTCTACTGCCTTCACCCCTGCTAGCATGGCAGCCTTGTGCTGCTTTTAAAAATGATCTCTTTCTATCTGTTTTCCGGAGGAACTGTGTTAGCAACAGCAACAGTAGTATCACTCTCCCAACTAAATACCTCTCGAGAGGTACCTCAGCGACATGCTCTCTGGTGGGACCCTTCCCCTTTCAGCGAGCCTTGGGCTTACCTGCCTGTGGTGGCCATCGTTGAAATTCCCCGCAAAGCCCTAAAGTGAGGCTCAGTCAGGGATATTGTGGGAAATTTAACGGCATGGCTAGATCCAGCCCCCAGGTGCTGCTCAGAGTTCGAAGCTTGGGGGAAAGTTAAGAGGGCCTAGGGCAGGCACAGTGGTACCTTGGTTCTCAAACACCTTGGTGCTCAAAGAACTTGGAACCCAAACACTGCAAACCCAGAAGTAAGTGTTCCGGTTTGCAAACTTTTTTCAGAAGCTGAATGTGCTCCGTTTTGAGTGTTACGCTTCCGTTTTGATTGTTATGCTGAGGCCTGTCTGTTTTTTGCTATTCATTTTGTGTTTTTGCTTTTTCCGGCTCTTTTTGTTTTGTTTTTGTGACTGTGTGAAACCCAGTTCAGCTATTGATTGATTGATTGATTGATTGATTGTGTGACTGCGGTACATTGTTTATCGCTTTCATTTTATGGATCAGCGGTCTCGTTAGATAGTAAAATTCATGTTTAATTGCTGTTTTAGGAGTTGTTTTTAAAAGTCTGGAATGGATTATCCATTTTGCATTACTTTCTATGGGAAATCGCACCTTGGTTTTGGAATGCTTTGGTTTTGGAACGGACTTCCAGAACGGATTAAGTTTGAGAACCAAGGTACCACTGTATTAAATATCTTCAAATATCCCAAGGACTGTCGCATGGAAGAGGGAACAAGCTTGTTTTCTCCTGCTCTGGAGGGTTGGACTTGAACCAGTGTTACAAGAAAGGAGATTCTGACTAAACATTTGAAAAAAAGACTTTCTGACAGTAGCAGCTGTTTGACAGTGGAACGGTCTCCTTCGGGAGGTTGTAGTCTCTCCTTCCTTGTAGGTTTTTAAGCAGAGGTTGGGTGGCCATCTGCCGTGGATGCTTTAGTCGAGATTCCTGCATTACAGGGGGTTGGACTAGATGACCCCTGGGGTCCCTTCCAACTCTTATTGGTAGTGGGACCCACTAGGGTGCTGGGGCCCTGGCATCTGCCCAAGGATGCCAGATGCCAATGAGTTCATGGCTGAGGTGCAATTTCAAGCCCCAATGATTTCACAGCTCATGTTTTGACCACTCTGCTATAATGCCTCTCAGAAAGGTTCCACACACCGAACAGTTTGAAGACTGGGTTCCTTTTCCACAGAGGAATCATTTGCACTCTGTTGTTGCTTGTTTTTAAGTTTGTCTCATTCTAAAAAGCCATTTTAGAACTGGCACTTGTGGAAAAATTAATGAAACAGCTAAAGGCAACGGAGAACAACACAGGTTCCAAGGATTTTGTTGAACGACGACACTAATTGGTTCAGTTTATTTGAAACGGTGAAAGAATCAAGGTCCTACCAGTACCACATGGGCAATTATGAGTGGATTGGCTAAGATAACTATAGGATCAGTTATGTTACACTCTGTGAACATCCATACAAACACAGAATTTATACTTACCTTGAGAGATCTAGGACAGGGGAAGAATTGTCTGCACATTATTACTCTGTTATAAGCTGGAGAGGGGGATTACTAAGGTTTCTCTGTAAGAAGTGATTCGGTTAGTTTTAATTTACCCTTAAGTCGCGTTGATCAGCTTCTTGGTGAATGCAACAGTGAGCACAGAAGAAATTTGACGTGGAATACTGGGTGGGTAGACTCTGAGGAAGAAGTCAATCATTGGGGAGGATTTCAGCAAGAATCAAATGGGACCCTGCATTTCCTCCGTTACTTTCCTGCCCTGAACTTACAGTTCCTACCTGATCCATCCATCAGTGCCGATCCATCCCTTGATACGTTCCCAAGGTCAAGTATTTCATAGGCCAGTCACTGGGTGTTCTTCTCCAAATCATTTTCTCTCCCAGCAGTTTCCAGTGTGGGCCTTAAGCGGCTCAAAATAGTACAGCCTGATCCATCATTCTCACCACTCACACAAAGACGTGCTTCAGGGCCTACCTTGTCATCCTGAGCCATTCCCTGCATGCAAATGCAGGGTCCGCAGCTGCCGAAACTCAGAGTGCTGTGAAGGCTCATTAATCAAGCTCACTTTCTTTTCTGCGATTCCCCCCTTGATTATCAAACCAAAGCAGTTTGGAAGAATTGGCTCCTGACAGAGTTGTTTTTTTTGTTTTTTTAAAAGAGTTGATTCTTTTCAAAGCCTTTGTTGTGAGAGAAGCACCACATCAGAAGGTGTCTTCGCAGGGGGGTTTGGTGCTTGTGTCTGTCGGTAACTGGAAGTGCAGTGTGTTTAAATGAAATAAATAAAATTTAAAACCATTTCATGCAGGCCATCAGGAGCCATTCATAACAAAGTAGTAATGTCCACACACAAACCCACTGGCACCAGCGCCAGGAGGTCCTAGGAGCCTGGGCACCATGGGGCCTTGGACATGACTTCCAGGGCTCCCAGGCACCACAACAGCATGCGCAACATGCTTCAGCAAATACCCGTCTGCCTACCCTCTTATTTGCAACAAGTCCAGGGGGTGTCGCTGCCTGTCAGCTTCCTCCTTCTTAGTCTTAGTGTTGCACCTTGTAAAACTCAGCCAGGAGGAGGAAGGAGATAGAAATAGAATGAGTTGGTGCTGCCTCTCATTAGCTCTGGCTCCACCTACCGATGGCCTCCCTGACTTCCACCCTACCGTTGGCAAGAGCAAAGCTGCAACTAAAATAATATATGTGGTTGAATATTATCTTGCTATTTCATATTCTACTGCCTCGGTCCTGTATACGTGAAGGAGCGTCTCCACCCCCCATCGTTCAGCCCGGACTCATTGCGAGATGTGAGGTTGCAGGGAATCAGGCAGAGGGCCTTCTCGGTAGTGGCGCCCACCCTGTGGAACGCCCTCCCATCAGATGTCAAGGAAATAAGCAGCTATCCTATTTTTAAAAGACATCTGAAGGCAGCCCTGTTTAGGGAAGTTTTTAATAGTTAATGCTGTATTGTTTTTAATACTCGATTGGGAGCCGTCCAGAGTGTCTGGGGAGGCTCAGCCAGATGGGCAGGGTATAAATAAATTATTATTATTATTATTATTATTATTATTATTATTATTATTATTATTTAAAAACTTCACTTTTCAATGAACTATTATTCCAAACAGCCTTCTTTAAACCTCACATAATACACCAATTTTGGTTAGAAATGCTACTAGAAATGCTACAGCCAAAATTTGCTCATACCAGGAAGATATTTAAAAAGTTCTTCGCGCTGCCGTCACTTATGTATTGCTGCTTTAAGTAAACTGTTCACCTTTTCTAAGTCCCCCTGCAAGATGTGATCCTTCAGATAACCCCAAAGCAATATTTCAGGATTTAACATGATACCATGTCTGTTCATCTTTTTTATTACTTCCATAACTTCTTTCCAAAATGGTTTGACAAGAGGGCAGAACCCAAAATATATGTATTAAAGCTCCCCGTTGGGCTTAACACCTCCAGCACTTTTCCTCCTGTAATCCCCCCCCACACACAAAGAGAGGGAGGGAGAGGGAGAGAAGAGGTACCCTCAAAATCGCATTTTATGAAAGATTTAAGAGTGGCGGATACAGTATTTTTCCTATATTTTGATACATCCAAGTCCTCTCTGTTGTAGAGATTGTGTTGCTGAAATCAATTCCCTATTTACATTGAAAGTTACATCCCCCCCCCCAATACTTTGTGCACCTGTGGATTCTCAAAGAGACTTATATTTCGGCACAAGCCTACTGACATGCTCTGAAATGGAGAAAATCAGGACTATTTGATTTAATTTTACAAACAGCTTCCGATTAAGTAAAATGTTGTTATTATGCCATATATATTTTAACCCGATCTAATCCAAGAAAAATAGTCATGAAGAAACGTCTCCCAAAAGATGGATTGAGGGGAACACCCTAGATAACAAGAACTCCACAAATGGAGTGTTGGAGGAGAACTCCCCTCTCCTCTCTCACTACTGGCCTAGCTTCAGATGGGGAGGAGAGAACATCCAGCTACATCTGGAGCGCCACAGATTCCCCATCCCTATACTAGATGTTTCCAGGGAAAAGGGACACAAACACACACACACACACACACACACACACACACACGGCGGATGCTCCTGCAACATCTACTTTCATCCAATGTAGTTGATTGACTTGAGTGCCCGTTCACTTTGTACATATTTCCATTATCTCCATTTAGCCCAGCAATGGATTCAGTGCCTCAAGGCAGCTTATCAAAGCACTTGCCCCATTATAACAGAATGAGAATAGGCTCGGATGATATAGCGCATTCATTTCCAGCAACTTAAGTGTAGGAAATGAAGTCATAACTTGGCCGGTGCGGTCAGGACACACAGCCTGTTCTGCTTGTCTCCAGTTTGACCTACTTAGTTATACGCAGATTGAACAAAGCATCCCTCAAACTAACTTCCATTTAAGCATTTTCATCCACGTGGAAGTGCAACTTGTCGTCTACAAATCACTCGACCTTGTTCAAATTCGCCCGACGGAATCTTAGTCGCTTTGATGAAAATAAGGTGCACTTTTTACATACTTCCCCCACCCCAAAAAAGAAATCCATGAATGCTAGGGCTGTAGATGGCTCCCTGATCCAAGGGCTGATCCAGCATTTTGGAGCAAAAACCCTTTGTGACAGCATCTTGCAGTACAGCGGGACCAGAAATTCATCAAAGACTGGTTTAAATTTACGAACTATTTGAAAGACAATTTGCAGTTGAATACGCTAATAGGACTTCAAGAAGCTTTGTAGTTAATGTGTAGAAATATTATTGTAAGTATGGTCGTTAGAGCATGTATGAGATTTATGATAATGTAAGCAATGGTAGATTAAAGAAGTATAATATTAAGATATAATTCTGAAAGCCATGTGGAAGGTCTGAGGGAAAGTCACGGCTATGTTAGCCAAAATTGGAAAATGTATGTGAATGTATGTTTTATTTTTTGTAGTAGTATAGTATAAAACAATAAAATTATATATATATATATATATATATATATATATATATATATATATATATATATATATATATAAAAGATAGCATCTTGCAGTGCCCTCGGAGGAAGGCCGCAATTGTTTCTTCCCATTTAATAAATAAATAAAAAACAATAAAAATTAAATCTCACTCAGGATGATCCAGATTCAACCTGGATCTGGGCCCTGATCAAGGAGTCTTGCATTGTTTCTTAATTAGGATGTAAACCTCTAATTGGGATTTAGGCATTTAATTAGGGTATAAACATGTGATCAGGAGGCAGGGGGAAGAAGGAGATGCATGCTGTTCTCCAGCCAATGGTCCAAAGGCCAGAATCTTATTTCTGGGTGGAAGCAGAGTCTTTTACAAGTAGAAAAACCCAATGACAGCTGTACAGGTTTCCTGGGTATGGGCCCATGCGTTCAGGCAAGACACCACATACAAATATATACGCACATATATATGTGTATATGTGTGCGTATATATTTGTATCCTTTCTTTTGAGCCATATGGATCACTAGCAGTAAGGTAAAACCTCAATACGTAATAAAACACCAATCAAATAAGACAATGCGTTAAAAAGTCGCAACACAACAACAGCGAAGAACCAGCAATATTATATGCTACTTTTAAAAGGTAAAGGTAAAGGTTAAGTCCAGTCGCAGATGGCTCTGGGGTTGCGGTACTCAACTCGCTTTACAGGCCGAGGGAGCCGGCGTTTGTCCACAGACAGTTCTTCTGGGTCATGTGGCCAGCATGACTAACGGAACACCAAAACCAGAGCAGCGCACAGAAATCCCGTTTACCTTCCCGCCGGAGTGGTACCTATTTATCTACTTGCACTTTTTGGCGTGTTTTCGAACTGCTAGGTTGGCAGGAGCAGGGACCGAGCAACGGGAGCTCCCCTCGCCGTGGGGATTTGAACAGCTGACCAGTGGGGATTGATCAGCAAGCCCAAGAGGCTCAGCGGTTTAGCCCACAGCGCCACCCGCGTCCCATATGCTACTTTTTAATCAACCTAAATGTTCCCTGAAAAAGCAGTGTTTCATTTGTTGGTTTTATTGCATGCATGCTACATAAAACAGTAAGAAAGAATGATATACCACTGAAGCGCTAGTTATTTCAAATCCTTACACCATGTCTTGTTTGCATCCTTCAAATAACCTAACTCTTCATTTAAAGAACTTTAACAAAGTATCCTTCTTCTTCTTCTTCTTCTTCTTCTTCTTCTTCTTCTTCTTCTTCTTCTTTTGGACGGCACCAAAAGCAAGTGGGCATCACCAGCGTTTTGTTTTGCTTTGTTTTTCATTTCTTACCTGGTCTCCTTTCACAGCACGTATATCTGGAAGAAGAACACAGTCAGCCAACGTTGTGGTTTGGAAGGGATTTTCATAGAGTCATTTTGTTTTGTTTTTTTATCATTTCAGCATGCGGCAAATTGATGAAGATCACCGGCCCTATTACAGTCAAGACATCGGGAACCCGGTTTGGTGCTTGGATGACAGATCCATTAGCATCAGAGAAAAATAACAGAGTACGTGACTTTTATTATTTCTTGCTAGGAGCCGGGCAGGAATTTTAACAGTTGTTCAATGAAAGATGTGAAGCTGCCTTAGACTTGGGTCACAGCATAAGTCCATTCAGCCCAGTTGGCAGCTCTCTCCAAGGCCTCAGGCAGAAGTCTTTCTCAGCACCTACTACCTGAGAACGTTTTGGCTTGAGATGTTGGGGACTAAACATAGGGTCTTCTAAATAATAATAATAATAATAATAATAATAATAATAATAATAATAATAATAATAATAATTTATTATTTATACCCTGCCCATCTGGCTGGATTTCCCCAGCCACTCTGGGCGGCTTCCAACAGAATGTTAAAATACAATAGTCTTTTTTTTTTAAATTATTTTTATTAAAGATTTTCAAAGGTGGTACAATGTCTCTCTCAAGTTTTTCCATATAACATTTTTATAAGTCAGTGTTAAAAGCTTCCCTAGCTTCCCCAAAAGCTTCTGCTCTACAACTATCTACTTACAAGTGGGAGGACTGGATCCTGCAGGGTGCTGCTGCTCAGGGGTGTCTTATCCATAGAGGCTAGTGGTGCGGGGAACCACGGCGCCACATTCTGGAGGGTGCCAGGGAAGAGGCGGAGGCTGGACGCGGCGCCTCCCAGCATCGGCTTGCTGCCCTCATCCACCTCCACCATGCCGCCCGGAGGGAAACATGGGGGTGGGGGGTGCCGGAGGGATCCTTGCCAGATAAGCTTAAGATGGCCCTGCTGCTGCTCCTTCATCAGCAGTTTCCCTGAATGCAGGGAAGCCACGTGAGAAGGAGCAGCAACCAGCATCACACAGAATCAAATCTTTTGCTTAGGATTCGATCCTGTGCGGTGCTGCTTCAGGAGGCAGGAAGCAGAGGTCAGGCCAGAAAGGCATCTCCTTCCCATCTATGCCTGCCTCTACTTCCCTTGCCCTGCCCCATGACAGCCCTGGATCCCTCTGGTCTCCCCAGCCTTTCTCAACCAGACTCAGCTATGTCCAGATTCCACCAAATCAGCCCGATTTAGTTTGGGGTCTATCTGAATGCAATGCACAACCCTTTCCTTTCAATAAACATGAAATCAGGACAAACCACAAAGGGTTGATCAACATGGAGACATGAAGCCATGTCAGTGAAGGGTCTAATATTACCATGACCTACACATCATTCTCCTTATTGTCAAAAGCAGTGGTTCTCAGTCTTTTTGCTTGTGGTAGAACCCTTTACTTTAAAGAAAACTTCAGCAGAACATTTACGGTAGAATATATTTAAATGAATTAAAAGGGGGCAGAGTTGACTATTAGGAGAGCACACAACCGAGGGGCAACTTTTAAAAGCAGCAAGTTTGAGACCAGGGTGGACTTGATATAAATCAATTTAAATCATGATTTAAATCACGATTTAAATCACTAGTCAGTAAGACTTGATTTAAATCACTAGTCAGTAAGTCTTGATTTAAATAATCAAGCCCCACTCACCTCACAGAGTGTTTATTGTGGGGGAGGAAGGGAAAGGAGATTGTTAGCCACTTTGAGACTCCTTCGGGTAGTGATAAAGCAGGATATCAAATCCAAACTCTTCTCCTCCTCCTCCTACCCCTCTACAGCAACAGCAGGAGGAGCCAGCTGCTGATGGCACACTGTGCTCAGCTCCACTCTGTGGCTCCAAAATTTTGGGGGATGGTGGGGGCCAGCCCCGCTCCAGAAATATAGCGGGGACTCAAAAGGGTTCAGCCCCTAGAAGCTGGCCCCCCTGCACATTAGCCGCTACTGACTTAAACCTTGGAGAGCCCGGCAAGAGAAGGGGGGAAAGGGAAGGAAATCGCAGGAAGATTGCTTGAATTGTGCATTTAATTCCCATGGCGACAGCTCAACAGAAATCACACATTGTGTGTGCTCATCTGCCAATACAGTTCTTTTCTCAGAGGAACCCCTTGGACTGCTTCATGGAACCTTGGGGTTCTGCGGGACATAGTTTGAGAAGTAGCAGTCTGTGAGAAATGCAGAGCCCTGCTGTGTGCAGGCGGGCCGCTCCCTCTTTTCCGAACCCAGCAATGAACAAAACCTGATCAGATCTGATTTTCCTTTGCTCGATTTGCGTGGCAAATGGAAAGACTCCAGTGAAAGAGTAAATAGCAACTGTATTTAAAATGATAGAACGACTTGCAAATTAAGCTTCTGTCCAAAGTTCACAGCTTATCCTTTCTTTCTTTCTTTCTTTCTTTCTTTCTTTCTTTCTTTTTTGCTTTCAGGTCTGGTATATGGACAGTTACACCAACAACAAAATAGTCCGTGAATACAAATCGATAGCAGACTTTGTCAGCGGAGCCGAGTCGAGGACATACAACCTCCCTTTCAAGTGGGCAGGGACCAACCACGTGGTCTACAACGGCTCCCTCTTCTTCAACAAATACCAGAGCAACATCATCATCAAGTACAGCTTCGATACGGGCCGGGTGCTGGCTCAGCGCAGCCTGGAGTACGCCGGCTTCCACAACGTCTACCCATACACTTGGGGCGGCTTCTCGGATATCGACCTGATGGCGGACGAAATTGGCTTGTGGGCCGTCTACGCAACCAATCAGAACGCGGGCAACATCGTCATCAGCCAGCTGAACCAGGACACGTTGGAAGTGATGAAAAGTTGGAGCACTGGCTACCCAAAGAGAAGTGCTGGCGAATCCTTCATGATCTGTGGCACCTTGTACGTCACCAATTCTCACTTAACTGGAGCCAAGGTGTACTACTCGTATTCCACGAAAACCTCCACGTACGAATACACGGATATCCCCTTTCATAATCAGTATTTTCATATATCCATGCTTGACTACAATGCCAGAGATCGGGCTCTGTATGCCTGGAATAATGGGCACCAAGTCCTGTTCAATGTCACTCTTTTCCACATAATTAAGACTGAGGATGACACATAAACTCAATCTTGATAATTCTGGCCACCTGAAAGCAGTGTCATTTGTGCTGAACTCAATAGCATTCTGCTGGGTTTCTCTTAAGTTCTCTTTTTTTCCAGTAAGAATTAAGAAAAGGAAATGGGGGGGGGAGCGAGAGAGAGCTTTTTCTACAGTATAATGTATTCCAAATATGGCGGAGCCTTTATTTAAAATTATCTGGATGGGATTAGAGGTAACTTTCTTAACTCTACACCAGGCCTGCCATGACTTTGTCATGGAAAGCACTAAAGTTTATTTCAGTGGCTAAAGACATTGTTTAAAAAATAAATAAAAATAAAAAAGATTAATGATCTGCCTTATATTAGAGTCAGAGACTAATGGTGGCTTAACTGCATGAATGTCTTTTTCTACCATATATCATTTTTTTTAAAAAAACAAAAGCAATCTGTCTAATTGCTCAACATCAAAATATATTTGGACAGTAATCTGAAATAGAATGTGCATCGATATCATTTGGGTTTCTCTATAAAACAACAACAACAACCACACTCTCTTCTAAAGTCAAATACTTAAGAATCAGATTTCTTTAGAGGTGAAAAGAAGTAAAATTCTATTGGCTGTTACACAATTTGAGATGCGGTGCTGTACAGTCTGTTTTTAAACTTCTTGCAAGCAATTTCTCGGTGATATGTATTTATACCATTGTGTCCACCATTGTGCAATTGTATCTCTTCACTTCTGTGAAAGTCAACTATTTTTTATAAAATATATTGAAGTTTGATGGTCTGATGGGTCCATTTTGGAATGGTGTGAATATGAAAATTCTGCAGTCGTCAAGGTCCTTGATCCCGTACTACGTACGTGGATTTATTCGTTTGCCCGTTTTAAAAATGTAAATACTGCTTAACTGGCAAAACCATGGTCTACATAAAAAATAAAATATACATCAAAATTACCCATTGGAGTTAGAAGGTAAAAACAAGACCTAAGGAAAAAATTCAAAGTACACATAAAACCAGTAGTTAAAAATATGCATCATTTGAAAACAAGAAAATTACTTAATAGAATGCATGTCAATCGTACACTGTTTTTAGCAGGCACGTTACAGCTAGGCAGAACTAAAGGAGACCACCTAAATTGCATAACCCAGGCTCCTGCTGTTGCTTGGAAACCCATATAGACATGGCAGAGGGCACACCTCCTCATAGCTGAAGCTGGATGATGGGCAGCGTTGCCCTGGGCTGGTCTTACACTGGATTCTCAGGGACAGTGTCTTCCCCAGCCACTCTGGCCGGCTTCCAACAGAATATTAAAATACAAGAGTCTATTAAACATTAAAAGCTCCCCTAAACAGGGCTGCCTTCAGATGTCTTCTAAAAGTCTGGTAGTTGTTTTTCTCTTTGACATCTGGTGGGAGGGCGTTCCACAGGGTGGGTGCCACTACCGAGAAGGCCCTCTGCCTGGTTTCCTGTAACTTGGCTTCTTGCAGTGAGGGAACCACCAGAAGGCCCTCGGCACTGGACCTTAGTGTCTGGGCAGAACGATGGGGGTGGAAACGCAGTTGTTTTACACTGGGGAGGGCAAAGTGTATATTAATCACACCCACCTGGGTTGTATGTTATTGGCCCTAACAACATGTACTATTAAAAAGGGAGTTAACCAAGCAGTGGCCTTCCCATGGTCTATACCAGGTATGTCCAACATGACCGGTCAATCACAGGGGTGTGTCAGGTCGATTGCAGTATTAAGTTAGTGATTGCCTTTGTGTTCCACCCTCCACCCCCCCCCAAAAAAAAAGCTCAACAACTTTGGTCAACCCTCCCCTAGCAATGACAATGGGTAGATCACAGCCAGTCTTTTTATACTGTGTGTAGATGGCAGTCTCTTGGGTATCTGAAGAAGTGTGCATGCACACGAAAGCTCACACCAAGAACAAACTTAGTTGGTCTCTAAGGTGCTACTGGAAGGATTTTATTTTATTTTATTTTATTTTTTTAGTCTCTTGGGTGTTGGACATGCCTGGTCTATACCTTCCTTACCCTTCCAAGTATGGGAAAAGAAATGCTAACGCAGACAGAAAGCAGCTGCATTCCCTAGTCGTAGGGTGTGAGACCCTGTCTTGGCTTAACTGTAACAGATCACAAGCCTTTGATCCTTTTTAGAGCCTTAAGCATTTCTACTGAAGGAATGCTGAGTACAAAGAAATCATATTAACTCTCCAGCGTGTTGATGAGAGGAACAGATAGCAGGCCATGATAAATGCAAACCTGGTAAGCCAGGGGCGTTAGAAGGGGGAAACTGCTGGACATCAATCCAACTCCTCATCGTGCAATTCTCTTCTGTGTATTCCAATACAGATGTATTGGACTGCAGCTCCCACCATCCCTGGTTGGCCAAACTGACTTGGGATGATGGGAGTTGTAGCTCAACAACCTTTGGAGAGCACCATGTTTGCAATCCCTGGAAAATACAGTAGATTTGAAATACAGCGACTCCCATCTCTGGTTCCCAGACACGTCAAGTGTCCTTATGTTCCAGGGAGAGTCTCAGATTTACAGAAGCCGTCCTGGGTTGTGATTTGATCCTGGAATGTCCCACTTTTCCTTAGGACGTCTCTATTTTCATCGGAGAAATGTTGGAGGGCATGGAATAGGACATACCTATTTTCATCGGAGAAATGGTGAAGGATATGAAATAGGACCTCCCTATTTTCATCGGAGAAATGTTGGAAAGTATGGAATAAGACATCCCTATTTTCATTGGGGAAAAGTTGGAGGGAATTAACAGTTTCATGTTGCGCTCATAAATGTTGGTGGAGGCAGCCATCTGCATTGCTAGTCAATGGGAGCCAGGGCACACATTTAGTTAGTCTGCAAGTGTACATAAACCAAAAGTAAAGATATCAAGTACCGGTAATAAGCCAGCCCTAAAGCACACCTGTGCATACTTCGCCTGTCCCTGAAGGTACAGTTATAAAGATGCCCTATTGCACCTTTGAACTCAATATAATGAGCACAAAGGAAATCTCAGTAATAATGTCCCAGATGATTGTCTGTAAGCACATGAGTGTTGGGGAGAGCTGCCTCCATCTCCTGAACTGTTTCATCAAAACAGCAAAATGGTGATACCTCAAGAAAAGCAAATGGGGAAGGCAAATTGGGGCACTGCCCCACCAACCTTGGTCTGCCCTCAATAACCCCACACCTGAACCTCCTTTCTGACAGCCAGTCCAGAGGGTGGCAGTGGTTCCTCCTTAGTCTCAGTGCTGTCCCTTGTATAATTCAGCTGGGAGCAGGATGGACACAAAAGTAGAATTTTTCGGTTCTGCCTGTCATTGACTCTGGCTCCACCACCCTACAATTTCCTCTTGGCACCATTGGTGGGAAGGGAATCTTTTTGGTTAAATCTGCTATTCTGCTTGGGTGGGAGGCTTTCAAGTGCCATTTCCTTCTAAACCCAGCAGGACTCTGTAAATGCAGAAAGAAAGGCTTCTGTGACATCGGCAGCCAGAAGACCAAACATCTGCCTATTTCCCTGTTTGGAAATAGTGGTGTAGTGGTTAAGAGTGGTAGACTCGTAATCTGGGGAACCGGGTTCGCGTCTCCACTCCTCCACATGCAGCTGCTCGGTGACCTTGGGCTAGTCCGGGGGTCTGCAACCTGCGGCTCCGGAGCCGCATGCGGCTCTTTTACACCTTTGCCGCGGCTCCGGGGCGGATACGCCTGTCCACTTCTCCAGCTGGCCAGCGGCAGCGGCCGCCCTCCAGCTGGCCGGTGGCCCGCCCTCCGGAGGCTGAGGGTGCTGCTACTGTGCTGCTCTGCTCATGCGCCGTGCCTCGTTTCTGCCAGCGCAGGCGCAGCAGCAGACAGCAGCAGTTTGCCTCCAGAGGTGTGGCTGCTGCTGCTGGTGTGGAGCTGCTGCTGGCTGCTGCATCGAGGCGACGACGAGGTAGGCAGCTATGGGCTGGGCCAGGGGCGGCGGGTGGTGGGCGAGGGCGAGGGGGGAAGCCCTCCTTTTAAAAATGGTCGAGGAAGCTGCGCCTGTTTCCCTGCCGCTGCCTCCTTCACTCCTGGTTCCGCTCGCAGCCTCAGACCGCGCTCTCGCGGGCGCGCGTCTCTCTCCGCCCCGGAGCAAGGCCGGGACTCGCCCTTGCCTGGGACCCGCGTCTCAGGAGCCAATGGGTGCATGTGTCGCGAGGGGGCTTGGAGGCGCCTAGGAGCCCGAGCACGCACAGCAGGGACGTGGCTGCTTAAAAAGGCTGCATGGAGGAAAAGGCAGTTGTGCGTTCTTCCGCAGCAGCGTCGAGCGGAGCCACCGCCGGACCTCACCAGGCAAGGTTAGTCACGTCGCCCCCGCCTTCCAAAGCTGGGCTGGCTGGGCAGAAACCACCGTCGAGCTCTCTGCCTGCCGTGGGCGGGGGGCTTTGCAACCCCCCAACGAGTCCCTTGGGGTGGGGGACTGGGACTGGGGAGGGGGAGTCCTCTGCCGCTGCTTCCTCAGGTGTGTTGCTTAGGCTGCCGGGCGGAGCGGCGCCTTGGCTTTGTCCCGGTTTGGTTGGGCAGCCTGTGGCTGGAGGAGATCCGGGGGATTCCTCCTCGGCGGCTGAAAGAGGGGCTTGTTCTCCCGCGCTTTCTTTTCTCCCAGTTCTAGGTCACTCGACCCACAATAGCACTTCTTTAGTCTGCTTGCCGCACGCGCTCTGGCAACTTTTCAGGCTCCGGCTTGCGTAAAAACTGGGAAAGCTTTCTCTCGCTTCCTTCCCCCCTCCCCCTCTCATTTCCTTCCCCCCTCCCCCTCCGATGCTGCTCTCCAACCACCTACCTGCTTGTCACAAGTTTTGACCCCCCCCCCCCCGCTCCTTGGAAGGGTTTCATTATTGGAGCTGAGCTTGTCCCCTGCTGAGGTAAATGACTTATTGCTCTGCTTCGACCGGGGTGGGTGGGTGGGTGGGTGGGCTGGTAAAGAAAACCAAACCTGAGTAACTTATGCAGAGGCAGAATTTACTAGGTGGGAGAGAAGCCCCTGTCGTGACTTCCAGGTGTTTGGAAGCACGGACAGCCCACCAAAAAGAAAACTTGTGAAAATGCTTCCTTCGCGAGGACAAGGAGTAATAGGGGTGGAGATGGGCCAAAAGTCCAAAGGAAATGATTTCTTGAAGGGGGAGGATGTACTACGGGAGGCAGAATAAAGGGCTGGTTCTCACAGAGACATGGGTAGGAGAATGACGCCCCAAAAGGTTGCAGTTTTTCCTCTGTCCTGAGTGTGTGTTAGGGGAGCCTTGACAAAGCACCTGTTGGCGTGGAAGAGAGGAGTCCTAACTTGGATCTGTGTTCATGTGCAAAATCTATCGCCCTTGTCATTAAGGGGGCAGGGAACTCCCCTAAAAAGGTTTGAACACTATGAACTACTACAGCCACCTGTATGCAAGTCAGCACAAACATCACAGGCTTCTCTGGTGCAATTCTGTGCTTTATTTAGCAAGAGAGGAGGTTGGAAGAGGTGAGCATAGCCTCTGGTCTGGAATATTAAGGGTAAAAGACACTAAGATTATTGTAAAAGCCAGCAGTCTTCAATTAGACATGGGACAAACATTTAACACAAGTGTGCAGTTGAGGATTCATTTTGAAAAACAACAACAACAAATCAAATATTTGTATGCTGTTGCAACCCACCTTGGATCAGGCTGTGACCTGGTAGTGGTCCCCAGGTTGGATAAAAACGAATGATTTTAAAAAAAAAAAAAAAATCAAAAAAATTGGATGTTTTTATTTAAATCAGATTTTTTTTATTTAAATCGGATTTTTTTAAAAATAAAATGCAGTGTTATATTTGTTTTAAATGTCGCAGTGGTTTTGCGGCTCCCAGTTTCTTTTTTTCCCTTCAGAAACGGGTCCAAGTGGCTCTTTTTGTCTTAAAGGTTGCAGACCCCTGGGCTAGTCACACTTCTCTGAAGTCTCTCAGCCCCACTCACCTCACAGAGTGTTTGTTGTGGGGGAGGAAGGGAAACGAGAATGTTAGCCGCTTTGAGACTCCTTCGGGTAGTGAAAAGCGGGATATCAAATCCAAACTCTTCTTCTTCTTCTTCTAAAGCTCTAAATGACCATCTTGCAGATTTCTGAAACATTCTCAGCATTTGGGGTAGTCTCAGTAATGAAATACTAAAATGTGTTGTGCTCTTTCTATCTTATTATTTATTTTCAAAGGGTCAAATAATATTGCCAAGAACACAGAGACAAGAGTGGGTGGAGAGGGAGGGAAAGAGAGAGAGGTGTGGTCTTTTACCATTGACTTCATCAAAGAATGACCAGATATCCTTCCTCTATTACTTCCTTTTCCGGTTAGCAAAACATCCAAAGCCTTGCATTATTCACAATTCACAAAAAATATAATGCAATTTGTGTATATAATGTTTACATACACACGCATTTCTATGCACACTTTACCCTAATACATGCATTTTTGAACCCATTACTTGACCAGAGAACTGCATTACAAAATTGGGGTAAGTGCAGATTGCAAAGGATGGTTTGCGCCTCAGTTCATATCTTGACTCAGAAAGTGTTGATTAGGTAAGTACACCTTGAAATGTGAACTGAATCAAATATCGCCTCCATCTCTTCGCAACTGTAGCATGGAAAGGGTGTGTGTACATGTGTGCACATGCGTGAGTGCACATGCATGCACATCTATACACATAAGGAAGCTTCCCAACAGGGTTCCCAATAATATAAATGGATCTCCAGCTGTCGATGGGTAATTCAAAGTCACATAACCATATCAGGGATCACGATGTCTGCAGATTCTGTTTGTGAACTCAAAATGCTTTCTTCTCCCCCCCCCCATCCTTTTAGCATAACTCCTTTTTTGGCAGTTGTTGCTCGAGACACTTAAGATTACGATTGTTGCTCCACAGATGTCATCTGTCACAGCATGCCAAGCCAACCATGGGAAGAGCAGCTTGCTTGAGTGTCTTCTTGGCTCTGAAGTGACTCCAAGCTGAAGACAATAATCAATTCCCCCAAGAGATGAGTGTGGCAGGATAATGCAGCAGCTTAATCCCCGTGTCGCTTCACTCTCTCCCAGATAATATTTATTTCCCGGCCAGGCTGGTGGTGCTAAATGCTTTTCAGCTCACTAGGCCAAATCCACCAAGTTCATGCGGCAATCACTAGCTAAAACAGAACACTGGATAACAGATGCTCAAAAGTCCAAAGAAGAATTGGGGGAAAGAGATGCAGGTGAATGGTTTGTAGGAGGTTTTTAGTTCTCATGATGTTGCCTTTGCTATCTTATAGCTGTAAACCCATTCAATCCAGCCGTGGAAGAGCTGCAGGTGGAAGCAGTTGTCCACATGCACAACAAACACAGGACGGATGCCTTTTTTGATGCTGATGAGGAAGCACACCACAAACCTGGAACCACCAGGTCCCACAAACACATTGCCTGTGACTAGAGATAGAGGAAGGCTGTTTATAAATCAATTTAATGCCAATGACGGGCAGAGCCAATTAATTATCGTTTTGTCTCCATCTTGCTCTCTGCTGAATCCTACGCAGATACTAAGGAGGAAAAGCCTAATGAGACTATGTCATTGGATCGGGTTCAACCCATGCCCTCCGACATTCCTCAGGTGAAAATGGGGACATAGAATAGCTCCCTCCCCTACCCAACTGACCCTCCTCGACCCTGCCCCTTTTTGGTCGTTCCCCCCGCAGAGCATTTCCAATCAGAAGAAGAGCGAGTGCCATCACCACTTCACCAATGGGACACAGCACACACGCCGTCCACCACCCTGAAAAAAACCCCGTAATCCCAATTTTATTTTATTTTTTGGTAGGTTTACGAAAAGAAAAACACACACCGATACAGTGGTGCCCCGCTAGACGAAAATAATTCGTTCTGCGAAAATTTTCGTCTAGCGGGTTTTTCGTCTTGCGGAGCGGCAATGACAGCCGCGCTCCGCAAAACGGAAAAAAAAAAGACGAAAATTTTTCGTCTTGCGAGGCAGCCCCATAGACAAATTCGTCTTGCGGGGCAGCCTTCCGCTAGACGAATGCCTTCGTCTAGCGAGTTTTTCGTCTTGCGAGGCATTCGTCTAGCGGGGTACCACTGTAAACTGCAAATTTTAGAAAGGGGCAAGATTAGATGTGGACACACATTCTCCTCCCCGAGCTCAGTCGTGGTGGTGCTGATGGGGGAAATAAGGACATTGCAGGCTCAAATCAGAAGCTGGGGTAGCTTTTGAAATTCCAGTACTGTCCCTGGAAAATAGGGACACTTGGCAGGTATGTCAACCTACTGTTAGTCTCATTGACTTTGCTCTATGAATCACCAATGGGTACAAAGTACCACTGCCTGCAAACTCGATGAAATGTCAGAAACTAAAAGGGAACCCCCAGCAAGGGGGTGGGGGAGAGGCTGGAATTTAGATAGTTAGCAAATTGCAATAAGTAATCATATAATCTTCAAGCTGGACTTCATTGCATCACTTTTGTATTTTATCAGCAATTTATGAATGACCGTTGAGTCCCTACTTAAGCAACGTGATACACAGTTCTGTGCTCCATAAAGATCAGTGCAAACTTGAAAGAATAATCATTCTCCAACAAATAGCTATAATTCAATTTAATGATTTATTAGCATCTTAAATTAAGGAATTGAATTGCTTTTGATTGAATTAAACTGCTTTGAACCAATGAATTGAATCACTTCATCATAAATAGTTGCAATTAATGTTTGATTAGGTGTTCCTCTGCAGGAACACTGTAGCTTCGCTAATGAATATGATAGGATCTTTTATTTACTCAAGTTACTCAATTCATTTATATAATCACTGGGGGGAAATTGTTGGCACTAATTAAGCCATCACAGATTTAGGATTGTTCCTTTTTGGAATTGAATTGTTCATATGCCGGTACTTGTGCAGAGGAGGGAGACCAAGATGATGAAGGGTCTGGAATGGGGGGTGGAACAGGGCGGGGGGGGGCTTATGCACTGTCTGCTAATGTGCGCTGGGAGCAGGAATGAGACCCCCATGCAAAATGGTTTCCACCTGTCATGTTTGTGCTGCGTCACTTCTATATATATATATAAAATTGTTTATTTGGTTTTCAAATCAGAGTTTTACAATCACATATCCAATATATAACATAAAAACAAGATTCCAAGGAATCTTCTGGACTTCCCTCCTCCCCTTTGTGGGTCCTATTGTTAATCATTTCCTCCTGTATCTTTTATAATAATCCAATCTTTCGCATCACCCTTATGTCCAAAAATTCACCATTAAACTATAAGTGTTATGCCAGCCCTGCTAACAGTTTTAACTGTTTACAATGGCTTTTAAGATAAATTATAAATTTCCCCCATTCCTTATTAAAGTTTTGTTCTTCCTGATTTCTGATTCTTCCAGTTATTTTTGACATTTCGGCATAGTCCATCAACTTGAACTGCCATTCTTCTCTGGTAGGGACTTTATCTTCTTTCCATCTCTGGGCTAGTAGTATCCGTGCAGCCATGGTCACGTACCGGTACATAAATAGTATTTTCTGCTCCCTTGGGATTTTGGCACCTAGAATTCCTAAAAGAAAGACTGCGGGGTTTTAAAGAAAAAGTTATTTTATACATTTTTTCAGTTCATTGTATATCATTTCCCAAAATTATTTTACTACCTTACATGTCCACCACATATGATAAAAGCTGCCTTCTTTTTCCTTACATTTCCAACATATATTTGACCTTGTTTTATACATTTTTGCTAATTTACTGCGCCACTTCTTGGTAGCCTTCACTCTGGTCAATACGTTTGCCTCCCTGTCTGCTGCCCTAACCCTCTAACCCTTGAGATGATAACCCTCTGCATGTTTATCTCCTTGACCCTGACCCTGACCCTAAGAAAGGGTGTGGTTGCTAACCCCCATTTTAGTTTAAGGACCCAAAGAGCCTAAACATTGTTTTAGAGTTGGGTTGTGCCTGCTCTGCTTGATCACTTTGTCACCCTCAATCATACAAAAGGGGTTTTGAGTCCTACTCCCTCAAAGTCTGTGTGGTTCCTAAATCCTAGTGTTGGTCCACTGAACATAAGTTTATTTCAGGGCATCATGTCAGCCCTCTGTGCAAGCAGCTCAATGCCTTCCGTGCCTAGGAAGTTCACTGTTGGAATGATTTCAATTGTTTTTATATTAAATGAGTGTTGCCAGCCCCCCTCCCCCACCCCTGCTGAGCTACTCACAGGATTCCAGGGGTCTTTTTAAATAAATAAATAAATTTTTGTTTGATTTTCAAAAACATAAACACACAACAAAACCAATTCCAAATCTAATTATTGATATTACTCTGAATCTCCTGAATCTCTCCCCACCCCCCATCCCTTCCATGGGCCCTATTAATCCTCTTTTCAACTGCATATCAATACTTCTCCAATTTTTAATCTTCCTAGGTAATCTATACATTGGGATTCCAGGGGTCTTGGCCCTCAACTAGGGTCTGTGTTCCTTTGGAGAATTGAAGACATAGCAGAGGCTGTCATAGCTTTAAGAAATGTGATTTATTCACATATTTATGCCGAATTTAGATGGAGGGAGTCCAGATCTTACAGCTTGGTCATCACAAGAGGGTCTTGTTCTCCATAGCAGTGCAGTGCTGGAGTCAAGGCATCTCTTCCCACCTGCCTTCAGCCACTCTGCCCAAGATGGATCTCCCTTCCTCTTTCCAGAACACCTTGCTAAAGATGCTCTTTTCCTGTCACCTCACACCCAGTTCCCCTGGCAACCTTCCAAATCCCCTCTCTCTGTTCACCCCCAAAGGCAGGAGGAAGGGCAGTTCCCTTGCATTGCCAATGGCTCTCAATGGCCCTGTATTGTTCCTTCAAGGCCCTAGCTTGGCCAAGTCATTCTGCACAGACTAGCCCAGGAATTCCTTGTATTTCTCCCTTCTCATTCTGAATAATCGAAATCCTACCAATTATTAATTTATAGGGATTAGGGGGTCCCCCCCTCCCAAAACACCACGTTCATTTCATATTAAATCAGTTATAGCTTTTCCTCCCCGCAGAACTGCAATTCCCGGGATGAATAGCAGCACTGGCCCGAGTCATTTGGGTGCCTGAAATGAAACACAAGATGGGGCCTTTCTCCATTCCATGTACAAAAGTTGACCAGATAGGCAGCTGAGTCTTACATAAACAATGCCAATAGGGCAGCACCCTCTATTTCACCTGAGTATCTCAGGCTAGCCTAAGGGGCAAAAGTGGTGCAAGTTGTGTGGCTCCCGCTGCTCTGTCTTGGTTGGGTCCCTTAAGCCAAGAAAGAACTTACCATATGAAGTTGAGAGTGTGCAAATGTATCAAATCTTGGTGAAAAGAACATTGTGAAGAAGAAGACTAGATGTTCTAGTTTAGAGATGTAACATGTAAATTTGTATGTATGAATATACAGTAAATCCAAAGTTTACTGAAGAAGCCCAAAATTGTCCATGGGCGAAACAGGGGACAAACGCCGGCACCCTGTCTAATTATTCTGCGTCACATCGTCAATATCCCATCTGATTGGACTTGCTTTCATCTATTAACATCTGTACATATCATCTGACTGGATCTATTTTCGTCAATATCTACAGGAGCCTGGCTAAAGATATTTAAAGACTGAAATTGTCCTGTTGTACCAACTTGAATGAGTTTTCTGTTTGTGGCTTCTTTGATTGACTTTTTGCATTGCTTTCTTGTTGATTGTAATACCAAACATAGAATTCTATATGTGGAATGGTTTGGTAGATTTGTGTGCGCCGTTTCTGTGCTGCTGATTGTATACTGATTTGGTTGGGTCCCTCAGCACCTGCCGCCTGAGGCATCTGCCTCACTCTGCCTAATGGTAGGGCAGTTCCCGGTGAGAGAAGAGGGAATAACTGCTGAGTCCATTTCAAGGAAGCCCATAGTGTGGATCTGACCTTCAACGTTTTTCCCCAAAGAAGTGTGAGCTTAAGTGACCTGGAACCAAAATGCACCCTGCTGTACAATCAGCACTTTTTCGTAACTCCTTCCGATTCACTGAACTCTTTAAATAAATTATGGCCCTCCTTTCTCCCCCACTGCGTCTCCTGCAAAGAGGCACCAATGCTTCCATCTGATTTTCATTAGTTTTTGGTTTCCTTCTTTTCTTTCTCCGTTAATCTTCTTGATCACCGCTTACACCTGCTCTTGCCCGGCTTATCTTGCCAAATGAATTTTAACGCGGGGCTTCTCCGGGTAGAATTAGAAACCACAAAGGAGATTTATAACACAAGGGAGCGTGGCTCAGAGGAGGACTTAATTTATTTTCCCAGTTATGTAAAATTTAGCTCTCGCATGCCTGTAAAACTGCCTGGAAGCAACAATGGATGTATTTCACTGCCTGCTCCATAGGAATGATTTAAGGCAGGTTTGAGAGGGCTCCCCCCACCCCACTCTCTTGTATTTAATTTTTTTTTTAAGGAAATATTTTGTTCCACTGGCAGCACAAAATTAGATTAGGATCATCTTTCACTGGAGCTGGGGTGGCTGCCATTAATTTCCCACTTCTGGAATCGTGCCACCCACCCAGCAATGTCACAGGATGGACTACAGCAGCTCCTTGTCGATGACAACAGAAAGTGGAAGTCCCAGTCTGGCAAAGGCTGTTTGGGATTGAAATTCAGGAGTCTACTGCTGCAATCGAGTTGGTGGGGAGCTTTCCTTGAGCCCAAAGGCCACATTATTTATCTGAGCAACCGTCTGGGGTGTTAAATATAATTGATTTAATTCACTCAGAGGTGGGAATTGCCTGTATTTATGAAAGTTTAACATGGAAAATGGCTAAATGTGTATTGCTAACACTGGGGGTTTTCCACAGTAGTTTTCTAAGTGCTCTCTGAGCTCTTGCTGAGTTGATAATTAACTAATTGTTACATGTGAGTCTTGTAACCTTAGATCAGGTGACGAAGATATTGAGTTGCAAATTCACCAACTTGAAAGGGTGGTGGCTGTTAGTCTTTCTTAGATGGCCACAGGGAACAAACTCATGTAAAAGACTCTCTGGAAGGGAGAGAAAACAGCTTCAGGGGAAATGGATGTTGTGGGAAAAGACAGACCCCCCGCTTCTAGGTCTGTTGGGATTATTTCGTATTTTGTAAGCTGCTGAGTCTATGCTTGGATATTTTGGGTGTATCTCTGTTTCTGTTTTGTTTTTTGAAGAGTTCTGCAAGTAAAACTTTGATGGGTCTGGACAATGCTTTATTTCCAAAAGGAACAGTCTTTTATGTATCCAGTTGCTTCGAACTGTGGAATATTAATATCTGCAATATGGGGACCTCATGCAAGTGGAAAGCAAGGCCAAAGATAAAAGTGAAGGTAAATTTTGCCCTTCTGCAATAGACTAGTTTCTACACATACATTTACTCTCCCCCCCTCTTCCTCCAGGCAAGCAAATGGCATTCTTGGGGTTTAAGAACATGATCCAGCCAGCCAAAAGTACTCAAGGGGGGTGTAGATGAGGCAGGGGCCTGGTGTGAGGAGAGACCAAGGGTCAAAAAGAGAGCCTTGGGGGTTGCATTCTTCCACCCATGTCTGAGGTTTCCCAGCCCTGCTGCACCCACTTACCTGGAAGTAAGCCCCACTGAACTCAATGGGACTCACTTCTGAGCAGTCATTTATAGGATTGCACTGCTTGCGAGTAAACATGCACAGCACCAAGTTGCATGTGCATTGCAAGGGGTTGCTGCATTGTGCGGGGCTGAAGCATTTGGCCCTTGGGGGGGGGGGTCCCTTCCAACTCTACAATTCTAATATTCCGAAAGCAGCAGAACCAGTTATTCCTAGCAAAAGGTAAGCCCCATGCTAGAACCATTGCATTTTTTTAATTGTTTATTAGCTCACAAAGTCCACTGCTTCACACAAAGTCAAAGTAATATTTGCATAATTATCAGACAATGTGCATGATATGGAAATTGGGCTGCCCAAGATTTGATATCCCAGCATGGGACCTGATTAGTGCGGTTCATTGAAATTAGAAGCGCAATACTACAAAATGCAGTTCTTAAATGTGTGAAATTGACTTCCTGGTATTCTGATAGAATTCTGCCATGATCTCATCTTTCCTTCAAGGCATTCAAAGTGGCATACATAGTGGGTGGGTGCCCTCCCCCACAACAATTCTGTGAAATAGATTCAACTGAGACATGGTGACTGGCTCACAGTCATGCACTGAGACTTGTGACCAAGAGAAACTTTGGATGTGGGTGTCTACACGTAGTCTAACACTGTTAGAGTGGCTGGGGAAACACGGCCAGATGAGTGGGGTATAAATATTATTATTATTATTATTATTATTATTATTATTATTATTATTAATCTATACCACAGCTCTAAATGGTTTCATTTCATTTCATTTCATTAGCATTTGTGCATTGATATTCCTTTAGTTCCAGCCGATAAACTATTCGGCAAACCAGGAAAAAAATTGATCATTATTATTGCCGCAACAAGAGTATGCTTAAATGTTTTAACTGCACATGTGATACATTGTTTGGATGATTAATTCTGATAAATTTTATGGCTCTGTGCACTATATTTGTGGCATACGCGCATTGTTAGAATTATGACTCTATTGCGATCCATATGATTGCTCCACAAATAAACTCCATCCGTCATTCACTTGTCACAATGAACTTCGCTGGACTGCAGCCTGGGTGTCCTGTCAAGAGTCTTTCTCTCTAGTTAAGTCACCGCTGTGTGTCAGGCCACGCAGACAAGCCAATTATTCAGGCGTGCCTCATCCAAGCAAACGGGACTTATCGTAACCTTGAAGAACGTTATTGATTAGCGGTTGCTTGGAAGCATCACTGTCGCACAGCCCCACTAGAAAGGCCAGGAAACATTTCGTAGGAAACAAGTGTTAATTCATTCTGTGCTGCTAAAAGGAAGAGGGAGAGAAAACAACAGCAGCAACAGCAGCACAGACTCCTGGGCAGAGTCTGCCACCTAAGGACCTCAAATTGTTTTTGCAAACCCTGTTGAACCAAGTCTTTGGGGAAGCTGGCACTGTCATTTTCATTGGGAGCTTCTATGCAAGAGCTTAAAAGCGTTCCGGGGTTCTTCCATGGTTAATGCTTTTATACGTACTAGGTAAAGGACCTCTGCATGGTTAAGACCAGTCTAAGGCGACTATGGGGTTGCGGTGCTCATCTCGCTTTCAGGCCGAGGGAGCTGGCCTTTGTCTACAGACAGCTTTCTGGGTCATGTGGCTGGCATGACTAAACCACTTCTAGCACAACAGAACACTGTGATGGAAACCAGAGTGCACAGAAACACCATTTACCTTCCCACCACAGTGGTACCTATTTATCTACTTGCACTGGTGTTCTTTCGAACTGCTAGGTTGGCAGGAGCTGGGACAGAGCATCACCCCATCACGGGGATTCGAACCATCGACCTTCCGATCGCCAAGCCCAAGAGGCTCGGTGGCTTAAACCATAGTGCCACCCACATCTAAGGTGTATACATACTACAATAAACCAGAGGTACACCACAGCATTCATGCTGTAAATGCCTGAAATTCATGGTCTCACCACATGGAGGGACATGTAATTAATAATTAACAATGGACAAATTACAATAATTTATTTTTGCTTTGTCTGGGTTTTAATAAAATTGTGTATTTTAAAATAGGGAAAAGTAAGCTATGGCTCCTTTCCAACAAGGTCGTTAGAAAACTCATTTTATTTATTCACTTATATTTTTATCTATTTGGACTTCTTGTGTACCAATTTTTGACCTCAAAGCAGTGCACATAAACATAACCAGATTTATAGGAAATGATAAAATACAAATTAAAGCCAAGAGTAAAACACTAATGACATATTAATCTAAACATTACCTTCTAAATATGGCCTCCAAAGGCACTGGGGAATCAGGTGAGACTTCCCCATGTGCCAGAAATCTTTCAGTGTCAGAGCCATCTTCCAGGCCTCCAAGGAGAGAGAGTTCTACAGCTGGGGGGGGGCCACCACAAAGAAAGCCCTGCATGATGAGTCACACCTCTCAGATGGAACAAGGAGGAACCCTTGCCCTGCAGGTAATCTTTTGTTAGCAAGGATTTTGTCTCCTGGCAGGGGGAGGAATAATGTTCACTGCCTTGTTTTAGAAAGTGGGCTGGTGTGCAGTGGAACTGGGTAACAGAAAGGAAGACACGGCTGGGTTTAATGACACAAAATTGACACAAAGCTAATTCTCACCTATTTGTGCCAGACTATGCATAGCAAAGTAAAAACAAGGAACAAAAACCATTTGGTAATGAAAAACTTTATGGAGAATCCATCAATTGCTAAGAAAGCACATTTAGGTTGGGGAAATTCCTGGTTGTTGTTGTTTTTAACACAATGGTTTTTCTTCCTTTCTCCTGAGGAACAAATAATGAGGGAGGCTTGATTTGGGGTGTCCTGCCCCTATGCTAGACGGAACTTGGAGCTGATCCACAGGTCTATTATTATTATTCCATATAATTATATTCTATTATAATGGCATGCAATTACCTACCTAACTACACACAATTATATACAATTATGTTCTTGTGAACTTAACCAATAAACAAAAAAGAAATGCAGAATAATTGCTGAGCGAGGTTAGCTGCTTTCTGCCTCTCACCTCAAACGAACAGGAGTCTGTGTATTGCCAAACTATCCTCAGTCACAAAACCTTCCACTGGTAATAGTTCTCCCTATTGCACTCAATAAATGTGCCAATTTTATGCATAACATGATATAAGGGGAACGTCCCAGCATGTAACTGAAACATCTCACGTAAGAATGGTTTTGTCAGAAAAGACCAAAGGCTGCCTTGGCCCATCCTCTTTTACACAGTGGTCAGCCAGATGTTTCTAGAAAGCCTCCCCTGTACTCCAGCAGGAGATGCTGCAATGTTTACCTTCAATTATGTTTTACATCTGTTAGTTTGCACAAAGTGTTTTTTTAATTTAATTTTTATTAATTCATTTTGTTTAACAAAGAAAGAAAAAAAGGTAACGAAGTATTATAACTGCTATTATATAATATTACTGAATAAAATTTAACATCCCACATAGTCGTATCTGTGTCTTATTGTTTATATCTTAAGAGAAAACTAAAAGGGAAAAAAAATAGAAAAAGGAAAAAAAAATCAGCCAGGCATATAATTAGATAGTCCATACATCCACTTACTTATACATACCTATATATACCTAGACTCTCTTAACCTACGTATACATAACAAACTTAACTTGACAAAACTTTAATTTCACAAATCAGACTTCCTGTCAAATCCCCATGCGTCTACCTCTCTTATTATTGAATGTAGATCAAACAATTCTACTTAGTTCAGATATTTTCCAGTACATTCCGCCATATTATATATCCATCTTTCCCCAACTCTTTGCCCTTCCTTTAGCACTCAAAAGCTGGCATGGAAGTAAAGTTGTTATTATACTTTTGGGCATATTTCTTGTATATATCCCATTTTTCAGCAAATTTTTGTTTAGATTTTCCTCTGAGGTTATTAGTTAGTAGGGCCAATTCAGCGAATTCTTGTAATTTGCTCTGCCAATCTGAAATTTTTGGAAGTTCTTGTTCTTTCCAGCTTTTTGCCCCCAAATTCTGGCCGCCGCAATTGCATAAAGAAATACTTCTTTTGATTTATTTGGAATTTCTTTTTCCACCATGCTTAATAAGAGTTTGCACAAAGTGTTATATGTAGCAAGGGATTTTGGGTTGTATTACTTTGATTGTGGTCTGGAGCCATTTAGTACAGCAAAAAAAAATAATAATAATGTCTTGGTCCGGTAATGTCCCTGCTTTCTCTCCACAGCAAGCTGGAAAAGGCGTGCCTATCTTCTTTCCTTTCCTTTCCTTTCCTTTTTCATGTCTTCTTGTTGCTGAACTGTTTGGTCCTCCACAACAGTTGGTAAGTCACACATTTGTAACATCTTGCCAAGCATTTTGTTACCGCCATCCTCACCCTGTCGCGGGGATTCGAACCGCCAACCTTATGATCAGCTAGCCCTAGGCTCTGTGGTTTAACCCACAGCGCCACCCACGTTAAATAGGCCAAGTCAGTATTGCAGCTTCCTGTCATTCTAGAGTGTCAGTTTGTCCATTGTCCTTCTGTTAAGTCAACTTCATAGGTTCTCATCATTATCAGTGATTATTTCTAGAGCACTTAAAACTGTGAAGCTATAATATAGTAATAATTAACAGGATCCTGCTCAGAAGTGTCTAATCCAGGCCAGGGCTTTTTTTTCCATCTGGAACTCACCAGAACTTAGTTCCAACACCTCTCAGGTGGCAAACCCTTCAAGTGTCCCTATTTTCCAGGGACGTCCCTGATTTAGAGCAGCTGTCCCAGTTTCTGGTGTGATCCCAGAATGTCCCGTTTTTCCTTAGGACGTCCCCATTTTCAATGGAGAAATGCTGGAGGGTATGGTAAGATGTCCCTGTTTTCATTGGAGGGTATGGAGTTATCCGACCACCAAGCCTTCTGAAGGCAATCCTGTTTAGGGAAGTATTTTTTTTTAATGCTTAATGTTTTCTTATGATTTATATATGTTGGAAGCTGCCCAGAGTAGCTGGGCTACCCAGTAAGATGTGTGGGGTATAAATAGTAAAATTATCATTATAGAATGGGACGTCCCTATTTTCATCGGAGAAATGTTGGAGTCTTTGAGTTGGGCACTTTGCCATTATAGGAGAACAAGGGAGGCGTTCATTGTCAGTTCTGGCACCTCTTTTTCTAGAAAAATAGCATTGATCCAGGCAGACATAAAACTGGACAGCAAAGTAAAGCTTTGCTCCAATTCACCACTTTAAAAAAAACACCAACAACACCTTGTCCCCCCTCCAGGATGTGTAATTTCTGAAAATCGGAGAGGGGGGAATGCAATTGTTCTGCTTTCTCAAATTCCATTACCACTGCTGAATTTTTTCAACAAAGATGTCCTGCTCTTCTCTCACCATTAGTTAACTCAGACTTTTAATGAATTTTGGCATTCCAGATGATGGTATATGGAGGAGTTTTTAACAGCAGGAAGCTTTTGAGCAGCTCTGACCATGCTCAAACAAAGAGTACGAAATCTCATCATCATCATCATCATTTTATTTGTATGCCGCTTTCCCATAGTTAAAACAATGCTCAAGGCGGTTTACAACATGACGAGATTTACATAATTACCAACGTAACAAAAGTCACGAGCGATAAATAAAACACAACAAAAAGTACACAACCAAATGGAAAGCAATTCCCACAGAAATAATAAAATCTAAAACTAAGAATACAGCGTTAATATCAATTACAATTTAAAATGGCATAGATAAAAAAACAAAAGCAATTTTTAAAAAAACAAAAGCAAAAATGGAGCCCTCTCTGCCCAGATGGAAGGAGGCAGGCAAGGCCCTTCAGGACCTCACCTCAGCAGCAGGTGAGTCCCTCGCTGGACAGCAGCAAACAGCCACAGTCCTTATAGAGCCCTCCATAGTGCGCATATTGACTGTGTCCTACAGTGTTCGGTGGGCTTTACTTCCCAGTGAGCATGTTTAAGAGGGCAGCCTAAGTGGTGTGTCAGGAATTACTCGGTGATCTAGCCGTGAAAAAATTATGAATGTCACTTCCTGCATTTGAAACAGGATGGGAAGATTGCCAGCATCATATTTTTAGGGAACATTTTCCAAAATAGCCAGATGTGTTTCAGCCCATTAATTATGCCTGAACCGGCTATGGATTTCTCCCTGCTCATTAAAGACTTGCTACACAGTCCCCATTAATTGGTGCTCTGAAAATACAGAAGGATGGGGGGGACGGACTGCAAGCCGTCATCTCGCGCACTGCAGTCATGCGCCACTAACAGACTTTATAAACAAGGAGCTGTATCATTGTCCTCCTCTCCAATTCAATCAAGAAACATCATGCTCTTCCCACCTCCGGCCGCCCTAGCACTTTCCACTTTGCCTGCAGTTTTCCTTCTCTTCCTTCACGTTTCAGCTGTTGGCGCTGCATACTGAGCAGGTGTGGGAGACTCCCAGCACCTTTCTCTCATCATTTGTGCCTTGTGCCAATTTGGTTTGAGGAAGAGTGGTGTTGCACGGCAAAACACAGTTGCTTAATAAGCAGGTGGTATCTGGCCGTGCTTCACATGTCAGGCTCTCATCTGTGATGCTCAGGAACATAAAGCCAGTTCATTGGCTATTGGAGAGGGCGCACTGTGCCCTCAGGGCCCTGCTCAATAACTCACAAGGTGCCTGTGAAGTTTTGTTTTATTCAAAGAAACAAAACAGCTCAGTCCTAGGGAGCACAGCAACTTTTCGTGGTAGGTCTTACCCCTATGAGGCAGTTGCAAGGTCTGAAGGTCTCTGTCAGTTTTGCATTTCTTAGTACAGAAAGTATTGATCTGATGTGTAGAGATCTTTCCTATTCTACTTAATTCAAGAGGGTTCTGGAAGCTTCTCTGTGTGAAAGAAACTTCATGGTGTTTGGGTTATTCCTTCTGAGAAGCTGAGTAGAGCTGGTTTAAACTGGTTCTGTTATCTCTTTCTGTCAAGGTCATGCTGACTATAATAGTGAGGCCAGAAGGAGCCTGGGTCTCTTTCTTTCTTTCTTTCTTTCTTTCTTTCTTTCTTTCTTTCTTTCTTTCTCTTTCTTTCAGGTGTGGTGTTCTGTGTGTAGTGTTAAAGTTTAGTCTTATTATAAGTTGTAAGTTAAGCCTGCTGATACTGAATTTTTTTTAATGGGCAGTGCCAATCCTGAATGTATTGGATTTGTGCCCATTATGCTCATTTGCCTTCAGTAGCAATAAAGCTCTGCTGGTTGAAATGCCTCTGGTCTACTATTGGGGAATCCTGCAACATGTTTAAGTCATTACAGTGGTACTTCGGGTTGCAGACACAATGCATTCTGGGGTGCTATTGGCACCCCGAAAAGTCTGCAACCCAAGCGGCGATATCGCACTTCTGCGCATGCGATGAAACCCAAAAGTAAACACTTCTGGGTTTGCCGCGTTTGTAACCCGCGCCGTTCGCAACCCACAGTGAACGCAACACGAGGTACGACTGTACTCTGCTAACTATACATTGAAATCTACTCTGAATCAATATTGAGTAGAATTCCAATGACAGTCTCTGCCTTCCCACAACTCTGTAAGTCTCCTCTCCCCCTAGGTCCTTCCCGAGCAACCTGAGGCTCCTTCGGCTTGTCTGTCTTTGCTCCGCCCTCTTCATACCTCTCTGAGTTCTGGTAGAGCAGTGGGGAGCGGAGCTGATCACAGCAGGAGGAGGAGACCCCCTGGCTTCTTCAGCCTCCACTCTGCCTCTCAGCTTCCCTCCTCTCCAGCCTCCACTTCTGCCTCTGATTCTGAACTGCTCTCTGCCACAAACTCTTCCCGCTCATGAAAACCTGTTGCCTCTTCAGCTTCTGACGCTTCTTTCTTCCAGTCTGCCCCCTCTTCTTCCTCATTGTCATCCCACCACCACTCCCCGGGCTCTGAGCCTTCTTTTCTTGTGGGTTTCCCAGCATCCCACCACCCCTCTGCACCCCCTCTGCAGCCCGGCCTTATGGGAGGCAGCAGGGCAGACAGGCAGCAGTGCTCAGCCTAGTAATGAGAAGAGAAGCATTGGGCAAAGCAGCTGCAGCCACTTTCACAACTCTCATTACCCTGGGGGTGGTCAGAGAGGGCATTGCATGTCAGAGCCCATGCTCATGGGCTCTGACATTTGCCCCACCATGTCAGGTGCTGACACGAAACCTAGGTACTGGTAGCTCGTTGTTGCCACTTCCTGAAAACTGAATCATAGAGTGAATGGTGCAAGAAATGTTCACATCGCCAGCCGTTTAGCAATACGGTATAGACATGGGAACTTTGCCTGTGACCTAGGCATGGATTATTCAGTTAGTCAAGCATTGGCAGGAAGGATCCATAACTGGTTTAGGAACAGGAAGCAGAGAGTAAGAATAAATCGGTGGCGGGGAACCTCTGGTTCATGGGCCTAATTAAGCCCACTAGGCTTCAGAGGTGAGTCAGCCAGAACGTGATGCCAAACCATGCCCACCTTTCCCTGTCCTGGCAATACATAATATATCGGAAACAGGAAAGTTTGAAACTTCAAGCTGCAGCTAAAAGGAGGAAGAAGGAGAAGCACAATCAAAGTGCAGTTCTGTTTTGAGCTGAGCCAAAAGTTGGTGCTTGCTTTCTTTCTTTCCTTTTCCTTTTTCCTTTTGGCCTTTTTTTTTGTTGCCCTGCACAGTTAACAGGAAGAAGAAGAAGAAGAAGAGTTTGGATTTGATATCCCGCTTTTCACTACCCGAAGGAGTCTCAAAGCGGCTAACATTCTCCTTTCCCTTCCTCCCCCACAACAAACACTCTGTGAGGTGAGTGGGGCTGAGAGACTTCAGAGAAGTGTGACTAGCCCAAGGTCACCCAGCAGCTGCACGTGGAGGAGTGGAGACGCGAACCCGGTTCCCCAGATAACGAGTCTACCGCTCTTAACCACTACACCACACTGGCAGGAAAAAGGTGCCAATTGCAAGTGCCAATTTTTGGCAGCAAAGGAAGTACCAGGAGCACACTTAGAATGCAATCCTGATTCCTACTTTGCATCCCTGACTTGATTTCAAGTCAAGGATGCAAAAGAACACACACACACACACACACACACACACACACACACACTGTGGCTTGAATCCAAAGCTGGGAGCCTCATCGTTTTTCTTTTTTCCCCCTTCTGAAGTGTTTTTTCTTGACTTTGTGTGCGAATAACCTGCTTGCTACTATAGTCAGCCTATAGGCACCAATCCTAATCGTGTCTACTCAGTTCAGTGGGGCTGTGATAGTAGACATGAGGCGCTTCCTACTGTGAAATTTAAAAACCAGTGGATCACATTGTTTATTATTGTTCTTTTCACATGGAATGACTTCATCTGCGCTCCTCACTTGAAGTCTGAGGAATTCAAGCTGTCAAACATGATAACACGTCTACTACAACTGTTTAAAACATACATTAGATCGAACGTGATGTTTCAGCAAATGCACATGCATAACCATTCTCTGTATAAAATATGCATTTGGGAAATAAAACGCTGCATTACAAAAATGCCTTTTATGAGCGGCATTAGGCTGCCTATAAAATGTTTAATATGACCGCAGGAATTCATAGACCGCAGGACACAAAGAGCAAAATATAGAAAGAGTGCTAAGCCGTCCTTCCCTGGTGCCTAAGTGAGAGAAATGAGACAGGATGGATGGCAAGTTCATTCTGAACTGCAAAACCAAACCAGTGACATTGACTGCCATCCTCACTCCACTTACCTGGGAGTAAGCCCAACTGAATTTAACAAAACTAACCCCTGAATAGCATGGTCAGTATGACAGCCATATAAAGCTATAGCTTTGTGATGGGCCGTTAGTCACTTCATTAACTTTGTCTTCAACCTGTGTATCCACAGCACTGACCAGAAATGACCACTGGGAGGAATGCAGAGAGAAGAAATGCCAAGGTGAAATCTACAGTAGCATAACCAGACGCCTTCATCTGCCCCGGCTGCAACAAAACATGTCTCTCCCGCATCGGTCTCTACAGCCACAGCAGGTGCTGCAACCTTCCAACAGCTTGACCTTGCCCCCAAAGGTGTACTCTTCCATTGTCTCCCAACACAGATGGATGCCAGCAAGGTGCCAAAAGGCTGTGTTGGTTTTACTGCAAAAGAATAATAGGGCTACCCTTCTAGAAATGCACTAACTTAGGCAAGGCAATTGCTTTGTAGATATATGTTGGCGGCTGAGATATGCATGCCTATCACATGATACCATGTACATTAAAAATGCATATATTTCCGTATTAGCAGACCAAAAAACAGTAGAATGACTCGGGCGTAAATAAGCCAACTGCAGTGGAAAGGAAAATAGCAGAGGAAAGGGCCAATGAATGTTGAAAGATTTTGAGACATGATTGTACATCCCTGCCAGCAAGTCTTCTGATGTTCTTGTGATCCAGCTACAAGAAACCAGCAATTGAGTGACAGCCATATACTGCATTAATTGACCAGTTAACAGTGACCAGGAAAAGGGTCCTCCACAGAACACATGTTGCAGCACTCGAGGCTAATCTTTCTTCAAATTAGGATTCCGAGATGTTCTTATTCCTGATCAACACTTTCAGAAAAATTACATGGTGCAGTGACTGTGCCACTTCAAGTGCAAGTAAGGTCATTACATATTTGAATACCTAAAACAAAACAAAAAAACCTCCACCACAAACACTCACATTCTCACATCACTAGTAGAAAGCTTAGGAACTTGACTGGAACAACTCCCTACAGTATGTTAGCTTGTCACAGAGAGGTAATTGAGTTGTGTTTTGTTTTGTTTTGACGTAGAGGAGCATTCAAATGTGCAATCACCCGCTTGCATTCCCGGAGTGATGCCATTCAAGAGGAGCTGAACAATATGCTTCTTGTCTCCTGTCGGAGATCTGCATTCAGATAAGCCATCAACCTTTCAGATAAGAATGGGGCTACCCAGTGCTTTTGTATAGGAAAGGGTAGTAGCTCAGAGATAGGTCATCTGCTTTGCATTCAAAAAGTCCGGGCTTTATTTACCCAGCCTAGTTAAGGAATTTCACGCTGTACATTAAAAAAAAAGTTTAACTTTTTATTAATTTCATTTGCTGTATTTTATCTTGTTAAGTCATTTTGAGGCTGTCTTTGTATAAGGCTTCTAACAAATGTAAATAATGCTAATACGAATACTAATAATAATAGGTAGGGACGTGGGTGGTACTGTGTTCTAAACCACTGAGCCTCTTGGGCTTCCCAATCGGAAGGTTGGCAGCTCAAATCCCCACAACAGGGTGAGCTCCCGTTGCTCTATCCCAGCTCCTGCCAACCTAGCAGTTCGAAAGCATACCAGTGCAAGTAGATAAGTAGGTACCACTGTGGCGGGAAGGTAAACGGTCTTTCCATGTGCTCTGGTTTCCGTCACGGTGTCCCATTGTGCCAGAAGCGGTTTAGTCATGCTGGCCACATGACCTGGAAAGCTGTCTGTGGACAAACGCCGGCTCCCTCAGCCTAAAAGCAAGATGAGCGCCGCAATCCCATAGTTTCCTTTCACTGGTCTTAACCATCCAGGGGTCCTTTACCTTTTTACCTTTAATAATAGTAACAGGATTGATCCTGGCATCTCTAGGTAGGGCTGAGAATGTGCCCTATCTGAAACCCTGGAGAATTACTGCCAGTCATATAGACCAATAGTCTGACTTGGTAGAAGGAACTTCTCATGTTTCTAAACCCTATGTCCTATTTTCAGAAAAATTGTGGCAAATTATTTCCAGATTTTGTTCAATATGGACAACTGCTCGCTGAACTCTCATGGATTGCACCGATATCAGGACTCTTGTCTACAATTTTTCAAGGTTCTTCTTAGCCTCAGGATTTGCAACTATACCCAATGAGACTGTACTGGAGTAAGTGGTAAAGAGCCTGCTCACCTGAATGATGCAGCCATAATATACAGGATAGAATCCACCAATTTGGTTTCTGCACGAGCAATTCATTTTGCAGCAAAGAACACTGCAGCTGCACTCAGAGTGAAGGGCTTTACAAAAATCAATGCATAACACCTGCCATTTCAGTGCCATCGATGCAGCCCCGGGGAAATCGATATCTAGAAGAGTTTGGTGGGGTGGGAAATACGATCGGATCGATAATGGAGTTAAAATTGAAAGCACTGTGGGATCTATGAATGATCCTGTTGATAGCTGCTGGTAGGTTCCGATTACCACTGTACTGTAAGAAAATGAGTCATGCCAATTAGGACAGTTAATACATCACCAACATTTTAAATAGGGGAACCTATATTCCCCTCTCTGTTGCCATTCACCTGAATACCCATTTGCAGAAGTTCGTGGAAAAATACAGAGGCTGCTTGAAATCTGTATCGACCATAACATTTGTAACAAGTGGGTGAGGAAGGAGTACAGCTCAGGGGCTGTATACATGCCTTGAATACAGAAGGCCCAGGTTAGATTCCCAGCATATCCAGCGCTTTTCTTCTAGAAAAAAAGGTGCCAGTACTGCGTACCCTTGAGCACCCCCAGAAAATTTGGCTGATATTTATTTAAATGTGGCTGGTATTGTTATGTTTGTGGGGTGCCTAGACTCCCCTTCTAATTTGTGGATCCCCCTTCTAATTCCTGGGTGCCAGATGCTAAATTTAGCAGTGTCAAAATACTGGCCGAACAAGTTTGCTGGAGCCTAGGACACCATCTGGGAGAAGAACCATCATGTAGAACAAAGGAAAAGTAACAGGTGATTAACAAAGCAGTTCCTCTGTGCCAGACAGCAGAGTGGTGTGAGCCCCTCCTTCCACTAGGAGAGACAAAAGCAGAGTGGAATTTTTGGATTTCACTTGGAGATGATGCAAGCCAAGGAAAAAGGTGTCAGTCAGTTAAATGCGGCAAACTGGAGAAAGGGGATCCTAGTATGATGTGGGCTGGAAGAAAATCATTTCTGTCTGTAAGTGACAAGTAGGAAGGAGAGACTCAGAGCCATGCCTGAGGTTTCTTTAGATCCAAGGCTGCAGTTACAGGAAAAGCAAGAATCATCTGGGATGTAATGTTGTGGACTCTTTCATTGTAGGCTCAGGTTGTATATACGTGTAAATAAACCATATATCCTAAAGACAGTCTCCGCTGTCCCTCATTTCCAAAGGAAACATAAATCCCAGGTAGGCCCCTGGAACTTCTGGAATTTCACACCGCTTGGAGATTAAAGATTTCTCTCTGCCTAAGACTCAAGTTGCTGCTGGTCAAATATTGAATTAGAAGGACAAATAATCTGGCCTTGTATGAGTAAGCTTCCTAAAAAGCAAAACAGTCTGCCCTTGATACTTTACCCATTGGCTCATGAGGGCAATAGTGTTGTTCCCATGGGACATTCTGCTTCAAATTATAAAGGGAATGGTGCTTGCTTGCTGGGGCACAGCAAAGCTGTTGTTTGAAGCTGTGTCAAAACTTTTTTTTATTTAAAAAACGACCCCCTAAAAACAAACAAACCAAAACCCTCTCACACCTAGGCTTCATACAGAGCACTTTACTCCATTTCCCCAATGCTTCCTTACCTTATAATTTCTGTGTTTTATGTGATATTTCACACAATGTAAAAGCCACTTCTGGGACTCTAGTGTAATCTAGCAGGAGTTTGGTGTTGATTCCATGTTAATTGCTAGCAGGCAGGCAGGCAGGCAGGCAGGAAGGAAGGAAGGAAGGAAGGAAGATGACGCCATGTGTTGATGGGAAAAAACACTTTTCCATAGTGCTACAGGTAATTAGAAACTAGGACAGAAGCATTAACCTTCCAACCATCCGAAAGTATCTAGATTTTGCTCACCCATGAAGATTAATCTAATGTTCATGGGGCAGTTTTGCTCTCTCCCCATCCCACCAAAAGTAACAAAGTCCAGGTTAAAGTATTTGGCCCCTTAGGAAAATTAAGTGGCTTTGTAAGGGGCAGGATGTAGCTCACAAGGAAGCTATTGACCTGCCAGTTTGATAGCCCTCACAGGTCATAGAACTGGGAAATGGCCAAGAAACTGCATAGATGGATTTAAAAACTAGATCTGGCATGCCCCTACCCCCCAATTTCTTACCCCATTTGGAAAGCATGGTCAGTTTTCAGGGGTGATGCAAACATTCGTGTGGGGGCTCAGAGGGCACTTACTAAGCACAGCAGTTTCCATTCTTCCAATCTGCCCCCCCCCCTTTTATAAACTGTAAACAACACTAAAATGGGGGGTACAGTTTAGAAAAGGAATTTTTTCTTTTTCTTTTTATTTTTTGCAAGCCACTTGAATTTTTTGCCCCCACCCCATATTCAACATAGCCCCCTCCCAGTTGCAGGACCTCAAAATCACATCCCCCCAAGAATTTTAGGCCTAACATATTAATAACTCAACTTTTGTTCTGGCACTAATGTGGTTCAGTCTGGCAAAACTGTTGCCACTGTAGCGCTGATACAGCTTTATTAATGTCCTCCTATATATACACATTTACCTGGGGTTTGGGAGGAAATGGAGGCTTGTTATGTTACTGAATAAGAGGAGTCCATTTGGAACTATTAACATGGCTTTATGGTTAATTTAATTCCTCCCTCTCAATATTGCGTTAAATAAATCTCCACTTGTAAGCCCTTTATGAACCCCACTTCACTTATTACCGTGTGCATGATATTCAGAAAGGGGAATCTTAGAAAAATCTGAAGAAAAAGGAAGAAAAAAGAGTATCACAGCTCCCTCCCTAAGCCAGGCAGAAACTTCCTGGGCTTTGGGAACCAAGGGAATATTGAGGGACTAGCTGTGAGTAGGGATGGGTAAGGGATGCAGGTGGTGCTGTGGTCTAAACCACAGAGCTTAGGGCTTGCCGATCAGAAGGTCAGCCGTTCGAATCCCCACAAAGGGGTGAGCTCCCATTGCTTGGTCCCTGCTCCTGCCAACCTAGCAGTTTGAAAGCATGTCAAAGTGCAAGTAGATAAATATGTACCGCTCCAGCGGGAAGGTAAACAGCATTTCCGTGCACTGCCCTGGTTCACCAGAATTGGCTTTGCCATGCTGGCCACATGACCCGAAAGCTGTACACCGGCTCCCTCGGCCAGTAAAGCGAGATGAGCACCGCAACCCCAGAGTTGTCCACGACTGGACTTAACGGTCAGGGGTCTCTTTACCTTTACCTTTAGCCTAGTCCCCCTAGCCTACTGACAGCACACCACTGTGTAATTTTCACATGAGAAAATGGGAAAAGAGATAAAGCTGGCAGCTGTAGACATTATGGGGAAGGGGGAACAGAAGAGCCAGGAAGGTCAATTCACTATTTATTGTGGGAAAGACTGGGTCTGTAAGACTGTATTTAGATCCTTTGTAAAATAAAATAAATGGTGCATTAAAAACTTCCCAGTTGCTGCAACAAAAGAGATCTTTAGAGATGTGGCAGAAGCCAGATTCTTTTCAACTTTTGATGTCTGTTCAGGGTCCTGGGAAGTTAACTCAGAGCAAATAGTACTGTATAAAGAGATGCACCTTCAACACATATCGTTGGGAAGGCAATACTTCCAAAGACTTCCCTTTGGTTTGTAGAATGCATTTGAAGTCTTTCATAGGAAAGTTCAACAAATATGTGACTGCATGCTTCCATGGGCTACGGCATACATCGATGATAAACTGGCCTGAGGAAAGACCACTGAAGAACATGATCAGAAATTGGGGGGGGGGGGAGCACCAGGAAGAGACAGAATAAAAGGGCAAAAACTGAACAGGCAAAAGGGTAAGCTCAGAACGAGAGAAATAATTCAGGTGAAAATATCGGGAAAAGTGGTGCAGATCAATCCTGATATGGTCAAAACTATAATCACCCTAGAAACAAAAAGGGTGCAAAAATCATGAGTCGATTCTGTAAGGCTTATAGCAAAAACCAGCAGATGTGTTAAAATACTTTAAAAAAAAAACAAGGCAAACAAGATAACAGACCCATAATATTGAATTTACAGAGGGCCTTCTTGGTAGCTGCGCCTGCCCTGTGGAACGCCATCCCATCAGATGTCAAGGAAATAAAAAACTATCTGACTTTTCGAAGACGTCTGAAGGCAGTAAAGGGAAGTTTTTAATGTCTGATGTCGTATTGTGTTTTAATTTGTTGGAAGCTGCCCAGAGTGGCTAAGGCAACCCAGTCAGAAGGGTGGGGTATTATTATTATTATTATTATTATTATTATTATTATTATTATTATTACCCACCCATAAAGGTAAAGGACCCCTGAACAGTTAAGTCCAGTCAAAGGCAACTATGGGGTTGCGGCGCTCATCTCGCTTTTAGGTCGAGGGAGTCACAGCAGTACCTATTTATCTACTTGCACTGGTGTGCTTTTGAACTGTTAAGAAGAGTTTGGATTTGATATCCCGCTTTTCACTACCCAAAGGAGTCTCAAAGCGGCCAACATTCTCCTTTCCCTTCCTCCCCCACAACAAACACTCTGTGAGGTGAGTGGGGCTGAGAGACTTCAAAGAAGTGTGACTAGCCCAAGGTCACCCAGCAGCTGCATGTTAGGTTGGCAGGAGCTGGGACAGAGCAACTGGAGCTCACCCCGTTGCAGGGATTCAAACCACCGACCTTCTGATCAGCAAGCCCAAGAGGCTCAGTGGTTTAGACCACAGCACCACCTGCAGCCAGGGTGGTGTAGTGGTTAAGAGCAGTAGACTCGTAATCTGGGGAACCGGGTTCGCGTCTCTGCTCCTCCACATGCAGCTGCTGGGTGACCTTGGGCTAGTCACACTTCTTTGAAGTCTCTCAGTAGTGATAAAGCGGGATATCAAATCCAAACTCTTCTTCTTCTTCTTCTCCTCCATCCCTACTCGCAGCTAGCAACCTCAATTCTCTTCTGTATAAGCTCCTGCTGAGGTGAACCACCACACATACCAAAGATTCAGTTCATTTCTCTATTGGAATGCTCTAGTGTAGTTGTCCCCATGGCTAAGGCCACAAATGCTTGTCATAAGGCATACCAGCAGATTAGGAGGCTGAGGAGCAAGGCAATCGATCCCAATAACAAGTGAGATAAACAAGCAAGTGGCCATATCAAGCCTACTTGGGGGGGGGGGAGCAGGCAGTTGTGTAATTTTATCCAAATTTGTGTTCATGGGAGTCACTGCTCATTTACTGCTAAACTGGTTTTCCTGTGGCCTGCCAAGTCGCTCTTTTCAATTAGGATACGTTGACATACATTGACACACAAATTGGCCACACTGGCAGGCTGGTGTAGGATCTTCTCCAACTCCAGTGAGCTGCAGGAGCAGCTTGCTTTGGTCTTCCTTGACACCGGAGCAAGGCAAATATCCAAGGCTAATGAATCAAAAGGCTTAAGCACTCCAATTCTCCAGACTTAATTCACTAGACTTAACCATTCGAATTCTCATTCCTGAACAACTGTTTTAGGAAGGGTTCGTTATCCCCACTAAATGAAGACCCCAAACATTTCTGGAATGATTTAACAATCTCTCTTCACATGGAACTCTGTGAATTGTAGCTCTGTGAGATGAAATGGGGGTTTCCTTACGAGCCACAGCACCCTTAACGAACTACAGTTCTCACAATTCTTTGAGGCAAGCCATGACTGTTTACAGTAGCATAGTACTGTTTAAATGTACAGTGGTGCCTCTGGTTACGAACTTAATTTGTTCCAGAGGTCTGTCCTTAACCTGAAACCATTCTTAACCTGAGGTACCACTTTACCTAATGGGGCCTCCTGTTGCCGCCACACCACTAGCACACGATTTCTGTTCTCATCCTGAGGTAAAGTTATTAACCCAAGGTACTACTTCCGGGTTAGCGGAGTCTGTAACCTGAAGTGTTTGTAACCCAAGCTGTTTCTAACCCGAGGTACCACTGTATAGTGAAGATGGAACTTACAAAAATTAAGCATTTATAGCTCTGTAAGCCTTGGTTAGCAGACTCTCTCCTGAGATGATTGGTTGCATTTTTATCAAGATTGGGGTAGAATCATGAAGTTGTCAAGCTGGAAGGGACCCTGAGGTCCAATCTCCTGCAATGCATGAATAGGTGAGGGTGCAATATTTTGAGAAAACTCCCTTTGCACCACATTCCTGATCAAGATGGGGCAAAGGACCTTGCAGCAGCTGTCTTTAGCTTTGGAAACAGCCAGATTGTGATTGTAATTAAATTAAACACAATAATGCATTGAACATGATGTACAGTTTGGTCCCAAAATCCACTCATCTTCCGCCCCTGTTTGCATTCTGGAGCCAAGTGTGATTATACATATATATTTTTTAGCAGAGGAGAACAGAAAAGACTTCAGGGAGTCTTTGGATGGTGGTAAATTTATGAATACGACTGCTGGATGGGGGGGGGGGGTTGAAGAAAAAATACTGGCAGGGCTCTGCCCCTTCTTGCCCTTGTTTCATAAACTCCCATGAGAGGGGTCTTGGAGGGGAGGGACAAAAACTTTGCTTAAAAGGCCTGCTCTAGCCTGCAGACTGGGGATTAGCCATTGCTGATGTAAACCGAATCTTCGGTTTTATTCCTGACAGAAGAGAGCTGTGTTCCAACTTTCAGAAGTTGTGAGAACTTCAGTCCTTTGATCTCGCCTCCCCATTTCCCATTATTATTCCACACAACCTTTAAAGGAGAAAGAGAAAAAGAAGAACTCCAAAGATTAAAAACAAAATTGATATGGACCCATCTCCAATTACACGATAGTCATACTGCTGTTCAAAGTTGATCAGGCCTTGTTTGTGGGACTTTTGCTAAAGAACCATTCATCGCTTAGCATTATTCAAAAGTCAGGTGCTCCTGATTCAAAGCAAATGGTTATTTTATGGTCTGTCTTTTTGATTATGAGGGTAGGATTTCAATAGCTAATCACTTTCTCACCATTTGGCCTTTCCACACAAGCCATTGGCGATTAAGCTTTTGAAATTTCTCAGCCAAATAACCTACTTGGGATAATTAAAAGCTGAGTTCCCTCCTGTCAGTAACTCTTGTTTACAAGCGAGGCATGAATCACGATTACAAACACTTAGGGCAGCAAACAAGCCATTCATCTTTTAAGCAGAAAGATACATTATGTTCTGGTTAGTAGCTAGGCATGGGAAAGCTGTAAAGTGTGAAGCTTTATATACCTGCAGTGAGTTTGAGGGAAATGTATGATTTGCGGAGTTCAGTTTAGTGACTTTGCCCCTGATTCCTAAATGGAGGTCTCTCGATCTGAAGCTGCTACCTGTCTAATTGTTCCTGTGTCTTTAACTGCAGTCTGACGTACAGATGCAGAGCAAGGGAAACTTTTCATGGGCATAAAGAGACAAGGAAGAGACACAAAAGGGCTGACACCCATTTTTACAAGATGCATACATTGCCATGCGTTAATGGATCTCAGGTGCATTCTAGCAGCAAGAGGATTTTTGTCAACTCCAAAGAATATTGCTGGGGATGCTGCTAGACTAGTTGTTTAGTCAGAAATTGACATCCTTGTTCACTTACTTTTGATAGAGAATTCAGACGATGTCCTTGCATTCCATCACTTACCTGTTTTGCTCTCCTTACTTTTTGTTTTGTTGTGATTTATTTATTCATTTTAATGTAAAGCATAGTAGCAGTTCCAACCTGTCCACTGAAGACTCATAAGGAACACTGAGGCTTTCTAGGGCTACTGTGTCATTTTCACCAACGTGTGCACATCTATGGACATAGTACCTCAGTATACACAGTTTTCATACACATTATTTGGTGGGAGAACTGCATTGCAAAATTCAGAGAAGCTGAAATTCTGTGTTTTGCTATATATATTGTTTCAGAAAGTGTGAATTACCAGTAGGTAGCTTTCCCCCTCCACATCCCTAGTCTTACCTGAGCTCTTGTATTTCTCTTTGTCATATAGTTGTGCAGGGGCCCTTCGAGGAAAATTGGGCGACCTTATTAAGCATCAGTGCCTCTCATTGTTATCCTTGTCACGACCAGATTTTTAAAAGAGAAAGAGAGACAGAGAAGAATTCAAGTTTGCGGCATTCCACCTTTCTCATGGCAGAAAAAATCTAAACCAGGTTTGGTTTCTCCTGACTGTGAAATTCTGGCATGCCCTCGGTTTACCTCCTCACTTCAAAGCACTCATTTAGAGGAAAGCAGATGGAGCATGGCTGGAAAATCACCTTCTAAATGAAGTCAATGTACCCACCGTTGAACAGAAAATGTAGGCTGTAAAGACTTGAAGAAGGCTGGTCCTTGGTGGTTTCCGAATGCCTTACACCTGACAGACGTTCTATCCTTCTTGACAGCTGACCTAAGCAGTGGTTAATTGTGCTCTGCTTTGCCAGGGCCTTCAAGCGTACATTCACAGAACATATTTTTGAAAAGTCGATATGGGATGGGGGAGAATAGAAGAACTTCAAAGGCCACAGGCACCTCAGTGCATGCATATGCTCACTCAGTATTCAGAACATGAACTTTTACAAAGGTATACATAACAATAATTTGTGGCATACGTTTCTGGGTTTCGTCTACTCAGCCCGGAGCCAGGCCTCACTTTATTTTTCCACATGCCGGAGATTTCAAGTGTAAATGCTTGCTGGAAACGTCTTTCGGAAAGAAATTCCCCCTAGAATTCTTGCATTAAGTTCAAGCCTTTTATTGAAAGTGTCACTAAATCCCGTTAAATCCTATTTTCACCCAGTCATCAGTAGCTCTGTGCATATATAGACAGAAATAATGCTATAAGGGATTATGCTGGGGGAAAGGAGCCTAAGCTATCCTCGTCACTTCATCTGTTACCAGCAAAAGAACTTGCTGATTCTTTGAAAAGTTCACTTTAAGCTTCCTGAGTCAAGAGGATATTGACAAAGCAGCTTTTTCATAAAAGTTCGTGCTAATGCCTTACAGAAGAATTTTAGCAGGATCAAACTGTGTTTAAAAAGTTGGAGGGGCTACTGCTTAAATGTGCAAACTGGAAGCCCAATCCTATGCATATTTATTCCAAAGGAAGCACCAGGAAGCTCAATTAAATGCAGTGAAGTATATAAAAACTAGGGCTGCCATATGTCTGGGTTTTCCTGGACATGTCCAGGAATTTGGCCGGAAAATAGCATCTGGGCAGATTTTCGGCAAATCGGCAAAATGTCCAGGAAAAAAAGCTCATCAACTTTGTCTGGATTTTCACTTTGGGGAATATGGCAGCCCTATGCAAACAGTACTATGATGAGCAGAGAGTTAATCTTTGTCTGCCTCCCAAGTGTAAGGAGCAGAGCTCTTGTTGTTAAGATGGCTGACTGTAGTTGAAGGCTTTGGGCCTTAGATGTGTTTTCCTCCTAAAACAAACAGTGTAGCTTCTTTCACCATAGACCCACCCAGATATACTTTTCGTTATTCATTCATGAGGATTTGTGCTCCTGATGGTTCTGAGACAGCTATGGGCAATACCGTTTTTAATACTGCACCTGCAAAAGGTTATGTGGTGAACGTATTGCTTCATTTCCACAGAGTGCCTCTCTCATAATTTCCTGCTGGAATCCCGTAACTTTTTCTATCAAAAATATTCTGGGCCCCTTCCCCCCCCCAGTTGCTAGGGTTTTTTTTTTTTAAAAAAAATAACAATGTTGCAATTATTCAGCTAGTATTTTGGAAGGGTGCACTTGAAAATGTTCATGTTTTTGTTCTACCACAAAAAAATCTGACTTTTGTGAAAGACCCAGAATGGATCCTCAATATATTCTTTTGTGTGCCATGCAGGGCCGGCCAGCCCATGAGGCAGGTGGAGGCAGATGCCTCAGGCGTTGGAAGCCCACAAGGCGGCACCCTTGCAGGCACCCTTTCCATCCCACTGCATTTCCGCTGATAACGGTGGCAGTTTCCAGTGAGATCTCATGAGATTTTGCCAAAATATGCAAGATCTTGCTGAAATTGTCAGCTTGCATTTCTTAGTACAGAAAGTATTGATCTGATGTGTAGAGATCTTTCCTTTTCTAATTAATTCAAAAGGGTTCTGGAAGCTCCTGGTAGCTTCTCTGTAGGAAAGAAACAAGCAGAAGGTTCATAATGTTTGGGTTATTCCTTCAGAGAAGCTGAGTAGAGCTAGTTTAAACAGGTTCTCTTATCTGTTGCTGTCAAGCTCATGTTGATTATAAAAGTAAGGCCAGAAGGAGCCTGGGTTTCACTTTCTTTTTCTATCTCTTTTCCTTCTGGTGTGGTATATAGTGTTAAGGTTTAGTCTTATAAGTTATTGTAAGTTTAAGTTAAGACTGCTGCAACTGGATATCCTACAGACAGTACCAATCCTGAATGTATTAGATTTGTGACCATTATGCTCATTTGCAGGGCCGGATTTACCGGTAGGTTTGATGAGGCCCTAAGCTACTGAAGGTAATGGGGCCCTTTATATGTCCAGCTGTCCTTTGTCAACAACAAATTGTCACTGTTTTTTGTGTTCAATATATGCTATATGGCAATTTATGGATTTAATAGGTCAATACACAACACAAAACACTGTTGTTGTATGTAGGTTTCATTTTATTTGTTTTTTTATCTTATATTTTGGAAATGTAACATCCAGTTTTATTTTCCTTTAAAAAAATTGGGGGGGGGGAGATAGTAGGGCCCTAAGCTATAGTTTATCTAGCTTATACGTAAATCCGGCACTGCTAATTTGCCTTCAGTAGCAGCAGAGCTCTGCTGGATGAAATATTAATTGCCTCTGGTCTATTTTTGGGGAACCCTGTGACGTATTTAAGTTTTTACTCTGCTAACTATACAGTAAAATCTGCTCTGGATCAATATCGAGTAGAATTCCATGACAGAAATCTCGTAAGATCTCATAGGAACCTGCTGGTGCCACTTTGTGGCCACCACTGTGTAACTCAGGTAAGGTGAGGTTTCAGCCAGGCGAGGCGGCGCAGAACCTCCCTGTTTTGCCTCAGGCAGTGAAACAGGACACAGCGCCCTTGGTGGCATGTCTACAAACATTGTCCCAGTTTCAGTCTGTAGAGAGTGGGGGGTGGGTGGCCTTTGTTTGGGCCACATGCCTCTGACCGGTGCAAGCTGTCAGTATGAGCGCTCAGTTTAGAGAGATACGGCAGATAGAAACAGTGGTATTAAGTCAAAGCATTGCCCGTGACAGCAAACATTAGCAGTAGATGAAATTTCTTCATGGTAACCAGGGTCACCACGAGAATTCCCCTTCTAATTCTTATATCTCTACAAGATTAGAATTCCGGAATGTCTAGGCATTAAATACAGAGAATGCTCTTTCTCAGGCTGCCGCCTCCACCACCACCCTGAATTTCCGAGGGCAATGGAACTGCCAGGTTGGTCCATTTTTGGAACTGGATTTGGAGATAGGAGTGGAAAAACTGAAGCACAGTGATCAGCTGCCAAGAGAACAAGGAAAAGAAGCAAGGTTGCACTGTCCTGACAGTGTGGTCAATTGGCTTTGAAATCTAGTAAAATCTATAGCATGGGGAGAAAATAATTTGCGACGATTACAGGAAACTTGAGGTGAGGACCAATGTAATGTGAACAGGCATCTGCTCCTGATAACTGAATTCTGTATGTCATGTCACACCTCACCCTCACACACACACACACGTGTTTGTACCAAATTGCAGCATACAAACAGCCATACCGGTAACTTTTACTCTGGCAGAGTTTTACTCTTCATCCTTCTCACCCACTTTGAAAAATCTCTCTGTCTGGATATGCATGTACTTAAACCCACAAGGATTCTGGCGCAACATCTTTCCATTGAGGAAAACAAATCTTCAATGACAGACTAGACTGCAGGAAAATCCAGTTAATTAGAAATGGATTTCCTTTAGATAAAATAGTGACTGAAGCGGGATTTTCCTCTGACATGTATCATTGTAATTGAGGCTTAGTTTCCGAAGTATCCACATGTAGAGTCAAAATATATAGTTTTTTTTTCCATTGACAGACTAAAGCTGTTGTTTGATTGTCTTTTCAAAGAGACTCAAGACTGCAGTTTTTTATTTTTTAAAAATGCTTCAAATTATGTCAAAAGAAAACAAGAGTCCACAAAATTGCATACTATGAAAAAAAAACTCATTATAAATGTTCCAGTACAATGTTTAAATGTCTCATTTGGAAAATAAAGCAAGACCAGCTTTTGTATTATGTATGTAGCCTGAATACTGTTTTATTATATCAATGGAATGTGATAGTTTCTCCCCCCAAATAGTTTTCTACAGGAACTTTTAAAATCAGGGCACGTATATTTTTTTTAGTAGTGTGAAGTTCCTTTTCTCGTTTTGGTTCAAGGAAGACAAAAATGAAGATAGACTACAGCATATCCTTTCCCCATATTCTAAATAAATTAATTTTTACAGTACCTGATTTCTTATGATTCACCCTTGAGTAAATCTGTGAGTACTTTTTAGAATGCACAATGGGGAAGTACATTTATAGGAACTAATAAAATGTTTTCCCTTTTAAACATGGATGTGGCTGTAAGGAGAGAAAATCATGGATGACATCCATAATTCCCTCCCCATTTGCACAATGGAAATCCAGTTATTTATTGTACTTTACATTTTACTTTCCATGGAATGTGTTTGAATCCACACGTGGCAGCCTGTTTTACCAGGATTAAAACAGCCTCAAAAAATAAACAAGCGTGCCCTTTCTTCAGCTCCACCAAGATAATTGTTTCCCAAAGATCAAGAGAGCTTTACCTGATTTATCTACTGATCCAACCAATTAAAGGTTGCAGTCCTAAACTAATTAAATAGTCCCAATATATTCACAACTGGGGTATCTATCTGGCCAAACTAAACATCGTTGTCATTGGAGGATAAACTTGACAACGTAATTATCCTTTCCTCACCACCACCCCATTCCATTGAATACTTGTCCTTTGGAAAAATGAAAACTGAAAACAAATCTAGAAATGGCTGCTATCAGAATTTCTGAAGCCACAATCTAGGAGTAAGTCCTATTGAATTAAATAAGACTTACTTCTGAGTAAACATGCATAGGCTTGCACTGTGACTCTCTTAATTTAACAACTTCTAATTTACTCCAAAGTCCTTCAGAGCATTTAGCTAACAATAATTCAGCACGTTGAGTATGATTATTTCTTCAATACTGGGATGCCTGCCAAGGATTTTCCCCCCTCTCTCCAATGGCAGTGTAAAAATTCAAATGCACAATAGTTTCATTAATTTAGACCTTTCCTTTTGTTTGTTTCACAGTGGGAGGTGGGACTAATAGCTGTAGGACTATAGGTATGGACATATTTTTTAAGCGTTGGAAGAATTCATAGCCAACAGTTCTTTTAAAAATAAAAAGCAGCAGACTCTCTTGTTGGTACTTTCTCATTTCCTCCAATTTGCATCTTTCCTATAAATTCACAGATGCCGACAATAATTATAGGAACGTTTTATGCCTCCTCCATGTCTAATGTGATAATGCAAAGTATCTTTTGCATTCATATGCAATGTTTATTCATCCCTTCTTAGTTTGCATAGCTGAATGAAATGTTAGATGCTCATTTTATGAGAATAGCTGTAAACCTCAGGATAAATGTTTTGCCTAAGGAAATAAAAGGTAAAGGGGGGAAGAATCTTTAACAACATATTACAAACAATACCCCATGTCTTAAATGTACTACAGGTAAATTGGTTGTATACCTGCTTGTGAAACCTGATTAAATCTAGCATGCACAGAGGTGGTGGTAGGTTGCTTCAGGCTCTTGACATGTTATATCCTGGCTTGTAAGTCTTGTTTGTCTGGTGAGATCAGAGGCGAGGAAACTTTTTCAAACCAAAGGCCACATTCCCTTGTGTGTAACTTTCTGAGGGCCGCATGCCAACAGTGGGAGTGATCGGATCAAAAAGTGGGTGGGATCAAAAGTAGGTGGGGTCAAAGCCGTATAAATATTTCATTTGTTCACACATGCTCATACACAACTCAGTTACAAAAATCCATCCATTCACATCTACACAGCCCATCAAAACACATCTTTCCATTCACACACTATTTAATGAATAGTTACATTCCAATTAAATATTAGTGTGGGAGCTATGGATCAGATTAGTTCATACTGGAATTCACAAAGGTTGTACTTCCCAAGGACATGGTTTAGCGCAGGCAGAGGCAAACTCGGTCCTCCAGATGTTTTGGGACTACAATTCCCATCATCCCTGACCACTGGTCCTGTTAGCTAGGGATGGTGGGAGTTGTAGTCCCAAGTTTGCCTATGTCTGATTTAGCGGTATAGGAAGGCGCTTGGGTGAACTGCAGGCTTGGACACTGTCTTCTTCCCTTTCCCCTGATGCAGCCATGACAAAGAGATCAGAAACACTGTTTCCAGGGTTAAACTAATCTCTATTTGTTGTTACAGCTAACTACAACAAACTGTAGTTAGTTTAAACTGTGGCTCATTATAGCCAGGATCAAACAATGGTTCCTCAACATGGTTTTTTTCGCCCAACAAACCCTAGATTAAACCAAGGATAACTCCTTAGTTCTGGTTCCAAGGAGGAGCCCATGAGCCAAGGTGGGTTGGTTCTCACAGCACCAAGGAGAGCTCCTCGTGCCGGCTGTAAGTAAAACTGGGACTTTTGAGCCACTGCCTCCAGTCTACCTCTTCTGCGCTCTATTCCCTTGATTCTCTTAAAGGGTCAACCCTCTGGACTGAAGATGTGTGTGTCTCCTTGGCTCCATGGGCTCCTATGCCAGACTAGCAAAGTACTGTGAGAGACCATCCATTCCCAAGGCCCAAAAAGATTGTTCAGTACATTCTTAAAGCTTTGCCTTCTCCTTTGCTTCCTTTTATTTCTGTTGCTGTCTCCTTTTATAAACTCCATGGAAATAAGTTCCACCCGTGCTGAAAAGGCAATGTTGGGCTTCCCATAGAATCATAGAGTTGGAAGAGACCACAAGGGCCATCCAGTCCAACCCCCTGCCAAGCAGGAAACACCATCAAAGCATTCCTGACAGATGGCTGTCAAGCCTCCGCTTAAAGACCTCCAAAGAAGGAGACTCCACCACACTCCTTGGCAGCAAATTCCACTGTCGAGCAGCTCTTACTGTCAGGAAGTTCTTCCTAATGTTTAGGTGGAATCTTCTTTCTTGTAGTTTGAATCCATTGCCCCGTGTCCGCTTCTCTGGAGCAGCAGAAAACAACCTTTCTCCCTTCTCTATATGACATCCTTTTATATATTTGAACATGGCTATCATATCACCCCTTGACCTTCTCTTCTCCAGGCTAAACATACCCAGCTCCTAAGCCGTTCCTCATAAGGCATCGTTTCCAGGCCTTTGACCATTTTGGTTGCCCTCCTCTGGACACGTTCCAGCTTGTCAGTATCCTTCTTGAACTGTGGTGCCCAGAACTGGACACAGTATTCCAGGTGAGGTCTGACCAGAGAGGAATACCAGAGCTATTGCACAACCAAGCTCCCCTTAAGATACATAGAAAGCTGTCTTGAACCAGGTCAGACTAGCTTCAGTATTGTATCCTGTGACTAGTAGCTGTCTTCATCGCCTCAGACAGAGGACTTTCTCATTTCCTGCTGTCTAATCCTATCTATTTCTTTTCTTTTTTTAACAAAATGTACTTACATGACGTGCACAGAATTTGAAACACTTGTCAATGCGGCTTACATGATGGGTACAGAATTTGATACATTGTTGTTGTTGTTCAGTCGTTCAGTCGTTCAGTCATGTCCGACTCTTCGTGACCCCATGGACCAGAGCACCCCAGGCACCCCTATCTTCCACTGCCTCCCGTATTATACATACTGTAGATTTAAACTTCAGAAAAAAGAATACTAGAGCAAAATCCTCCTGGAGCAAAGTCCTCCTGGAATAAAACTGTTTTGACCTGACATCTGAATCTTTTCTCTCTCTCTCTCTCTCTCTCTCTCTCTCTCTCTCTCTCTCTCTCTATATATATATATATATATATATATATATATTCTTTTTTAATGAATATTCCTTTATTAACAATATTATCAACATTTACATAGTTTACAAATTTACAAGCTTTCCATATCATACCTTTCCATTCCAGATACTAATAAATCGTTTAAAACCAAGAACAATAATGATGATGATAATAATAATAATAACAATGAATAACAAAATACAACATCTGAATCTTTTCAGTGAAGGTGCTTGCCTGGTTTCTACTGGGAAGAAGTTCCCTAGAGTTTGGTCCACTAGCATGCAAGTCGTGTTTCTGGACCATGGTGGACAACAAATAGTGCCCCCTCAATCACTGATTTGCTTGGGATGTAAGGGGCAATATCCTGGGCCTAAGTTGTTCAGAGCTTTGTACACTAATACAAGGACCCTGAATCTTATCTGGTGGTAGATGGGAGGCCAATACAGACCTTTTGACACTGATGTTATTTGTTGGTGGTACCCTGTTCCCATCAGTTCCCATCACCAGACTACTTGCAGCATTCTGCAGTAGCTGAAGCTTCCAGATTAGACCCAAAGGTAACCCCACATAGAGCTAAGAGCAGTAGTCCTGTCTTGAGGTTACCAGTAATGTGGTCAGGTTGTCCTTATCCAGAAACTGGTGGTGTTGGGGGGACAAATCATGGGCTGTATCATTAAGTTATGGTCCCTTTCACTTCAGAATACCGCTTCTATGTTCTTCTGAGCAGACCCTCAACTGCATACAGTTTCCAAATTTGGATGGCCTCATTTTCCATAGTTTCTGACCCCATTCCACAAGAAAGTGGAAATACTTTGGCCAGCCTATTTACTGCAAATGCAACAGATTTATGATGTCATGTTGATGCTGGCTGTAACGCGTGTGATTATCCAAGCCATTTTAAGCATATTACTGCCCAGCAAAGTGACAATCACTGAAGCGAGTAAAAAAAAGGGGGGCACGAATGTCATGCAGTTCAACATAGCCTCCCTGGATTGCTATATTATATTCTGAGAAGCAATTTGAGTCACTACTAGGAATGTGTTAAATCCATATTAGAGTAGCTTAAAGTAAATCCATGCCATTATCTAGTGAACAGGAGGAGTTGCTAAGTAAACACACAGCAGAAGAATAAACACATTTCATCAGAGAAACGTACAGAATGGTCATCTTCCCACTCACCGCAATTTTACTTTCCACTTCTACTGTGCTCACTCATTAATGGTTCTCTGGATCTGATATTCTACACAAAACTAACCCCTTCAGTCAATGGATAAATATGTGTGGGTGGGTGGAGGGGGATTTGCTACGAAACCATTCCGAACCACATCCCAACTTGTATAACTCAGGACTGTTTAGACAGGACACTTGCTGCATTGAGCAAAGGGATGGGGAAGAAAGTTGACTGAGTTCTCATTTAAAGGTGAAACTACCTAAACTACCTAATCTGCATGTTCCAAAAATAATACGCAAACCAAAGTAGAGAAAACCTTCGAAATTATCACTTCTCTGAATTTTGCAAGGCAATTCTTTAGCCAAGTAAAATACATATATTGGCAGGGGAGAGGGTAAATACAAAAAATGCTATCAATGAGAGACAATGGATTTTCACCAATGTGCATATTAGGCAAAATTCCATACAAAAAATATTATGAGAAATTTGCATTTAATTGCTGGCGAATTTTCAGGAGAACTATTTTTTTAAAAAAATCACAGTTTTTGAACTCTTAAGAACTGAACTCAAGAGACATGGAGAGAGACTGAAAATGGCAGATCTCCTGGGTTGTAGCATCTGCACAAAACTTGGGGCACCTGACATCTCCATTTGACAAGGAATTGCTATCATGAGCAACTTATGGGTAGGCATAGGACCCAGTGTGTAAATACTGCCAAAAGACTCTCCAAAACCTGGAGATGGCCTTCTTGTAATCATACCCACAAGAGGAAAAGGCAAGCCACTTGAAACATTTAAACTGGTCCTGAACATAACCATTTGAGCAATGACTGTGGCTGGGTGGTCCCAAAGAGCTCTTATTCTTGAGACTTAGTAATTTAACTAGTAAAGAGTACTAAGAAATCCTACTTATTCCTCCACAGTTACTCTCTAACTAATAAAATGACTCTTTAGCTAAGAAAATGGCATTCTCTCTAACCCCAAGCTAACACAATAACCTCCTAACTAATCAAATGGCTCCCTAACTGATAAAATGACTCTTCCTCCTCCTCCTCCTCCTCCTCCTTCTCCTCTCCGTCTCTCCTTGTTATCTCTCTCTCTCTCTCTCTCTCTCTCTCTCCTTCCTCGCAATATCTTTTGCTCTCCCTGTCTTCACTATTTCTCTCTCTCCTGTGTGTCACAGTTATGGAAGCTGCCATGATTAATACAAATGCACATTGTTCCTCTTCATGCAAATTTTTATAGCTGGACTAAGCTGCTGCTGTTGTTGTTGTTGTTTTGGTTTTTATTTATTTTAAAGCTCTTCTAGGCCACTCTTTTTCGCATGGCTTCAAGTGCAGTGTCCAATCGTAAAATAAAAACTGCCTCCAGACCCCAGATCACCACTTTCGCTGCCTGTCCAAATTCTGACGCAGAAGGACAGGACTCATTGACTATTTATTGATTACCCAGCCTTTATCCTAATGTTCCAGAGCAGGTTACAGTCTTAAAAGCCATTTAAAACAATTTACAACCATAAAAATTAGGTGGGTCCAAAACACATACACCTCAAGTGTCAAAAGCCAGGGTAAAGAGATGTTTTATTTTTAAAAACAAACAAACAAACAAACAAACAAAAATGGAAAGGTAAACGACTAGGGCCTCTGTTGGACTGGAGCTAAGTTTGTGTGTACCTCCTTATTATCAGCCCTGCTGCTGTAATCAAATGGCACGTTCCCATCCACTCCACTGGATTTCAGAATCTGTAACATTAACTAGTCAATTTAAGGCCACAAGGATTTATAAAGACTTCATATTCCCTGCTGTTTTTTTATAGCTGGACATTGAATTTTTAATGTATGATTAACTGCAATAGTGTCATTGGAGATCTACAGGCTTTTCAGGCAAATATGTTGCACACACTGTCAGCATGTGATGCTGATAAAATCTTATTTGCATTTTTCATCTTAGAAGGAAGTATTGTTTTCTTAACAGTAAGAAGCCAATGTGTACAATCTCTGCAGTGGAAATTAATGTAAATCATGGCAGATGTAGAGTTTTGTTTGCTTGTTACCCCGGGGTTTCTGTGGTACTTAAGAACAAATGGGATTAATTTGTTCTTAATCTAAAAAAAAGCACACCTGCGTTTTGAAATACATAAAAAGCTGCTTCTATGCAGTTTAATGAGTCTAACATTGCACAAGTGTTCTCAAGTAGCATCGTTGGAGGCAGCCCATCAAATCGGCAAATGTGTTCGATCTACAATCAAGTTGAGCTAGGGATAAAGTCTACACATACAGCAGAATGACATGAACGAATGCTAAGACGGGACGAGGGGGCTGTACCATACAGGTGGGAGGTGCCATTTTGTAGTGCACCTTGAGATAGAAAATTCCTGGCAAAACAGAAAGAACAAAATTAATTACCGGTAGCACACGAGAGAGAGCGTTTTTCATCTTAGCCTGTAATCTGAAATGGTACTGCTGATTCACCTCAACTGTACCACCTCACTCCACTGTAAGTGCAGATCAAGCCTAAACCAGCTTGAAACTGAGCATTTCAAGAACCAGTTCTATATCCCAGTGGTTAGCAATCAATAAACCTGACAGTCTCATGGTTCCCCTGAAACCTAATCATGAATTCCTCCCTACAATGCTTAGCTTTGTGCTGGTGATCCTGAAGGATAGGAGCATAGCCAAGTACAGTAGTTCTTTGGTTCTTGAACTTAATCTGTTCCAGGAGTCTGTTCCACTCCCGAAACTTTTCGAAAACCAAGGTGCAACTTCTGATTGGCTGCAGGACTTTCCTGCACTCAAGTGGAAGCTGCGTCAGATGTTCGGCTTCTGGAAAACTTTTGAAAAACCGAACACTTACTTCCAGGTTTTCGGCGTTCGGGAGCCAAAACGTACGAGTACCAAGGCATTCAAGAACCAAGGTGTGACTGTAAATAAATAAAAATACTTAACTAAAAGTAGAAATAATCAGAACATTTGAAATCAAATGTTCAGTGAGCCAACAATGAGCTATGCATACTGAGTGTGTACAGAAATACAGCACTGGGGAAAAGGAGGAATTTGGGAAAGAAGTGCTGGAAAGGTTTTCAGCAAATCCAAGAAAACTTGTTTTAGTTTAGATTTTTTTAAAAAATGGAAAAGGTGTGTTCTTTGTAATTTTGATAAAAATATATACTCATTAACCACATGAAAGGTACACCCCAGTGGTGTTGATGTTGTTGTTGTTTTTTTTAAAAAAATTAACTTATTAGTTTTCAAATGACTAAAGATTTTCAGATTTTTCTGTGTGGTAAGGTTCAAAAGAAAGTAATTTTAAACAACTGCTGTTGAGACGTTTCATTGTTCGGGCCCATAAAAATATTATTCGAACTTTTGCTGGCAGAACTTTTCAAAACAAAACATAAGTATCAAAGATACAACCAAAATATTTATACAATGTCTTGTGCTACCCAGCACAGGCTCAGCATCTTAGAAAATATGAAATAATCCAAACAGACCTAGAAGCAGAGGACCATCTCTTCCCACAGACTGCATTCCAGCTTCCATTGGCCTTAGGCTGTTTACTCTCCATTCAGGAGAGCTTCATTTACATCTTTCTGTTCTGTGTCATGTTCAAGAGAAAGACTGACAGCCACCACCCTTTCAGGATGGCGAATTTGTAACTCAATAGCCTCGTCAAGTGATCAAAAGTTACATGCAGTTTAGAGTAACAGAAAGCAAGCAACAGGTAATCATTAACCCATTTCGAAGCTCAGAGGTCTTTAGAAAACAACTGTGGAAAACCCCAAATGTTAGCAATACACATTTAGCCATTTCCCGTTTTTAAACCTTCATTAATACACGTACATTTTTCATTACTGTGTAAATTAAATCAATTATATTTAACTGTCCTGACCCACAAAGACCACCAGCCATTCTTGACTCACCACGATCTTCTGCTTAGCCTGCTTAGCCTGCACAAACAGGGGTCCTAATAAATTAAAGCTGGGTGGTTCACCGGTTGCTCAGAGTTCACTTAAGATGACATGCACAAAGGAGACGTCACAAAACCTGGCAGGTTGCCAGCTTTCCAATGGGATCTCACAAGCACTATGACAGACAGAAGCAGCAGAGTCAATGTTTATGGCAAGAACACTAAAGCCAACATTTATGATGAAGTACCTATCAAGTAAAACCCAAGTATTCTAGCTTAACTGGTTTGTGAAGCAGCCTTTCAGAAAGAAAGCATTATGTTGTCCGTTTACAGGTTTGTTTGGATATATATATATATATATATATATATATATATATATATATATATCCACACCCACACACTTAATAACTATTTTTCCCCCTTTACCATCCACCTCGCAAACAACCCAATCTTATTTCGGTTTGCTTTAGTGGCTGCAAAGCAATATCCTGGTAAGAATATTGCTGGGAGCAGTAATTGAGTGAAATAGGCTATGAATTCTTTTCCTGTCCCGGTCTAGCAAATACATGGCATTAAAGAATAATTGTCTTCAGTTTGTGGCAACATCAACAGGAGTACTTTACTGTTGAAAGCAAAATATATGAGATAAAAAAGCACCCGGTACTTTTCATCACTGCTCAATTGCAGCGATGTCACATTTTCTCCATCACCCTTTAACAGTTTTAGATCCAATTCTGGAGAGTTACACTTGGGCCATTTCAAATCAAAGTGGAGTGAAAGTTATATAGAGAGAGGGAGGGAGGGGGAGGGGGGCAGCCAGTGCCAGTTTGTGATACCTGGGGAAGTTCAAGAGTGTTGTGTTAATTAAAAGGTAAAGGTAAAGGTACCCCTGACAGTTAGGTCCAGTCATGGATGACTCTGGGGTTGCGGCATTCAATTTTTATTGTATTGTATTTGTTTTATTGTATTTGCATTTGTTTTTGTGGAAAACCAATAAAATCTTATATATATGTCCAGCTGTCCTTTGTCAACAAAATACATCAAATTGTTGAACTGAAATACAATTAAGAAGTCTATTAATAGTGAAATACAATTAAAAGTATATTTTTGGGGGGGCCAAGAGAGTGGGGCCCTATGCTATAGCTTGTTTAGCTTATACATAAATCCAGCATTGATTGTGGCTCAATTCTAAGGAACTCTCTCTTGGTTGAGATTGGACAGACCCCTGCCCTCTTGAAATTCCAGCACTCATTTGCAGACTTGTTTAATTTCAACAGGCATTTTCAGTTACTAGTCCTGATTTTATGGTTAATTTTAACTGATTCTATGCCATATCCCTCTTCAACGCCACTTAAAAACTGTGGTAGTATATAAACAAGGTCTTTTCCCTGTGCACCCTGCCCTTTATTACTTCCCCATCGGCTTTTGTGGCACTATCTCCTCATAGTGTACAGTCTGGGTTTTCTCCTGGGTCTCTGCAAAGCTTACAGCATCTTAATTGGTCCATGATGAACATTTGAGCAAGTTGGCCGTTGAGTCCAGTGGAGACCAAATTCAAAGGCCAGGCAGGCCCTTATCCTTTACGAGAGGCGCAACTTGTACCCAAGATTGAGGGGGCCTGGTGCATGATGTGCATGCATGATATCATGTGTGCAATATGCATTGTGTGTGTGTGATGTCATGAGCCCAGCATGCGCAACATTGCATTATCAGGAGGGGGCCGAGCGTGGAGCTCCTCCTCTCTCATCCTCAGGAGGAGCCAGCCACAGAAGCCACATTGTGCTCAGCTCCACACTTAGCCTTCTCCACCCCCTCAACACTGAGCAGGCCCAGACCCCTCCCAACAGATATCGGGGAGGCCTAAGACACCTTAGCCACATAGAGTTGGCACCCCTGTCCTTTGCTTCAGCTGGGCACTTTGGAACATTTAGGGGTTATGTCTTACCTGAGATTTCGTCAGATTAGGCCAGAATTGTCTGCCATTATATTCTCTTCAGAGCCTCGCTACCTTGAGTCCAGTTTGCAGCCCTCCAAAAAAGTACTTGATGGGTTTATCTGAATTTACTTATGTGAAAACATTATTTCCCACCCTTCTAGAGCTCTTGTAGCTTACAACAATTTTGAAACACAATGCTATATGATGTACTAAAATTTAAAAAAATATGCAACATTAAAATACAGTTCAAAATCAACAATAGCAGAGATTGTACTTATGATGATGTGACCATGTAATGAGCAACAGACGGTACACTGCTTCTGATTTTTTAATTGTGTGGGGGGTTCTATGTGTATTGCTTGCCTTAGTAATATTAAATAATTTTTATATATTTTTCTCCTATTTTTCTCCTATTGGGGTCATGTTGCTGCTTTAATTACATTTCGCCACAGATGCCATTTCCTCTTCCTTTCTAGCTCAGTCACATGGTTGGTCCTGCCAATAAGGAATCACACAGCAAATGGAATGATGTCATGACACCACGTAGCCAATCAGATGCGTCTGTCCCATGACATCAACTGAGAGAAGGAGGGGGGAAGCATTGAGGTTACTAAGTGAACATGTTCACAAAGGAATTATCCCCCCCCCCAAAAAAAAAAATGTTGGGGAAAGGAGGTGGGGGTTTTTTGGACTTCTGAAAGTGTTCAGAAAACAGTGAGTAGGTTCAGCTGAGTTTTAGTTAGATTATTGTTTCATAAAATCAGAAGAGACAGGAAGAGCAGGAAGATCTGACTGGTGAGTTATATGATATCATCCCTCATGCTTCTGATCCGTAATTGCTACCTATGGAGTCTGAGTTTCAGGTGCCTGTCTGCAAGATGCTGCAGGTGGGCAGGTCACAGGCTATTTTTTCCATATTTCTACATGTCATAGTTCAATCTAAGCCACACTGTCTGAATTAAGGCCTGTCTGCAAGCAGTCACGTCCTCTATTTTCAGGGCTCATGATATTACCTGCTTCGTTTTTCATACCCCTAGTGTGAAGAACAACAGTTTGCTCCCGCTACATGCAACAATAAAACAAAATAATTTACAGTTCTTGGAACAAAAACTTTTAAAGAGTGGCAAGCACTGAACGCATGAACAGGCCCGTCTTAGAGGGATCAGCCGCCCTGGCGCAGCGATCCCTCGGCGCCCCCAGCCTGCCGCCTCTCCGCCCGCCTCCCTCCCGCGCTGGCCGCCCCTCGGGAGGGGGGGTGGGCGAGCGGGGGATGAGGGGCGTGGCGTTAGAGCAGGCGCTCGCGCGCCGGCGGGCGGATGATGAGGGGCGGGCGGACGGGCGCTTGCGCACCGGCAGGCGGGCGGGCGGGCTGCAAGCCGGCCGCCCTCGCCTCCCAGAGCCCCAGCTGGAGTGCTGGAAGGTCGCGCAAAGCCCCGCGCCGCTCCAGCGCTCCAGCTGGGGCTCTGGGAGACGAGGGCGGGCGGCTTACAGCCCGCCCGCCGGCGCGCGAGTGCCCGCCTGCCCGTGGGGGCGGGGGCGGGTTGGGGAGGGGGAGCCCGGTATGCCGGCGGGCTCGCGGGGGCGCCCCTGGGGCGCCCAGCGCCCTGGCGCACTGCACCACCGGCTTCTATGGATGAGACGGCTCTGCGCATGAAGCAGGTATACTTCATGTGATGAGAAGGTGTTCTAGACATAACCCACCAGGACCTTCTCACAGCAAAGTGAGATGAATGAAAATTAGAGGAGAGCATGTTTATTTCCTCCGAATTCTAGTTTGCCTCAGAAGAGAGAGGGAGGGAGGGAGGGAGAGCACGTACAATTCTGCATTCATTGTGGGTTATTACCATAAATACAATACATAGCAAAGCTGGTTTTGAGATTTATTTATTTTTTAAATGCCATATTGTAAATATCAAGAAACTACAAAGGAGACTATAACCTTCTTAAAGAGGAAAGCAGACTGTGGGTTGTATCCAATTTTGTTCCATTCAGAGTTGTATAACTTTGAGTGGAACTTAACAATGGATACAACCCACTATTACCAAGGCATCCAGCTGAGGGATGATTTGCATAAGGACTTAGCAATCGAGAGGATGTGGATAAAGTTGGCACAGGGTTACTTAAATTAATTTGATAGATTGAGAACCTAGTGAGATCCATAGCTTGCCCCAGCCTGCATGTCATGGATGTATAAGGAAGATGTCCAAAGGACTGCTAGCTCATTTTTAGGCATTGACTGCCCTGATGTTCACAGCTTGGCAATAAAAAGGGAAAGGGGAAAATTGGGTGTTCCATCAAATGCCGCAGACTGGCTCAGAACATTGCCATAAGCAGGAAAGCTGGACCAAGGATATTGGGAGAGGTACATAGCCAATGGATAACAGCACAGAGCCATGATAGACACCAAGGACCATACTGCCATGTTTCAAAATTGGAGAGAACATTTAGATTTGCTCTGGGCCCCTCTCCATACCTCTGCCATTCCTCAAGATGGAGTGTGGTGCAATACAAGTCAGGACATTAGTCACCGAGGTCAGCTGAAGTTCCTGCTAATTATGTGGAGAAATACATGTTATGTTCTTAAAAATTAAATATTTCATTTAGAAGCCAGAGATCAGGGTTTTTTAAATCATCATTCCTCTGCATCACCCCTAAATTGTACAAGTATAGTTGAGTTCTTGGCAATTGATTTCTTAATAAAATGTAATCATGAGAACATAAGAGGCGTCTGGGTGGCCACTGTGAGAATGCAATATTGGAGTAAATGAGACTTTGACTTGATCTAGGTGTGCTGCTCTTATGTTCTTCAAGCTGCCCCTCTGATAAAGACTATTCCTCATGGTGAAGGGGTTAATTAGCTAACCTGTATATATTTACCTGAATGTATTGTTAGTCCAGAAGTATAAAAGAACTCTTTAAGCTTTTCTTTATGAAACCTCTCTGTAAAGCTGTGAACTTTGATCTGCATTGAACTTCTTTCTGGCAAGCTATGACTAAGAGTCTGGAGATAACAGTAGAAGGTCGACCTTGCACAGAGAGGAATTGTTTAGGTCAGAGACAGATAGGATGGCCTTGCTGGAGTGAGCATGTTAGCACATGAACCAACTCAGGGCTAAATGTCCTTTTGCCTTATATGTATAACAGGAAATGTACAACAGGAAATGTTCCTTATATGGGCAAGGATGGACAAGGACAAGATTCCTGGGGTGGGAAGATGAGCCAGGGAAATGTCTATAAGAACTGTCTGAAAATTGACTTTTTTGTACTTGATTGGGTGTCTGAACACCGCAAGTGCCTCTGCATGCAGAAAATAAATCTTTCTCTCTCTGAAGCCAGCAGCCTCAGGTGTCTTTTCTGCTTCCATGTTTTCTCACCGGGTGCAACCGTGGGAACCCGTAGGGGCAAATAAGGCTCCAATGGGACCCAGTGCTGATAGGATGACGGGCACCACCTTATTCTTGGTCAACAGGGAATTTCCCATCGCATTTGATAGCAAACATGCACCTTGTAGAGCAGGTGTGGGGAACCTTTGGCCCTCCAGATGTTGCTAAACTATGATACCCACCTTCCCTGGTCATTGGTCGGGGCAGTTCAGCAACTTCCTGTAGATAGAAGAAAGCAGTGGCTGGCCTGAACTAGCCCTGCATGGTGTCCAAAGGCCCCGAAAAGGCAAGTATTAGATTTAGGAGAATGGAGCATGGAGATAGAAAGTACACGGCATCTTTTTAAGAACTCTCAGCTGGAATCACAGAGAGAAGAGAAAAACATGGAAACAGTCCAAATTTTTGCCATTTGGTTTCTCTCCCCCCCCCCCTTCCCCACACCCTCTGGGAACAGCATAGCTATTTATTATTCAGGAAGTGTTGCATTCAGTATGAATATCTTCAGGGACTCAAGGCCTCGAGAACAGAGGATGCTGGTTTTTAAAAAGACAATGTCTTTCATTTGCTCAGAAGTGACCTTTCAATCCCGTCGGCATAACAGACAACTCCGGAAGACCTGAATGCAAATCGGACCATCAGCACCACTGGGTATAAGCTCTGCTATGGGTTCCTAGCAGCAACATTCACCTATGTATTTTTATATATAAATATGTATCTTGCCTTTCTTTGCTGAGCACTCAATGAGACGAAAAGCAAAAATGTACCATTACAGAGCAAATAATATAACAAAAATCAACAGATAAAAACGGGGGTGGGTTAAAAGGACAGCCTGCTAAAAACCACATCTGGATAGGGATAGGAAACCTCCAGTTCCCATCCACCATAGGCATGATGTCAAACGGACAAGGGTGATGCAAGCTGAGATTCAGCAACAACTGGAGGGCTGCAGGTTCTCCACCCCTGACCTAGGTCTTAAGCCACCCAAGGAGCCATTATAGCAGCCTGGTTGAAGTGGATGTTTGGCCAAGGACCAAACAGGCATAAAACAAGGCGTTGGCATTATGTTTTCAAGCTCTGTGGGAGGGATTTAACTAAGGAGCTCCCCCTAATACAACAGGATAAATTATCACTAAAACAAGCCTTGTTATCCCAGATGGTATCTGTATTGGATTTGAAATTTATTTTAGAAATGTCATTGTGTTATACGCATTTTAAAAAGGTAAAGGGACCCCTGACCATTAGGTCTCGTCGCAGACGACTCTGGGGTTGCAGCTCTCATCTCACTTTATTGGCTGAGGGAGCCAGCGTACACCTTCCGGGTCATGTGGCCAGCATGACTAAGCCGCTTCTGGTGAACCAGAGCAGCGCACGGAAACGCCGTTTACCTTCCCGCCGGAGCGGTACCTATTTATCTACTTGCACTTTGACGTGCTTTTGAACTGCTAGGTGGGCAGGAGCAAGGACCGAGCAACGGGAGCTCACCCCGTCACGGGGATTCGAACCGTCGACCTTCCAATTGGCAAGCCCTAGGCTCTGTGGTTTAACCCACAGTGCCACCCACGTCCCATACACATTTTATAGCACTGTAAATCACTGCAATAAGCCTCAGAGGAAACAAAATAACAACAACAACAACAACAGTCAATTATGTTTCCATGAAGAGAATGGAACCTGAGCTTCTTCTTTTTTCTTTTAAGGAAGCAGGGTATGAAATTAGATGGCTCTACTGGGGCAGGTAGGGATGGGACATTTGGTATTTGTATACCAGAGATATTGCATTGTGCATTCTCTTTCCCTTCCTACAATAGAGGTAGATCTCAGCACTATCACTGTGTCAAAAGAATTTGCATTTTCATGAGATTTCATTCCCTGCCAATGTAGGATGTCTGTAGCTGCGGCATTACAAACACAGCATCAGATTTGAATTGCAAATAGGATCCTGTTGCCTCCTTGTTGACTTTTTCCCTTCTTCTGTTCACATCCCTTCCTATGCCAGCATGATCCTCTAAGCCTCCCTCATATATGTTCTCCACGCTCAGGCTTGCGAGAGCTGTACAAAGCAGTGGGACTTTGCACAGGATGAAGGGATGAGAATTATCAGCATGAGCTATACAGGATTTGGTTCCACATTCACATGAAACTTTCCATTTCTAGGTGTTTGGTGTGTGTGTGTGTGTGTGTGTGTGTGTGTGTGTGTGTGTGTTTAAGAAAAGATTTTCATTTTTATGGCAAGACCCATCTGTTCCCCTGTTCTCTATTTTACACACTCCTCAGACAGGAAGATTCACACTGAGACACACAGCAAGAGGAGCACTTAATAATATATACTGTCCACCTAAGTGAAATTGTAACTTCAAGCTGTTTGAAAGTTGAAGAACAGTTGTAAGAGATGATTGCATTACATTACAGAGGCTGGTTGTCGGGGGGAGAGGCGTTCGAGCAAGGCTTTGGTGATGGGGGTCATTTCTATTTCTGGAAGTGCAAATATGACGGATATGAGAAGTAAAGGCTAGACTTTGTCAGCTGATGTCTAGAGGAGGGGCTAGAAGATCGCTCCATCCCCTCCGTCTCAAACCTGGTATAGTATTTGCTGCTGCAGAACGAGAAATTGAAATGACGTACATCACAATAACAAACAAAGGCTTTCTTTTTTCTTGATGAATATAGGTGATCTTTTACTTGCTAAGTTACTGTCAGAGACTGGACTGAAGGGGACGAGATTGAGGAGAAATGGTGGGCATCACACACAAGTACACACACACACCTTCTGAAGCTTCCAGAGAAGAGGAAGACAGTATCGAATTACAGCAGTGGTTTGAGGAAGGTCACAGCTCAGAGACAGGAGAACAGAAGAATTGGGAGGTGTTGGGAGAAGAGAAGGCAGAGACAGAGTCAGAGCAGCCAGCTCACACGTTATCACTGGAGAGTATTTCTGACCCCCCTTCTCCCAGAACTCAGCATTCACTGAGAGTGCAAGAGCAAAGGACTCAGAGACAAATAGCCCCTAGCGGCCACCATAAGGGGAAGTACTGTTGCTAGGAAGGGATGGGGAGGAGGTCAGTTGGAGCAACGCCATTAATGGGATACAGACTGCATTCCTTTGTCTCTCTCCGTGATGATTGAATAAACTCATCAGTAAGAACTCTTCTTTGTTTATCTCTGCTTCTTGCTGCCACCAGGGGAGGGATAGAATTCCTCAAAGCCTGACAGTTATTTATCATTTATGCTCTCGTGCCCTACTGATGGGCACTGCAACTCCCATCATCCCTGGCAATTGACTGTTATGACTGTGTGGATGATGGTAGTTGTAGTCTAGCAATACCTGGAGGGCACCAGTTGGGGAAAGGCTGGTCTAGCCAGCAGTGAGACTATATTTGCAACCTGAAAGTCCTGGGGAGACCTGTTTCCGTCAGGAGCATTCTATCCTGCTATCCTACATTCAGGGTTTCTGAGTGCTCTTGAATCAAGGGTTCAGCAGTGCATCACTCTCAACTGATGTTCACAGTCTCTTCTTGTCCCAGCATAGGACAATGGTTGCTTCATCCACCTTATATACTTCTCTCCCACTGACACCTGAAACTTTAATAACAGACAGCCCTATGAAACCACATACACACAGAGGTCCTAATACCTGTTATATCTTGCTCTTGCCTCCCTTAACATATTTCTTTAACCTCTCCACTATTTCACCCCGATTTCTGACCAGTGTATATGAAACATGGCAAAATTCATTCCTCCACTTACAGGCAAGCAGCCTAACAACTGCTACCACACATGCTGTGGGAAGTTAGTCATTGGCAAATGGTTATCTGTGTTTGCCCATAATGTGCCACTCCAGAATCCTTGATGGTTAGCCTTGGTTCCTACTTGTTGCCACTCCTTGAATGGCCCATTAGAGGAGAGCTTCTTTCTGTGAAGGACCATCTGAGCACTTGATCTTTCTCTCCTGATTCAGTACCATAGTAAATCAGCACCTTGGACAGCGAACAGCAGGGGAAGCCATGTAGAGGAGATTTAAGCTTAAGTTTTGGTAATGGAAGATGAATGGGAAACCTGTGGCCCTCCAGTAGTTGTTGAACTACAACTCCCATCAGCTCCACCCAGCATGACCAGTGGTGAAAGATAATGGAAGTCCAGAGTTTCCCTATTCATGCTGTAATGTATTTTGGCTCTCACATGGTCCTAATCCCCTGTTAGCCCTCCATGTGTTTGATCTAAGCAAAGAGGTGGGCATATGACTAGGGCTAATAAAACCCTGAAATGACAATTCCATGAAGTCTTGGCAGGAAAGAACTGGAACCCATCAGCAGATCTAGGTTATTCCAGCCCCCACTGTCCTGCCAAGGGCAGGGTTCTTTCTGGATCTGAAGCCAATAAGCAATCCAGTGGATGAAGAATAAGCAATGCTTTATTTGCATAAGGTTAACAGATAGCAGCAGGCATACAAAACACAAATTATAACATACCAGACAGGAGTCACACACAAACTCCCCTTCAGCTGCCTGGAGCTCCAGGTAGAGCAGCAAGAGAGACCCTGGCCGACAGTCTCACAGCATCTGGTACCTTAATCTGTGAAGAAGCTCTCTGAGCCCCTTCAGCCTACAGCTTTTATAGCCAACTTTGATTTGATTGATTGCACCTGGTTAGCAGGCATCATTCATGATCAGACCAGGACACCGGGCGCGACTAATGCGGAGCAGCTGAGAGTCTCCAGCCCAATTCACTGCAACTGGGCATCCTCCCCAATCAGCACTTAGAACACAGGAGACCCAGGAAACTCCTGACACTGGTGTGTGAAAAACAAATTATACTATCATGAATCGGCAAACCTTAAACCAGGGATGTAAAAGGGAAAGAGACATGTCATCTAACTCCTCAAAATTACAATGGTCTTCCACGTTTCCCCTACACCCACCCCTGGCATGATGAGTCCACAGTCTCGATTTAGGTGGATTCATAACCCTTAAACCCACAATGTTGTGGTCCTCTGTGCCAACCAGAGGGGGAGGAATTCAGCAAATCAGAAGTAAAGTTTGAAGCAACTACTGATTTCTGGTGGAGAGAGACATGTCCACTGCTAACTAGGAAATGGTCCAAGGAGTTTTGGTGCCTGAGGCAGGAAATCTAAATAGACCTTTCCCTCATGGTGGCAAAGTTGTGATAATAAAGTAAATAACTGGGGATCAGCTGCCCTCTAACAGTGTCCCCTAATCTGGACCCCATGGTAGCCTATTGTAGGATAGAGATGGACCTGAAACTAACCCCATCCCTCCAGATACACACACACACTATGTTGTATCATCTTCAACTTTGCCAAATTTGCCACTTCTCCAAGACTAACCCTCCTGTATGAGAAGATAATATTTTATTCTGCAATCTGTCTTCCCAGATATATTTCCCCCCAACTCTTATTCTGCTGATCCTTGCCTCTAATCATTTATTTTAAAATAAATAAATCATTATGCAGTAGGAAGGGGGAAGCTTATACCATACCCTAAGGAAAGATAATGAAAGTGACAATCTCGGAAACCTCTACACAACTCATTCATATCAGCCGATCGTATCATTGATTATTTGTGGAGATGCCCACAACACAGAACTATCAAGCGATGGGGGGGACCACGTAATTAATTTCAATGGGGGTATATGTGTATGGTTTCTCTCTGCAATTAACAATTAGATGTGCTTTTGTGAAGGTCACCTTGTTAACACAATAAACTCGGCCACAACACCCTGTCTCTTATTAATTCTCAGCAGAGCTGCACTTTCTGAGATCTTCCTCTGGTTTATCTTTTTAGTATGGGAGGCTTGAGTCCCACTAACAAGCACCAATTTTCAAGTGCCCTTCGGAGTAATCTGGTCACACATGAGAGCTGCTGCGTTAACCAGAGTGTTTGCCATTCTGAATGTAAGTGTCTTTGTACTTAAAGTTCGGTCTTAGAAATCAGGAAACTTACCTTCTAACATAACTCATTTCACATAATAGCGTTACCGTTTGTGATGCGCAGATGCCCACGATACAAAATAATCATATATTTATAGCATAGTCTCCAGTGCTGCCTAAGACTGTGAGCTGGGAAGTTGAAGCTGAAAGAATATCCCCCCCCCCATTCAGAGATAGCCAACATAGTGATATGCAAACGTTGTCAGACTACAACTCGCATCATTCTTAAGATGGAGATAGTAGCCAGGTCTTTGGCCAGCGTGGTGTTGTGGTTAAGAGTGGTAGACTCATAATCTGGTGAACTGGGTTTGATTCCCTGTTCCTCCGCATGCAGCTGCTGGGTGACGTTGGGCTAGTCACACTTCTCTGAAGTCTCTCAACCTCACTCACCCTATAGAGTGTTTGTTGGGGGGGAGGGAAAGGAGATTGTTAGCCGCTTTGAGACTCCTTGTTGTTGTTGTTGTTGTTGCTGCTGCTGCTGCTGCTGCTGTTTAGTCATTTAGTCGTGTCCGACTCTTCGTGACCCCATGGACCAACCTTTGTCCATGCAGTTTTCTTGGCAGGGATACTGGAGTGGCTTGCCGGTTCCTGCTCCAGGTGGATCACGTTTAGTCAAAACTCTCCACTATGACCTGTCCATTTTGGGTGGCCCTTCATAGCATAGCTCATAGCTTCTCTGAGTTGTTCAAGCCCCTTCGCCACAACAAGACAATCCATGAAGGAGTTGAGACTCCTTAGGGTAGTGATTAAGCGGGATATCAAATCCAGACTCTTATTCTTCTCTTCTTCTTCTGCAGCACGCAATTCTGGATCACGTCCTTGGGGCATAGCTGTCAAGTTCTCCCTTTTTTTTAAGGGAAATTCCATTATGCTGAATAGGATTCCTCGCAAGAAAGGGGAAAACTTGACAGCTATGCCTTGGGGATCCTGTCATCTTCCATTCTGTGAACAAGACCAAGCCAGCATAGATTTCACTGAGACAGGAGTGTGAAAATGCTGGGAATGTGAGCTTGGGAGAGCACATCTTTGTTTGAAAGTCACACACACACACACAGACTGTACCTGATCTGGGTGGTTCTTCTCTCAGACTGAGTGCCCCACCCCAGTTCCTGCAATCCACCAAACCCTCTGACTTCATTTTTAGATGGACGTTGGAAACTTTTCTTTTCTGGAAGACTTTTTTCAGTGCCTGATTTATGCACTTTTTATATTGGTTTTGCCAGTGTTATGCTGACACATGCAGATGCGCGATTGATTTCCATTGTTGTCCTATCGTTATGGCCGCTCTTGATTTGTTAGCCACTTTGGAGCCAATTAATTTTTTTTAAGTGGGATATAAATGGATTAAAATAAATTAATAAATCAAAAGACTCCCCTGCTTTTCACAGCTTTTGCTACGGTTCGCTGCAGTAGTGCTTGTCGAGCATTTTGAAGTGCTGTTATTACCATTGGCAGAGAAGCTGTACTGTAAAGACTTCTTCGGGAATATTATTATTATTATTATTATTATTATTATTATTATTATTATTACAAATTCCTTAGTTCTGTGCTTCCCTAGGGCCAGTTCCAACAGTGATAGTGGGATATCCTGTCCACACAAGAGGGGACAATATGCTGTACATGCAGGAGATCCCTGGTGTAATCTCTCCAGCTGGGGGTGGTATTCTGGAAAGTCACTGCCACTCAGATAAAAAGTCCCAGCCTGGTGGAACATTGGCCTGACTCTGTATAAATTCTATATTCCATGGGCCTCAGTCTAGCAACCAGGATTGTGTCTGTGTTTGCAGCTATGTCAAACAATCAGTAAACACCCCAGTCAGCTGTTTGTTGATAAGAGACGAGAGGACTTAAACCTAGCTTTTTACTGCTGCTTTTCTAATAGGGCTACTGTTTTGCAAGATTAAGGTTACAGGTTCAATTTTGGAGAGCAAGTGCCAGCCAGTGTAGACATTGGACTACTGGGATGCGCTCTACATGGGGCTACCTTTGAAGGTGACTTAGAAACTACGGTACAAGTAATCCAGAATGCAGCTGCCAGATGGGTGACTGGGAGAGGCTGCCAGGACACCAGTCTTAAAGGATCTACGTTCACTCCCAGTACATTTCCGAGTACAAGTCAAAGTGTCGGTGCTGACTTTTAAAGCCCTAAACGACCTTGGCCCTGTATACCTGCAGGAGCATCACCAGTCCCATCGTTCAGCCTGGACATTGAGATCCAGCTCTTAGGGTCTTCTGGTGGTTCCCACACTGTGAAACATGAAGCTACAGGGAACCAGGCAGAGGGCCTTCTCGGTAGTTGCACTCTCCCTGTGGATCGCCCTCCCTTGAGAGCCAGTGTGGTGTAGTGGTTAAGAGCAGTAGACTCATAATCTGGGGAACCGGGTTCGTGTCTCCGCTCCTCCACATGCAGCTGCTGGGTGACCTTGGGCTAGTCACACTTCTTTGAAGTCTCTCAGCCTCACTCACCTCACAGAGGTGTTTGTTGTGGGGGAGGAAGGAAAAGGAGAATGTTAGCCGCTTTGAGACTCCTTCGGGTAGTGATAAAGCGGGATATCAAATCCAAACTCTTCTTCTTCTTCTCCCATCAGATGTCAAGGAAATGAACAACTATCTGACTTTTGGAAGACATCTGAAGGCAGCCCTGAATCAGGAAGTTTTTAATGTTTGATGTCTTACTGTGTTTTAATTTGACGGAAGCCGCCCAGAGTGGCTGGGGTAACCCAGTCAGGTGGGCAGCATATAAATAAATGGTTGCTGTTGTTTTTGTTAATTATCAACAGTCTGGTGCAGTGTAAGGCAACACCTTATCTTTCATTTCCCTGAACGGAAGATGAACAATGAACAAGGATGTGTCCTGGGCCAGATCTGTAAAACAGCCTTTATGTAAAAATAAAAATAAATCAATGTTCTGAAAGTGTTTCAGCTAGCATCATCACCATCACCATCGTCAAAAACCTTTAACAGCCTGGAACCAGTTTGCTTGAAGGATCACCATTTGACCACTTCAGTCTGAAAAACTGGCGTTTTGACAAGTCCCACAAAATGTTTATTCTGCCCTTGTAAGGAAACAGTCTTATACTGTATGTTTCTAACTAAGGGGTTTTATTCGTGTCTTGATTTCTTTGAAACTTCTTGTAACTTTGATTTTTATCGACATTTTTAAATGTCGATAAATGTGTTTTATCTTCTTTGTAAACTGCTTAGAGATTTTATTTACAATTTAGAGGCATACAAATTTTGTCAAATGAATAAATTACTATTCCCGTTGAAGGATCAACCTCTTGATGCCAGCGCAAATACATAACCAAATGCACATTTCACTTACAACGCACAGTGTGCTAAGATTCAATAGCCTCAAAGCAAGTCACAATTTCATAGAGGATTTCAGAATAAAAACCTTACTGAGACAGCTCAAGTTAGAGGGCTATTATACTTATCATGTCAGGTTTTTTTATAAAAAAAAATATACCCGGTAATAATAATAAAATAAATATGCTGCGTTCGAGGCAGGGGGTGAAAACAGAAAAATGTGTTGGACTACCTTTGCATTTTTTTTAAAAAAAATATGTCATTCTATTGTGTTTATAGGAAATGCTGTCATGTTCTTTTCGAAATGTAGGCCCACATCACAGAAATGTCCTCCTTTCCTCGATTGCTTTTTTTGTGCATATGCCAAATGCTGGCATGCGGGCCACCCTGAGGGAATAGTATTTCAGCTCCAGAAATTTGTTAACATAAGGCTGAGCATGTACCATGCCCTTATTATGACAGCTTGTTCAAAAATGGAAAAGGCAAGACAGAACTGAGAGAAAAAGTTCCTAGCTCTCGCTTCAGCTACATATGCTTAGCCCAAAGAATACAGCAATCCGAGAAGCCAGCCGGCTTTCATGCTGGCAGCTCATAAGACTATATAACAAAGGACTTCCATGTTCACCTTTGTGTTTACTGTTCCTGTGGCAGAAGTTTTCAGACTGTGTTCTGGGAAACTTAGTAGATTCGTAATGGCAAAGTAAGTTTCCACGAAAGGCTTACACACACACACACACACACAATCTAATCATCTCCAAAAATGTAAAAGCAAAGCATTGGGCATTACCAGGATATGGCCCCCGAGAGATTACCAACACAAGAATGAGACCCTCAGGCTGAAAAAGTTTCACTACCGTTGGCCTAAGTGGACTCTGGAACTTGAATTTTGCATAGTTGTTGAGAAAGCTTTCCCTGCATTACAACTCTCAAGGTTCTTTGGTGTCAGGGACTGGCTGGATGGAGAGGAGTGGTGAGAGCCTTCCTCCCAAGACAACCCCCCCCCGACACACACACCCCACACACACACAAAGGAAGACGACACAGAGCCTGCAGCCTGTTGGTGGGACATTGAGGAGCAGTCAGCAGAAGGGATGAACTGGGAGCTGTTACAAGCAGGAGACTTGAGTGATCAAGAGGTGTTCAGGAGACAGATGCTTTCCAGGACAGGATTAGAAGTTGGGAGTCACAGTGTGCACACAGATAGTTCCCGTCCTGCTGACTCTCCTCCCCCTCTGACCCCCCACTCAAGGAAGATCCTGCACATTGCTGAGGAACAAGCCAGACAGGCCCAGAGTATGAGCTCACCCTTAAGACGCAGCCTTCTTCTCCTTGGGAGGGATCCAGAGTGAGAGGCTAGAAGGGAGGAGCAAACCTAGAGCCTCATTTCAGCAACACCTTCATTGAGTTAAGACAAACCACGGGCATTGCTGTCTTGTTGTTTTTCTGCTGATCGAAAGCCAATTGCATTCCATGTCTTCCATGTGTGTGCCTGCCTTGTGGATGACCTGGCTCGTTGACAGCTCCTTGACACTTGGGAAGAGCGGTTGTTAAACTTGCATAGACATGTATCACATTTGTCTACATCTTTGATTTCATTCAATATGGCCGCTGAAAGAAATGTCATCTCTTTACCAGCCATGCTTTTCCCTCCTGCCAAATGGCCAGCATGCTGTAACAGAGAGACACCAACCCAAATCTGATCTAGTTGTCCCTTTAAGTGTGTGTGGGGGGGTTATTTGGCAAATTTAAAATCACACCTCATAGGAAGATAGGAAGCTGTCATATATCAAGTCAGATTGCTGGTTCAACTAGCTCAGTGGCTCCCTGGAGTTTCAAAAAAAGGGTTTCTTCCAGCCATAGAAGGTGGGTGGCGCTGTGGTCTAAACCACCGAGCCTCTTGGGTTTGCTGATCAGAAGGCCGGTGGTTTGAATCCTTGCAACGAGGGTGAGCTCCCATTGCTCTGTCCCAGCTCCTGCCAACCTAGCAGTTCAAAAGCATGCCAGTACAAGTAGATAAAGAGGTACCACTGTGGTGGGAAGGTAAGCGGTGTTTCTATGTGCTCTGGCTTCCATCACGGTGTTCTGTTGCACCAGAAGCAGTTTAGTCATGCTGGCCACATGACCTGGAAAGCCGTCCATGGACAAATGTCAGCTCCCTCAGCCTGAAAGTGAGAAGAGTGCCATAATCCCATAGTCACCTTTGACTGGACTTAACCATCCAGGGGCCTTTGCCTTTACCTCTTCCAGCTGTACCTGGAGATGCTGAGGATTGAACCTGAGACGTTCTGCATGCAAGGCAGATATTCTGCCACTGAGCTATGGTTCTTCCTTGTGCTCTTTGCCCTTGTTCTGACCTTTATATAATCTCAGCCTTTCTGCAAGGCAATTTGTAGAACATGCTCCGTCAGCCCTCGGGATTCCTGCACCACAGAGAAAGTGGGACCTGCATGTCCTTCAACGTCACTCCTTGCAAGGAACAAAGGCTTTTTTAATGTGCAAAGGACTTCTTAACAGCTATGTTTTGAGTAAGCTAGTATTTTTTAAAAAAAATCTAGAGAAATTATGCATAAATTTGTTTCTCCTGCCAATGGAGATTTTGAACACCCCGAGGCAGCTCATTTTTGCAGAGTGTTTGCTGTCAAGAAGCAATGAAGTGCAAATGGAAGCCAATTGAACTTAGCAATTTGTTTACCCGCGAAGACAACAGCTGGAGAAAAATGGAGGATTTTAATAATTAGCCAGTCACATTAGATAAGGGACACACGAGTATATGATCTCACATTATAATAAGGATACTGCTGAAAAAGGGATTAGACGGAATTAGTAATTAACCTCCTTCAAGATCAAAAATGTGTCTCAGTGGATCTGCAGACGGCTGGAGACGAGCTGCGCTTAGCCCAAAATAGTACACTTTGTTGGTTTTCCTGACCCCTCTGGCAGTTTTGTACTTACAGTTCTCAATATTAATGTGAAAAATGAACTCCAACAGACCCACTTTTTCTTTTCTCGCCCAAAGAGAAAACTTCATCAAAACAGGAACAAATACCACTTGATGATCTATTGGGAATCCTAAGACATTCAAATGGAGCACGTCACACATCTGCACTCCCCCCCCCAAAAAAAATCCCCAATACAAAAACCAAAATGCAGTTGTCCTTTGAAATTCCCAATGTATGCATTAGAAGAGAGTGTGCATTAGGCATCTGTTCACGAAAATGACAGGCCAAAGCACATTCTGTTACGGAAAATTGCTTGCCAAAATCTGCACATCAGGCAAAATTGCATACAAAATTTAGATCTTTGGAGAAATGTGGGATTCTCCTGAGGACTTTTTAATTTTTTAATTAAAAAGATAAAATCGCAGATTGGTGCAGAAATGTGGAGCGAACTTCAGTTTGGGAAAGCGGAGAGGATCGAAACTAGACAGGTTCACCCAACCTTGCTCATTAGCAACAGTTTCCAAGATGACTGAAAATGCTTTGAGAGATTTCCCTTCCCTCAGTACAAACACATTTCTTAAGTATTATATAGGAGGAAGAAGAAGAAGAGTTTGGATTTGATATCCCGCTTTATCACTACCCTAAGGAGTCACAAAGAGGCTAACATTGAGCCTCACTGAGTGAGGCTGAGAGACTTCAAAGAAGTGTGACTAGCCCAAGGTCACCCAGCAGCTTCATGTGGAGGAGCGGAGACGCGAACCCGGTTCACCAGATTACAAGACTACCGCTCTTAACCACTACACCACACTGGAGGGGTGGTTTTGTGGGGGGGGCCTTGCAGGACTGGGGAGGGGGTTCTGAAACACTCACTAAAACCTCTTTGCCCAACAAGCAAGGTGATTGAGCGGGTGGTTGCGGAACAACTCCAGGCACGCCTGGAGGATGCGGACCATTTGGATCCCTTCCAATCGGGATTCAGGCCTCATCATGGGACTGAAACTGCCTTGGTCGCGCTGGTCGATGATCTCCGGCGGGCTAGGGACAAAGGTGAGAGCTGTTTCCTAGTTCTGCTGGATCTCTCAGCGGCCTTTGACACCATCGACCATAACATCCTTCTGGACCGGCTAGAGGGGTTGGGAGCTGGGGGCACTGTTATACAGTGGTTCCGCTCCTTCCTTCTGGGCCATGTTCAGAAAGTGGTGATGGGGGATGAGTGTTCAGACCCCTGGGCTCTCACCTGTGGGGTGCCTCAGGGTTCCGTCCTCTCCCCCATGCTTTTTAATATCTATATGAAGCCGCTGGGAGAGATCATCAGGGGGTTTGGGCTGGGTGTTCATCAGTATGCGGATGATACCCAGCTCTACCTCTCTTTTAAATCAGAACCAGTGAAGGCGGTGAAGGTCCTGTGTGAGTGCCTGGAGGCGGTTGGAGGATGGATGGCGGCTAACAGATTGAGGTTGAATCCTGACAAGACAGAAGTACTGTTTTTGGGGGATAGGGGGCGAGTGGGTGTGGGGGACTCCCTGGTCCTGAATGGGGTAACTGTGCCCCTGAAGGACCAGGTGCGCAGCCTGGGAGTCATTTTGGACTCACAGCTGTCCATGGAGGCACAGGTTCATTCTGTGTCCAGGGCGGCTGTCTACCAGCTCCATCTGGTACGCAGGCTGAGACCCTACCTGCCCGCGGACTGTCTCGCCAGAGTGGTACATGCTCTAGTTATCTCCCGCTTGGACTACTGCAATGCGCTCTATGTGGGGCTTCCTTTGAAGGTGACCCGGAAACTGCAATTAATCCAGAATGCGGCAGCTAGACTGGTGACTGGGAGGGGCCGCCGGGACCACATAACACCGGTCCTGAGAGATCTACATTGGCTCCCAGTACGTTTCCGAGCACAATTCAAAGTGTTGGTGTTGACCTTTAAAGCCCTAAACGGCCTCGGTCCTGTATACCTGAAGGAGCGTCTCCACCCCCATCATTCAGCCCGGACACTGAGATCCAGCGCCGAGGGCCTTCTGTCGGTTCCCTCACTGCGAGAAGCAAAACTACAGGGAACCAGGCAGAGGGCCTTCTCGGTAGTGGCGCCCGCCCTGTGGAACGCCCTCCCATCAGAAGTCAAGGGAATAAACAACTACCTGACATTCAGAAAATTCCTAAAGGCAGCCCTGTTTAGGGAAGTTTTTAAACTGTGATATTTTAAATGTATTTTAATGTTTGATGGAAGCCGCCCAGAGTGGCTGGGGAGACCCAGCCAGATGGGCGGGGTACAAATAATAAATTATTATTATTATTATTATAGTTGACAGAAATAAGGAATGTGTTACCTGCTCTGCTCTTAAGGCATAAGATTGCTTAGCAAACAGCATCATCTTGCTTTCCTTCTTTTTATAGCTGTTTGCAGCCGGCTTCAGGATCCTTTGCATAAAGGGACCTTGAGAAACTTGCAAGTGATTCCATAGCCATCAGGCTACAGGAGAGGGAGAGGGAGAGGGAGAGGGAGGACTGCAGGGTTTTTCTATTAGTTCTCCTGAAAGACCAGCAATGTTTGGCTCCTTCTCACCAAACCTTTCCATCCCTGCTGGTGGTCACTACGAGGACTCTGTAACTAACAGTGCCTGAGGTTGTTTTTCCCCCCTCCACCCTCCCAGTTCCAGCATCTTAGATTTAAGCCTGAGGGCAGGAGCAGTCAGATCATTGATATATGTAAGTCGCTGTTGGAGCCTCTATTTCTTCAACTTAAGAGTGGGATAAAAGATTTATTCTACTTATTTATTTCAAAGTTTGCTCTTTTATGAAACATAACAAGGTGGCTTACAAATCAAATACAATAGAATCAATCTATAAATATATATATAATGCAATTTAAAACAGCAGCAGATAAAGGTTATTTTAGAGAAAAAATACCGTATCTTTCCGCTCCATAGGACGCTCCGGACCATAGGGCGCACCTCATTTTTAGAGGAGGAAACAAGGGAAAAATATTCTTCTGGTTTTCCTCTAAAACCCATGGTTGTTTTTTTTAGAATCAGCTCACAGTTTTGCAGCTTTTCTGCAAAGGGAAAAGCCCTGCTTTTTTGAGGATCAGTTCAGATTTGTGCAGCTTTTGCAAAGGGGGAAAAGCATTGCTTACAAACCAGTAAGCACCAGTACAAACCAGTACAGACCAGTAAGCACCAGTAGAAACCAGTACGCACCAGCAAGTAATAGGAAGCAAGAAGAAAGCGAACCAGTACAAACCAGTAAGCTTACTAACTTACTCAAACTTACTAAAACTTACTAACTTACGCAAACTTACGCAAACTTACTAACTTACGCAAACTTACTAACTTACGCAAATTTACTAACTTACTAACTTACGCAAACTTACTAACTTACGCAAACATACTAACTTACGCAAACATACTAACTTACTCAAAGTTACTAACTTACGCAAACTTACTAACTTACGCAAACATACTAACATACTCAAACATACTAACTTACGCAAACTTACTAACTTACGCAAACATACTAACTTACGCAAACATACTAACTTACGCAAACTTACTAACTTACGCAAACATACTAACTTACGCAAACTTACTAACTTACGCAAACTTACTAACTTACTCAAAGTTACTAACTTATGCAAACTTACTAACTTACGCAAACATACTCAAACTTACTAACTTACGCAAACTTACTAACTTACGCAAACATACTAACTTACTCAAACTTACCAACTTTCTAAAACTTACCGTATTTTTCGCTCCATAGTACAAACCAGTATGCACCAGTAAGCACCAGTACAAACCAGTACACACCAGCAAGTAACAGGAAGCAAGAGGAAAGCGAACCAGTACAAACCAGTAAGCTTACTAACTTACTAACTTACGCAAACTTACTAACTTACGCAAATTTACTAACTTACTAACTTACGCAAACATACTAACTTACGCAAACTTACTAACTTACGCAAACATACTAACTTACGCAAACTTACTAACTTACTCAAAGTTACTAACTTACGCAAACTTACTAACTTACGCAAACATACTCAAACTTACTAACTTACGCAAACATACTCAAACTTACTAACTTACGCAAACTTACTAACTTACGCAAACATACTAACATATTCAAACTTACTTACGCAAACATACTAACTTACGCAAACTTACTAACTTACGCAAACTTACTCTAACTTACTAACTTACTGAAACTTACCGTATTTTTCGCTCCATAGTACAAACCAGTACAGACCAGTAAGCACCAGTACAAACCAGTACGCACCAGCAAGTAATAGGAAGCAAGAGGAAAGCGAACCAGTACAAACCAGTAAGCACCAGTACAAACCAGTACGCACCAGTACAAACCAGTACAAACCAGTACGCACCAGCAAGTAATAGGAAGCAAGAGGAAAGCGAACTAGTACAAACCAGTAAGCACCAGTACAAACCAGTACAAACCAGTAAGCACCAGCAAGAGGAAAGCGAACCAGTACAAACCAGTAAGCACCAGTAGGTAATAGGAAGCAAGAAGAAAGCAAACCAGTAAGCACCAGCAAGTAATAGAAAGCGAGAGGAAAAGTAACAGAAAGCCCCAAATGGCTGAAAAAATCAATTTCCCAGGATCCTCAGCCCTCCCAAAGGAACTACTGTGCAAGGGGCCTGGGCGGGGCAGGAAGGGAGCTAGCTCCCTTATCTCCCTCCCCGATCTCTTGCAATCAGCTGTTGAGCAGGTTCCTTTCAACACTCTATTTCCCTCTTGTTAGCCTTTAGCTCTTTCTAAAACAGAAAAAGCAGGATCTGCCTTTAGCCCCTGGGCAATTTGGCTCCAGGGACCATGCATTCGCTCCATAAGACGCACAGACATTTCCCCTTACTTTTAAGGAGGAAAAAAGTGCGTCTTGTGGAGCAAAAAATACGGTATATTGTGAAGGCCTATCTAAATAGTACAGGTTTCAGAAGACATCAGTCTGTCTCTGCTAAAGCAGATCCTCCAAGTGTCCCTCTTTTCCAGGGACAGTCCTGGATTTACAGAAGCCGTCCTGGTTTTTGATTTGATCTCAGAATGTCCCTCTTTTCCTTAGGATGTCCCTATTGGGAGGGTATGGTAGGAAGTCCCTATTTTCATCAGTCATGGAGTTATGCGACGTCATCACCCCTCTGAGCCAAGGAGATAAGTAACTATACAACTTTAGAAGACATCTGAAGGCAGGGAAGTTTTTTTAAAAAAAAGTTTAATGTTTCATTATGGTTTTTATATATGTTGGAAGCCAGCCAGAGTGGCTGGGGCAACCCAGTCATATGGACATGGTATAAATAATAAAATTGCTGCTGCTGCTGCTGTTGTTGTTGTTGTTGTGGAATAGGACATCCCTATTTTCATTAGAGAAATGTTGGAGGATATGCTAAAGCTCTGCAGCAAGGGCATGGCCTCCTACACTAAAGACTCAGGAACCACCAGGTTGGATTACATGACAGGGAAAATTCTGCTTCCTAAGGCCTGTGTCAGAGACTAGGCTGAGGAGTACTGCTCTGATGAGGAATGGTGGGAGCCTCCCCCTGCCCTTGCTCCTGACCAGGATCCTCAAGCTGCCCAGGAGCAGTGGAGCACTGTAGATTTGGAACAATGGTTTGCAGAGGGGCATAGTTCTGAAGACAAAAGTTGGGAAGAACTGGGTTGTGAACAGCAAAGTGAAGAAGAACTGGAAGAGAGAGAGCTAACAGACTCTATCGCTGGAAAGTGTCCAGCCTATCAGCCCAAGGTCAGGTAGAGCAGATAAGGGGGGCTACACAAAAAGCACGGTGGTTGCGAGATCAGGTTGCAAGGCGCAGAAGTGACTACGGGGGAAGTGGGTGGAAACCTTAATTGAGAACACCTTTGTTCCGAGAATGGATGCTTTGTTCTTTTGCTGTGATCATTAAAGATCTTTAAATGGTAAGCAACACTTTTTGCTTTGTCCTGCTTATCTATGGCCAAAGGGGGGGGGACAATGAGTCCCCGAAGCCTGCCATCCTGCCATCTCACAGGGTAGAAGTTCCACCAGGGTTTTCCATCTCCCTGTACAACCTTTTCAGTTGTCCTAGTGTTCTTTTTTGCATTTCCACGGGTGTGTCAACCAAATAAGGGAGCTTGGGATTCTGCGCCACCCAAGATTCACCTCGGACCACCCACCCATAATGGCCAACTTATGGCACTACTGCCCTCAGAGCATCACCAGTAGAACATCAATAGCAGTGGAGCTCTCTTCTGCTGCACTGAAGAGGAGGCCTGCAGCATCCTATGACCCCCTAAGCCACCTTCCCAGGGAGTATGCGATTGTTGCATTGAGTTGCAGTGGTACAGACTATGGTTTACACCACTTGTTCTAAAACTGCCTATTCAATATTAACTGCCTATTCAATATTCCATTGCTCAGCAGATAATCAATGCTCCTGATGTATTTGACATAATTTCAGTTAACGAAGTGGGGGGTGGTATTTTTTACAAGCATGCAAGAATAGCAGTATTTTTACAGGAATGCAAGAAAACAAAAGCAAACCTCAAATAGACCAGGTTGTTGTTTTTAAGTTAGTTAATAATATAACTAGATATAAATACATTCATAGAGTAACATACTCCTATAGAGTTACATAAAAGCAACTTGAAATGACTCAAATACCATCAAAGATGTCCATCGGATCATCCCTAGCAGCAACAGGCTTTTTAATAATAATAATAATAATGATAATAATAATAATAATACCTGCCATAAAAGGAATTCCTTGCAAAAAGAATCTGAAATGTCAAAAATGAAATGGAAGAGAATTAAATATGAGAAACTATCAAGTTCAGAATAGGAGAAAAAAGTACAAAGTGATAAAAATCTGTATAAGAATTGGTGAAAGATTCATCGGAAATGACAAAAAAAAAATGGGAACACGCCGAATTACGAGGATGGGGAAACAAGCAAAAAAACAAACCTGCAGAAGCTGAGCAAAGGCAAAAAGTGGATTTGTGAAATTTCTGTGAATTTCAGTCTCAGAGGAGAGCTTGTGGCATGTTCAGTACACAGTAATAATAATAACAATTTATTATTTGTACCCCACCCATCTGGCTGAGTTTCCTCAGCTACTCTGGGCGGCTCCCAATCAAGTGTTAAAACAATACAGCATTAAATATTAAAAACTTCCCTAAACAGGCCTGCCTTCAGATGTCTTTCAAAAATAGGATAGCTGCTTATTTCCTTGACATCTGATGGGAGGATGTTCCACAGGGCGGGTGCCACTACCGAGAAGGCCCTCTGCCTGGTTCCCTGTAGTTTTGCTTCTCGCAGTGAGGGAACCGCCAGAAGGCCCTCGGCGCTGGACCTCAGTGTCCGGGCTGAATGATGGGGGTAGAGACGCTCCTTCAGGTATACAAGACCGAGGCCGTTTAGGGGTTTAAAGGTCAGCACCAACACTTTGAAATGTGCTTGGAAACGTACTGGGAGCCAATGTAGATCTCTCAGGACCGGTGTTATGTGGTCGCAGCGGCCACTCCCAGTTACCAGTTCACTTATCATGAACAAACCTGTACAGTGGTACCTCTGGTTGCGGGCGGAATCTGTTCCAGAGCTCCGGTCAGATCCCGAGGTTTCCACAACCGGAGGGGCCACTTCTGTGCAAGCGCACACGGCGGTAGAGCGCTTCTGCGCATGTGAGTGGGGCAAAAACCCAGAAATGTACTTCCAGGTTTGCCACTTACATATCTCAAAGTTACCTAAGCAGGGGGATGCATAAGTGGAGGTACGACTGTAATCCATAGCAATGATGGTAGTTTGTTTTTATAAGGCCAAAAAAGCCACCCACATTTAATCTTTATGCTGAATTTGCGCCATTGCACCCATTCATCACAGACATCTCCTTCACATCATTTCGTTAGGCAGATGCTAAGTAACAGGTTATTTCAGAAACCTTTATTTTGCTCTGACCTGTCTGGATCTATGTGTGCATGGTCATGATGGCACAAATTCAGAGCTCAGTAATTCACATTGGAAGTTTGCAGCCGCAAGCCAGCAGGCTCCAGTGCTGGATGTGGTTCTGGTATTGGAGATCGTGAAACCGACCAGTTATGGTTAGGTGACAATGAAAGCTAAGTTCTGTGGGTACATGTAAGGGTAAGGTAAAGGTAAAGGACCCCTGGATGGTGACGTCCAATCAAAGGCAACTATGGGGCTTGGTGCTATCTTGCTTTTCAGGCTGATGGAGCCAGCGTGTGTCTGCAGACAGCTTTCCGGGTCATGTGGCCAGCAGGACTAAACCATTTCTGGTGCGACAGGACACCATGACAGAAACCAGAGCTCATGGAAATGTCGTTTACCTTCCTGCCACAGCGGTACCTATTTGTCTACCTGCACTGGTGTGCTTTCAAACTGTGCTTGAGCAGAACGCAGTGACTCGGGCGCTGGGATTATGGCAGTGTGCCCTGCCCCACCCATGCCTGGGGCAGCTTGCCCTACCCCTGTTTATGGCCAGCTATGCCGCTGCATGAGATCTCATGAAAGTTCCACCAATAGTAGTGGGGGGGGGCAAGGTGCCTGGCAGGGCACTGCCCTATGGGATTCCACCACCTGAGGCAACTGCTTCAGTCGGCCTCATGGGTGGGTGGACTGACTGTCTGTGTGTGTGTGTGTGTGTGTTCATTCATTCTCTGTTTTCAACCAGCTGGAACAACTACTCTGCCTGAAGAATTTTTGTTGAATGTGAGGCCAATGTTCTTTCTGCATCACAGTGCCTATAGCATACCCTCTAACATTTCTGCAATGAAAATAGGGATATTCTATTCCATTAGTAGTAGTAGTAGTAGTAGTAGTAGCAGCAGCAGCAGTGGTACACTGCCTATTATTATTTATACCCTATCCATATGACTGGGTTGCCACAGCCACTCTGGAAAGCTGCCAACATGTATAATAAAAAATCAAACATTAAAAAACTTCCCCATACAGGGCTGCCTTCAAATGTCTTCTGAATGATGTATAGTTTCTTATCTCCTTGGCTTGGGATCGCATAACTTCACACCCTCCAACATTTTCCCAATGAAAATAGGAATGTCCTAAGGAAAAGCAGGACATTCCGGGATCAAATCAGAAACCAGGACAGCTTCTGTAAATCTGTCCCTGGGAAATAGGTACATTGGGGGGGGGGGTTTCTGGTGTAGTTTTTTCTCCTAGTTTGATTAACAAATGCTCCTTCTTCCTCAATGGTAATAGTATTTCCTATTCATTTTCATGTCCGTCAGACCTGTCTACTTGGACTCTAAATCATTTCGTGTAAAATGACCCAGAAGGCCTCAAGTCAAAGTAACACCAAATTTGTAAATATCACTAAAGGTTGGTAAGCTAGCTAATGACAGAAGATAGTAACCCCAAGCTTGTCGCATTAAATATGACTTTTAATAAAATCATGTTTTCAGGTTTTAGCAAATATCAGTGTTGGGCACAGGTTATGTATTTTTCCGCCCCCCAGAATTGCATAAAGTAACTTCATGCTCTTATGACGCATTTAGCATAAGACTCAGGTGGCATGGACATGGAACTTCCTTGCAAGCAATGGAAGATCTTCATGAGGGCAGACCATCCCCCACCTCTGCAGAGGGAAAAGGTGTGGAAAGTCTAACTCTCAACAGAAAAAACAAAATAAAATTTAAAAAATTCCTTCCAGTAGCACCTTAGAGACCAACTAAGTTTGTTCTCGGTGTGAGCTTTCGTGTGAACAAACTTAGTTGGTCTCTAAGGTGCTACTGGAAGGAATTTTTTATTTTATTTTGTTTTGACTATGGCAGACCAACACGGCTACCTACCTGTAATTTCAACAGAAAGTGATCTGAGCATGACAAGGGACTGATGTCAATACCTCCCCCCCAACTTTCAGATCACCCTCTTCCTGCCCAGTTGAGAAACCAAGGTCCAGAGTGTAGCCTGTCACATGTCTTGGGCTGCTGAGATGTTGGGACAGCCCTATGGCCGTCATGGCAGCCATGAAGTCCTAAGCCGCCCCAGAGCCAGTGGTCTCAGCAGGGATGTCAAATTCTCCCAAAACTGGGAGTTCTGGGAGTTCTCAAGACCAGCTGCACCAGCTCAGAGAGGGAGACAACTGGGCAGTGAGGCGGGTGGTAAACCAGCAGAATCCCTCATCTGTCACGATTGCCCAAAACCAGGAACACACACACTCTAGATTTCCCCTAACTGAACAGAGTGCCTGGAGAGAGAGAGAGAGATGAAATCTCTATAGATCAGGGGTGGCCAACTTCCAAGAGACTGCGATCTACTCACAGAGTTAAAAATTGGCAGTGATCTACCCTCTTTTGGGGGGTTCAGGTCAAAGTTGTTGAGCTTTTTTAAAGGAAGGAAAGCCCTGTTTTTTAGGGGTTCACATAAAAGTTGTTGAGCTTCTTTAGGGAGGAGGAAAGCAACATTGAGCTTTTTTTAGGAAGGAAAGCCCTGTTTTGGTGGTTCAGGTCATTTTAGGGGTGCAGGGCAAAGACACTGAGGTTTTTTTTTAGGTGAGCCAAAGTTTTTTTGCTTCTTTGGGGGGAGCCACTGATCTACCGGTGATCTACCACAGACGTCCAGTGATCTACCGGTAGATCACGATCTACCTGTTGGACATGCCTGCTATAGATGATATCAATTCCCCCTTCCTCTCCCTCAAGTCCGCCCTGATGCTGCACCGAGTACCCAGGTGGTCACAGCTGTGTGAGACCAACTCCACCTTGCTCACCCACCCAGGTCTCAGTGATGCAGGCCAGATCAGCCTCCTCATCCCTAATCAGATCATGGATGAGGGAAGTCTTACTCAGAGGTGACCTGACATTCAGCCACAGCAGCCACACCAGTGCCAGATTAAACCCTGTGGAGACCCCTAAGCAGTCAAAATCGGAGGGGGGGGCTCACAAATTATCTCCCAAGACTTGATTGTAATTTTCTTTCAAGATCAAATCAATATTATTTTCATCCATTAACACAAAACCCCTAAAAGGCATGGGGCCCATAGGCCGGTGCCCATTCTGCCTATTTGGTAATCCAGCACTGAGCCACAGAGCCAAGACCTGGCTGATAGGACAACCACAATTCCCCTGGTTGGAAGAGAGGCTGACACAAAGCACAGTCACTAGCTGCCTGTGCCCTGTGCCCCTCATCCAGCCTGCCTCACCCCCAACCCCATACCTCCCCTTGCCCAGAACCACTGTGATTGGGGTCGCCCCTGCTCTCTCTAGCTCCCACGTTTTCCCAGGTACTTCTTACATCCCTTAAAGAACAACAAGAAAGCACAAATTTAGAAACACACAACTTAAAAAGCAGCTAAAATAATTTCAAAAAGTTTAAACAATTAGGGCAATAATAACCAGGGGTGGGGTTTTCAGCCAGAACTCACCGGCACCTCAACAGCTCAACAACTTTGGTCCCCGCACTTCTATTTCTAGACAAAAAGCCCTGATAATAACAGCAACAGAACCCCCTCCCCCCCAAAAAACCCTAATCAATATCCCAACCTACTAACTAGGTTAACAACAAAGTAACCACAATGAATTTTCTTTCAAACTTTTGTCTCAACTTACTGAGAGCCTTCTCCCTTCCCTTGCTGAAATCTCCACCCTACCTGCCTTCTGAAATCTGAAATGGCAGCTCCAAGACCAAAACCAGGATTATCCTGTGGTTTTGGGAATATGTGATGAGAATGCAACCATATTCTGCTCATGCTGGAATTATATAGTATTTTGCCATTTACTTCAGCAATTTACTGATTGTGTTGGGTCATAACGCCCACAAAACATATTGCTTTCTTTCTGTGAAATATTGTACTTGCTCTTTGCTCCGGCGAGATCTAATATTTTCTCCTTTTGCACAAGACTCTACAGGCAATTTTTACTTTATCTGATTTATGGCCAATACAGCCCCATGAGAGTTTCGTGGCTTGGCACAAGTGTAAAGAGCAGAAAACTGTAGCCTTCTGTCTCTTGCTATAAATAATGCCCTAAATCAATGCTGTGTAAATGCTAATTTGTGGTCCTGATTCTGCAGTCTGTGGCAGTCATGGATTCTGGCGTCGTTCCAGCGATGTCAGTGGGATTCTTACATCCATATAAAAATCAGTCCGGCAGTGCCAGGAGCAAGGCCTCTTGTGGAAACGGAGAGATTTGACATTTTAGACTTTTTAACTTTGTTCAGTAACTTACCCCCCCCCCTTTTACCGTCTTAATGAGTTAGCTGAGCTAATGAAGTGTGATATCCCATTAAGCACGTTGGCTGACAACAATTAATTCCTAGGGGCACGTTCTCCATTGATTGATTACATTTATCATCATGGGGTAATTTAAGAAACATGGACTTCTTGTGGGAATACCAAATGGTGGATCTTTGTAAATTTTAATTAAAATGAAATTAGTGGTAGCCATAGGTTAGCATAGGCAATCATAATCAAGGCTTGCACTGCTTCAGTGATCGACAAAATCTTGTGGGGTGACCTTATTAAAAAACATAACAACCCGTTATCAATATCCTTTTCACAAGCGCAGTCTGCCTGACATCATTTTTTTAAAAATCTGTTTGTCAAATATGATAAATAGTCTATACAAGTTGTAGCTATTTTTTTCCCCATGGAGAGTTTTGGGAGAAATGGCACAGGAGGAAGGAATCTGCTGCAGTCTCTATTAAAGTTACCAGAGCCAGCTCAAGCCCTTCTTACAAGTTTGGGATGGAAGCTGATCAGTGGAGGCTGGCCTGCTAGGGCAAGTGAAACGCCAACAGGTTTTTCTGTTGTTTCCTCCAAAATCTCAACACCACACTCATTTTCTGTCCTACACATCCAGTTAACTGAGAGAGGCCCTTTCTGCCAATCTCCCATGTTCTGACCCATTCATTTTCAGCACTGCTTAGCCAATCCCCATCCAAAAGTGATGCTAATAATAATAATAATAATAAACTTTATTACAGTCATAGACCAGCACAAGAGAAAATAAAACGATAGTACATAATATAAATATTTCTTAAATATCATCTTTTAACAATACTATTTCAGATCCCAAGTTAGATTAAAATTAAGCTAAAATTTAATGGGAGATAATTCCATTTAGGTATTATCTGCTATGGCTTGGTGGACGGCTTTATCGCTGTTGTCAGTTGATGTCATGACGCGTCTCAGTCTTGCCGCATGATAGCAAAATTTAGCTACAGTCAGAGTTCGCTCTGGGTTGGTGTCCTCAACTAAGTATCTAGTCAGCATTTCAATTGAACGGCCTGGTAGATTTTTTAACAGGGGTTCGATTAACTCCTTCCTCAAATCTCGATACAGAGTGCAGTATAGGAGAACGTGGCTAATAGATTCGATTTCCTTGAGATCGCAAGGACATAGCCTCTGTTCTATTGGGATCTGAAGATATCTACCAGTTAGTCACGCCGAGGGTAATGCATTAAAACGAGCCCTAGTAAAGGCCCATCAATGTCTCGGGTTTTCTAACGTCTTTAGATAGATAGCTGGGTGGTTTGGGCGGTGCTCATACAGTTGTCTGTACGTTGAGGGAAGACAAGTTAAGGTGTTTTGGCGGTCGATATCTGCGATTCTTTCCCTAATAATCTTTCTCGCCCTTTCGCTTCCCATAGATAGAGTAGTCGCCACCAGCAGTCCATACGAGGCTAATTTCTTTTGAATAGTCTGCTCCCAAGTGGATTGAAAACTATCAGTATTGATTAAGGGGAGAAGACCATTTGGGGACGTTTTCACTCTTATCCAATACTGTAGAGCTGGTTGCCATACTTTAGTTTCTACTTCCTGCACTCCAGCTTCCAGTCGTAAAGCTGCATTAGGAATACATCTAGGGGTTAGAGTTATAGATCTTAGAAAACCCGACTGAACTTTCTCGTACACATCCAATTTGGAATTTATCAAGAAGGGTGCGCCATATAGTAATTGGGCTAGTGGTTTGGCCGCAAAAAGCTTAAGGGCTGCCGGGTTATAATTTCCCCCGGTTGTTTGATGATATCTTACAATCGCGGCCACACTCCTTTGAGCTATCAAGGATGCATATTTAATATGCACCGTGGTTTTTCTGGAAGATTGAAAGACTACACCTAGATACTTGAAGCAAGTCACCTGCTCAATAGGTTGGTTATCTATTTGCCACCTTAGTGTTTTCCTTTTATTGGAGAATATCATTATTTTAGTTTTTTGAAAATTCACCAATAGCTGTTCCACCTTGCAGTATTGCTCCAGTTTATTTAGTGCTCTCTGGAGGCCAATACGGGTCTGTGACAATATGGCCGTGTTGTCTGCATAAAGTAAGATAGGGATCCTTTGATTCGATAGTTTGGGGGGATGCGAGTCTGCCTCTTCCATCTGGGTGACAAGAGAATTAATGTAGATGTTGAACAGATGGGGGGCCAGAATACATCCCTGTTTAACCCCTTTTGCTGTTTTGATTGGATTCTGACCCATTCATTTTCAGCACTGCTTAGCCAATCCCCATCCAAAAGTGATGCTATGGCTAGAAGGTCCCAACCAAGCAGAAAAAGTATATGATTGTTTTTGGATTTTTTTTTTTTAATATTCTTAGAGCTACTGGCTCTTAGTTGTGGTTGTGAAGTATTCCCTCCTGTCATCATGTTGGCAATCTAGCCATTAAATCTAACTTTACCAGGTCTACTGGTAGGGGAGACCCACGAGGCAATACATCTGTTCTGAGCATGCTTGGATCTGTTTCCTTGAAGGACACACCTGCACAGCCAGGTCCCAAGAGCAGGATTGTTCCCTGTTGTTTGCTTCGTGCCCATTGCCTTTTCATGCGAATGACCACTAATGGACACACTGTGAGTCTCTCGTTTGTAAAATAAAATTATTTGTTTATGCGGTGTTTCTTTTATGGATGAGGATACTAGGAGGTTTTTATTTTTTAAATTAAAAAAAACACCATGTGTTTGCTGATCCTGCAACAGTAAAGCCCTATGCTGGAAGGGGGCAGAGCTTTCTTCAAAAACACGCTAAGACTGATCTATCTACCAGTGACAGATGTGGGGCTATCAAATTTCAGTGGCCCCCTTTGCAATGCACCCCCTCGCCTCTCACACTCGGTTCTAGAGCACTGTTGCGGAACCCCCTGCAGCACAGTGCGCAGTGCACCCGAACCAATCGCACTACCCTAAAACCACCTCTGTATCTACACAGTGTGGATTTCGAAGGATGGCCGTTGTTTTTGTTCACATATTGTTTGGGGAAGTGTGGGTTGTAGGTTTGCCTTTGGATGAGAACTAAATTTCTGCCTACTCCCACTGCAAATCCAACCGTCGTCATGGGCACCAAATGCAATTGGGATGTTGGAAATTCCCAGCAAAGCATTAAGGAAGTGGCCTCATCCAGTCCCTTCCATATTGATTCGGGAACTCTGTGAGTGTCAACCCCTCACGTGCCTGTCTGGCAATCATGCGTTTGTGATTCTGGCTGGAAATCCCACAACCATAACCTTTAGAGGTAGGAAGAAAGGACCATGATGCACCTGCAGTGAGCCACCCACTCACAGTCTCATATTGGGGGGGGGGGCAATACCTCCCAGCTTCCATCCCTTCCTCAGCTCTAGGGTTCCCCCTGCGGGGGGAAAAGAGGGCATAGAACAATGCGCAAGACCTTCAAAACATTGCTTGTTTGACAGCTTCAGATTAAATTTCAGGAGGACCCCCCCCCTTGCCCTGTTTTGCCTTAGCTCTGTTTACTGTTCAATCAATGTTGGTTTAATAGGGGCAGACAATAAGCTGTCATTGCTTCATTGCCGTTTCTGGGCATGTTATGCCCAATTGCATTATATATATAAAAAAAACCCCAGCAAGATCAGTCCCTCAATGGCATTTTAACAAAGTCACTTAATATGCACACACTGAGATCATTTATCCAGCGTTTAGGATTCCTCCAGGAATTAATCCACTTAGATCAGGAAAATGCAGCATCGCAGGGAGCTAAGTGCTTCCTATACATATTATGGGCCAGAATATACTCTTAGACCTCAGCACCAGCAGCACTTTCGACAGATCATCTGTAAGTGTCCATTGATGAGGCATTAATTCCCTTTTAAGAAGCAAAACACTCATGTTTCCTTTTATTAACCGCGGTGAAGTCATTTAATATGTTATATTTAACAAACTCACGGGAGAGCTTTCCCCCCAGCCTCGGAAACCATTCCCTTTCTGAAAGAAGCAAACGTCTTAAGAATGTGCCGTATAAACTACAAAGAACTGCTTTTGATTGAGGAAAAGCAGCAGCGAAGTTGAATGATGGCAAAATTCAAACAGGAAAGAAGGCAAAGACAAGAGGGAAGTTGTGTCCTTGACTTTGTACTGCCAAATGTCAGGTCAACAGCCTGGATTCAGATGAAAGGGAAGTTCGTTGTCAATTGAGAAACGTTAAGAAGTGTGGAGCCATGCTTATTTTGAGATGGGTGGAAAATGAAAGTCAGATGGAGATGAAAAATGGTGCCACTCCCTTTGCCATCACCTGTTGTTAACATGGCAGGGAATGGGCAATAGGACAACTATTTCCATCCAGCCTAACATACCTGGACCCTTCCCTCCTAACAAAGGAAGCCATTTACGCATCATTGAAAAGGAGGAGAAGGAAAGCATAGCTCCAAAAGAGGACATTCATTTGCACAGACATCTGCATATACTAATTTATATGCCTATATTTAAAGTTAGAAATAATGGGAAGCCACTGCCTCAGTCAGGTGGTGTGCAGCATTGAGCCCAGAAGACAACAGGAAACATAGGAGCCAACTCCTAGGGGCTGAGGTCTTTGTGGGGGGCCCCCATATAATATTTGAGGGATGAGGGGGCCCCAAAGGCATTGGCATTCAAATGGTGAGTGTGTGGGGTGTGTGTGTGTGTGTGTGTGTGTGTGTGTGTGTGTGTGTGTGTGTGTGTGCTACATCTTGTGATTAATTACAAGGGGCAGGGCTTATCTGGCCCCTCAAATATTTTATTCAAGTTGGCACATGTCGGGCTTCAGGGAATCTGATCCCTTCCACAGTGGGCAGCCAAGAATTAGATAAACAAGAAGAGTTCTTACCAAGTCTTTAATTCAGTATTCACAGAGGCTTAGAAAAGGTGCCTCTCTTGCAGTAATGGTGTTGTTCCAAGTAAAGTCCCACCCCCTCCGCCTCTCCTATTATACGTCATCCCTACATTGGCCAATCTGTGCTTTCTGCCTCTGAGCTTTCTGTTCTCCTACTTTCAATGCCCACTGGGTTCTGGGAGAGAGAGGGCCTGGAATGCTTTCCAAAGGCACTGAGTCTGTCAACTGTCTCTCCCTGGGTGCTTCTTCTTCCTGCTCCTCTCCCAATATTTCCCAGCTTCTCCCCTCTGCAGCCTCTGAACTGTGACCTTCCACAAACCACTGTTGTAAATCTATACTGTCTCCCTCTTCTCTGGAAGGTAGTGCCATCACCTGCCCTCATTCGAAGGGTATTCTGTTAAAGGATTCCGGGGGCATGGCCCTGTCCGAAGCCTAGGGAGGTTAGGGCCTAAGGCACGCCCCTAACGGTGATCACAGGGGGACTTCCAGTAGATAATCATCACTGGGTTCCTTCCTGGTGGTTAACCCTTCCTGGACTTCCAACACACAGGTTGGGGTCGGATATAGTCGGTTAGGGTCCAATGCCTAAGCCAATACCGCTCAACATCCGTAACCAATAAAGTTGTGGCCTTTCCGCCCATTAAACCTATATTACGTCTCACGTGTCATTATTTCCCATGGGGAGGGAGGGACATTGCCATGCAAGGTTCAGGCTGAGGAGGCGGTATCCACCATTCCTCCCCCTCCTCTGCCCAGTTCCTAACAGCACCCCTGCCAGGAAATATGGACTGCTAATCCATCCCTCATTCCTATGGGTCAGTCACTCCTTCTCATCTCTGAATCCCCACTAGTTTGACTTCCTCCAGTCTTAACCCAGGAGAGAGTGATGGGAATCACAAGAAGAGACCTGCAGCATCAGACCAATGGCTCATCGTCCAGAATCCTGACTCCATAAGCTCACAAGCTGGACATAAAGGAAATAGACCTTCTCTGCTGTTTGTCCCTGGCAGCTGCCATCATCTGTGCATACTGCATGTCCAAACAATTGGGATTACACCCCAGGTTGTACATCTTAGCGAGAAGCAGCAGGAAAGGAGCAGGAAAGGAAGATACATACAAATGGCTGCCCTCCCCAGCTCAGCTTCTGATAGGCTCTGTTTAGAGCAATGTTTCCCAAACTTGTGTCTCCTGCTGTTTTTGGATTACAATTCCCATCATCCCTGACCACTTGTCAGGGCCTGGACTGAGGATGAATGGTGGGGACCTTCCCCCCGCCTTCCTGCACCTTCCCGAGAAGAGGAGGGCAGTATAGATTTAGAACAGTGGTTTGCACACTAATGTTACACCTGAACATACTTTCTTAACCCCTCCTAATATGAAAAGCAATTCAGTATGACAAAAAGCTCTGACTGCAAAACCCATGCTTTCCCTGTGCAGTATTTTTAGATTCTCAAAGTGACCCACTTCTTTTGTTGTCTTCTAGAGTGGGCTCGCCAGAGATAGAAAAGACAATCTATTCATAGTTTACCTCAAATTAGCTTCACCTCTCAAGAACATAATGTGTAATGGCAGCCTCATCTTCTTGTCTTTTGCAAATGCTTTTCATACCACAGGAATTAATTGCTTCCAGATAATGTCCATGCTCACTCTGAGAACTGAGATGGACAGGCTCACGCACGTTTTCTCAGAAAAACGACAGTAAACATTGCAATTGTCTTCTTCTATTCTGAATTGGTGTGATCCGTAGGACGTTCCTTTACTCAGGAGTAGACCACATGGTGCCTTCCAGCCATTGCTGGACTCTACCTCCCATCAGCTTCAGCACAATGATCAGTTGTCAGGGCAGATGAGAGTTGTAGTTCAACAACGCCTGAAAGCCTGCACATTCACTACCCCTATCCTAGAGCCGGCCCACATTTGAGGCAGTGTGAGGCTGCCACCACACAGCCCAGGTAGGAGAGGCAGTGGCACAGCTCCACCACAACACATTTCCACTGCACCTCAGGCAGCAAAACATGGCACGTCTCCCCTGCCCATAATGATCAGAAACAATACTATGGCTTTAAATGTTTATTTGTGTTGTAGGGGGATTACTTATCTCTGTAAAAATATAAGACATGACACATGGATGAAAACTTAATGCAAAGCACATTAAAACTTGTTCTTAACCCGCACACCAGCTTTTGCAATCTGAGTGAAACCGTGCAATGAGGAAGAGACAAATGTAAAAATGGACAGCTGGGAACTGGATGAGTTGTAATTTGCACATGCATGGTTGAACACTGATTACTGTGGGAATATTTGGAGATACCATGCTCCTTGGCATGCTCAGATTGGCTCCCTCCACTGAAATGAACAAAGTAACTCACTGCTGGTACGACATGGGCATGATGTTGCAAAGTCCACCACAGTCATTCCAAATTCAGGTGAGCCATAATTATTATTATATTTTTGGTTTCATTGTCATTGAAAGATACATTTTTTAATGTGCTTCCAGAATGTCCCGGAAGAAAAATGCTGGGTTTTCTTGTTCAAGTCCTAGATCAATGGGAGCTTTACAAAATAAATAAATAAATAAATAAATAAATAAATAAATAAATAAACTCTCTTGAGCTTGTTCCCAAGAAAGAAACAAATCGAAACTCACAAAAAGTCAGTTAAATCCTCATTTCCGATAAAACAGTCAATGAGTTTTGTTATACAGTTCTAAATTTCATTTTGGAAAGGGTGGCTGTTACAGTTAGCTAGCAATAGCTCCTGATTGGCCAGAGTTCCAAGGGAGGCAGTTGGGGCGGAGTGAGAGACTGTGTGAGAGATTCATTCGGTCTGTGAGTTGGATTCTGTCAGGAGAGTTCGTTCTGACAGGTGGTAGAGCTGAGGAGAGCCGGGGACTCTCAGTATATGCTCTAAGGTTCTTAATCACAGAATACTGTTAAAAGGAGAAGGGGACGACAAAGGATGAGATGGTTGGACAGTATTCTCGAAGCTACTAACATGAGTTTGGCCAAACTGCGGGAGGCAGTGAAGGATAGGCGTGCCTGGCGTGCTCTGGTCCATGGGGTCACGAAGAGTCGGACACGACTGAACGACTGAACAACAACACAACTGTTAAAATAGAAAGGACACAGTCCCACATGGTGTTTACAGGAAAAAGGGGTCCTCAGAGGAAATACTCTGACAGGAAAGGGCAATAGTGATTCCGAGGCCAAGGAGGATTTGGGGGGTCTGTAAGGAAACAGTCCAGCAGAAATTCTAAGTTCCTGACTTGTGTGTGGAGAAGTCTGATCTATGAAAGATGTGTAAAAGAAAGAAACCTTAAGCCTGAACAGCATACAGCCTATAACCTGAAACAGTATACGTTTTAATAAAAAGCAACAGCATTGCACCGAGAATAACCTCACCGTTTGTTACATTTCTGTGGAAGAAGAAGAACCAAACCTCCTTGTTTACACCTGTTATAATAAAGTTTGCTTGCAACCTGTTTTCCCAAAAGAAAAACCCACTGTTGCTCATGATTCATTCTCCACTGGGGATTTCACCTGAGGGAAAGGGAAACAGAGGGATGGTGCAGTCAGATGGCATCCCAGTCAGGGGTGCTATGGGGGGGGGCAAAGGAGCACCCATTTTTTTTCTTTGAGGGTGCCAGGCCCCCTCAAAATTCCTTGGCAACCGTGCACACGGAAGGCACCCTGATGCATCCTCTGGAAGAGGCGCAGCAGGGCGAAGCGTCTTTCCCTTGGCGCTTCCTTTTCACAATTGCCAGGGCACCTTCCAGGAAGGCACCCTGGCGATCTTAAAGAAACATGCCAAAGTGCCTCACCAGGCCTCTTGGAGGGGGAGCAGACAGCCCCAGGGCGGCAGAGTGTGTGTGACATCACACACGCACGACGGGACCACCACCACCCATTGTTGGACACGACTCCGCCCTTCTGCTCCCAGTCCTAACCTAAGATGCTGGGGGTTAACCTGGGACCTCCTGCATTGCAAAGCAGGTGCTCTAGCAGGGTTCCATGGCCCTCCCCTTATAAAGAATAGTATTTCTTCCGGATGATGCGGCTCACAATTTGTGGTAGAATGGCATTAATGCAGATCCACGTAATATAATGGCTGCAGAAGCTTTACAAGCAGGCTCCGCCTGGGGAATCTAACAGCGCAGCCATTACCTCCTTCAAGTTAAGACTCTCCTAAGAAAATTGAGAAATGTGGTGGCAAGGAAAGGATTACAGCGGCTCTCCTGTCCTCCTTAAGTAGCTTTAAAGATTAACACTTATTTATGACACGACATGTTACCATGGCAAACTTAACAAAAACCTTCAACAGGAAATCACTTGTAAAACCTGGGCATTTGGTAAGTAGTTAGGGCTTTTTCTTCTTCTTCTTCTTCCTCAACTTGGTGGTGCTTTATCGTTTCATTTTCAGGCCATAAGCTGTTTCTAATCCTATTAGGAGAGAGAGAGAGAGAGAGAGAGAGAGAGAGAGAGAGAGAGAGAGAGAGAGAGAGGCAGTAAAGCAACCATTCCCCAAGGCATTTTCCCCCCTCTACCCATTCCCTATGACAGTGGTGCTCAGCTTGCTCAAAGAAGATATTGTTGTGAACGAAGCTTCATGTTGGGTGGCATTTTAGAGAGCAATAGATGAACTCAAGGGCCGACAATGCAACTCAATTTTACAGCAGTTGTCCCGGACCTCTATTTCCACCAGATTACCACTAGCCCTCACTACCCTCAGCAAGCATGCAGGCAGAGTGGAGACAGATAGCAAAGGAAATCTTGAGGAGGGATGACCTGCCTAGTTGCTCTTTTAAGTTACAGGTCAACACTGCTGATAGCTACTAGTTACGTAGCCCAGCAGAGTTGCTAATGGGAAGAAACATCACAAGACCCATTGCAGCCCTAGAGAAGAAACTCATTCCAAAAGTAGCCTGACCTAGGAAAAAACTTACCTCCTCAGATTGCTGTGTTAAAAGGAGTCGCGACAGTTTCTGTAACTGTCACTGTTCAGTGTGAGAATTGCTGCATTTTGAGGTGGAAGAGAAATAGAGTTTACATCCAATTTGACAGAGACAAGAACTGGCAGCCTTCAGCAATTGTGCAAAGAAAGCATGGAACGCCTGGATAATATTCTGTTGAGATGTTACCTGTCTGATACAGAATCATAGAATTGTAGAGTTGGAAGGGACCCTGAGGATCATCTAGTCCAACACCCTGCAATGCAGGAATATGCAGCTGTCCCATTCGGGGATTGAACCCACAACGTTGACATTATCAGCACCACACTCTAACCAACTGAGCTATCTAGGAGAGATCTAACCTGGAATATTTAACAGAAAGGGCCATAGCTCAGTGGTGGAGCAGGTAGAGCATTTGCTTTACACATACCCTCCAACATTTACCCTATGAAAATAGGGGCATTCTATTCCATAGCAACAGTAATTTCATTATTTATACCCCGCTCATCTGACTGGATTGTCCCACCCACTCTGGGTGGCTTCCAATATATATATATACACATAATAATATATTAAACTTTTTTATAAAAAAAACCTTTCCTATACAGGGCTGCCTTGAGATGTCTTCTAATGTTTGCATAATTACTTATCTCCTTGGCTCAGGGGTCGCATAACTCCATAGCCTCCAACATTTCTGCAATGAAAATGCGGACGTCCTAAGGAAAGGTGGGACATTTCCAGGATCAAATCGGAAACTGGGGGCAGCTTCTGTAAATCCGGGACTGTCCCTGGAAAATAGGGACATTTGGAGAGTCTGATTGCGTGCAGAAACCCAGGTTCAATCCTGACATCTCCCGGCAGAGCCGAGAGAGGCCGCTTGCCTGAAATCATGAAGAGCCACTGCCAGTCTGTGTAGGGAAGGGGTGGACAATGTGGTGCCCGCTAGATATCACTGGACTCCGCTGACATCACTGGACTCCGCTGCCATCAGCCTCAGCCAGCATGACCAATGGCAGCATGACCAATGGCAAGGGATGGCGATTGCTTGAATCCAACAACAGCTGGAGAGCACCACAATGGCTAGATGGAGCAGTGATCCACCTCGGTGTAAGCCAACTATGTATAAGCCAACATCGTCTTTCTATTCCCGAGAAAGGAGGATCACTAAATGTAGAAGTAATATTAATACCAACAAAACCCAAGCCCAGGTACTGAACCTCTTGCCTGAGCTTGGGATGGGGAAAACTTCCATTAAGCTACATTTATTGAAGTGATGAGACCTAATTCTCAACTCCAAGACCAACGCATGGATTTTTATTAATTTTTTAGCTCCACCAATTAATTTATTCAGGAAAGTTTCTACAGCAAGAATACATTGACTGTGCAGCTTTCCATTGCTTCCAAATGTTTGCTTCCTCCAGGTGTGGCGACAGGTGTGCAGATTCTGTGAACTGATCACTCTATAAACAATACTTTCATCTGGCGGAATTGGGAAAAGGCAATTGCGACCATTGCAAATCCACCTGGGCTACTAAGATTTGCGCAGCGGGGAGGTTTCTTGCATAGATCACAGCAGCGGTAGCTCAGAAACCCTTGCAACAGGAAGTACTTTTTTAAAAAAATGGAGCACCTATTGTTTTAGGGTTGTCTTGCTATGGTTGCTCCTCACTATGACACTGGGAAGCACCTGTAGCAAAATGAAGTAGCTAATCTTCGAGGCAAGTAGATAAATGAAGGGTACAACAGGCCCACACAATGGGAAGGAATGGGGGATGAATGAGAATCAGCTTCTATTCGCATGATAGAACTCCCAAACAAAAGCAACGATAGAATCTCCAGAACAACAACCTTTCCTCATTGTTTTGCCTATTGTAGCTTTCCTTAAGAACGCATGGCACTGCAATCAATTCCAAACAAAAAACAAAAAACCACCCGCATCTGGTTTCCCTGAGAACTTTCAATCAAATCAACATTTGCATTATAAAGTGTCCTTTGTGCAGACATTCCAGGGCACTGAACAAAGTCACAGTAAAAAAAAAACTGGAATCAAATATTAATAAGCCGAGCCAAACAAATACGTCTTTCAATGGTGTGTGTTTTTAAAGGAACAGCCTTCTGCATTTCTAATAACAATAGGGAATTGAGTCCCTGAGCCGTGGATCAGAGTCAATAAAAATTTGCTCTCCTTACACAGACATAAAGTAAATGGCAAGCTGAAAGAGTAACCTGGTAAACAGAGTAACGGAGTATTGTCTCAATCCAAGGCTGCTGTCTGGCGAAGCTGTTAAAACAACACGAAACAGCTAGCCAATTTATTTGCCATTGCTAATAGCCATTAGCTTACCAACAGTTCTATGGGCCAGTTCTATGGGCCAGAAGGCTACCCAATAAGCAATTGGGAAGGATGTTATGGTAAGTGTGCCAGGTCAGTGCTCTGACCCATGGAGAAATGCCAGCATGGCAAGCTGAGCGGCATTTTGTGAGCTATTCCATAATCCCCACTGTATTTTTTTTAATAAAATAAAAAACCACATTTAAAAACTAATTAAAAGCTCATAAAACTTATGCAAGTCTGGGTTGGCTTGCCCAAACAAAAACGTTTTAAGCAGGCACAACATATTGTGTGATTAAGGCAGAGAGCTCCATACAAGCCAACTCCAAACTACAGAAGCCTTGTCAACACTGACTGGAAGTAACTCCCAAGGGTTGCAGCTACAGCAGGAGCAAAGCGGGGAAGGGCCTGGGGGCCGTAGCCTCGGACACACAAATTTTAGGGGGCATGAGCCAACCACCCCTATGCAGGGACACCCATTCTGCCACCAGGGGTCTGGGCCCCGAAGCCTGGCCAGGCCTCGCCACCGCTTCTCCAGCCCCCTCGCTGAATAGCCACCTGGCCAGCATTGGGAGGGGAGGAGATTTGCCTACAAAACGCTGCATCGGCCGGCCAAGCTCCTCGCTGCATGGTGGGCAGGTGTGCAGCCAGGTTCCAGTGGCAAGGGCTGAGCTATTAGGCAAGGACGGGGCTGGTGTGGTGGGTTCTGTTGACCTTCTGCACCAGGAAAGAACACAGCACCACTGAGCTACAGGGGTCTCTCCCAGCCCAAGCTGAAGATGCTGGGGATGGAACCAGGGAGCTTTTGCATAGAAATGCAAAAAATGGGCCCCACCTAGCCCAAATTAAGCACTGTTAAATCCCATCCGTAGCAACTGTAGAGAAAAGAACATGCCACTGAAATCAAGGAGACTTTAAAGTGCTTAACTGCGTCTGTCATTGCAAGTATATGTGTGCGTCATGAAAAATATAGAAAGATGGCATTGTGTGTAGGACCTCAGAAGAGAGCAATAGGCGGAAGGAAGCACACAAGTTCTCCCGCAAACTTTGGCACACTAATGAGAAACTGCCAAGAGTTAAGAGCTTTAGGGTTACCACCCAGCCAAATGAATCACCCCTGCGCTGCGCCGAAACATCAGAGGAGACCACAGCCGCCAAAGCGAAGCAGCACAAAGGCAAGGAAGGAATCCCTGGTGAGGCACTATGGAACTACTGAAGAAATCTTGCCTCGCAACTTCCTGCCAGGCAGACAACGTTGCACTCAGCAAGTCTTCTAATCTTACAGTGAAATAAGCTTTGTGTGCCCTGAGGGAACATTGTAGAAACCAGCAACAAACAATAAAAGAAAAATAGTGCACAATTCTTTTATTTGGTTTTTTTTTTCCCCCTCCCATATTCCCGACGCTGTCCCCTCCTCACCACCGCCACCACATTTTCTTTTTCATGCTTGGGAACATGCATTGACTTTACAGAAGGCGACCCTTAAACAAACTATAAAAAGGGAGCTTCCTCTTCAGATGCCTCGTTCGGCTGTCATAAATCAGGACAAGCCATTGTGTCTTTCTGCTGTGGGCAAGAAAACAAGCAGGATGAGCAGGAGAAGAGCTTGAGATCTCCCAAGCCCCCGTTTTAATTAAATGTGTTTTGAAAACGTTTCCAGTGCAAAGCGTATATTAAAAGCGGGACACAGCTCTGCGCCCTTAAGAAAGGGCTTTTACGCAACCTTACCATCATATCAGACAATGCCGCGGTGTTGGCAGCACTATCAGGACAGTTGCACAGCGCCAGAAAAAAGAGGGCAAAAAGAGAGCACAGATTTACATGCTCATTTATACATCACGATGCACACTTAGAAATAACTGCTGTAATTGAATTGGAAGTGGAGAAGACTGTGGCCGGGTGACCTGAGTCTGCTCTACAGGTGTTAACTCTGGGTGGACAACCTCAACAACCTCAAGGCCCCTCCTGTTCTCCCTCCTTCTGCACAGTTATCATTAAGTCAGGCTTAGGTTGGGCAGCCCTTCAGAAAGAGGACCAGTCCCAAGAGGGCTGCCTTTCAAATAGCCACCCTGAGTGCCAGGGACGTGGGTGGCACTGTGGTCTAAACCACGGAGCCTCTTGGGCTTGCCGATCAGAAGGCCGGCAGTTTGACTCCCTGCAACGGGGTGAGCTCCTGTTGCTCTGTCCCAGTTCCTGCCAACCTAGCAGTTTGAAAGAACACCAGTGCAGGTAGATAAATAGGTACCGCTGCAGCGGGAAGGTAAGTGGCATTTCCATGCGCTCTGGTTTCCGTCATGGTGTTCCATTGCACCAGAAGCGGTTTAGTCATGCTGGCCACATGACCCGGAAAGCTGTCTGTGGACAAACGCCGGCTCCCTCAGCCTGAAAGCGAGATGAGCACTGCACCCCATAGTCGCCTTTGGCTGGACTTAACCATCCAGGGGTCTTTTACCTTTTACCTTTACCTGAGTGCCACTTTTCTTCTAAACACACTGAAAATAGATCCTGTTGGGTGAGCCATAAGCTTCCTTGGCCAGGTTCTCCAGAGGAATCCCAGGGCAGATCTACACTCACCGTTTTTAACGTTAAGGAATGGTTTTGATAACGTAGATGGACACATGACGTCCTCCTTTTAACGTTCATGATGCGTTATTACCTTGCCTTTTTCATCGCTTGATTTTTCATCGTTTTATGTTGCTATATTGGTGAAACACTGCTCATATGTCCCTATGTAGTGTCTTACGTTTCTTTACTGCATTCAAATTCCAACCCCCCTCCAATGGTATTTGAGGGGCAGTGTTCAGGCAGGAAGGGAGGGAGAAAAAATTAAAATGCAACACCAGAGGATGGAGCAGAGCAACCAGCAACCAGCAGCAAGAAAGTGGTGTGGCCGGGTATTACTTACTTTTGACGGGAAAAGCCATTGTTAACATTTTAGTTAACAAGTATGCCCTATGACTTTTAGAGCGACATATCTAACATCGTTCTAAGAGGTGGGAAATAAAATTAAATAGGTCAGTGTAGATCCAGTCCCATAGTGCTTAGCAAAGGTGTCTTTACCCCCGCACAGTGTTCAACCATGGCTACAAGTGCAAATAGCACCTCCAGCTGATGGGAGGGCTACACATACTTCCCAATGGCCCAGCAGGGTTTCGTCAAGTAACGAGCTTTAGTGAACAGACTCCTGGCTCCATTACCAGCCCTGGATGACACGGTCTGCACACACAGCCATGAGCACCTGTTGAGGTGGAGACATGCGGTTATGTGGATGAAGGTGCTGAAGGTGCAGCCCTCCAAATGGTATTGAACTATGGCTCCCTTCATTCCCGGCCATTCACCATGCTGGCTACAGCTGATAGGAGATGGAGTCCAATAGCAACTTATTCATTCTGGCACTATGGAAGTGGAACAATGCAGGCCACAGGAATCCTCTTTCAATAAATCCAGATTGTTGCAGGGTGGTTTATCACGTATCGGGGCTTGCCAACACAGTTATAGGAGCAGCCAGAGCCCAAGGCTGCGCAAAAGAGGAAGCCTGGAAAGAGGCATGGAAAATAGCTGGCGCAAAGCAAGGCCAATTCATTATATCAGAAACGATGTTGATGGTTTGGGGGTTTTGGTTTTACATGTCAATATGGAGCTGGACCAAGACATTTTGCTGCCTGAGGTGAAAGGCAAAATGGCACCCTCCCTGTTCCACACATAGAATCCAACCAGACTGAAAACTGGATCCTACTTCAATGTTAGAAATGGGACAAAGTTCTCCGCCGTGCCTGTGGACAGCAGGTTACCTTATAAGGTTCAGAGCAAGTGAGTTTAGGGAACTTAGCTTATGTGGGAGGACTTCAGCCACCCCCCTAACACCAGCTGCCTGAGCCACCTCCCTCATTCTGCTGAATGGCAGGACTGAACCTGTATTTATACTATGACAGAACCCTGAGAGCTCACAGAAGTTTTTTTTTTCATGGATACCTCAAGAGCAGGAATAACACAAAAGCTTCCCAGAATGACAGCTTATCCCTCCACCACAATGTGCAGCTCCCAGAAGAGCATTCAGTGGGTACTAGGTCACTGCCAGGTCAGTTGGGGACAACACCGAGACTTTGCACAGACCAAGTGTTCAGTCTAAAACACTCTGCAGAATCTTCTCCAGGGCACAAGGGCTTCATCGGAAGTCACATCAATGCAGGTAGAAAGTGGGAAGGCCATTGCTTTACATCTACAAGTTATAAATATAAGCCTTTTTTTTTAAGCCAAAGTTGAGCCCCATTTATTTTAATAGGAGTTTCGGGTGTGTGCTTACATTCCACACACTGGAATCAATGGAACATATGACATGAGGTACTTTTTTCCAGCCTAAGGACCACGTGTGCTTCTGGGAAATATTCTGGAGGCCACATTCCAGTGGTGGGCAGGGCCAGAGGCAAATGTGGGTGGCAAAGTTTACCTTTGTTGACAAGGCTAGTTTCTACACACACACACACACACACACACACACACACACACACAACACTCTCCATTCAGGGAAGAAATAGATATTATTCAAGGATACATTCCAGCCAGGCAAAAACACTTAAGGAAGGGTGCCAGGGCTGGTTCAGCTGTAGGTCAGCACAGAGACAAGCAGTCAAGTTGATTCTTCATTCAAGGAAACAAAATTTGTTGTTGTTCAGTCGTTCAGTCGTGTCTGACTCTTCGTGACCCCATGGACCAGAGCACGCCAGGCACACCTATCCTTCACTGCCTCTCGCAGTTTGGCCAAAATACAGTTCTCACAGTTAGTATTTTGTTGGAAACAAAATACAAACCGAGAAACCTATGGGCAAGACTGGTCCCAGTAAAACAATTGCCAGAACTGACAATCTGTGCCTTCCACTTTCCACTAAATCTCCTCCCCGTCCAGCCATCTTAAACTCTATGCTCTCTGAGCTCTTTACTCTGCTACATGCAAAGCTCTCCGTGCTCTTGGAGAGCTGATTACCGTAAGACCTGCAAGCTTCTGTGAATCTGTTGCAGCCTTCTCTGCTTCATGTCCTGGGTCTACACTGCTTTCTGCCTCTGGTTCCTCTCTCTCACTCAAGCCTGTTGCTTGTTCAGCACGAAACCATTCTGCCCACCCCCCTCCCTTCATCCTTGGAGCTGTCCCACCACCCACCACTCCCTGAGCTCTGAGCCTTTGCCCTCTGAGGCATCCCTAGGGGGTTCCCTGGCTGGTGCCTCCCATCACTCCTTTTCATCCAGCCAGTTCCTGACACAAGGTTCAGTAAGCTGTGTGGTTGAGAAAGGGATTTGCCCTGGAGAGAGTCCCAAAGCTATGTAAAGAGGCTCTGAAAACCTGATATAAAGCTTTATCTTTTGGCTGGATAGCATCCATAGATGCCCCCTGCCCCCACCCCTTTACTAGCTCCCTCCTATGAAAACATTACAATTTATTTCAGCCATTGCAGGTTTCTCCGTGCTATTTGCTTTCCTGACACTTGTTTCCATCATTGTGTTTTAGCTATATAGCGTTTTAAGATTTTTTGGAGTCCAGGGAAAAGCCTACCTGTCAATCTGGCCTGGCTATAATGCTGGTAGATTAGTTTTTAAAAAAATAAAAAATGAAGAAATGATCATTTTCATCAGGAGAATTCCTTGCCACAAATAAACAAAAGCTGCTGAGAAGAAGATGCGGGGAAGAAATAGCAAGGATTTACAAAGGAAATCTTTTGGGGCAGAGACGATGAGTCAAAATATTCCTTGAAGAACAAGAAACCTTCAGGGGGGGAAAGCCTGAAAATGCCATCTGCACTGGGATGCGGATGCTGAACACAAATAGAGAGGCAATTTGCAGCCCCAGATGTACTAAACAGTGAATTGAATCAAGTTGTCCACACACAAATCATTATGGATGTCCCAAGCTTTTGTGCAATGAATGTGCAATGCTGTCAACGCACCTGTATCCACTTAGTTTGCAACAAATTAAGATTGTCCACCAGTTAAAGTCTCATTTAGACCTTCACTGCAGCCCGCAAGGACAATTTATCAGCACAGCATGGAACAGCTTCTCTAATTGTCCCTGACATAGGTCAAATGCCTTCCAGCACTGTCGTCAGGCCGTCCAATTGATATGGAAGCTGTGGCTCTCTCGCCAGCAAAATATTCAAATCCAGGGGTGCAGACTGGTGTGTCGTGGCCTTTTCCACTATTCAGTAGATGTGAGGGGGGGTCTGTAACAGAGTCCATATGTCTGGCACCCCCTAGCAGTTCCTGAAATGACTGGTTTGCCAACATCTAAATGCCCCACCTTTGAGGCCAGTATTTAACCCACAACAGAATAGCCCAGTGCAGAGCTACCACCACCTACTGAACATAGAGCAGTAGGACTCTACAGCAGCTGCTAAGTATAATGGTTTAATTGTACATCGAAATGGAAAATAACTCTGTATGTGCCTGTTTGTAGACTGCTCAGCAGGTATGGAAACTTCCACTGAAGCTAAACAAGAGTTGCAGAGAGCCTAACAGTTAATGATTAAGTGGGGCTATATCTCTGCTGGCTCAATCACATGAAAAAATGTACTGTTAAAAGTCTGTGCATATGCTAATCTGCAGGTCTGCATCTTGGGTGTGTTTGCTCTTTGTTCTGAAGCTACTGAAGAGAAAGGATGAGCTCATTCTCCCTCCAGGAAGACAGCCTCAGGCTAATGGAGGCTGTTTGGAAGGGAGAAGCAGAGCTTTGATTTTTAAGCTCTGGGTGGAAGATATTCACAATCGAAGATATTTTAACTGTGCCCGGGATCAGTATTTTCGAGTGGAGCAAGCTGGGGCAGTTGCCGTTAGTATACGTGTACAGACACACACAATTTTACAGTTGTTGTTGTTGTTGTTCAGTCGTTCAGTCGTGTCCGACTCTTCGTGACCCCATGGAGCAGAGCACGCCAGGCACCCCTACCCTCCACTGCCTCACTCCTGCCAGTCGCTTTGAGAACACTGTCCAACCATCCCATCCTCTGTCGTCCCCTTCTCCTTGTGCCCTCCATCTTTCCCAACATCAGGGTCTTTTCCAGGGAGTCTTCTCTTCTCATGAGGTGGCCAAAGTACTGGAGCCTCAACTTCAGGATCTGCCCTTCCAGTGAGCACTCGGGGCTGATTTCTTTAAGGATGGATATGTTTGATCTTTTTGCAGTCCATGGGACTCTCAAGAGTCTCCTCCAGCACCATAATTCAAAAGCATCAATTCTTCGGTGATCAGCCTTCTTTATGGTCCAGCTCTCACTTCCATACATTACTACTGGGAAAACCATAGCTTTAACTATATGGACCTTTGTCGGCAAGGTGATGTCTCTGATTTTTAAGATGCTGTCTAGGTTTGTCATTGCTTTCCTCCCAATAAGCAGGCGTCTTCTAATTTCATGACTGCTGTCACCATCTGCAGTGATCATGGAGCCCAAGAAAGTAAAATCTCTCACTGCCTCCATTTCTTCCCCTTCTATTTGCCAGGAGGTGATGGGACCAGTGGCCATGATCTTAGTTTTTTTGATGTTGAGCTTCAGACCATATTTTGCGCTCTCCTCTTTCACCCTAATTAAAAGGTTCTTTAATTCCTCCTCACTTTCTGCCATCAAGGTTGTGTCATCTGCATATCTGAGGTTGTTGATATTTCTTCCGGCAATCTTAATTCCAGCTTGGGATTCATCCAGTCCAGCCTTTCGCATGATGAATTCTGCATATAAGTTTAAAAAGCAGGGAGACAATATACAGCCTTGTCGTACTCCTTTCCCAGTTTTGAACCAATCAGTTGTTCAATAGCCAGTTCTCACTGTAGCTTCTTGTCCCACATAGAGATTTCTCAGGAGACAAATTTTAGAGTATTCTCATTCAAAATTAGGATGCATTATATCCCATGCTTTTCAACTCCGGGAATTCAGATCTCAATATGAGAATTTTGTTCCTCGACTTATATCTCCCCTTTATTTGTGGAACCGTTTCGCACTAGATTCCAAAGGAACAGGGGTAATAAAGAAGAAGTTTTGGCAGCACTGCAAAAGGGTATTCTCCCTGCTCATTTCATCATAGATCACTCAGCAGCAGGTCCAGTAGGTCTATAGAATTGATCACTCTCCCTCTCAGCACAAAAGCTCAGAACAAACGTGCAGTTTGGGTGTTATAAAACGCTACCTAGGCCAGGCACATATATCATACTCATTAAACTACAATGGGAAAGTTACAATGGCTCCATAAAGAGCAGGGGCATCTTTGGCTACATACAGATGTAACATTTTCAGAATTAATTCCACCACCCCAGCCGCTGCCGCCATCCTGCCACAATGGCTGCTTCAGTTGCTTGGTGAACATACAAATGTAGCAATGTTTTGATGACAGGAAAGGGTGGGGAGGAGATAACTTTATTTCAGAGCATAAAGTCTGCTTTTACATACACACACACACACACACACACACACACACACATAGTGATTTTTATTAAACTTTTTCATAATACAATAAAATAGCAGCTACCCAAAATGCAAATGGAATAAGTTGAATATGAAGTCCTCTCTTAAAAGCAGGGTTGCCCTGTGTGTCCTCTTTTCCCAGGACACACCCTCTTTTTCAGGGGCAAAATTTGACACGAATTGCATTCATTTGCTTTGAATGGACATCATAGCGTCCTCTTTTTTGCTCTTCAAAATATGGCAACCCTACTGAAAAGTAATGCTTGGCCCTTGCCACCCACTGAGGACAGTTTTCACCTGGGATTTTTTTCCCTTTCTCCTTCCAGTTTCTCACCCTCTGAGAACGTCATTTCCTTGTCTCTCACCCAGGGGCTTCCATCTACCACCCCCATGAGTATACAATGTCTGGACCTGAAGAAAGGCCCCAGACATAGGACTCCAAAGAAAAAAGAAAAAAAAGAAAGCCTGTTTTAAAGGGCTTTTGAAATGAAAGAAGTGTCAGTTTTGGGGCAGGAAATCATCTGCATATTAAAAAGCGGCTTCTACAAGATGTAAAACAACGGTCTTGGGTGTACACATCTTGACTTATTAAGCCAAGGCATGCATGAGTTTTTTGCCCATTCGCTCCACCTTCATGCTGCCCCTCCACTCCTCCAACTTCAAATGGCCATTTTAAGATCCTTCCAACCATAGTTTACTGGCTGAGACATAACATGAAAACTATGGTTAGCTGAAGACTTCCTGGACTAAACGGCCTGCAAAGAAAGGAGGGAGAGAGAACAGAGCATACATGCACAATACTCATGCACATCTCAGCTAAAAATGTACATCCAAACAATGTTCCTTATCTGAAAACAATGGGTTGGATTAAACAGTGCCTTTCCATTTGCAAACAGGCTTTTGATCCAGTAGTTGCCCCCACTAATGGAAGCGGGGGGAAGGCACCCCCCCATTCCCCATTCCTCCAGTGCCCCCTAAAAATCTTTCCTCAAGAGTACAGAGACCCTCCAAAATAGCTTGGAAGTTGGAGGGAGAATTGCAGGAGAAATCACCTCACCTCCTATAAGCAAAGATCAAAGACTCTTCTGCAAACAGAAAGACTTCTACCATCTGCATAATGACCACCATTGGCTACAACCCAAAGAAAGGGTTTAAAAAATTATTTTGTTTTATTTTTGCTTTAGAACACAATGTTGATTCTCCCACGTGAATTTATGGAGATTGGACTGTTAAATTAATGGATTAGCCAACTCATGCAATTAATTGACTAAGACTCCTATAATGGTTAGATTGCTTTTAGATTACAATAACATCTGGATATCGTCTGTGTGACCAAAATGCCATAAAGATATTTGTGGTCATTTTGTCAGAAGAGAATCAAGAGGAGAGAGAAAAGCTCTCTAACCATCATTTTACAGCCCCTCTGAATGACTCTATCCTATGTACTATGCAGAAGCAGTCTGGATAGTAAGAAAACCATCAGTGGTGAGATATATTCATAATGTAGCTGGGTTGGAAAAAGAAATTAAAAAAAAAAAAAACCCTAACATATTTTCAAGATTACCCTTTGCAATGTCTCCTGAAAGTATCTTGACAGTCGGCTGTAATTGATGAGCTGAATTCCTAAGTGTGAGTGCAGAACATCTTTCACTCACACCTCACTGGGTCTATGAGTTATGGGGCTTTCAGCCTTTTTCGGAGTAACTTCCACAATCCACTGCTATCTGCAGAGAGTCTCCTGACTTTGCACTCTTGATAAAGCAAAGGGGGAAAACAAGAGGGCAGGGTAATCATACCATCTGGGGAGAGCGTAGCTGAACATACACACATACACGCACAACCACCTCTGATTGCTATTCTGTTCGGGAGCTGTTGCCTCTCCAGTGTTGTCTCTCCAATTCGGCCACTGGCAAAAAAAAAGAAAAAAAAAGTTTAATCAAACACCCTAATCCAGCAAGGGATATCCTCGCGTAGAAGCTTCTTTTATGCATGAATCCCTTTGCTCGACTGGGAACAACACCTCCAGATTGCATCCCACTGCAATGCACATACCGGCTGAGATCCAAAGACCTGCTTGAGATGCATCCAAGGGCTTGGGTATGCCTGGTAGGATTTTGTTTTTATTTATTTTTTTTCCTTTGGAAAGCAAACTTCCAATTAGGATCGCCGGTATTCAGATATCCTCTTTCCAGCCAAAACATCACTCCCAGAGCAGCTCACAGCAATTAAAGTCCGACATAAATAGCACTTAAAATGCAATGCAGCGCTTTTATGCAGCGCTTTTATGCGATGCATAAATAGCATCTGGAATGCTAGGGGGTTCTCGGCTGGGGTTGGATCCAGACATGATGTTGTCTTTCCTCCACCAATGGGAGTAGCCAACTGCAGGCAGTGCTGGCAAAATAAAAGTAAAATATTATCAGAAATGTATAAGGCATAACAAAAACTAATCTGTATATTTAAAAAAAAATCCCCTCAAAGGTCAGTACTGTGCCCCTCTGAGGTCTGCACCCTATGTAGCTGCCAAGTTGCCATCGTGATAGCACTCATCCTGAGTCTGCAGGAGAAGCAGTTCTCCACTGGAACTCAAAATGGACACTTGGTGGGGTGGGGCTGCCTGGCTTCAGCTTCTCCTCCAATGGCCTCAGCAATCCTAAAATGTTTGTGAAAGTCACCTATAAGGTTCCTCTGGCACCAAGGGTTGCTGTTTGAAAAACGCATGTCCCCTCCCCTTAGTCACACAGCTAATTGTCTGGATCACAGCTGCAGATTAAAGGAGAACTACATGTTACTCTCATTAACGTGTGTTACAGTGCATAGCTGTCAACCTTCCTTTTTCTTGCATTGGGAAACGGCCATAGCTGTCAACCTCCCCCTTTTTTTGCAGTGGGAAACGGCGCTGGAATAAGGGAATTTCCCGCGAAAAAGGGGGAAAGTTGACACCTATGGTTACAGTGTCGTCATTAAGTGTGTGTGTGTGTGTGTGTGTGTGTGTGTGTGTGTGTGTTACAGTAGAGGATGGTCCATTAGGGCAAATGGGGCACTGCCTCACAAACCTCAGTCTGCCCTCATCCAGACCCCACCTGTCTCTCTTCTTACTCTGAAACAGCCCCCATTGGGGTGTCACCAGCTTCCTCCTCCTCAGCCTCCATGTTGCTTTTGTAGAACACATCAGGGAGCAGGTTGAGGACAAAAATATAATTTGTTGGCTCCGCCCATGATGAGCTCTTACTCCGCCTACTGCTGGCCTCCTTGCTTCCCTTCTGACCAGCCACAATAGGCAACAGCCATTACTGCCGCTTTGCGGCGGAGGTGGTTTAGAATGGAGAAATGCGGGGAGAAGGGAATCGTGAATGGCATTTCCCCGCTCCAAATCACCCCCTTGGTGGCACCTTCAGGCCATATATCCCACACCCCATGTTTCAAATGCAGTCCAAGGTTGGCAGAAATATCTAAGCATCGCAAATGACTCCTAGAAACGTAGCCTGTGTACGGTTCACCTGACGACAATGGCAGAGCCCTTACTCGGATTTAGCATTCTGTTGCAGTACAATAATAAACTCGTTTAAGATGGCGCTACATAATTCAAAAGCAGTGAAAAGTGACTGCACCGCGGAAGGCAAATTGTATAATGTTGCAGCTTAATGTATTAGAAGTCAGCATTATCTGCTTCTGTCTAATCATAATTCCAGCCGTTAAAGCACCAGGGATACTATCAGCATAGGCACTATTTTCTGACTCAATTACATTATGCATTAAAAAGGGGTGGTTTACAGCATCTATTAGACTGCTTATTACCCTTGTGCCATACTCAATTGACCAAACGAAGGAAGGGGGGGTGCCCAGCCTTGTTTCCAGAGGGAGGGGGCACTGAAAAGGTAGCCAGTGTAGCACATAAATAGGTGCTCACAGAAAGAAGTATCTGGGTTTCAGTTCATTTCTCCCCAAGATACATTTAGAAATGTATCAAAATAAACATTGTGCTTCATTACCTGGTTCTGCCATTCAATGCTACTCACATAAAGAATTCAAGCAATTAAAGGATCCTCCACACTTCTGCTCAATCCATATTTTGATTGTATTGTGTGCCAATTAATTCCCCAAGGTCCAAGAGATTTCATCGTTGTTCCACGGCTATGCCTTGCAAAAAAACCTGGTCTTATCCGCTGAATCAGATCTTATCAGATGCATGGAAAATCTGAAGAGAGAATTTGTTTAACCGAGCCAGATCTTTTGCAAGGCACAGCAGATAAAGTAATCAGAGGGAATGGTTTTACCTGGAAAGTGAATCCCTTTGGTTCTCTCCTTGTCCCCCCCCCGGGGGGGCATTAAAGCTACCGTATTTTTTGCTCCATAAGACACACTTTTTTCCTCCTAAAAAGTAAGGGGAAATATCTGTGCGTCTTATGGAGCGAATGGTGGTCCCTGGAGCTGAATTGCCCAGGGTACAAAAGAGGATCATGCTTTTTATTTTACGAAGAAAAAAGGGGGTGTTGAAAGGACCCCGCTCAGCAGCTGATCAGCAAGAGATCGGGAGAGAGATAAGAGTCCCCTGCTCCCTTTCAGCCCCGCCCTCTTGCCCAGGCCTTGATTGCTGAATGTACTGCAGAGGGAGGTTGTTTGTTTCCCCAGCGACATGTGACTGGCTGATTAGATTATTTGTCTGGAAACTGTAGAAAAGGCTCCCTTTCCTTTAGAAGCTGCAGAAATGTGAGTTGAACCCCATAAAAACGGGGCTTTTCTTCTTTGCTTTTTCCCCTTTGCAAAAGGAGCTTTGCTTTTCCCCTTTTGCAAAAAAGCTGCAAAACGTTTAGCTGATCCTCAGAAAACAGGGCTTTTCCCTTTGCAAAAAAAGCTGCAAAACTTTTAGCTGATCCTCAAAAAAACAGGGCTTTTAGAGGAGGGAAACCAGAAAAATATTTTTTTTTCTTGTTTCCTCCTCTAAAAATGAGGTGTGCCCTATAGTCCGGTGTGCCCTATGGAGCGAAAAATACGGTACCTAGCTCAAAAGCGTCTGGATTTATTTGAACACAATTTGACAAATTTCTTACCCAGGCACACCTTATTCATGGCTGCAGGACAATTGCCCATATATCAAGGGTGATTAAGTTGCTGTTTTTACCTACCCCAAAACTGTAATCATGGCCCTCGTTAAAAAAAAAAAACTGTTACAGCTATCTTTCTGAAATTGAGTAGGATTAATGGTGTTAGAAGAGGTGGCATTGCCTGAAAATTTCACAATATCTTGCCTCAGAATAACTTTTTGTAAAAAATTATAGGTAGGTAGCCGTGTTGGTCTGCTGTAGTCGAAACCAAATAAAAATAAAAAAAATTCGAAAGCTCATACCAAGAACAAACAAACAAAAGTTTGTTCTTGGTATGAGCTTTCATGTGCATGCACACTTATTCAGATTAAAAGTTATAGACATTTGCTTTTAAAAAAAAACCAACCTAACTTTAAACGTAGCCAGGCTCAAAGCCCCTGGACCATTTTTTATTTTATTTTTTTGCATGCTTTATCCACTCTGGAAGGGATGGTACACCTGCAAATTTCATGCACTTCTGCCAGAAGGAAAAATGGTTATAGCAAATTCTTATTTTCTGATTCAAGATCCAAACCAAATCTTGTAGTCAGTAGTGTTGATGCAAACATTAAAGAATGACTATTGCCATTATTTGTAAGGTCTTATATTAGGTTTTCTCCCCCTCCCCCGAAGTATGAAGAAAATAGAAACATGTTAATGGAACATTACCTCTTTTTTCATTTTATTCACTCCAATCAACATTTCAGCAGATATTTGAACTACCACAGGGCATCTGCTGGGCCATAGCTGACTTTTGGTGTAACAGATGTTAGGTGTGATCTAGCAAGACAGCTCTTATGCTCTGATGAAAGTTTTCATTTAGCACTTGCCTAAACCTCTGCTTGCTGAAATATTGGCTGGCGCGAAAGAAAAGGATGATAAATGAAAATAGTAATGTTCCGTTACCATCTTTCCATTCTGTGTACACTTCATTCAGAGTCCTAATTTAAAACCCAACGAATTGTCTTGTTGGAACAGACCAAGGGAAAGGTCCACCTAGTCCAACACTCTTTCTGACACAGCAGCCCGCCACAGATATTGCTGGCAGCTCAAACATAGAACGGAAGCAGTGTTCTCCCCCATCTGTGCAAGAACCATGGCTGCCAAAGCATTTCCAGAACAGGCCCAGGGCGTTCTCCTTTCCAACAGGTTCTGAGCTCACTCCAGAAGTAGAGGGAGGTTTCCAAAATTGGGGAGGAGAGATCTTTTCCTTTGCTGCTTGCTAGCTTAGAGGCCTTGGGCAGGGTGAAGCAGGGTGGAAATGAAGTCCAGATCTCTGAGCTACACCAACCTTCAACTTTGTGTCTGATTTCCAGGACACACTGCACACACCCAAACACCTGGTCCAGCAAGGGGAGGAGTATTGATGTTGCCTTTACCCAGATCCAAGTGAACTTTGCGGAAATGTGAATTTTCACAGAGCAGAATAAATTCATTTTGCTCTTTTCCAAAATTCAGAGCAGTGGAACCAGGTGGGGCATATGTTAATCAGAACTGGCATCATAAGCAGGGCATCTGTTCGCCCTGACTGGCAGGACCTTTCAGGGTTTAGCCTTCAAGACCTTTTGAATGGAGATGCCCAAGTCTGAACCTTAGACCTCCTAGATGCAAAGCACTATATAGCTAAAGCCTATATCTTATCCAGACATTTCAGGCTCATTATAACCAAGTTTTTGCTCAGGCAAGCAATGGTAAAATAGCTGCCCATTTGAAGCAATGTAACAGGACAATGGGGAAATGAATCTTTGAGAAATACAGCAGCATCTACTGCTTTTCAACCACCCACCCCACCCATGTACCCCCCCCTCTCTTTCATTGCTTCCGGCTACCTATTATGGTGCTGTTCACCTGACCAAGTTGGGGCCATCTGTTTCCTTGCTGCTCGTGTTCCTTTCAGAAGTACATTATACAGTATACAGAATTTCTTTTGCTGGTTTGTTCATGAGAAATGTCTGCTTGATAAATGCCCCTACCTTTAAGAAAAAGAGAGAGAGAGAGAGAGAGAGAGAAAGCTGAATGCCATTTACAAATGGCAACTACTTCTAAGCACAAGAGTTTTATAATGAATTGGTGCCTTGTGAATATCCATCGATCAACACCCTTGTGCATGGACCCGACAGCTTGCTTAAGTGGAAAGCTATTGCAAAAATTCCTATGGTGCTAGGAGGACTTTCAACAGGAATCCTTCATCAAGTCCTTCGCAGTTGGGTTCTACTTGTATTACATGTGGCATGGGCATGTATCTTCATGGAGCACATTTGTCCATGTGCTCCATGCTAGGCAAGCAATTTCTAAATAGTCACACACAAAATCTGTGCTGCATCAACAACTTGAGTCCCTGGGAATTGCCACAGTTTCCCAGAGCATTATCAGGGCAGGTTGGCATCCTTTAAATCAAGTTTTATTTCTTTATTGAATTTATATACCACCCTATACCCGGAGGTCTCAGGGAGGTTCACACACAAAAAAGTTCACAATATATAAAATAAAAATAAAAACAATAACCCAATAATACCCCCCCCCAGAAGAGCCACATTTTAAAAGGGTATAGGATGTTGATCGGGTCAACCGAAGGCCTAGTTAAAAAGGAACATTTTTGCCTGGCACATAAAGGTGTATAATGAAGGGTCCCAGGCGAACTTCCTTGAGGAGAGCATTCCACAGATGGGGAGCCACTGCAAAGAAGGCCCATTCTCATGTTGCCACCCTCCGCACCTCTCAAGGAGGAGGCACACAAAGGAGGGCCTCAGAAAATTATCTCAGAGTCAGGGTAGGTTCATATGGAGAGAGGCAGTCCTTGAAGTATTGCAGTCCTGGTATTGTGGTTTTAATCAGATTTAAGTACAAAACTAATCAACTATAGTTTAGAATCATAGAATAATAGAATTGTAGAGTTGGACAGGACCTAAAGGGTCATCAAGTCCAAGCCCCTGCAATGCAGGAATCTTCTGTCCAACGTGGGACTTCAACCCACGCCCCTTATATTAGGAGTCTCATGTTTTATCAACTTTGCTATTGCTTTAACAGATTGAGTGAATTCCAAGTTAAAGGCATCCGTCGACGATTTGGTGATAACATTGGAACACCCACAAACCAGCATAGATGAAATGTTACAAAAGGTAGAAGAATTTGGAAAAATTAGCTGGATTTAAATTAAACAGAGGAAAAACAAAAATGTTGGTGAAGAACATGAGTAAAAATGAAAGTGAAGATCTACAAAAAAGATATGGAATTGCAGTGGTTAAACAAATAAAATACCTTGGTATTGACCTAACATCTAAAAATATAAATTTATTCAACGATAATTATATGTTAATTTGGAAAGAAATCAAAAAATGATCTAGATATTTTGGGCAGATTAAAACTGTCATTATGGGGACGTATAGCAGCCATAAATATGAATGTGTTACCCAAGCTTCTGTTTCTCTTTCAAATGTTGCCAGTGACTAAAGGAACGGGACAATTTAAGGCGTGGCAAAGAATTTTATCCAAATTTGTATGGCAAGGAAAACCACCAAGAATAAAACATAAAATATTAGTAGATAGAAGAGAAAGAGGTGGCTTTGGACGGTTGGAATTAAAGATCTATTATGAGGCATCCTGTCTGATTTGAATAAAAGAATGGATGGTATTACAAGATACAGATATACTGGATTTGAAGTGATTTAACAACAGATTTGGGTGGCACGTCTACTTGTGGCAAGATAAAGTGAAGGTCCACAAAGACTTTCTAACACATGTGATAAGAAAACCAATTTTTGAAGTATGGCAAAGCTATAAAAATCTGTTAGAAAGAAAGACACCGAGGTGGTTATCCCCAACAGAGATCATAACTGTAAAAAAGACAAATATGGAAAATGATTGGATCACCTATGATGAATTAATAATAGATCCGGAGAAAGGCTGGAAGAGAAAACCATTTGAACAAGTGGCAGAAAGACTGACAGGTTGGATACAGTACCGCCAGATGTATGATTTATTTAATAATGATAAAAGAAAATATGGTTTTGAAAACTGTAAATCAAAATTTCAAGTTGAGGTATTGGAAGGAAAAGGAAAACTTTTGTCCAAATTGTATAATTATCTGTTGGAATGGTATACCAATTAGTGAAAGAAGCAATGATAAAATGGGCTGTGGATTTAGGACATAATATTTAATTTGATATGTGGCATAGATTATGGAATCAACAAATTAAGTTTACGGCATGTATTACCTTAAGGAAAACATCATGAAAATGATGTACACTTGGTATATGACCCCAATCAAATTAGCAAAGATGTATAGAATGAGCAATTAGAAATGCTGGAAATGTAAGAAAATGGATGGTGATTTTTACCAAATGTGGTGGAGATGTGAGAGGGTTAAAATGTATTGGGAGTCAATATATAATGAGTTTTTAAAAATGTTACAATATACATTCCTGAAACTACCAGAAGCTTTTTTGTTGGGGTTAGTGGGAAATGAAATGATCAGAAATGATCAGAGGTTATTTTTGTATGCCACCACTGCAGCCAGAATTTTACTAGTGCAAAAAATGGAAAACACCAAACTTACCAACAATTGAGGAACGGAGAATAAAATTATTGGAATACTTGGAATTAGCAAAATTGACAGGGAGAATAAGAGACCAAAACGACCGAAGGTTTCAATCAGATTGGAGTAAGTTTATTGAATATTTAAAAAATCATTGTAAAGACGGGAAAACACTGACAGGTTTTGATACTATACTTGAAATGTAATAGTAAAGTACAAAATAGTAAACAATGTAATTTGGAAAAATAAATATGGATTTAACAAAGCGGAAGAATGAGGAGAAGGTTTAAAACTGGGGTCAGAAAGGAGGGAAGTCACAATACTCGGCGGAGTACCTCAACTTACGAATTTAATCCGTTCCAAATGCACATTCGTAGGTTGAAAAATTTGTAAGTCAAAAAAAGCGATTTCCCCATAGGAATGCATTGGAAACGAAAAATTCAGAAAAAATTGTAAGTTGAGTAAACCGCATCTAAAACCACCAATGGATGTCCTTCGGATGTCGAAAAATTTGTAGGCATGCGGGCACTTTTTTCATTCGTAATTCGAAAAATTCGTATGTTGAGTAATTCGTAAGTCGAGGTACCACTGTATATGATTTAGAAATGTTTCATTTTAAGAGTGTTTCTTTATGATTTGTTAAAAGCAAAATAAATTGAGTGAATTCTAGCATTGTGGGAAAGAGGACTGGAAGAAAGACAATATATTAAATATTTTAAGTTTATTGATATAGCCATTAGTGGAAAACGTCCCCTGGCTATCACAAGCAGAAAACGGACCTCAGGTTGGGGCCAGTGAATACCCACTGGCATTCAAGTAAGCAAAAAGACAGGAGGGAAGAAATAATAATTTAGCAACAACCGAAAGACTTACCCAAATAGACGCACTCCAAGAACAGAAGGGCAAGGAAAAGGAGCCTAGCAGAAAAGTGATACTCCATGGTTCCTGTTGGTGGGCTGGTTTAGGTCTAGGGTTGCTAATATAGTGCCCCTCAGGCAGTGGTTGCTGGTCAGTTAGGGCAAATGGGACATTGTCCCACCAACTTCAGTCTAACCTCCTCCACCCCCCATCTGCCTGCCTTCTTATGTGCAAACAGATCAGGGCATGGTCCTGCCTGTCAGGTTCCTCCTCCTCTGTAGCCTCAGTGTTGCTCTCCTTGTAGATTTAGCAGGGAAGAACATGGGGACACATGAGAACTGATGAGCTCTGCTCATCATTGACTCTGGCACCACCTACAGTTGGGCTGTGTGCTCTTTTCCCCCATCAGTCCCAATGGCCACCAGAATTATTCATCACTTTCTGTACAACCATCTCAAGGCAACATACACTCAGAATGATTTAGAACAGTTAAACATGCACAAAATACATCTTAAACAAAACTAAAACCATACAAAATAGACAGTTGTGGTAAAGACTTATTTATCCAGCTGGGGAAAACCTATCCAAACTAAAATGTCTTCAATTGTTTCTAAAAAGTGGAGATAGTGGGCACCAGTCATATTTTGACAGGAATGCTATTCCACAGGGAAGGGTCAGCCACACTAAAAGTTCTGATCTGCGTTACTGAGAAGTGGGCTTCTGAGATCTTTGGAACTTTCAGGAGAAGCTCTCCCAGTAGATGTTATCCATCAGGGTGACCAAGGCAGATTCAGTCCTCTGAACCACGGCTCCCATCTTCCCTGAGTACTGGCCATGCTGGCAGGGGGTTGATGGAAGTTGGAATCCAACAACTTCTGGTTTAGCTAAGAAGAGCCCATTTTAATTGGTAAGGGTCCTTCTTGGCCTCCATCTGTCTCAAGAGACAATGGAGTGTGCCTCTGAGGAGGGTGAAGTCAAACCGCTGGAGAATAACAGAGTCTGCTGTGGCTGCAGAGACCGGTAACTCGTACTCCCGTGTTGTTTTTGCTACATTTGGGGCACAAACCTGGACACTGCATATTGAGGTCCTGAGCTGCCCAGATGACAAGACCACCACCCTTGGCCTCACTGATGTGATCAAAAGGAAAGCAGAGCACCAGCTTGGTTGGAAGGAGACATGCAAGACACCACCCAACTGTTCTTAGGGAATCCACTCCAGATTTGTGTAGGGTTTGCTCCTTAGCCTTCTGAGGCAGATAAGCTCCATCCGCCCCTCATTTCCTCAACAGCATGTGCAGAAACTGCCTTCTTGACCGTTGGACCCACTATTGGTCTCATCCACTCAATCCTCCGTAGCCTATCTTCCCATGCAGGGGAAAGGGTAAGGGTACATTAGAATCCATGGGGGGTGTGGGTTAAGCACATTCCACAGTATGTAACAGGAAAGGCGAACCTATGCTATACAGAATTTCTACTACTGGTGCGTTCATCTGGTCAGTAAAAACTTTCCACACACACATTATGGCTTTGAGGCTCTGTTGGTTGTGGTGTATAATTGTATGACTATAACAAGGAAGAAGAAGAAGAAGAGTTTGGATTTGATATCCCGCTTTTCACTACCCGAAGGAGTCTCAAAGCGGCTAACATTCTCCTTTCCCTTCCTCCCCCACAACAAACACTCTGTGAGGTGAGTGGGGCTGAGAGATTTCAAAGAAGTGTGACTAGCCCAAGGTCACCCAGCAGCTGCATGTGGAGGAGCGGAGACGCGAACCCGGTTCCCCAGATTACGAGTCTACCGCTCTTAACCACTATACCACACTGGCTCTCTGAATGGATGCACAAACACATTAGGATGTGGCTTTCCTTACAGCGATGTTTTGCCTCTTTCGTTTTATTAAGTGGCACTTCCTCGGTATCTCAAAACTGCATCTATATTGGAACGAAGCAAATGCATTTCTATTTAAGCTTCAAATTCTACACACGCTTTGCCAGGAAGCAAGTCCCATTGTGTTCTCGAAGCTACTAACATGAGTTTGGCCAAACTGCGAGAGGCAGTGAAGGATAGGCGTGCCTGGCGTGCTTTGGTCCATGGGGTCACGAAGAGTCGGACACGACTGAACGACTGAACAACAACAACAACAAAAGTCCCATTGAACTCAATTGCACTGCACCTAAATTCATCCATTAAAAAGGGCAGGTGGTTAATCAGTTAGCTTTTAAAACCAAAGCAAAAAAATAAAAAAATAAAAAATAAGATGAAAGCCCTCCAATTTGGAGCCATGCATAGATTCATTATCAGATCTGCTACCTGCACCTGGAGAAGATAGCAAAAGAACTGGTTGCTTATCTTTAAAGGGCTTTCAGTACTTCTGCTCTGTACGCAGATACCTGCCTATTTATATTCAGGGGAAGCAAGGTGCAAAGATTAGGGTGGCATGACCCCCTCTCCTTATCCTATCATTCGCTTCTACCTTAGCTTAATAAAGCCCATTCAAGGCAGTTCTTGATAAGCAAGTTGAGACAAGAAGCAATCAATTGTGGCATTCACACCTTCAAAACAATGAAATATGGCACAGCTAATTAATTAACTAACAATGGCACCTGGAGCCTATGTGTTGTATTTTTTGACATCCTACTTCTCTTCCATAGCAGATTTGCTGCCCATCTAACTCAATAACTGTGCCGTGCTTGTAGCGAGGAACATTTGGGTTATCTCCTTGATCCGCCCTTTTCCTTACAGGCGATGACTTTTATCCCATTCTGAATCCTGTTAGTGTAGCCAAAAGGAATATCTCGACTCTTTTCGTTCTGCATGCCATTTGTGTTGTAAACAAGATGACTGTCAACTGTTAGGAAAGGGAAAGACGCAGTGAGTCTTGTTTTTTATTATATTCATTCATTTTAAAGGGCATCAGGTAAACCTTAGTCAACCACATCCAGTAAAATAAAAAGTTACAGGCCAATGTACTGGGGAAAATGCGTCCGAATTGCTTCCTCATACATATCCCATCAAGCTGCAACTCGGGTGACATCATCCATAGCTGCTACCAAAAGCACCTGCTGTGATCACCATACCCAGTTCTGCTGATGTGGATCAGTAGCTCCCCATTAAATTAATGCTGCAACATGCTCAAGGGTTTTGAATAGCCACCGAGATGTTGTAGATTGGTTTTACATGGAGAAGGAGAACACTGGGTCTTACATGAGCTGAATCAGCACTTACTACACACACACACACACACACACACACACACACACAAAATATGAGAAAGAGACAGAGCTGTATGACACCTGGGCTACCTCCAGCCTTACCATAGGTTTACCCAGACTTAGATCTCTAACTGTTCTTGGACTACAACTCCCATCATCATTAGCTAGCAGGACCAGTGGTCAGGGATGATGGGAATTGTAGTTCCAAAACAGTTGGAAACCCAAGTTTGGAAAACCCTGCCATGGGAGATGTTTGCACAATGGAGGTGTATGCAAACTGGCATGCAAATTCCATGCATCATGATGTCCCATTTTCTTAGTATTTCCTTCCTACACTAGGCTAGGGCAGACCCAGTCATCAAGCCTGACCTTCCACAGCTACCACCCATCATGGCAGGATGGGAAGGATGGAAGGATGAGAACGGCTGGCAGCAACAGCAGCAGATATGTTCAATGCTTATGAAAATATTTTATTCTCTTGCTAATCATGCTGTTTTCAATATATTAAATTTCCTTTATGTTATGTACTGAGCTGAATCCTAGAACAATAGGATCCAGAATGCAGCAGTCTGATTGGTCCTAGGACAATAGGATCCAGAATGCAGCAGTCTGGTTGGTCCGCAGGAGCCACCCAATCCAGCTCCAGGTGGAAGTGAATCAGCGACCTGATTGGCCTGCAAGAGCAACCAATCAGGCTCCTGGAGGAAGTGAATCCGCAACCTGGTTGGCCTATAGGAGTAGCCTAGAATTAACCAATCACATGGGGCCCATTGTGTAAATAATGTATATATAGCAGACGTTTTGGGGAAAGATTCATTCATTGGTACTATGAGCTGAATAAAGAGCATGAAATTCACACTTGACTCCGAGTATATTTCAGTTTAGTCATGTTTTCTTTTGAAATGCTTTGCAGAGTTCTGCAGAGATTCCCAGATGTTAAAACAATAAAACAAAAAAGCAGAAGATCGGCAGCCTGCCATTTTGCTACAAAAAGCAATGCATTGCTGGTGCCTTCTGACAAATACAGTGAGAATTCCAGAATGCACTTAGGAAAGTGAAACAGTGGGACTGGCCATACATAATGTTCCCTTGACTTTCTCTCGCAAAAGGAATACATTGGTAAAAGATTATGACTCCCTCACTTGAACTTCCAGCAGAAAGGTTGATTCATTCAGCAAAGGCCAAAAGGCAAACTCTTAGTGCTACAGCTGCTGAAATTCCAAAAGAAATCTAAAAGGTTCTGAACACTTCACAGCTTTTTTTTCCCAGGGTACTACAACCCCAAGTGCAAGGAAAGTTCAGAAAGATACACGGCTGGACTCTGACAGCGAGCTGGGCATAAATCGGCAATCATGCTCGGTTTGCATCCTACTTAATTTGTGTTTTAATTGTGTCTGTAACCAAAGCTCTCCCAGGTGCTGCAAAATAAACATCATGTTAAAACCACAGTTTAAAAAAAAGTGTGGCCATTAATGAAAATAAGATATCTGCAAAGATTAGGAAGGAGTTTTGTGTTCACAGGGGAAGTAATATAGTGGAGCTATAGTAATTTGCATTTTGAACCCCCAAACCTACTGTTCTTTTCTTGGCAGGGTTTTCCACAAAATGTATTTCCTAGGCATGTGCAATTGCTGTGTTCTGGGGTCAAATAATGAGGCAAGTTGCGGTGATGAGGAATGATGTTTGTGTTCCTGTAGTCAACCCAATACCCCTAATCAGATCAAGACTCCCACAAAGTCTTCTGTCACTGTGTTGCTCTGGTTTGTTGTACACCTGCCCTGTCTGTACACTGTCTCTCTATGCTGTTCTATGTCTCTGTGTTTCTGTGCTAGTAATCCATGGACTTTGCAAGAAGTGAATGTCAACGGCTGGTTCAGATGCAGGTCAGCACTTGAGATGCAGAGACAAGCAGAAAAGTCAGCTCTTTCTTCAAGGAAACAACATATCAGGCAGCAATGCCTGCAAAGAGAACTGGGCCCAGTGAAACAGTTGCCATACTGAAGGTCTTTGCCTTCTACTTCCCATTAAGTCTCCTCCCTAGCCAGATGTCTCCCAAGCAGCCTTAAACTACACCAGGGAGGGGCCAGATGTGCTGTTTGTTCAGTTATATGGAAAGCTCTCTGTGATCTTGGAGACAAAGGGGAGGGGAGCTTACTACAGTAGGAAAGGCAAGCTCTGTGGATGTTTCTATAACCTCTGGCCCCTCCTCTGCTTCATGTCCTGAGTTTGCATTGCTTTCTGTATCTGGCTCCTCTCTCTCGCTCAAACCTGTTGCTTCATCAGCCTCCCACCATTCTGCCCCCCTCTTTCATACTCTGACCTGCCCTCGGTGTCCCACCACCACTTCCCGGGCTCTGGGGCTTCCTCCTCTGAGGCTTCCCTAGGGGGTGCTCCAGCTGGTGCCTCCCATCATTCCTCTTCATCCAGCCAGTGAAGCTATTGAAATACTATTAGCAAAATCAAGGGCGGAGCGAGCCAATATGCCACTCGGGGCGGCAAACATCAAGGCACCCCTCCCCGTGCGCACGTCGTGATGTCACGACGCGTGTGCAGCCTCCTGGGTGGACTGCGTATGTGTGGACATGCGCAGTCCACCCAAGATGGCGGGCGCGATTGGCCGGCGCCCCTTCTGACCGGCACCGGGCCGCACCGCGTTTTAAGGCTACAGCAGGCGAACAGCAGCGCTGCTGTTTGCCCGCTACAGCCTTAAAACACGGCGCAGCGCAGCGCCGGTCGGAAGGGGTGCCAGCCGATCGCGCCCGCCATCTTGGGTGGACTGCGGTACCCGGGGCCAATGGTGAGGAGGGGGTGACAAGCGTGACACACACCCCCTCGCTGGCCCGCCCCCCTCCCCCGCCGAAAAAAGCGGCGGAAAGGGGAAAAAGAGAAGCAGAACAGGCGCTTGGATGCGCCTGCTCTGCTTCCTTTCCCCCCCTCCCAGCAGTTTTTCGGCGGGGGGTGGGCCAGCGAATAGGGGGTGTCATGCCAGTGACAAGTGTGGCACCCCCCTCAGTGGCCCGCCCCACCCAATGAAAAAAAGCGGCAGAAAGGGGAAAAAGAGAAGCAGAACAGGCGCTTGGATGCGCCTGCTCTGCTTCCTTCCCCCCCCCTCCCAGCGTTTTCTTCAGCGGGGGGTGGGTCAGCGAGGAGGGGGTGTCATGCCAGCGTGACACCCCCTCCTCACTGGCCCACCCCCCCCACCCAAAAATAGCTGCTGGAAGGGAGAAAAGGCGACATGCCCTCGTTGGGGGCCCGCCCGGCGGGGCGGGGTGAGATGGGCCGGCCAAAGTGTCACCCCCTCTCCCCTGGAACTAGGGGCGGCCCGCCCCCCGCCCCCCTTGCGACGCCCCTGAGCAAAATTCTGGAAAGCATTGGATGATTCCCCACCCCACCCCTGTTAAAGATGACCGCTCTATTCGAGAAAAAAGAAAAACTCCAGAGCTCTCCATCACTCTGAAGGCAATACTAAGGGGAGCCTCAGATTGCAATGCCTGTTGGAGGACATGCCTCCCCATCACAGCAAAGACCATAATTCTAAGACAGCTGGTGAGAAGCTGCTAATGATTTGTTTTATTTAAGTACATGCAAAGACTTTTTAATTATTTCTAAGGCATAGAAGAGCAAGAGAGAACCCCCACTCCTCCCCTTAAAAATATGAAACTAATATAGAGTTTGGACTTTCATTCGGCTTAATAAAAGTATTGCCTTAATATAGGTTATGGAGGAAAGTGGCTTCCTTTTACTTCTCCTCCCCCCCCCCAAAAAAAATATAAATCCCTGAACCTGCAATTTGGCAGCTTTAATCCACTCCGGAGGGGCTCCTGAGCCTGTAAATTTCTGATTCTGGCAAAAGGGGGGAAATGATAGTCATTTTAAGGATTTCTTCGAAGACTGAATAGGCAACAAAAAGCTTCATTTTACGAGTGCCTCAAAATGTGAATCAGAAATCAAAGCAGAGAGAACAACAAAGAGAATTTAACAGTTGGAGAGGGGGGCAGTGCAGCCATTAGGTGGGTTAACTCCCCCCCCCGGTGGGTGCCCTGCCTGCCCTGCCACCTCCACTACCCATGGGGAAGCAGTGCTGGCAGCGGTGCCAGTTGTGGACAAGATCGTGCTGATTACCATCAAGATCTCGCCAAAATCATGCAACATCTTGTGGAGCACTGAGATCTCGAGCAATCTCACCTGAAATAGGTGCTAATGCCAGCTATGCTTCTCTGCTGGTGGCAAACCAGGATGTGCTACCCCTGGATAGGGGGGGAAAAGGTATAGATACAAGATTGATTAAGGGTTCCATGCACACCCCTTCTATTTATTTATGTAGCACATTTTATATTCCACTTTTCTTTCCAGGATCTCAAGGCACCATAGATGGTTCTACCATATTCCATTTTACCCTCCCAACAACCCTGTGAACAATGGTGATTCGCCCAAGATCACCCAACAAGTGCAATGGCTGAGTTTCCTCCATCTTAGTCAGATCATCTAACCACACCGGCTCTCAACTAAAAACCAGATTAGCAGAGAATGACTTAGAAATATTGGAGAGTGCATTCGGTCGGATTCTCTCTCTCCTCCCCCCCCCACCCCCATGCACATCAGATTCATGCACAGTGACGCAGGAATACAAGACTTATCGCTTAATTGGCAATTATAATCCTATAATTAAGTCCGGCGGTGGGGGAATTGTAGATAGCAAAATGTAAGGTGCTGGGTTTTTGGTTTTTGTTTTTTTGTTTTTTTCATTTAAAAAAATGCTCAAGTTAACACAAACAGCTTATCTGCAAGGAAATAAGCAGATGCAAGCAGAGCTGTAAAGTTGTCAATTACAGTTTCGCCCTCCTCCCCTCCCCTATAGCGCCTCCATCAAAGTCCAGCTTCCAGCATCAAGTGGTCCATGTCTCTGACAGGTAATTATAGTTTGCTGCCCATCAATCTGGATAGAACTATTCATTGGCAGTAACTTTGGAATTAATACGAGTGAAGGTGGAGGTGGCGGGGGGGGGTGGAGAAGAGAAGAGAAAGCCCATCTCATCTAGCCACTCTGAATGCTCACCTATAAATCCCATCATTGGCAATCACTTAGGGGAGCAACAATGCAATAAATGAGCTTGTGAAAGTGTCACTTCTGACAATGAGGCAATGGCCCAAAAGCTAGGGCTGAGTGGCATCCGTCCTGCCAATCTTGACAGAATCCTTCAGACTACACCGCATCATCAATTATACAGCCGCGGCCATCTATGCAAGGAGGGCAGGCAGGTTGGGGCAATGGACGACAGGAAATGTATTTGATTCTTCAAACAGGATGAGCCTCCAATCCCCCCCTTCCATTTATTTCTCAGCCCACATTTTCCCTGGCCCAGTTTTCTTCTCCTTAAACACAGGTTTCCCTTTGAATCCACAAGCTAAACTTTCACCACTGGGGACCTGGTCACCAGCTACAAATTTCCCTCCATGCCACCAAAGGCAGTTCGGGTTTGATTCTGTTTGCTGAAAGGATGTTGGCTCCCCCTTAACCCTTCCTCAGCAGGAGACACTAGGGCAGGAGAAAGAGTTGGATGGGCCAGTGTGAAAACTGTCGATACTGCTGAGGCTCATGCAGAATGGGGAGAAAAGAAGCAGGGGGAGAGAGAAGGGGCAGCGAGGAGGAAGACCTCAACAGTATCACAAAGAGGAGGATGAAGACAGCAGGAAGCTGAGGAGTGAGACTGATTGCAGCAGCCCAGATGGTGATCAGAGAGTGAGCTAGTGTGATCCTGAAGTGAAACTTGGCTGTTTATTGTCTTGCTAAAGGACACAAAACTGGTTCTAGTTGTCCTCCACAGGGCCAATTTCACGATGTGAGAAAGTATGCTCATTCACCTGTGGGGATCTAAATGCTTTGAAAATGACATGTTTTGAAAATCTAGCCCAATATACTGAATGAGAAAATGGTTCAGATAAGTGGTTCCGTTTATTACTGAATCCCACACTCCCTCGCATACTGATTACTGGAAATCTCTCCTGGCCTTCCCCAGCTGGCATTTAAAATACAGTGACAAGGCAAAGGATTTTTCTTCTGAAAGATGGAGTCTTAATGACAGTAGGGAATGCTTTTAGTGATGATTTGTACTATACGATCCTGAAAGTACAACATGGACTGATGGAAGGAAAGCCCTCCTTGAAGTTGGTTAGATTCTCGGCCCCTGTTTTCACCTGCAAGTTCTTACATTGTACAACATGTATTCAAGGGGTCATATTAGAGCTTGTCCTCATACAAAAGCAACCAGGGTTATGTTGCTTTTTTTCATACATTTATATTCCCACTTTCTTCCTGTCATACACATGGTCCCCAGGAAGTCACCCACCCAGCTACTGACCAGACATAGACCTGCTTAGCTTCAGCATGGTGGTGGCCTCATCTGCTTTTAGACCATACCCTGGTTTCTTTGTTTTCACAACCCTACTTAGGGTGGTGACTTATGCATCGCCAGAATAGAGGCATGAGTGAGCACATATCTGCATACAATATGTGTGTGCTGGTGTATATGTATAGTTGAAAATTAAGAAATCATTGATATGCCTTAAAGAGAAATGCAGTACATCGCACCATAGTGGAGGTGACTCAGACCAGGTGGACCGTGTGCCTGGTCTCTCTGTTGTCTGGGTGCTGGGTGTTGATGGACAAATTCAGGGTCCCTGCTCTTTCTTCTTATGGTTCTTTAGCTGCTAATGGACTTAGACCAAACAGCCCTAGAAACAGAGGATTGTAAAGTAGTTGTTAGTCAATGGCTAGCTGTTAGTCAATGGCTAGGGTAGTTAATATGGTGGCCTCCAGATGTTGCTATTGCGGTTTTTAATAATAATTTTTATTAATTTTTCAATTACAATCCAATACCAAATTATAATACAATCACTATTGCCAATCATTCAAATACCGAATTATGTAATTTATTTCTGCGTTCCAAAATCTTATTAATTTCCATTAAGTCAAAATAATGATCCCTTATACAACAACTGCGATATTAATAACTTCTATTCATGTTGAATAGAAGTTCTATCCCTGTCTTTGGGGGGAACTTGCAAGGATAATTACCCTCAATCATCCCTATTTTTCCTTCACCAACGATCTCCCGCTGTAGTGGGAACTGCCTCCATTAAGGCAGACCGGAACCTGAAGCCAAGATGTTGTTGTTGTTGTTGTTGTTGTTGTTGTTGTTGTTGTTGTTGAAATTTCTATACTGCCCTTCATCCAAAGATCACAGGGTGGGAACAATATAAAAACACAAGAAATACATGCCATAATAAGAAACAAAAACAATAACACACACACACAGTTTAAAAGGGCCTATTGTCGGACATTCAATTCTCATCACCCTCACCTAGTATGACCAAAAGCCAGGAATGATGGGAGTTGTAATCCAACTAGGGTTGCCTTATTTTGAAAAGCAAAAAAGAGGACACATTTGTTGACTTCTGCTTTTAACTATAGATCTCTATGGCGACTCTCATTGTACATACCCATGAAAAAAGAGGATGTGTCCTGGAAAAAGAGGGCATATGGCAACCCTAATCCCAACAACACCTGAAGGGCATCACATCTCGCAGCCAAGAAATGATCTGAGTGACAGCTTTAGGCGAGTAGAAACTAAAGCGCAAAGAACTGAGGTGTGCATGTCTTAGAGGACCAGGCATTTGGCTGTTTATGGGGGCCATAGAGGAGCTCACGTAGCAAATTTCTGCTCACACTGCTTATCATTACACATCTGTATATGGTGGGCAGAACCTGGGAAAACATGAAGCGGAACCTAATCTGGTGGTGTTCACATGCAGCAGGTGTATATACCCTTTGATGAAGACTCAACCCTCCTGGTGCCTCCTCACTCAAATTTTTCCCACAGTAAAACAAGAACATTGAGGGGGTGTTAAGAAGCTGTTATTTCTGCTAACTTGACATAGGCTCTGAAATATGCAGCAGTGACGCTGCCTTTATTCTTCCCGTTCCGTTTGGCTTTCCATTCCAGAAACGCGTCTCTTGTTCCATAGAGGTATCCCATATTTTTTAACCCAGCTATCATGGCTTGTGGAGGTTGAAAAGTGCATTACAAATGGCCCTCTTGTCATTTCCCCCAATTCTCAGAAATCAGAATGGATGAGCAAACTGTTCCTGCATTTTTCCAGACATGCTGCTAAATCTCACATTTGGAAGGAGACAGTCATTTAGCTTATGTTTTATTGCAAATATTTGGAAGCTTACAGGCTGAAAATAAGCCCTCCGTGCTTTTCTGAGCATGTGTCAGAATGTTGCTCACTTTCTCCTCCTGAACAGCTTTGCCTACTTGAAAACAAAGCAGTCAGTTGTGATCCTTTTTTAAAGAACTCTGCAGCAGTAGATTAGTGGGTATTAGTTGATGGGGAGTGCATTAGGCCTCTCATATTTGTTTACAGTTGTGACTTCCAAAGGAAACTGCTATCAACATTTCCTTGTTAGATAGATAGATGATAGATAGATAGATAGATAGATAGATAGATAGATAGATAGATAGATAGATATAGGTAAAGGTAAAGGACCCCTGGACGGTTAAAGCCCAGTCAAAGGTGACTATGGGGTTGCGGCGCTCATCTCGCTTTCAGGCCAAGGGAGCCAGCATTTGTCCACAGACATGACTAAACCAGCATGACTAAACCGCTTCTGGTGCAACGGAACACCGGGACGGAAACCAGAGCGCACGGAAATGCCGTTTACCTTCCCGCCGCAGCAGTACCAATTTATCTACTTGCACTGGCAAGATAGATATATAAATACATATATAGATACTGTAGATAGCCTAAATTTGGTCTATGGAAGTTCTTACGAAAACAACGTGTGTGGGCTTCCTGTGCATGGCATCAAATTCTACCATATAATATATTATCCGTATCCTTCTAGAGAATCACTTTAGTGTTATTCTTTCTAATTTTAACATTGCTGTGGCTGAATGCTGAGTTGCATATCCTCTAATGTTTCAGCACCTTGAGAAAATATTAATGTTTGCTCCATATGCTATGCCTTCTCATGTGGTTGCTGGCCAGTGCGTTACAGTACCCCGATATTATCCACAATCCAGCCGATCCCCCGCTCCTCTTTTTGGCAATGTGCAGCACGCATCTCAGTCTGCTGCACGAAAACAGGCAAATGGTATTTCTATGAAAGGAAGCAACAGTGAGCCAGATGCCTTTTTGACAGCAAAAAAATAAAAAAGGCATTGCAGCTGGGGCATCTCAAAAGGAAAGTGGGTGAAAGCCTGTAGTTTATGCCCTGTTTCCTGAAACCCATAATGTCTGAGCAGTTTCTATCCATCAGGAGAGCCAGGGAACACACCATCTATATTTTAACATCAATCTACAAAGCAGTACAGTCTTACCTTGGTTTTCGAACAGCTTAGTTCTCCAACGTTTTGGCTTCTGAGCACCACAAACCCAGAAGTGACTGTTCCGGAATGGATTCCGTTTGACTTCTAAGGTACGACTGTAATGTAATTTAGAAGTTGTTCAATTGGTTTAATTCAAGCTCTTGCCATGGATATATTCCCTAACACAAGAATCATCCTGTCTGTCCAATTCCAAACAGAGATCAAACATCCTTCTGGTTTCTGTTAATGGCAAGAAGTTTCAAACACAATCCATTTCCTACACAGAAAGACCTTCTGGATTCAAAAAGACACAGTATGGGTGCCTAGATTGTGTTGCCTTGTGAAACTTCACTACTGATTCAGGCAGGTGCTGGTAATATCACAGGCTTACTAGGCTAGTTACAACCAGGTCCAAAATAATTATTTACCTGCACCAATGGTTGTACTTAAGGGAATGGTGTGCTATTCATTCATTGGATCCAAATACACCCTTTCCTCTCCTTTAATATGCTATAGTAAAAAGGTAAAGGACCCCTGGACAGTTAAGTCCACTCAAAGGCAACTATGGGCTTTTCATTTCACTTTTCAGGCTGAGGGAGCCAGCATGACTAAACCGCTTCTGGCACAATGGGACACCGAGACAGAAGCCAGAGCACACGGAAACGCCGTTTACCTTCCCGCCGCAGCAGTGCCTATTTTTTTACTTGCACTGGTGTGCTTTTGAACTGCTAGGTTGGTAGGAGCTGGGACAGAGCAACGAGAGCTCACTCCATCATGGGGATTCAAACCACCAACCTTCCGATCAGCAAGCCCAAGAGGCTCAGTGGTTTGGACCACAGCGCCACCCGCGTCCCTATAGTAAAAAGGACACATATGCTGATGATTTGGCAATATGTAAACATGTATAATTTGAGCTGTTCATTAATGAATGTAAAGGCAGCTGGTTGATCATTCTTTTTAAACAAAAAACAAAAAAGAACTACCTTTAAATGGTTCACAGCCCTAACTGTAGACTTTCCTTCTTCTTCTTTTTACATCAGTCAACAAGAGCTTCCACATAAAGAGAGAGTAAAAGCTGTGCGCTGGTATGTGGATCTGTAAGCAACTTAGAGGGGTTTAGCAAATATAAACTCGCTCAAAGAATGAAAGAAAAGACATCGCGATTCAAGTCAGCTTGCATCCTCTCTGAACCCAACTTCACCTCAATCCACCGGTGAAATTGCCACCAAGTTTACTCATACCTGCCAAATATTCTAATGACTGCAGAGTATGTCACTGGCGAAGCAGCCTGCTGATATATATTCAGCTCAACAAATTAATACCCTTGTCTTTATTTTCAGCCTTTTGCCCCTGACCATATCTTGACAAGTCTGAGCAAGAGTAGCTTCCCCTCAGGTGCTAGAAAACTCATTTCCATTTTTTGACTGCCAGCGAATGGTAAAAACAAAAACAAAGAAACTATATAATAAACAATGCAGAAAGTGGAAGAAGGGAGGACAGAGGGCCTAGACTTGCCCTCTAGCCTCAACTAAGCAGCAAAGCAAGAGATAAAGCTCACTGCTGTTGACACAACGAGAGATCTTTCTCATGCTGAGAGTCCATATGGCTCACTTGCAGCAGCCTGTGAAAGTTTTCCTCCCATTGGACTGTGAAAGAGCTAAACTCCCCTTCCCTGCCTACCATGCTCCCAGTCCTGTTCAAGGCCCCCTGTAGCAGCTCTTTGCATCTTTTTCTTTTTTAAAAAAAACACATTAAATGCAATAGCACCAGCAATATCATTTTCAGCTTGGCCCTGCCTCATAGCAGCTATCCGCCTTTCAACCAGAGGCATCAGGGGCTGAATTTGGGTCTTGCTACTGTGTTCTGCAGAGGGACGCAGGTGGCGCTGTGGGTTAAACCACAGAGCCTAGGGCTTGCTGATCAGAAGGTCGGTGGTTCGAATCCCTGCGGCGGGGTGAGCTCCCGTTGCTCGGTCCCTGCTCCTGCCAACCTAGCAGTTTGAAAGCACATCCAAGTGCAAGTAGATAAATAGGTACCGCTCCGGCGGGAAGGTAAACAGTGTTTCCGTGTGCTGCTCTGGTTCACCAGAAGCGGCTTGTCATGCTTCCCACATGACCCGGAAGCTGTACACCGGCTCCTTCGGCCAGTAATGCGAGATGAGCGCCGCAACCCCAGAGTCGGACACGACTGGACCTAATGGTCAGGGGTCTCTTTACCTTTACTGTGTTCTTCTAAGGAGAAGGAAGATGACAGCTAGTGGGTAGCTTTCAACAGAATATTAAAAACATGATCAAACATTGCAGCCATTTGTGCTTCCAAGGAGGCAGAGCTCCATAACTGAGGTGCCACCACAAAGAAGATCTTCTTCCAGGTCCTGCAATACAAGAATACTCATTCACAGTCTTCTACATGCGAATCCTAATTCACATTTGGGGATCTACCAGAGCCATGGAAGAACATGGAAGCCCAAGATATGTTCACACTGCCACATGGTGCGCATACCAACTATTCTCTAAATTGTACCCATCACATTCCCTGTGAAACTAAATCCAAGCTGTCTACACGTCCTGAAAGACAATACATGCATTTCAGCATCTGATTTTCCTCCAGTGCTGCCTCATTAACCAAGCTGGTTTCTCTCTGCCTCACTGCAGCCAATGACTGGCCGCAGTATATTGTTTGCTGGCTCTTCCATTCCATCATTCACACCTCTAGGAACAGGATCAGCTCTTGTTGCCCACCTTGTAACCTTTTCCTTTATTTGTTTTCACCACCTGGGTAGTTCGCAAAATGAGGTATAAATGGGTAGCACCTTCACACCGGCCAGAGAGAGGCACAGAAGCAGATAGAGTGCGGCACCATTTGAATGCCTGACGGCTGTAATGAATTAAATTGCACAGCCCACTTCAATTCATTACACCCTCCACAAGACACCGTTATATGTAAAGTGAGCAATTTTAATAATAAAAAAACCCATTCTGCTTTTCTCTCCTTTTTTATTATTAATCCGGCGCACCGTGTCACTTTTATAGGACAAATCTGATAAGCTTCCATCTTTAGGCTGTTCAACAAATAGGATAAAAATCATGATTTTTCTGGCCCATTGAAAGATGCAAGTGGGCAACATTGAGATCTGGCAAGGCAGCCATTTACTGAAAGGTGTCTTTTGTTTAGATGCTTTCTCACGTCTGCAATATCGATGGCATTTTGTTCCGAAATAAATACAGCATCATTTTACATCCAGCGGCAGCAGTTGTATGTCTTTGATATGACATTTAGCTCTCCAGCTGTTTCTCACTGCCATCTTCTGGTATTCCAGAAATGTTTAACCGAAAATCATGCAAATTATTCATCATCCTGGCACAATGAAAACTGGTCCGTTAGACACTGAGTTGCCTCCACTGACACTGCGGGACACTCACACTGTCCCCCGATCAATTTATTGTAAGCTGCCCAGAGTGCTTTTAGGTTACGGAGTGGCATTAAAAAATGCTGTAAATCAGTCATCGCCAACTTGGTGCCCCCATGATGCATTGGCTGCAGCCTTCATTGTCAAAATACAGAAGAAGCACCTAGCCAGATTATATTCTTTCTTCTAGGGGATGTTTCCCTGCCCACTTTGCTCCTCACCACCTCATTGCCAGGCTTCAGGGAATCGGATCCCTCCCCCAATGGCAATGATTAAGAAGATCAAACAAAAGGAGTGTTCTTACCAGAGTTTCTTTAATAATCACAGCAAGAGACAAATTAACACATATCTCTCTCAATCCATCCCCATTAATCTACATCACTCCTACATCGGGTAATCTGAGCTTGTTGCTGTTGTGCTTTCCGTTCTAACACTTTCCAAGCCCTTCTAGTCTTGGGTGAAGGGGTGTCAGGAATGCTGTCCAAGGACACTGAATCTGCCAGCTGTCTCTCTCTTGGTGTTTCCTCTTCTAGCTATTCCTCACCCAGTATTTCCCAGCTTTTCCCCTCTGGGCTTATGCCCTTCTGCAAACCACTGTTCTAAATCAATACTGTCCTCCTGCCCTTGGGAAGGTTCAGAAAAAGGGGGGGCTCCCACCATTCCTCCTCAGTCCAGTCCCTGACAACCACCAACCACCCAATCCCACTCCCCTGAAACATTACAAAACCTACTTACTCATGTGCACCACTTGGGATGTTGTAGCAGGAGCAGCTGCCTTGTTTACGTATGGAACAAATCTCCACCAGGCAGCAAAGGTCCATCAGCATAATGCCTATCAAAACTTCCCTGCAGAGGAAGTTGTACAACTGAGATGCCACTACAGATGAGATCTTGCTCCAGGTTTCTGCACAAGCTACACCCATCAGTGGGAGCACAAGCAGCAGCCCCCACCCCACCCCACTGATCTCAGGCTCATCAATATAGAAAAAGACTTTCCAACAAATACCTAGACCAGGGGTCCCCAAACTAAGGCCCAGGGGCTGGATGCGGCCCAATCGCCTTCTAAATGCGGCCCGCAGACAGTCTGGGAATCAGCGTGTTGTTACATGAGTATAATGTGTGCTTTTATTTAAAATGCATCTCTGGGTTATTTGTGGGGCACAGGAATTTGTTCATTTTTTTTTTTCAAAATATAGTCCGGCCCCCCACAAGGTCTGAGGGACAGTGGACCAGCCCCCTGCTGAAAAAGTTTGCTCACCCCTGACCTAGACCTTGAGTCATTAAGGGCTTCATATAGCCATCTATTAAGAAGAAGAAGAAGAGTTTGGATTTGATATCCCGCTTTATCACTACCCGAAGGAGTCTCAAAGCGGCTAACATTCTCCTTTCCCTTCCTCCCCCACAACAAACACTCTGTGAGGTGAGTGGGGCTGAGAGACTTCAGAGAAGTGTGACTAGCCCAAGGTCACCCAGCAGCTGCATGTGGAGGAGCGGGGACGCAAACCCGGTTCCCCAGATTACGAGTCCACCACTCTTAACCACTACACCACACTGGCTCTCTATTACATGTGCCCCCTTCTGTTCCTGTTCAAACAGGTGTAGACTGTCCTAGGGGGCAAGTCTACAGAGTCCATAGAGGCTCACATACAAGATTACCTTCGGGGTCACTTATAACTCTTTAATTCTATGATACTGTGATTCATTTCCAATAAAATCATCTCTTTTCTTTAGTTAGGAATGCTGGGGGGCCTTGAACTCTCTCTTTAAAAAAAACGACAACAAACAAACCATTACTGTTGAGGTTTGTTTTATACAGGGCAAACCATGATGTTTTCAAGCCTCTGTTTGCCATATCCCAGGGCCAAAACCTCCTAACATCTTGCAGCTGTTTATTTTTCTCCAAGCCATACATTAAAAAAAAAACACCTGCTCCCCACCCACCCCTTTCCTCTTTCTCCATGCAAAACCCCAGGTCTCCAGACTGAAATACCTGGCAGGGATTGCAGTATAAGCCATTATCACCGCCGTAAATATACTGTGTGAGATACATACTCACTTCAGGTAAAGGCGGCATTAACAGTTAATGAAACCTTGAAGCTAATCCTAAAGTATATTAATGGGATTTCTATCTCATTTCACAACTAGGTGTCGGTTGCCAGCCTGGCAGGCTCTCGATCTGCAAAGGGGAATCATGGTTGACGGTCGCCTGCCCGCAGCTTGTTTCAGCCGCTGTGCCCAGCAAAAAGAATAATAATAATCAAACCCCATTTTTTAAAATATTAGTTTATCTCATAGTGCTGGGGGATGTAAATGCAAGTTTGAAAAGGGCCAGAACTATTTTTCATAGGAATGCATTAAATACAGGCTCGGATGGAAATATACAAGGAGGGAGACCTCTCGCAGAGGGGCTAAATGCCTGTGTAAATGAGTGCTTAAAATGGTTTAGCAGAGCTTATTTATCTTTTTTTACAGCCTTCGGTATTGTAAAAAAAAAAAAATGCAGTCACACATTCTTTACTGCTGGCAGTTTTCTGAGCATTTGTGATCTTGCCGGGGAAAATAGATTGCGCAGTAACTGTGAGCATATGTTTAATAAACATCACCCAAAAACCCCTCGCCCTCCATTAAAGCAACATTAAGGTTTTTATTCAATGTGACAAAAGCTCAGAATTCACCGTTAAAGCTGTCGTTTCATTTTTAGCGCCAGGCACCCCAGGAATTGCAAGGAGGAAGGTAATACTTAATAGCAAGGAACCAATCCTCCACAACAGCCTTTCAGATCAATTATTTAAAAATAGGTGTTGCCCTAAATGTCTGAGTTTCAGCCATCCCAAGAAATGAGCTGAAGAACCCTAAGAGATGTCCTTCCTTGCAATGGAGTTCCAAAAACTCGTAGACCTTAATAGGTCAATAGAACAGACACAAAAGGATCCAGGAGAACATGTGTTGCAGTGGTCATGAGGAGGCCACTAAAAATGTCCTGTCATGTTTCGAAACCCTTTTTCAATTCAGGTGTCACGCTGACTATCAGACAGGGTGTGGAAACGCAGAATTTCTAAGGATCTCCTATGAAGCCTGAGTCAGGTGATGGACATGCTACCTGCAGGAAGGAGTTCTAAACACTACAGGTTGGGTTGGGATTACGTTGTTAGGAATAGTGCATACCTAACCATGTCTACTCAAGTAAGTCCTATTGAATTCAATGGGGCTTGCGCCCAGGCAAGTGGTGTTACGTCAGGCGTGGAGAGCCCTCCCCTCCCTTCAGTAACTTCACAGATAAGAATTAATGAGCAGTTGATGGATTTATAGTCATTTTATTACAGCATCATATTGCGAGCACATATACACAGCTCTCTGCAAGGAGGGCAGTTGGCTACTCTAAACCCTCCTTCCGACTTCCGCAGCATTTTGGGTGCCAACGGGAAGTTCCTCCCTCCCTCTGACTCCTTTGCTCTCTGATATGTTCGGACCTCCGTGGTGAGGGGTGGTTCCCCACGCTCTCAAGCGACGTCTCAACTAGCTGCCCCCTCTATTACGGTTCTGCTGTCATTATCTCGTAACTGGGTAACTCCCTCCCTAAGCTGTTCAGCTCCTGTCTCTCTCTCTGCTTCTGAACACGTTGTTGCTCAAGAGGGGCTGCTCTTCCCCCTCCAGCTCTCCATCGGAGAGAAGCTGGTCTGCCATAGGATGCATTCCCCAGTCCTTGTCTTCAGACCATTCCCTGACATGTTAGGACGGCAGCATTAGTCAATTAGCTATATGGCTGACTATGTGGCAGTCAGTAGGTCTCAGGGACTGGCTAGATGAGGAGGAATGGTGGAAACCAGCTGACCAAGAGCCCCCCAGGGAAAGCACAGAGGGAGAGGATTTGGATCCTGGATCCTGGTAGTGGGCAACCGCACACACCCTAGAGGAGGAGGAGAGATGAGAAGTATTGGAGGCTGGGAGGAAGAGTAGGAAACAGGCAGGTGCCCCCAGTACAGAGCAAAGATAGGGATCAGACTTAGCAGCTTCACCACAGAGCCACACAGACAGCTTTTCTGTTGACAGCCTGCAAGCCACCGCCCCCAGGACAAGGTGTCTGAAGGTGTCACAGAGCAGAGAGCCAGGCAGAAACAGAGAGGGTCTCTTGGGGCTCACTGTAGACAGAGGGAGGGGCCTGGAACAGAGGGAGTGGGGTGAAGTGGGAGGCACAAGCCAGTCTGAGCAACTGCTTCAGCCAGACAGCAGCAACCCTGTCTGGTGTATCCTCTGTTCCGCTTATTTAATAAAGAAACAGGTAAGACCAGAAAATCAAAGCCAAACAATCAGGAGCATCCAGTTTTCATTGAGGTGAAGAAGCAGAACGGATGGCACAGCATCCAAATTACTGGTGATGGAAGGAACATTTTAGGCTGTAGCCCCACCATGACTGTGATATACGCACTGGTGTAGGAAGGCCCCGGGCAGTGCAATCCCAGTAGGGTTCCATCTTGGCTGGCCCCCCCCCCACCTGCGCTGCACGCAATGCCCCCAGAACGTGCTCCAGCCCCACCCCTGCCTGCTTCCCACCCCCGGTGCCGGAGCATGAAGCTCCACCACTGGATATACGAAGTAGTGAACAGTAGGGTTGGGTGGTTGCACTTAACCTGACCTCTCTGCGGTGGAGTCACTGCTGCATCCCGAGAGGGAGAGCTGGGAGGTCAACACTGTGCAAAAACATTGGCAGAAGCACCATATTGGCTCCGGTGGTGTGTTTGCACAGCGCCAACCTCCTCACTGCCTAGCCATACCCACTGTCCCTCCCAGCAAACAGCAGCAGCCCACTTGCCAGGAGGTTAGGTAAGCCCCACCGTCTGATACCAAACATACAGCCCAGTCCAGATTATTCCTAATGTTTGTTCTTCCACATGGAATCTTCCTTGCTTCAGCATCATTTCCCTTAGCTGACTTAGGTAATAGCAGAAGCATCATGGCAACCCCTCCTGGCCAGTCTACAACAGCTAACCTTTTTATTTTAGTGTACATGGTTGTTAGGGGAGATAGATCTGCCTTTACTGAAGATGTGTCCCAGTCTTATATTTGTTCCACAGTGCCCAGTTATGCTTGCTTGCTTGCTTGCTTATTTATTTATTTATTTATTTATTTATTTATTTATTTACTCACTCATTAATAAAATGTATACCCAAAAACGATCCCAGCGCAGGTCACAACTGTAAAAAAACAACAGCATAAAATCAAGCCTTAAAACCAAACAAATCTAATTAACGTTGTACAGTTCACTTCACCTGTTCCTTCCCAGTACAAACCAGACAGGTGCCTGCCAACATCATCTTCCATCACCCAAAGGCCTGGAGAAAGAGGTAAATTTCCTGCTTATGAGTCACTGACATCTCTTAAATTGGTGAAGAATCTGTCACTCTTCAAATGTTGCTGAACTCTAACTCCCATCAGCCCCGGACAGCATAGCCTGTAGTCAGAGATGTTGGCAGTTGCAGTGCAGTTACATCTGGAGGGCCACAGGTTCCCCACAGGTTCACAGCCTTAGGAGTGCAACGTCCAAATTTATGCAGATACCTTGCCATAATTCAAAATAGAAGTAGTGATGCTGTGCAACATATTGAGTATGCATTATTTTTATGTTCTTAGAATCGTAGAGTTGGAAGGGACCACGAGGATCTAGTCCATGCAGGAATATTTTGCAATGCAGGAATATTTGGCCCAGCATGGGACTTGAACCCATCACCCTGAGATTAAGAGTCTCAGGCTCTACCAACTGAACTATCATCTCCCGCTGGTATTCCTCAGCTCTTAATGACCCTAAGGAAAAAACGGGCAGTGAGAGTTCAGCATATAAGAAGTGCCCTGCTGCACAAGACTCAAAGGACTATGTAGTGCAGTGGTCTGTTTTCAACAGTATCCAGACAGTGGCAGGCAAACTTATTTGACTTTCACCTTTGGTAAAAACTGAGTTTGGATTTGCTTTTAAGTCTTACAAATCCTTTTTGGACAGTCTTGACAATGGAACAAAAAATGTGTACACAGTGGGCTTGTGCTAGATTTTTACCTGCAGATATTTGGAAGTTTAAAAGTGAGTTTTGTTAGGCTATGAGTGCAAAAACACCTCAGCTTAGGTACCCTGTGCTCTTCACTCCCTATTCACAGCTGCGTCTTTCTCCAAGGTGCAGCCTTAGCATCATTTTTAGAAGCAAAACAAAATAGGGAAACCCTATAATGACCTGAAACCAAAACATATTGTGTTTTTTAAATGTATAGTGTGATTTGTAGTTTTGGAGCTGTCAGAGAAAAAAAATGAGTCCATCAACTTGATTCAAAATGGTGCCCAGCATCCAAATGTCAACAAAGAGCACTGTGCCCACCTCAGGAACCCTCATACTGAGTATGGTGATGATATCTCAACAGGCAGCTGGACCTATGCCAAAAAAACCCCAGATGAAGTTGCACTTAAGTGATGTTTTGGACTGCCATCTTCAATCAAAATGGCACCTGGCATCTAAACAATGACAAACTCTACCACCCTGACCTGAGGAAACCTTGTGCCGAGTTTGCTGACAATATCTTGAGAGGCAACCAAACCTATGTCAAAAAACAGACGAAGACACACCAAAGTGACATTTTGGTCCACCACCTTGTTTCAAAATGGCGGCTGACATACAAACATCAACAAAGTTCACGGACTCCACCTGAGGAACCGTTGTGACGACAAGTTTGGTGGCAATATCTCAAGAGGTGGCCAAACCTATGGAGAACAAACAAACAAACCAAATGGACAAGCTATTTTCCAAACTCTACAGCAGATTTCTTCTTCCATTGCTCGCTTCCTATGAAACATTTCAAAGCAATTTAACAATAAAAGCATCAAAAATCAAAAAGTATATAAAACAATTTTGTAGAGAGAAAACATTACTCCACTTAAAAGGCTTGTTGAAAAGGGAAGGTTCTCAGTAGGTGTCGAAAAGACAACAGAGATGGCTAGTTGAATGTATACAGTGGTACCTCTGGTTACGAACTTAATTCATTCCGGTGGTCCGTACTTAACCTGAAACTGTTCTTAACCTGAGGTACCACTTTAGCTAATGGGGCCTCCCGCTGCCATGCAATTTCTGTTCTCATCCTGAGGTAAAGTTCTTAACCCAAGGTACTGCTTCCCGGTTAGCAGAGTCTGTAACCCGAAGTGTTTGTAACCCAAGGTATTTGTAAGCCCAGGTACTACTGTAACTGGAGGGTATTCCAATGGGCAGATGTCACCATAATAAAGGTTCGGTTCCTATATCATATGAAACAGACCTACTGATGAGAGAATATTCTTCAGAGACCACACAATGTCACAATGCCATGTCGTTTCTGTAGCTGAAGTAGTGACCTCACTCTGAATAGGCTGCCTGACAATGCCACATTGTCATAGAAATCTCTCCCTGTGCTGTTATGAGTAATGGGGGAAAGCTCCCATTGGTAGCAATGGGAGATTTCCCCTTACCATTAATTGCAATGCAGGGAGCAATATTCGTTGGGATGATGGGTGGGCAAGGTTAAATTACCTCTCCCTCCCCCCATTCTGCAGTCCTAAAACAGGGGTCAGCAAACTTTTTCAGCAGGGGGCTGGTCCACTATCCCTCAGATCTTGTGGGGGGCTGGACTATCTATCTATCTATCTATCTATACATATACATATACATATACATATACATATACATATACATATACATATTTGAAGGGGATGAACAAATTCCTATGCCCCACAAATAACCCAGAGATGCATTTTAAATAAAAGCACACATTCTACTCATGTAAAAACACAATGGTTCCCGGACCACCTGCGGGCCAGATTTAGAAGGTGATTGGGCCGGATCCGGCCCCTGGGCCTTAGTTTGCCTTTGTTGTTGTTGTTGTTCAGTCGTTCAGTCGTGTCCGACTCTTCGTGACCCCATGGACCAGAGCACGCCAGGCACGCCTATCCTTCACTGCCTCTCACAGTTTGGCCAAACTCATGCCAGTCGCTTTGAGAACACTGTCCAACCATCTCATCTTCTGTCGTCCCCTTCTCCTTGTGCCCTCCATGTTTCCCAACATCAGGGTCTTTTCTAGGGAGTCTTCTCTTCTCATGAGGTGGCCAAAGTACTGGAGCCTCAACTTCAGGATCTGTCCTTCTAGTGAGCACTCAGGGCTGATTTCTTTGAGAATGGATAGGTTTGATCTTCTTGCAGTCCATGGGACTCTCAAGAGTCTCCTCCAGCACCATAATTCAAAAGCATCAATTCTTCGGCGATCAGCCTTCTTGATGGTCCAGCTCTCACTTCCGTACATTACTACTGGGAAAACCATAGCTTTAACTATACGGACCTTTGTCTTAGTTTGCCTACCCATGTCCTAAAATTACCGCTCTCATCCTTACTATTAAAGAAACAAAAACCACTGCCTTTAGCAACCCTTAGATAACAAAGATCCAGCCCATAAATTGCAGAGAGAGAGAGAGAGGGAGAGAGAGAAGGAAAGGGAGATGGAGAATACATGAATTATATATGGTTTTTTCACACCAGAGCTACTTTGCTTCAAAGTGGTACACACAAGATAAGACCATGGCAGGCACACCGTATTAGTATCCTGCCTCGTAAATTGCTCTAGCATTATTGTGCTGGACTGAATGGGATGCTGTTCAAAGTTCATTATTAAAAAGTAAGTTAATAAATTATGAGACTCCTTCCAAACTCGCACGCACAATACTCGGTTTTCAGGGAACAATAGGACGCAATTAAGCAGTGATGATGCAAACAATGCCAGCCACAATGATGGCCTTTAAACCTCATTATACATATCAAAGATTAAAACTGTCCTAATTTCTAGGGTAATTATTTTATAGACTTTAATTAGAAGACAGAAAGAGCACCATTGTGTAGCTAAAGTCCATTAACCAACGCTGTAGGCTTGAAGACTGCCAGCATTTACACTAATGTTGGCCCTCAAGAGAGATGTATTCTCCACAGTACCACTTTACCCAGTCTCAGTCTCGGTTCTTTAGCTACAAAAAAAAAACCAATATCCATTGAAACAAATATGCAATAAAACAGTATAAAAACATGAAAGCAAATAAAACCGATTTGAAGAATCATAGAATTGTAGGGTTTGAGGGGGGCCCAAGCACCAACCTCACGCAGTGCAGAAATCACAGCTAAAAAATCCCTGACAGGTGGCCATCCAAACTCTGCTTAAAAACTTCTCATTAGGGAGAGTCCACCTGCTCCTGAGGTAATCTGTTTGGCTGTCAAGCAGCTATTACCTTTTACCTTTCCCATCAGAAAGTTCTTCCTAGTGTTTAGTTGGAATCTCCTTTCTTGTCATTTGAATGCGTCTGTTCAAGCCCTGCCCTCTGGAGCAGCAGGAAAACGCTTGCTCCATCAGGGGCGGACTTTGGTAGTCTTTCACAATATGGTGCCCTGTACAAGGCCAAAATTTGGTGCCCCCCCCAAATGGATCTTCTCAATTATGGATCTTCTCAATTAGGCGCCCCTTTAGCTCAGCTCCCTGTATGGCAGAATTGCCCACACCACCGTAAATCCAGTGCTGTGCTCCATATTCCATGTGACTGTTGGATATTCTCTCTGTGTGAGAGAGAATCCTTTGTTCCAGAAACAGAGAAGAAGTTTCAAGAAGCAGCAGAAGGCTGAGACTGTTTGGTCTATGCAAGGACGTTTTCTGTGGGAACTGTTCTTTGAACATGCACAGTGTGACAGGAAGTACAAATAATGGTTCTGTGTAACTTGTTGTGAGTTTCTTGCTTGTGTCTTGTGGTGAGAGAAGCAGAGAGAGAGAGTCTTGTATTCCTGTTAAGCATGCCTTGACTACGGCAGTGGTGAATGTCTGTATATATTTGCTACCAACATGTTTTTATGCCTGTCAAGTAAACCTCTACACTTGACTGAATCTTTATGGCATCCATGAATGTTTATTGCCTACTGTGTGTACCTTCAACACCAAAAATGCTTCCAAGGAAGGAGCTGTGTTGAGATGTAACTCTGCGGAGTATGGATATTGGCACACACTCACAGCGAAAGTGATTCTGGACCCAATCCTTCTAAATCATCCATCAGAGGTTGAATGATTGATCCCAACAGGGACAGCCCTTAGGATATTTGAAGACAGATCTCAGTCTTCTCTTCCCCAGGCTGGCCACACCCAACTCTCTCAACTGTTCCTCATAAGGCTTGGTTTCCAGACCCTTCATCATCTTGGTCACTCAGGAGTTGAATACACACCAGTCAGGCCTTATGGGCTATCCTATGTTGATCCAACCATGTAGGATCTACCTGTCTTGTCTGCCAGCAAGCACTGTTGACGGGTGGCCTGATTCTGCCTCGAAGCAAGTGGGGAACATAGGGTGCAGTGGGGCAGTCCTTCACAGCGAGAAACAAACCAATTTGGGAAATTACACCCATGATGTAATTTCAGGCACCTTCTCACACCGAAAAACCAACAAACATGGGGAGTGAGGCCCACGGTTAGCCCTATCAAGTGGGGATTAAGACATGTCAAACCTCTTTTAAAGGTAGCTAAGGGCGAGAAAGTCTTTTGGTGCATAATAGAGACTCTGGCACCATGTCTAATCATGTAGTGTTCAGTTTCAAAGAGCTGCAGTTATCCGTAGTCACACTGCAGGAGCAGGCCTCGCATAACAAATAGCTGCTTTAGTAACGTGATGGAGTATCTGGCCAATGTCGAATGAGAAAATGCATCTATGATGCAAAACAAAACAAAACAACCCAAACTCTGATGAGTCAATACAAAAATGTGCCATCGTGGGGCGGATAATGTGTGCCAGACTGTTCATAATCAGAATGCCTTTTATTTTATTTGGCTTTTACTGTGAGTGGGTTAGATATTAGTAAAATAATAATCATCATCATCATCATCATCTCTGGAGAGGTGACAAAACCATCCAAAGGAAAAGGAAAACAGATTCAAAACTCAAGCAGTTTTATTTATTTTTTAAAAAGATTTTATTTATTTAGGCATACATACAAAACAATAATGCACGTACACTTACAGACATAAAAACACATAATCAAAGCTGTCAACTTTTCCCTTTTCTTGCGAGGAATCCTATTTGGAATAAGGAAATTTCCCTTTTAAAAAGGGAAAAGTTGACAGCTATGCATAATGCACATATACTTCCAAACACCATATGAAAGAAAGGTAAAGGCAGAAAAAAGAAGAAATACATAAAATAAGTAGATGAAACTACACCTTTGTGACTTCCCTCCATCAGTGCTTGTCATCTTTTATTCCTTAAAATTCTTGTTTGCACTGCAATTCGCATATCTCTACCTTACTTCTCTTGTTAAACTGTTATTTTTTTTCTAGATCAACTTTACAAGCTTAGTCTAAACATACTGTCTTTAGAGCAGTGTTTACTCATATACTCTTCAAACCTTATCCATTGTGACCTTAATTTCTGGTTTGTTTGATATCTTATTGCTGCAGTTATTTTCGCCAATTCTATAAATTCGGATACTTTATATAACCAATCCTCTTTTGTGGGTATAGTTTCCTTTCCAGTTCTTTGCCAGTTTTAAATATACGCACACACCATTGTTATAATGAATATGTTCTCCTTGGAACTGCGGCACTTAGTAAGCAAGCCTGCGACATAAATAAAGTTGAAACCTGTTGCAGCTGTTTTTCATGATATATTAGGGAAGCTAAATTGGTGATTTGTTACCAAAGCGGTTTCCTTGGAGCTCTTCATCTTGTCCTTCTCTCACAACATGCTGAAGTACTTCTGACACTGCCAGCCAACAGCACTCATATTTTACGCCCGCAGATGGTCGAAAGACTTACGAGGGAACGAAAGGATTGGGGTGGTCAAATGATAAGCCTATTGGAGAGAAAAGGGCAAGGGACATGTGACACTGAAGGTCAAGCTGCGTGTTATATTAAATGTGTGGTTTTCCCAGTGATATTCAGAATTAGTTGGTTTGTACATCAAATCTATGGGGTTCATAATTCTCAGTTGTATTATGAGCCCTGGCTTTGCTCTAATGATTGTCAATATTTTTACAGTTCAAACCAAGATTGATTCGAAAGTCCATTTCAATTTCCCGCATCGTCTGCACGACTCAGCAGCCGGACTCTACCACCTTGGTGCGTGCTCAATTGTTTCTTGGTGTAACCCTTTATTTCCCAAAATAAATGTCCCATTTGCAAAGTTGAACCCTGGGGAGTTTGCCTGCTGGCTTTTATTAGCACCAGCTACCTGCAGTTTTTAATCCTGTGCCTTTTTCCTTCCTACAGCACACAGCTTTTTACTCTGTGGCTCCAGGCTATAAATATGGATTGCGGCAACCTAGACATATTTTTTCCCCAGAAAGTAATCTTTGAAACCAAGTGAAGGGTCATAATAGGAATGATGTTAACTAGCACTCGGGAAACATATCTGTTGAGAGCAGAATCATGGAACATTATCCACAGCCTCTGATGAAACTGTTTGTCTGCCAAGAGGAAAAGGCAAATTATCCGAACAACAGATCCAGCTCGCACCGTTCACTGTGTCTCTCTTTGCTTCATCAGTGTATTTGAAGGGGGATATGCCACCATTAAATGGGGAAAGCAGCAAGGCAAAATAACTGCAATTTGCAATCCCTAACTGCATCTTGCTAACATCAGACATTATCTTCTGATGAGGTTTGAAGAAAGAAGGGGAGAAATCAAATAGGGCAAGAAGAAGGAAAAAATCAGTAAAAAGAGATACATTTGAACAGTCACTCCTATGATTACCAGGATGATACAAATAACGATTGATGATTCCTATTTTCCCCTTGCAAGAATAGACGGAAAGTGTCTTTTGCAGTTTGCTCGTTCATATACTTTCTGGGATGGGCCAGTTGTTCCTTATATTGTACCTACGCTGAGCTGAAAGAAATAAAATAGCCTCGAAAAGCTCACTCTGAAGATCACAAAGGCAAAGTCAAGATAATAACATCCGAAGTTGCCTCATGCTGAGGCAGATCATCGGTCCGTCTTGCTCAGTACTTGCTTACACAGACTGGCAGAGGCTGTCCAGGGTTTCAGGGAGAGGACACTCACAGCCCTACCTGGAAATGTCTGCCGTTGAAGCTGCAATCCCCTGCATGCAAAGCAGATGCTCTGCCCCGCCCCAGTTTTGGGGAAATATTTGTTTTGAAGCTCCATAAATGCCCGGTAGAAACCGTGACTCGTTCAGCTTTGTCTCTAGCTTAGCGAGCCCCTGAGTCACTTCCATCTTGAGATGCCTTCAAAACAGCTCAATCCAACTGGAAACTGTGGCCGCCTTCCCAGAATGGCCCTGCTATTGCCCATAATTTGAGCTACACAGAGAACTGGTGCGTGCCCCTGGTTTATTCTGTCTTTCTAGAGAACCTGGTACAACCATCATTATAGGGCTCTAACAGCCAGGGGGTGTTTTTTTTGGGGGGGAACCATATTTTAAACAAGAGGTTTGGGTTAGGTTTTATTATTACGGTCTACAATAAACAGAATACTGGCAAGGGGTGGGGTCTGGTCCCTCCCAACCTCTCTCAATACCAAGGAAATATGATAAACGAACAGAAAGAGAACCTACCCGAGTGACGCTACATCGGGTCCTCCATTAATAGAGGTCACATGTTGCGGTGCGACCTGCAACCCGACCCAGTATTGTGGGGGTAATTGGAAATCAAGGCCACAACCCCTGATAGGTCAGTCCCGGGTTGCTGGGGTGAAATCTGGCCAATGGGACATCGTAAAAGGCAGCAACGCGGGACCTATTTAAGTCCATGTAAGGCTGCTGAGCTTCCTCTTTGGGGCCTAATGCATCGGAACACCCACCCACCCAACCTCCCTATATTTAGGGCTTGCGCTTGACCTTGCTATGCCGTCGTGTGTCGTGTGTCGTTGGGACAGGGGCACGGTAGGAATTTTCCCCACTTGGCTGATTGGCTGGTGCCATTTGGGTTTCGCCTGCCGTGTAGCAATTAGTCACAACTTGTAAGTTGCGGATAGGCTCTGGTTCAGGTGATAGGCGTGGCACGTGATGTGGCCATGCCTATGGAAATGCAGGATATTCCAGTACAGGAATCCAGGGACTCAATGAAAGGGGTCCAGCCAGTGGCCGAGTCCTGGGGACATCAGAACGGCTGATTGGTGAACCTTCCATCAGCTGTCCCTGGTGTTCATCCTTGTCTGCCCTACAAACGTGGCTCTGGGACAGGGCTGCCTGCAAGGGTGCAGGAAGATAGTCGAACCAGAACCTATGCAACCACTCACTTGGTTGTAATCAATAAAATTGTGGCCTAAATTCTGCCAAAAACCATACCAAATATCTGAGTCATGTGTGAATTTATTCTGGGGAAGGTTAAAGGTGTAAACATGCAACACAAAAACCTCACACATTCACCAAGTAAAAGGATGTGAGTTTACTCCTCCTCCTTGCCTCTCTTCTCCCCATACTTTATAATATATACAACATCAATGTCTCACATGGAAGGTAACTGTTTTGTAGAAAAGACTACAACCTGAAAAGAGAGACAATGCACATATTTTTGTAACCCTAGAAAACCTTTAATAAAAATTATTACACACACACATACAAACAAACAAACAAACAAAAACATACACTGGCAGTGGGGGGGGGAGGGTTGCAATTGCCTCCACAACATTTCATATTCAGCCCTGGACAAGCCATAAAATCTCAACAGCTCGTTTACCCCTCTAACTCTCAAGTGTCAGTAAAAGTTTGCATATTGAATGATTAATAAAATATTTTTTTCCCACAGGGAATGAGCAACACCCTGTACATCAAATGCTGAATGTGTCCTCTGGCCTTCCCCTTCCTGCCCCCACTGACATTTTTTATTTCCTCCAGGGGTTAACTCTCTCAGGGTCTCAATCACATCTCACTCTTAAAAGTCCTGTTAACTTGGCTTCCTTCTGCAGTTACTCCCAATTTGCAATGGTGCAATAAGAGCATGGATCTCGGAAATCTTGAAATATTGCAGAGGTTGCTTCCTCTGGCAGGGCAGGGCAGGGCCACCAAGATGTTTGTGTGAAATAAAGATATAATGACTATTAGAGATAACAGTTTGCAGGTGTACCGCAGTAGACCCTATGCAGGGCTGTGGAACCTAGCTGGAATCGACAGATGCAGCCTTAAGCACCAGGCCAGCACAGATGTTTCTTGACCTGAAAGGGGCTACCTCCAGCAGATGCAGGGTTGCCAGCAGGGATGTGGTCAAGCTGGAATCCGATGATGAAGCCAGCAGTACAAACTGGTGCCTCCTGGCTGGAGATATACAGCACAGCTGCCATGCTTTGCCTAATCACAGTGGCCCCTTTTTAGATCCGCCGTGATCACAAACATCAAATATGCATAGATGAGTCTGCAGTCAAAATATTAGAGGTCATGCCAAGAAGACTCATTTGCCCAATGACTCATTTGCCGAATTCATTCATCCAAGAATATTACAACACAGGGGAACAGACTTGCTACGTCTTTAATCCTGCCTTTCCTCCAAGGAACGTAGAGCAACATACACAGTGCCCTCCTCTGCCTTGTATGATCCTGTGAGGTAGGCTGAGGGAGACTGATTGACACAGGGTCATCCAGTAAACAGGTCTGAATGGGAATTTGGGTGTGGTTCTCTCCAGTCTACGTCCCACACTCCAACCTCTGCACTATACTAGCTCTCAATAGTAGCATCACTTTCAAGATCCCAGTAATCTAGGGTTTTTAAGACGGGCTGTTTGCCTAATTGCCCTTTGTATTTCTTGATTTGGCTAATCTTCACTCGGCATATACAGAACAATATTGGCTTAAGAATAACCCTCCATCTTTACTGTGCAAACCAACAGCTGCAAATGTAGGGAATGCAAAATGTATGGATGTGCTTGTTTAGCTTTGCGACTCCTGTCATGAACTATAAAGGCAAATGACTTCTTTTCCCCCTAAAGACTAGCAGTAATCGAAAATAGAACTAGGTCAAGCAAAGACCAGGGCAGATGGAAAGGGCTGCCATTGATGTCAGAGGAGGTCTTGAGCCAGTGGATTTGCAGAGGAAGAAGAGGGCAGCTCTGGTGTGCCAGAGAAACAGCAGTTCAGGGATGCAGTCCAGGGCATCTTTCCCAGCCTGCCTTCAGCCTGCCTGCCCAAGGTGGATCTCAGTCCTTCTTCCTCCTCCTTCTCCCCAGCAACCCTTCCTCAAGACTCCCTTTTCCTGTCACCTCCAACACACACCCCATAGCCTTGGCAACATCTGTCTCCCCAGGCCAAAGGATTCCTCCCAGATGGCCCACCAACACATTTTCTCATGTTAACAGGTTTGCTCTGCAGCGTTTACTTTCTTCCATGTCCCAATTAAGCAAAATCCTACCAATTCCCAGGATTTAGGGGGGTATCCCCCCCAAAAAAAAATCTATATCAATATAATCAAAATTTGTTTAGACCAGTGGAGGGGGAACATGCACCTCAAGAGCCTAATCCTGTCTACCCAGTCACACCCAAAATGCCATGCCCTCTGCCATTCATCCCCCCTCTATTAAGTCCTGCTGTTATTCATGCACTCACCTGCTCTTGAGGTCTTGCCCCCATCTGCTGTGCCTTATTTCGCTCCACTTTCCTTTCGTTTCAGGTCAGTCTGTGCATTTTATGAGTGGGTGAAAAGGCACAGCTTTCAATCATTGCATTTCCATTGTTTCCACTGCTTTCTCACAGTTCAGGAAACGTCAGGAGGCATCCGAGCTCTCTGTCACTTAAAGGGAAAAAGAATGAGGGCCGGTGCGCTAAAATAACACATCACTGAGAACCTGCTTTCAATTGCTACCTGCGGGGAGGCAGCAAACCCCGTTCAGCAAGGCACTGATCTCCAATGACCTATCAACAGCTTTGCTGGCTGGGAGTTGTAGTCCAAAACTAAATGGCACCAGGTCGGGGGAGGCTCTCCACTTACCAGTTTGCTTTGCATTGCCCCATGTCTTTGTAGCCAGCCACCATCGTGAGCTGTCCATGGTACTGATCACCTGAAGATAATTCTGGATCCTTGTTGTATTTTTATGCCACTACAGATTTCCAGCAGGACCCAAATTCTATGACAAATGAACTCCTCTGTGGCTTTATATGCATTGGGAGAAGCAAATGAATTGAATATACATACATCTGCCAGATGCCCATAACTGGTTTCAATTAAGCCAGTATACTTGGTTTGTGTGGATGCAGAACCAGAATTCGGGATTTCCATCCTTACAGAGCCTCTGAAGATACTCACATGTGAATGACAAAAGGCTCATAAGGCTACAAATAAAATACACCGTTTTGTTCTTGTTGTTTTAAAGGCTGCTTTTAGCAGGGAGAGACAAATTACACTGGATGACATTTCGAGGAGTGAACAGATAATCAAAAGCCAGAAACTCTGCCTGGTGTTGAGCAATAATATTTGTAGTGTTGCACACTGCCAGTCTCCACCATTTCCAGAAAGAAAAGCCAATAAATATGACCTGTGCAGCTACTAACCACGCTAACAAATAATATTTATAGGGGTTGAAGATCTGTTTCATGTCTAGGTTTGGTGCAGGGGTGTGCAATATGTTGCCTCCAGATGTTGTGGACTGCAACTCTCACCAGTCCTTGGCAGCAGGGCCAGTGATGGCAGCTGTAGTCTGTAAAATCTAGAGGCCACTGAACGGGATACCCCTGTTATAGTGGATTACAGTAGCACAACTAATGTCAGCTGTCAGTTGTGCTAATAGCAGTACAGAGCATCACAGGGTCCCCTGCAAAATTTGCAAATATTCATCAATCAATAAAGTCCATAGTCATAGATCTGATGAATAGTAACAGTTTCATAAAAGCTCATTGGAGCTTAATGGGAGGGATGATCTCAGCAGTAGCTAAATGAAAATTACCTGCTCTATGAGATAACCAGATCACAGCAAGCTATTTAAGTGGCTTAACAATTTTTGGAATAATGCAGCAGAGAATTAAGGTGTTATAAGGTATTAAGGTGTGTGTGCATGTTTGTGGGGAATCTCAAGCTGTATTGCACCACTGAAGGAAGGTTTCAATGCAAAGAATGTACAATTCAATTTCTTTTCTCTCTCCCCACATAATGTAAAATTAATGTGCTAATTTTGTATGGCCTTGCTAGATTGTTTCCTAATAGCATTGTGTGCTCTTGAGCTAATAAATAATGCAATTGTGCTTTGTTGCAAACAATGACTACAATGTGTCCTAAATAAAAACTTCCCAGATATTAGGTGCTCCATCTCATCAACCCTTTAAAACAGGTCATCATAAGACTTTCCCCAAATACACCTATAATAGCATCTGCATGCTGGGCTGTGTAATCTTTCTGAACTCTGCCACTTTGAAGTCCAGTTAAAACATGCAGAAGAACCATGTGGTACAGTCCTGGAAGGAGGGTACTCTACTTCAGGCTGGTGATGAAAAGTGATGGAAACTGACTGAAGTGGAAGCCATTAGCAAGATGGGTAAGCCCTAATTCAATCTGAAGTGGTTTGGTCCATCCTCCAGTTCAAATCTGCCTTTTAGCATCCTCACAAATGGAGTAAACACAGTGTGGGATCCACCTAACAAGCCCCAACAGCAGAAGCCCCGTGAAAGAAATTTTGCCCGCACAACGCGGCTTGCCCCATGCTCCACACACCAAATTGGCTCTAGAGAGACACACACACCCAGAACAACACACAGTGGGAGGAGAGAGGGGATTGTTCAATCTGGGAAACCCAAATGCTTGTGCAGATGTTCATTATAGTGCAACACTGAATCCTATCCTCTGCCTCCCACCCAATCCGGATCAAAGGAAGAAATTCTGTGGGACTTAATCGCTAGTAAAGGTGATGGCCTCGATTTTCATGCAACATCTTTACCAACAGTTGCTGCCAGCCCTTGGTTTTAAGCCAGAGACATTTTATATTTATGTATATCATTATCATTATTTCACATTTATCTCCCACCTTTCCTTCCCATGGGGAGCCTAGGATGGCAATAAAATTGCACACTTGAAAACAACATTGCAATATACTGTGGGCAGCAGCTGAAACCAACAGGGTGAGCCTGTAAGCCTGAAAAGATCTCAACAGTGCTTGGTGGGGTGGGGGGGGCGGATCTCAAAAGCTGCTGTGAGACTAAAGGAGGAGCTCCTGTGGTCAGGTGGGTTTGTGCTGCCTCGGTAGATGTCCAGGTTGTCTTCTATTCATTTGGAACCAAATGTTCTTCCCTGTGACTTCTTTGAATAATTTTCCAAGCTTTGGTCATTCAGAAAAGGCACTTTATGAAACTGTTGAGGACCAATGTCTGAATTTATATATCTAGCTGGGTCTCTTCTGGAGAGTTCTTGTCAGCCAGAATCTTAGGAAGATGGTCCTTTCTAGCCCTGGTACCTGGAAAACCCTAATATTAACTTGAGATCTTCTGCACACAGCATTAAGCTTTGGGCACTTTGCACTGGATTCAGTAGAGTCATATGTAGATAGAGATAATCTGGCCCTGCTAAACCAGGAGTTGATTCTTTCCATGGTTATTGAAATACCTAAGTGTCTTTTGTTGCAAAATTGTTGGCACTCCCCCCCCTCCAACATACTTCACCCCATGAATAAGCCACTTTCTGCTTTCTCCTTTTTCCATTTTGCTTCTGAGTCACCCATACTCCATTCTAGCAACATTAATTTCTTAATTTCACAAAATGGTTTTGAGGTCCATCACGTTACAGCGAAAGGCACCCTTTGCCATGGTAACAGATGCTGAAATATTTCCCTAACTGACACTTAAAACAAGAGCGTAGATTGTACTTCAAACTTGAAAGGAGGGAAGTGGGGGCAAGATGGCAAACAGCATTTCTTCTTTTCTTTTCTTTTTTGTTGCATACAATTTTCTCCCAGTATTGTCTACTGAACAGCATTTTAAAAAGAATCAGCTTCAATTATCTCCCTAGGAGACTGTCTTTCCTCTTCTTTTGACTACCCAAAAGGGACAGCAGACTTTGTTGTGACACGCGAAAATCCCCAGTGTACTAAATATTATGTTCACAGCTAATAATTCAGAGATGCTATCATCACCTGTGCTGATAGCTTCTTGGATTTCAAAAGAAGCCAAATAGAGAGAAGTATGGCAACAAAGAGACGATCACTTCCTTTTAACAATCTCTCCTCTGGCCAGCAGAAAAATAGCCTTTTAAGCAAGTCCCCGTGAACCTCATTCTGTCGTTGATAGCAAGCCCCACCTGCTAGGCTCTCAGACAACTGTTTCAGCTGTTGTTTGCTGGCAGCAGACTATTGTCAGGTCCAGCCTCCTCTCCACCTAAGGGCAAGAACCGAGTGAGGCAGACTGCAGACAGAAGCCCCTCTTAAACAGTGAGAGCCAGGAAGTTTTATAGGGGTATGAGCTATCACCTAACTCACTAGAATGTGGCATTAATCAGCTGGGGGGAAATGGAGGGGATTCCCCACTCGGATTTGCTCTATTTCAACTGACCACCATGGCCTCCCTTGTAATGACTGTTTTGGTTTCTTCTGCTGGGAGTCTAATATCATAGTCTACAACCCAAAAGGGGGATGGGGCTGGGAATTAACAACAGTAATTTTCAGGGACTTTAAAATATAAATGTGGTAACACAAAGCTGTGTTTTCATCCCTCAAACCACAAAAGAACAGGGGAACAAGCAACAAAAACCCAAAATGCAAAACTTTATCATCCCAACCTACATGAGTCTGCAGAGGTTTGGCATGGGCATAGCCGGGGGGGCAGGGGGGAACTGTCCCCGCAAAATCAATAAGAAATCAATTTTTAAAAAACATAGCTAGCTGAGGTTCTGTTCCACCACCCCCCAACATAAGCCCCCCCCCCAACAAAAATCCTGGCTACGCTCATGGGTTTGAGCACCGATTGTTTCATTGTCTTGGAGGCAAAATCAACTTTCCTCAACATTCCTGATCAAAATGGTGACTCCACTTATCTCTCCCTTATTGGCCTGATCCTATGGCCTTTGAGTAACTTTGGATTTTGAATCCATTGTAGTGGGGTGGGAGAACTTGTGGGGGGGGGGAGAGAATCCACATCTGGAAATTAATGTGCCCCTTTGGTTTCAGATGGGTAGATGAATCTAAAAAGCCCATGACTCAAATTTTCACAGCCCTCTAGTGGCTATGGTGGTTCATTTACCAGAGGTAATGTGTTTAGCATTGACACTGGAAAGTGTATACTCAGTTCAGATGAAACTCAGGCTCCTGGTGTATATTTTGCTCGGGGGGGGGGCTTAGTTTGGTCAGAATCGAGTATACATACTTCTTTTTAGAATCATCATACTATCTGAAATCAAAGGAGCACATTGGTTACCAGATGTGAAATAGATTGGCATTTGTTTCAGCTCTCCTACCCTACTATTGATACAAAAGTGAGAGAAAAGAAGGTGTGAAAAGCTAGTTGCCAGATCTCCCCCCCCCCAACAAATCCTTGCACTTTGCAGTTTTCCAGTGAAGGGGAAAGCTCTGATGTCAAGTGCCGAGACATTTCAGTGTAATGCCAGATCTCGAGCAGAGCCATAGTCTCAGAGCCAGGGAAGTATTGCTATGATGGGGTTTTGTTCCAATAGGATCAAGGAAGGGGAAGAGAACAGACAAGAGCAGGTAGATGAGACTAGGAACAGCAACTCAAGGCAAACAGCTTTGTCAATGGAAAACACAGGACAAAAATCCACTGACCCAGATGCCAGCAAAGTGCTCCTCCTTTCACTTGTAATGGTTGCTCGAAGGCTAAGGCCAGCTAGGCAGAAAAGTCAGATCAACTACCGGTAAGTCCTAAACCAGATATCATACCTGGTCAGCGGCAAAGGCTTGAAGAGGAAGATCTACCCATCTGTCTATCATCCATTCAATCCTCACTTGTTTCAGATGTTCAAGTTTCTTCACTCCAGAGTTGCTGGGGAAGACAAAGGTGGCAGTGCGATTGAGTTGTTGCGGCAGGAGGTAGTAGTGATAAAAAAAAATTAGGTTTGCCAAACACGTAGTAGACCCATAGCACAAAACCCAATGCTACATGCATAGGTTTCCCCACCAGGTGACTAAGGAAAACACATTTCAGAGTAGATGAATTCTCATAGTCCATGCATTTCAGATCTTCCCACTTGTGTGGCTTGCTTTTATGCATGTAGCTCTTGGTTCAACTGCTTTTTCGCTTCCACCACCGAGATCCACATGTTATATAAGTGAACTAAGCACATCCAACCACATCTCTTCACATGCAATCAAGTGCTCTAGCTACACGGCTCTCAGTGTTTCACAATCTAAATTAGTTATTAATACATTTTCTTTCCTAACTTGAACATCAGTTGGATGCTGCATAACAGCAGAAGAGAAGTTTAGTAGAAGAGAACAACTGCAATATGAATACCTTAACTAGTCACATGGCAGAGAAAAATCCTGGGTTTAATTTGTCCTCTCTCTTTGCAGAGTAGACATTTTTTTAATGCACCCAGAGAACTATTCCCCAGTTAAGAATCAATCCCATAGAAAATATACTTTTCAGTGGAAAGAACAAGATTTGTGCTTTCTTACCTATCACTAAATTCAAGAGAGAGGGGTAAAAATCACTTTCTTTGTGAGATAACAGCAGTAGAAGTGAGGAGGGGGATGAAACTGTTTTACAGAAGAGCTCTGAAACGTCCTCACCCTTAATGAACTTTGTCCCTGAAAAGATCAATATGAAGAATCTGCTGCAGAAAAAAAAGGATCAATAGCTGAGTGCCTGGTAAATCAGAAGAAACCTTCAAGCATGTGTAACGTGAACATTTCCAGAGGGGGACAAAAAAAAAAGAGCGGCAGAATAACCTGGAGGAATGTGGAATGGGAACTTAAAATGCATGTTGCCTGTGAACTTTTTGTTCAGCCGCACAAACCAAAATTCCTTGGTTTCTCGAGAAGAACTAGTGACACTTCACACAATCATTATCACACATTGCTATTTATTCAATGACAAAAAGGAATGATTGGCATCCATACAAGAGGAGCAGGGAAGGGTAAGAGTCTAACAGCACCTTAAAGACTGAGAAATTTATTATGGACCAGCAATTCATTAACCAGTTTAGTTAAAGGGGGGGGGGGCTTTGGCTTTAATTCCCCCATTCAGCATTCTGTTTGGCAATGCGCTAAAAACTATATTTCAGGATTAAAGTCCAGCTCAATGCACACAGAGACATATGCATCCTTTCAAGAGGGAAGATGTAAGATATTAACACGATTTCTCCCCTTGAGCACTGCAATGTCTTGGCGAAGCTTTTATATATAGGAGGATTCTCCTTGCAACTTGTATATTTGAAGGGGGGGGGAGAGAATCTGAATCTCAAACATCGTCCAACCCATGCGCTGTTTTTCGTGATGAGACTGGGGGAAAATGCAAAGCACATTGTAGTCTCGTCTCTGAAGCAAAGCCTCTTGAACATTGTACTTGGATAGTATTGCAGTGGGGATGATGCACACTGCACAGCTGGTCTAGCTGAGTGAAGATTATTGTCAACAAAAATGGTTTCCTAAACTCCCCCCCTCCCCATAAAACAGTTCCCCAGAATAATGCCATGGCTTTATGAAAACGCCGTGTAGCAGTACAGTAAAGCCTGCAATCTCCTGCTAGCCATCTGAACCGGAGAAAGGGGAGCCAATGTAATTAAGAATATAACAACACACATGATGGAAAAGTAAAGGTTAGACTGTAACAGAGAACGGAAGCAGCGGAAGAGCTGGCTGCCAGGGAGAGCAAATGGTCTCCCTCCAATGAGAATGTTTCTGTAAAATAGGACCATTGGAAAATATTTGTGGTGATGGCTCCAGATTTCAACCCCAGGGTCACTTTCAAAATGAAAAGCACTGAAGTCACTATCTTTTAAGATGGAGAATATAGTTAAAGGTTTGGTTTAAGGGGGAGTGAAGATAAGCTCTGGCTATGACCAGCTTCTGAAGCCTGATTAAGAAGTTAATCTGCCAGACAATGACTTTCCACACTCATTTCATCCACCTTGGGAGATAAGTGTGTCTGTCACTTACTAGAATTTGCCTTAGCAGGATCTTTCCCTTTCCATGTTCAACCAAAGCCCTTCATTGACACCATCCAGATTAGGACAAACTCTGGCTTGTCTCATCTAATGAAGGCACCTCATATGCCCAGGAGTAATTTCATCACTGCCAACTAATATAACTCATTGTGCGGGTCAATAGTTGCATTGATAAGCTACCTTGAAGATGGGACTCTGGCAGAACAACAGCAACAACACCCTAACCCTTTGGCCTAGGCTTAAGTAGGGATGCTCCAATTCACTCCAACCCTTTATTTTCTAAAAATGTAACTCTCCCCCCTCCCCCCACCACTGCTGCTGCCCCAGTTGCCTGCACACCAGTAACATTCACTCCAGACTCAAACTATGTGGAGTCAACTGTACTTTGTATGTTCCAGGGGAAAGGGGTATTCATACATCATTTGTGACAAATTTATAATGGGGCTAATATAGAAGAGGAGTACAAAAGATCTTGGGTTCCATGATCACTGCAGATGGTGACAGCAGTCACGAAATTAGAAGACGCCTGCTTCTTGGGAGAAAAGCAATGACAAACCTAGACAGCATCTTAAAAAGCAAAGACATCACCTTGCCGACAAAGGTCCGTATAGTTAAAGCTATGGTTTTTCCAGTAGTAATGTACGGAAGTGAGAGCTGGACCATCAAGAAGGCTGATCGCCGAAGAATTGATGCTTTTGAATTATGGTGCTGGAGGAGACTCTTGAGAGTCCCATGGACTGGAAGAAGATCAAACCTATCCATTCTCAAGGAAATCGGCCCTGAGTGCTCACTAGAAGGACAGATCCTGAAGTTGAGGCTCCAGTACTTTGGCCACCTCATGAGAAGAGAAGACTCCTTAGAAAAGACCCTGATGTTGGGAAAGATTGAGGGCACAAGGAGAAGGGGACGACAGAGGATGAGATGGTTGGACAGTATTCTCGAAGCTACTAACATGAGTTTGGCCAAACTGCGGGAGGCAGTGAAGGATAGGCGTGCCTGGCGTGCTCTGGTCCATGGGGTCACGAAGAGTCGGACATGACTGAACGACTGAACAACAACAATAAAAATGTACAGGTCAGGCAATGAGAAATAGGCTTGTTGTTTTAAGTACCAAGTATGAGGACAATAGCTAGGGAATGAACTCTGGCAAGCAAACTCAGCAAGTTTAAATTAAGCTGATGTCATACCATTTTGGTTGTTGAATAAGACAGTAGTTTTTAACCAGTGTGTTGTGGCCAGGGGTGCCACGGGCAACACTGGCCTCTGTTCCTTTTTTCCTTCCCTCCGTCCTCTGATGCTCTCTTGCGTCTCTGCTTCCCAAAGGCTTGCACGGCTGTTTGTTGCAGCAGCCATGGCTACAAGCTTCCCAGGTGAATGGTGCCTCTGGGGCTGGCGCCAGGGGGTGCTTCCCAGGCCCCTGTAGGGCAACGTGAGGAGGCGCCTCTCTTTGTGGGGGCAGCTCAGAAACCAGGAGCGGAAGCTGCAGCTGCCCAGAGGACTCCCAATGAGAGGGTAGGGAGGAGGCTGGGAGAACACTCCACAAGGGAGGGTGTTTGAAAAAGGGTGAGAAGCTGCCAGCTCTGCAGAGAAGAAGTGACATAACTGGGCTCCAATTGGTCAAGGGAGCCACGGACTCAAAAAGCTTGAGAACTTCTGGAGTAAGAAGTAGGTCTTCAGCACCACGGTTAGCTCCCAGATTCTGCTTGCCTCTTACATGGGGTCCTCCTTAAGAAGGAAAAGTGTTGCTTGTCATTATGTGGTGTATAATAATAATAATAATAATAATAATAATAATAATAATAATAATAATAATAATAATAATATATTATTTATACCCCGCCCATCTGGCTGGGTTTCCCCAGCCACTCTGGGTGGCTCCCAACAGAATATTAAAAACATCAAACATTAAAAACTTCCCTAAACAGGGCTGCCTTCAGATGTCTTCTAAAAGTCAGATAGTTGTTTATTTCCTTGACATCTGATAGGAGGGCGTTCCACAGGGCGGGCACCACCACCAAGAAGGCCCTCTGCCTGGTTCCCTGTAACCCTACCCCACAGGGAGGGAACCCCAGAAGGCCCTCGGAGCTGGACTTCAGCATCCAGGCTGAACCATGGGGTTGGAGACACTCCTTCAGGTATACTTGGCTGAGGCCCAACACCTTAAAGCCCTGACCTTCCCTCTCCAAATCCCCAGACTTTCCATGCAGTTTTCAGATCCATCCAATCAGTTGTTGGTTCATTGAAGTTACTTACCTGTGGAACATTTTTTAATAAATCTGTACATGTCTGGAGGACCTTACAGGGCCTTGCCCCAGTGGAAATGATGCAAATAGCACCTGTTTCCCACAGTGGTGATGGAACAGGTAGTCCTATACCTGATGTGGAGCACAAGTTTCACCAATGATGCCAGAGCATCTGCTTCTGTCCACTATCCTAAAAGGAAAGTCAAGGTGGCAGAGGCAGAACTCTCTAGAGCTCCCTAAAGTGTCTGTTTTGAGAGTGCCAAATGGACCCCATGCATCAAGCAGTTCAAAAATAAGCAGCCATGGATCAAGGAGCTCCACATTGTTCCATCTCATGCTTCTTGAATGAACTGCCTTATTATAAGCTCTTAAACCCTAAAACCACACAAGTTGAAAGTTGCTATATTTAGCATTGTTTCCGACCCTCCCCCTCCAGCCCTGACACCAGGCCCTGCATTTACAGGAACTTGTCACGTTTGGCAGTATAACCTGTTCATTTGTTGTCTGATAGCGTATATGCAATGGAGTTTCTATAACAAGCACCTCTCCTGTGAAGGTCATCGCAGAAAAGGCAGGGAGGATCAGAATGAGACCGGCGTAGCTGCAAATCACATTATCAGTCCAAGTAGACAGAACACCCTTTGAGGGTATTAATGATGGTGTTGTGGGGAAGAGAGATAGCCCTGTGAATATATGAACACTGGAAGTCTTCTAGGAACAGTTTTCTTTAAAATAAAATAAAAGGCTGTTGTCACTTAACTTTCTTCCCAGGTCTTCTTCAGACTCATCAGTACATTTCAAGACAGCTTCCTTTCAAGAGAGTCACTACTAAGCAGCACTAGGTGCCATGGCAGCTGAATAGAAAGTAGGCTTTTCCCCACCTCGGTTTTATGATAGTGGTATAGTTAGAAGGGTAGTTTGAATTGGGGCAGAACCACATATTCTGCCTGCACTGCATGCTGGGAAACCCTTCCGACTGCTCTCAGCTGTAAGATCAGTGCAAGGAGAGGGCACGTTGGGGTTTTTGCCTCATCCAGCAGGGGTCTTTTTATGTTAACCCTTCCCATCATATCACTACTTTCCCCCTTCACCCTGCCCCCCAATAATTTTCTTGCTAGTGGGATTCCAGGTGTGGTTCTTCCCCCTACACCCCACCTCTCTCTTTTACATACACACAACCGTGCACATAGACAGTGGGCAATACATGTACCGTGTTTCTCCTAAAATAAGACACCATCTTTTTTTTTTCCTCAACGAAACACCGTATGGCTTATTTTCAGGGGATGTCTTATTTTAACCGCATTGCATTGGTACGCTGCATAGCCACGCCTCTCCAGGCTATTTTAATGGGAGGTGCCGCATCACTATGGCTTATTTTCAGGGTATGGCTTATTTTCGGGGAATGGCTTATATTTCGCAAATGCATAGAAATCCTGCTATGGCTTATTTTATGGCTATGTCTTATTTTAGGAGAAACACGGTAGTTGTTCCTGTTAAGTACAATTGATACTGAAATAGGAATACCTGTGTATTGGTGGAAAGGTTTAACCTGGGAAGATTGCGCAGAAGCTAACTTAAGAGGGTATTTGAGCTCTAACTGAGTCGATAATTAACTGTAGTTGTTTTCTGTTCGCTAACACATGAGTGTTTACCCTTAGACTGCATGAGAAGTATTGAATTGCAAATCACCATTTTGAAAGGAGTTGCCTTTAATCTTTGATCCCAGGCTCTGCGGAAGTAAGGACGGGTAAATGCAGCTCTCCAAGAAAACAGTCTAAGGCAGGGTGGTCAGTGGTCAGGGATGACAGAAACTGTAGTTCAGAAGATCCGGAAGACCCTTGTACTATGCTTTTAATTCTTGGTAATGGTTAGGCTATAATTTTCAGTGGGATGTCTGGGCACAGTGGTTTTATATTGGGTTTTTAGGCCATCGTGTTGATCCTCCTTGCCTTCTTCTTTCTTCCCCTTTGCTTTGTAAAATGCTTTGCTTTGCTGGGGGGGGGCATTGAGGAAAAGCAGTTCATGAATTTTAGGTAGCAGCACTACTGTGCTTCAGTATTTCATTTACAAGCCAGATGTGTGTTGACTGAGCCAGTCAAATTTCACTGTATCGTGCAATAAGACTCAAGTTATAGTGGGCAGGCACGTGGCGCTGCAACATTCCTGCAACTCTAGGTCTGGACAGGGGGCAGATCTACACTCAAGGTTTGTTATGCAAAGGAAGGGTTAAAGGGTGTTTTTCATAACGTAGATGGACACATTACGTTCTGCCTTTAATAATGCGTTATTAAAAAGTGACATCAGAGGACACTGCAGAGCAACCGACAGCATTCTGATGTAAGAAAACCAACAACAAGGTAAGAAAAACACTTCAATTTACAAATATCACCTGTGACGTTTTAGAACGATATATATATAATATTATTCTACTAACGTTAAACAGATCAGTGTAGATCCAGCTAGGGCCTGGGTGAGAGACTACCTGGGAACCTTCCGTATGGCAGCTAGAGCTCCCTGGGAGAATTTTTTTGCTAACTACCACTCTTTTCTCTGTATGAACAACACAGCTCTCCTGTCATTAGACAAAGGAGATGTTTCTGAAATGCAGGAGATCTTACAACAGCATGAGAATCATCACTACAGGGCTAGGGGTATCCTTCATCAAGAGTGGGGATTCTGCAGCCTAGTCTCATGTAGGGGAGGGAGAGAAAGAGGGAAGGGGGAAATGAAGAATAGAGACAAAACTGATAGACCAATGGACATGGGGAGAAGCCTTCTGAAAGTGATCAGGTCAGATCTCTGGGGGTTGGAGAGAGAAGGAGGTGGTGAGGAAGGGTGGAAAGTGGCAGAGAGAGAGAGAGAGAGAGAGAGAGAGAGAGAGAGAGAGAGAGAGAGAGAATGAGGTGACCTACCTAAAACCAGCTCCACCCCTACTCAGCACAGACATGTGGCCCCTAACAGGTTACCCCGATGGAATGTGACCCTTGAGAGAGAGAAATACACACACACACCACCCTAGATAAATGCTTCTCCATGGAAGTCTCACTGTATGATCTGCTCTATCCAGAGCCTGGCAAGCCTGAGAATAATTAGATCTGGACTGCGTCTCAAACAACAAGAAGAAAAGGTTGGGGATACATCTGGAGAAGACAATGGAGAATCATAGGGGAGAGAGAGAGAGAGAGAGAGAGAGAGAGAGAGAGAGAGAGAGAGAGAGAGAGAGCCCACTGCAGGAAAAATGACAGTAAGTTTTCAGAAAGCTCAAGGACAACAACTAATAATGAGAGAGGGATGACTGGAGCAGAGGCAGCAAGTCCAGATCCTGACCTCTCCTGGGAGCAGGCAAAATTCATCAATTGTCTTCCTCACTGTGGAAGTCAGAGAGCTTCCCACTTCAGGAAATGCCTGTTTATAATTGATAGGCAGCTAGTTACACTTAATCCATAAAGTAACCCAAGTGGAGCCTTTGTTTGCAACCGGCAGTTTCCAAATTATCTACAGAAACTATTCAGCGGTCACGGCCAGCAGCGAGGAACATCACAAGCCAAGTCTGCAAGGGACTCAGTACCCGAGACCAGGAAAGAGCCCTAATTCATAATTAACATGATTCACAACAACTGGGAAAATGAGAGCGCTCCTGTTTGCGAGATGCAATCACCCGACATTGTGCAAAGCTTGCTATTCGCAGCAGAGTACTCTTCCCAAACTACAAGCGGTGACTCTGCGTTAAGTGCACTTAATTTTGTTTCGGCCCCAGTTCAGACAAGTGGCCTCACTCAACTGACTGCAACAAATCTCTGCCTTTCTTCAACAGCTACGGAGTTAGCCCCGGGCTCAGGATCTCATCTGAAGGGTCTCGCAATTGCTAAGGAAAGGACTTGTGGCAATTCAAGGAGCCTTATCGAAAGAGTCGAGGATATTTAGAATTCTGTTCCCTGCCATATAAGAGCCAATGTTCATCCAGTATAAATGACCATGCATTGTACAGCATTTTTTAAGGGGGGGGGGCAGTGCCAGCTGTGGTGTACAGTCATACCTCAGGTTACAAACACTACGGGTTGTGCGTTTTTGTGTTGCGGACTGCGCCGAACCCAGAAGTACCAGAACAGGTTACTTCCGGGTTTTGGCACTCGCGCATGGGCAGAAGCACAAAATGACGTCACGCGCATGTGCAGAAGTGCGAAATCATGTCACACACGTGCGCAGACGAAGCGCTTCAGGCTGCAAATGCTGCGGGTTGCGAACGTGCCTCCCGCACGGATCACATTCGCAACCCGAGGTATGACTGCATGCAGGAGTCATTTTTTTAGTTTACTCCCACATAGAAATGCACATGGAAAAATTTGGGTTGCACTTCGATTTTCCAGCACGTTATGAGGCCCAGAGGGGGGAAAGGCTCCCGAGGTGGTAAGTGAATAATTGTTAACCTAGAGGGTGATCGCTCAACGTTGTCACACACCAGGCTGCCGAAAGTAGCGTTGCAAGAATCAAAGCTTTCTTCCTATACCTTTAAAAGTTTCATAGATAGCAGCTTTACGAGTCTATTTAAAATATATATATATATATATATATATATATATATATATATATATATATATGAATGACTGAAATTTCTCCATCAGCCTATTCACACAAGACTGTCAGTCTTCTAATGGGGCATTTCAAAATGCAGGATTTCCCCCAGTAAGCATGTTGAAGTTTTTATAGATATTCATCTCATAGAATCATAAAGTTGGAAGGGACCCTGTGGCTCAGCTAGTCGAACCCCCAGCAATGCAGGAGTATCCAGCTGCCTCCCTTACGGGGATCGAACCTGCAACCTTGGCATTGTCAGCACCATGCTCTAACCATGATTTTACTCTGAACCCCTTTCCCATCCTGATACAGCATATTCTGTGAATTGAGAGCTGTTTGGGCCAGCTCTTTCCCCACCGAGCACCTCATCCTCATTTGTAACCCAATAATTTGTTGTTCACGTGAGGTATATTTGGTTTAATTCAGACTGAAATGGGAAGGGCGATGTGTTTTGGTGAAAGGGTTTAACTGGTAGATTCCATTGAAGCTAAATTAAGAGCAAAAAGAGCTGCCTTGATGGGTTGATAATTAACTGTTATTGTTCTCAGGTAGTTCTGACTGGTGTTTGAACCTTCGATCACAACTCCCATCATCTCTGATCACTGGCCATGCTGCCTGGGGCTGGTGGGAGTTGTAGTTCAGCAACATCTGGAGGGCCACAGATGTTGGTCTTCCCAATGTCCCCACCTCTGCAATAGGTGTTGATCATATATCAGCTTCCTTTGGTATAATCATAACAGGGCATGATTTCTAGACTGGTCTTTCATTCTTGTTCTTCTTAGTTCTTCCTTGGGTTTATTGGGTTCTTCCCCAATAAATAATGACCAGTTTTCTTTTTAAAGACCAGCATATTATTTTCTTTAGCTACTTATTTCAGGAAGATCACACTGCTGAAAACCAGCACTGTAAATACCACGAAAATAGGACTTAGGAGCTAGGCTTCTAAGAACCTGAAGGAACTTTCTCCATGCACAAATACCCTCAAGAGCAGCATAGACAACAGATTGGCATAATCTTTAAACAGTTTGGACTTCAGCAACCTTTGCAGTGCTAGAACATTTACTGATTTATCATTCTTGACAAGCTAGAACATTTCTCCTAATGCTGATTGACACATTGTGGCTGCATCTTTGCATTCCTCGGCTTTCTGCCGAATCACCTATTTGTCTGCTTAAATCAAGAGGAAATGGAGGATTATTCTCAACAGTTTTTGTTGCTGCATACTGAATAACCGACAGCTGGTTCACACGTTAGACTCTTAATGAGGTGCCATGTATCGTGCAGAAGCCTCCTTTTCTTTGTACTTGTAAAAAATAAAATAAAATTCCTTCCAGTAGCACCTGATATCTGAAGAAGTGTGCATGCACACAAAAGCTCATACCAAGAACAAACTTAGTTGGTCTCTAAGGTGCTACTGGAAGGAATTTTTTTATTTTTTATTTTGTTTTGACTATGGCAGACCAACACGGCTACCTACCTGTAATTTGTACTTGTAGTAGCCCATGGATTTGCAAGCCAATACAGGAATCCAGAGCTAAAGAGGCTCCAGCCCATGTCTTGCCTTGGTCTCCTGGATTTGAGCAATGAGCAACAGAAGTAATTAGATTGTAATATTGTGGTTATGATTTGATAGATACGATAGGAGAAACAACAACTCCATGGAGTTGACTCCATGAGAAGGAAACATAAATGAGAGAAAAGACGAATTTGTGTTTTGACTGTATATGTTAAAAATGTTGAAACTTAATAAAATATAATGGGGAGGGGATGACTGCATTGCCTGTGTCCGGGATCATAGAATCATGGAGCTGTGTTGACAGAGGTGATCTCTGCCTCAGAATCACTCTCTAGAGGAATCTGGGACATGCCAGGGTCCTTTTATGAACCTCAATTACTCAGACACCTTTCCTTGTGTCTACTAGGCTGATGCACAGGAGTGAGCAGCTGACAGAACCTTTCTTGTTCTTCACACACTGCAAAGGAAGGATTTAAAGAGCCTTTTCCTTTCATCTGAGTTCAGGGGAAAGTGGATAAGTGATGTGGTGCCCTTGGAAGTGGGGACATTTACCAATTCTCATTGATGTTCCTTGTTTTAGATTGCCATTGCGTTGATAGATAGATAGATAGATAGATAGATAGATAGATAGATAGATATAGATATAGATATAGATATAGATATAGATATAGATATAGATATAGATATAGATATAGTAAGCTGCCTTGAATATTTTATAGAAAGGCAGGTTGTACAATTTTGTTAATTACAGGTAGGTAGCCGTGTTGGTCTGCCATAGTCAAAACAAAATAAAAAATAAAAAAATCCTTCCAGTAGCACCTTAGAGACCAACTAAGTGTGTTCTTAGTTTTTAAAAAATAAATAAATGAATAAACTGTCAAATTAAATGTCAGCAAATAATAATTTGACAGTTTGCACTTATCAACTACAATAAACAATTACTAAACTGTAATCGATAAAAATAACGACAAGTCACAATGCATAAAATACCCCAAAACGTACGAAACCATGTAAAAGGATCAAATTGAGAAATAAGGACACACAACTTATAAAATTATTATTATTATATATATATATATATATATATATATATATATATATATATATATATATATATATATATATATATATATATATATATATATATAATATATATATCCCTGAACTCCTCTTCTCTCTATCCAGCTGCTTCTGCTGTCCTGAAAGTCATGGTGGGGCAAGGCAGGTGAAATAAGCCATCGCCTTCCTATAGTTTGGATTGCTCTGCCTGTCTATGATATAGAATTGTCCGACTTTAAAAGTTGTTGTTGTTGTTTTAAAAAAGAAGCAGTTCCTCTAAACTTTGTATTGCATTTTAGCCCTGAAAGACTAGCTTTAATCTTTCCCATAACCAGGTTTGATTGCCTCCTAATGTGCTTTGGCCTTTCCCCAATGCGCTTTTTAAATGAATTTGCTTCCCGATGTCTCTCCTTTTGTCATTACCTGTGCTACAATGGGGCAGACCGGCAACAATAAGCTGGGAGTGTTCAAGCTCCATAAAAAAAGTATTAGCATCACCTGACATCTTAAATCTGTCCGAGGTCGATGCAATTAACAAAGAGCAGCGTTTCCCTGTGTGGTGTTTGGGAAATGACAAACTGTGTGTAGGCCCATCCGTTCAGGAACAGTTTATAAGCAAATGCTGGCAATTTAAAATAAATTACGGTTTAATTTCTATATATTCCCCGTACACCCACACAATATGGAGTGATTTGTTCATTTGCATCTGGAGTTTTGTCCGTTTTAAGATAGCTAGACTTTCTGCACCCTACACGGGGGGTGGGGAATGTTTTTTTGTAAAGGTGCCTCTCTCTCTCTCTCTCTCTCTCTCTCTCTCTCTCTCTCTCTCTCTCTAAAATTAAGAGACACTTTTGCTCGACAGATCTGCCTAGTTGTTGGCCACAGCCAACCCTATTATTAGGCAAAGTGAAGCTACTGCCTCATGCAGTAGATGCTGGATAGAAAACAGTGGCAGTCCTCTGACTGTATTTCCTAAGCCACCAGCCACTCTGTGGGGGACAGAGCTATGCGTGGTGCTGTGCTCTAAACTACTGAGCCTCTTGGGCTTGCCGATCAGAAGGTCGGCGGTTCGAATCCTCACGACGGGGGTGAGCTCCTATGGCTCTGTCTCAGCTCCTGCCAACCTAGCAGTTTGAAAGCACGCCAGTGCAAGTAGATAAATAGGTAAATGCGGCAGGAAGATAAATGGCATTTCCGTGCGCTCTGTTTTTCTGCCATGGTGTTCCGTTGCGCCAGAAGCAGTTTAGTCATGCTGGCCACATGACTAGGAAAGCTGTCTGCAGACAAACACCAGCTCCCTTGGCCTGAAAGCGAGATGAGTGCCACACCCCATAGTCACCTATGACTGGACTTAACCATCCAGGAGTCCTTTACCTTTTTAATTACAGGTAAACTAGTCTGCTGCCTCAAATGCAGTGGAGGATGCTGCTATCCATCCATCACCAGTGCTGAACTAAGATTCAACTCCCTGTCAGGTCTGCTTTTGAATATGGAGTGAAAAGAGGGCACCATCTTGTCTTTCACCTCAGGCAGCAAATGTCTTGGTTTGGCCCTATATGTGCGGAGGCCATTTTTGATATTCACTATTAAGTGCCTAGAAACTGTTCCAATAACTTCCTGGGGGAAATACTGTTCTGGAACGTGAGTCTTATGAATGAGAGGAAATTAAAAATGGATGGCGATTGGGGAGGAAGACAAGTTTTGACCACTGTTTCCACCAGCCCAGCACACAGAAATTAGATAGAGAAGCTATTTCCACTCCCCCATCAGATTAATCATCAGATTAAAAAGAAAAAGGCATCCAATCGACTAGCAAGTATGAAGTCACTACCAGCAAGACACTGAAGAAACAAGAGGAGGGAGAGTGGTAACAACAGCCATTTCTGCCAGACAACCAGGGATCATAGGACACAGTCAGAGTTGTGGAAAGAGGAAGGAGTAAAAATGGGGAATAAACTGAATTTCCTTTACATTTAAAGGTGAAGCGAAATAATTTGAACTTCCCAAAATCATACGTGAACTGAAACACAGACTTCCTTCTCTCAAATTTGTTAGAAACCCCATTCTGAATCCGACACGAACACAGGTTAGAGCTCAACGTCGAGCCTACCAAGTGGCGATAGCGACGGCAAAGAAGACTTTCTTCACCGCCTCTATTGCATCTGCGGAAAATAGCAGCAGGAGACTCTTTCAGGTGGTTCGGAATCTATCGGAGCCACCTTCGTCATCGGGGCCTGGTAGGGACCCAAGATCTCCTGCAATGCGTTTGCAAAGTTTTTTGCGGATAAAATCGCTCAGATTCGGAAAGAGATAGACTCCACCGTGGGAGCAGGGCCAGGGCGGGAGAGTGCCAGAGTCCTGTCTAGTCCAGTTGCGTGGGATCAATTTCAGTCTGTTACCTCCTGAGGATGTGGACAGGCTGCTTGGACGAGTGAAACCAACCACCTGTCTCCTAGATCCTTGCCCATCCTGGCTTATAAAAGCTAGCCGGGAGGGGCTGGGCGATGGGCCTGCGCGGGGTGGTGAATGCTTCCCTCTGTGAGGGAGCCTTCCCAGCCCCGCTGAAAGAGGCGGTTATTAAAACCGCTTCTTAAAAAAACATCTTAGACCCGGCCAATATGGCCAACTATCGCCCAGTCTCAAATCTACCATTCTTGGGCAAGGTGATTGAGCGAGTGGTTGCTGAACAACTCCAGGCACGCCTGGAAGAAGCGGACCACTTGGATCCCTTCCAAATCGGGATTCAGGCCTCACCATGGGACTGAAACCGCCTTGGTCGCGCTGGTCGATGATCTCCGGCGGGCTAGGGACAAAGGTGAGAGCTGTTTCCTAGTTCTGCTGGATCTCTCAGCGCCTTTGACACCATCGACCATAACATCCTTCTAGACCGGCTAGAGGGGTTGGGAGCTGGAGGCACTGTTATACAGTGGTTCCGCTCCTTCCTCCTGGGACGTGTTCAGAAAGTGGTGGTGGGGGATGAGTGTTCAGACCCCTGGGCTCTCACTTGTGGGGTGCCTCAGGGTTCTGTCCTCTCCCCCATGCTTTTTAATATCTATATGAAGCCGCTGGGAGAGATCATCAGGGGTTTGGGCTGGGTGTTCATCAGTATGCAGATGATTACCAGCTCTACCTCTCTTTCAAATCAGAACCAGTGAAGGCCGTGAAGGTCCTGTGTGAGTGCCTGGAGGCGGTTGGAGGATGGGATGGCGGGCTAACAGATTGAGGTTGAATCCTGACAAGACAGAAGTACTGTTTTGGGGGACAGGAGGAGGGCAGGTGTGGAGGATTCCCTGGTCCTGAATGGGGTAACTGTGCCCCTGAAGGACCAGGTGCGCAGCCTGGGAGTCATTTTGGACTCACAGCTGTCCATGGAAGTGCAGGTTAATTCTGTATCCAGGGCAGCTGTCTACCAGCTCCCACCTGGTACGCAGGCTGAGACCCTACCTGCCCGCGGACTGTCTCACCAAGGTGGTGCATGCTCTGGTTATCTCCCGCTTGGACTACTGCAATGCGCTCTATGTGGGGCTACCTTTGAAGGTGACCCGGAAACTGCAATTAATCCAAAATGCGGCAGCTAGACTGGTGACTGGGAGTGGCCGCCGGGACCACATAACCACCGGTCCTGAGAGATCTGCATTGGCTCCCAGTACGTTTCCGAACACAATTCAAACGTGTTGGTGCTGACCTTTTAAAGCCCTAAACGGCCTCGGTCCTGTATACCTGAAGGAGCGTCTCCACCCCCATCATTCAGCCCGGACACTGAGATCCAGCGCCTGAGGGCCTTCTGTCGGTTCCCTCACTGCGAGAAGCAAAACTACAGGGAACCAGGCAGAGGGCCTTCTCGGTAGTGGCACCCGCCCTGTGGAACGCCCTCCCATCACAGGTCAGGGAAATAAACAACTACCTGACATTCAGAAAAAACCTGAAGGCAGCCCTTTTTAGGGAAGTTTTTTAATGTTTGATATTTTTGTATTTGATTTCTGTTGGAAGCCGCCCAGAGTGGCTGGGGAAATCCAGCCAGATGGGGTGGGGTACAATAATAAATATTATTATTATTATTATTATGCCACCTTGCAGCCACGTATTGTGTGCAAAGTGCATATACTAAAATGTACTTTAAGCAAAACCGCATGCACAAATTGTACACTGGGATACATTTGCAATAAAGCACTGGCAATTTTTTGGTGAGTTTTTTAAAAAATAAAATAAATAAATGCAAACTGGAAATATGGAGAACTGGACTTAAGATAGGGAAAACGAAAATGTGAAATTGACAGATTCACCCATACATAGCCCCCCCAAAAAAATAATAATGCCCACAAACAATTTCAAGAATGGCACACTCCATGCAGTATTTTCAATCAAACTGCCACGTTTGTATGAACGATATTTTGGAGGGAACGCATTTGCATGTTTTTTCAGCCGGCAATGAACCTTGTTAGTCACGGGTGTGTCATAAGCTCAGAACAAGGCTGCTTTATTAATCTGCTGGCAGTGTCTGCTGATTTGCCATCCCATGAAACCGAAGTGTCAGGGGAGGAGAAAGAAAGTCATTTCAAATCCTTTTTTTTTCCCTCCTCTTTCCCTCGGTCCCTTACCACCACATTACGCTCAGCTTCCAAACCGAGTCGGAAGGACAGCTATCACACAACAAGTTTTTCTTTGGGGGCATTCGAACCGTGTATAAATGCTGGTGTTTCCCACTGCTCTTGACTCCACTGTTTCCTGACTCGGATCCATTTGCTGTAGAGAATTAAAATTGGATAATTGCTATATAATTTCTGAATCGGTGTTTGTGAGTCAAAGCTGGCTCCAGAGGAGTGGGCGGAAGAGGAGCCTCGTCCAAAATGCAGCTCTCAAGAGCACAGAAGAGAAGTTGGTGGTTGGGGATGGAGGGAGTCAGACACCTGGGGACTCTCTGCCCTGTAGCCTTGCTCAGGCACCCCAATCCCCTTGCAGCTGGAATTGGGTGAGGGGAGAGCAGGGACAAGAATGCAAGCTCCTCTCCCTCCATCGTAGGCCCTCTCGCCTTCCACAAGTTGGTGGGCTGAACAGTTTGCAGCAGCTAGCATCCTGTCCTGCTCACAAAAGGGACACAGGAAGGTTGCCAGAATCAGGTCATTGGTCCATCTACCTCATTACAGTCTATACCAGTTGTCATAAGCTAGTTGGACGCAGAGGATGGTGGAAGGAATCAGCTGGGGAAACCACTAAGGGAACAAGGTGCAGAGCCCGGGGAGTGGTGGTGGGACGACAATGAGTGTCAGGGTGCTGTCAGCGGCTCCCGGCAGGTTGCCCCAGGAAATTATAAAGACAAGGAAAAGTTTCTACAGCCCTTTTTATTCCAAACTTTACAGAGAGAAGCTATAGAACCCAGCCTCTTGGGTAATGGTGCTGTCCCCCAGTGAATTTCCACACACACACACACACACCATCTCTCCCACTTCCTCATCCGTCGTCATCATCATCTCCTCTACGGGTGCTGCTAAGTGCCTTCTGTCTTCAAGCTCTTTTCTCTCCTACTTTTTAAGGCTCGCCGGGTTCTGGGAGATGGGCAGGTCTGGAATGCTTTCTAGTGAAACCATGTCAGCCACTGCTGCTCCATCTCAGCCTGCTCATCTTCTCCCATTATTTCCCACTTTCCCCTCATCTGCATCTGAGCTGTGACCTGCCCACCAAACCCTGTTGTCAAGTCTATACTGTCTTCCTCTCTCCTCCTCCCGGAAGGGTCAGGATGGGGAGGCGGTCTCCACCATTCCTCCTCCTCTGCCCAGCCCCTGACAATGAGTGGTCAGAAGGAGAAGTCTGGGAGGAGGAGGTGTTGAAAGCTGAAGAGGAAACAGAGTTTAGTGAGTGGGGTGAGTCTGTGGCAGAGAAAAGTCCAGAATCAGAGGCAGAAGATGAAGCAGAGAGTGGGATGAGGGAGCTAAGAGGCAGGGATGATTCAGATTTCCTCCCCCTTGTCTCCCAGAACCAGAAGAGGCATGAAAAGGGTGGAGCAAATATAGGCTGCATGCAGGCGGAGTCTCCAATTGCCTGCAATAAACCCTGGAGAGGAGGTGACTTTGATGGCTGTGGGGAGGAGGGGTCTTTTAGTTTCAGCAACTGATTTCATGGGTGTGGCATAGCCAAGGGAGGGCAGGGGCAGCTGCCCCCTAAACAAATACAAATCTGAGGTTCTGCCCCGCCTAACAAAAGCCTGCCCCCCCCCAAAAAAAAAATCCTGGCTACACCCATTGAAGCGTTTTGATTGTTGGAAAGGCTTCAAACCAACAAGGCACATAAATGGTGTCCAGCAAGCTTCCTCTTCGCCTGTACCTGCTGTACGTTCTCCTTGCTTGCTTCACCTGTGCTATTCAGCAGAGTTATCTTCTCACTCTCACGCGCGGTGTGTGTGCATATGCCAGCAATTACAGACAACAGAGCCCAGCTTCTTTCTAATCTAGAAGCTTTCTTTATTTTGCAAGGCATAAATCTACATTCCTGGAGATACGCTCGACATTTTGCGTCTTCTCCTTCTCCGTTCTCCGGACACAGAAAAAACAGTATCACATTACACATTACGTACCAGTGTCTTCCGGTGACGCTCTTCCTCCTGTGGGTGGGACACCTCCTGGTTGAGCTTGTTAACTCTAAAAGCTCCAAACCTCTACACCCATGCTACGGGCATGAGCTGCTGTGCTCATTAGGCCTGAACCCCAGCCAAGTCTCCTGAAGATTGTATTTTGCTATAAAATGTTAACTCCAGCTTTGAACTATGTGATTTACGGACCAGCTGGCTCTGTGGCATGGGGCAAAGGGGTTTATTAAAATTATGTTTTTATTATGATTTTTTATTGGATCAGATGGTTATTAGATAAAATTATTATTATTAGTTAAAGCCCTAAAAATCTTTGGGCCAGTATACCTGAAGGAGAGTCTCCACCCCGAGCGTATCGAGCCCGGACCTGAGGTCCAGCTTCAAGGGCCTTCTGGCAGTTTCCCTCACTACGAGAGATGAGGTTACAGGAAACCAGGCAGAGGGCTTCTCGGGTGGTGCCCACCCTGTGGAACGCCCTCCCATCAGATGTCAAGGAAATAAACAACTACCTGACTTTTTAGAAGACACCTCAAGGCCTGCCCTGTTTAGGGAAGTTTTTAATGTTTGATGTTTTATCATGTTTTTAATATTTGGGAGCCGCCCAGAGCAGCTGGGGAAACCTAGTCAGATGGTGGGGTATAAATAATAAAATTATGATGATGATCTTTGCTGTCTATTTGTTGTTTTTTCAACCATCCTGTGTGTTGTAATATAAAAGGCAGTGTAAAAATTAAAATTGAAATGAAATGAAATGAAAGCAGGTGTGCTACCATTGAACTATGGTTCTTCTCACGTCAAGGATTTACTCCCAGGAGCCAACATTCCTTGACTCTGTTGCATGTAGGGTGAAGTGTCATAGCGACATACGTTATGTTGAGCTGTTGTTGGTTCTGTATTTTGTCTCTGGGCGTGCACACACACAGCTGTCCCTTGCTTGTTTTGAGGGTGTATGAACTAAAGATACTGGGTTATCATTAAAGGGATTGTTTTGTTTTTTTAAAAAAAAATATTCATATTGTCACTGCATTCTTTTTTATTTTAAATGGCTTAGGAGCACTCCTCAACGCAGCTGCCTCTCACAAAAAGCCATACTTTCAGATTTCAGACTGGCCTCTGGAACGGAACGGCTTTTGCTCGAAAAATCTCTTTTCATGCCTAGCCTTCTTTCTGCTGTCAGCATCAGAGGGGGCAGGAGTTGTAAAAAGGAAAAGGGGGGAAAGGTTCGGTTCATCTCTCTGCTTCCTTTTTTTTCCTGTAGAAAAGAGCTCTCTGCTGCACTCTAACCAGAACAAATAAGATTTCCGAAAAGGAGACAATTTCATGGAGGATACACTTTAAAGCCAATTACAGCTATAGTTCAGCTTGGGTCTCCAAATTCCCTCCAAGTTAAATAACTCCTCACTGGCGTCTTGGACAAAGCTCAATCACTTTCCTTCATCCCTTGAACATCTCCCTCTCTCCTCTTCTTTTTGTTTCGGAGACCTGTCAGTGTTAAAATTTCAACGGAAATGAAACTTTCAAAGGCTGTTTGCTTGCAAGTGGTCCTATTTTAAAACAGATCACACGAGCGAAATTATTTCTGCTTTGCAGTCCGCTTTGCACTGACCAGGGTTTTTTTGGGGGGGGGGGTGTTTCAGTTTGTGTGATTCAGATGACTCAACATAGATATTTCAGACTTGCTCTCACGTAAAAGGAACGGTAATCTGGCCTGTCAGGAGCAGCCTACCATTGGACAAAATGTGCCTTTTGACCAAGACTCCAAATACTTATATATACATCAGCCAGTCATGTGCCCATTTCGTAGTTATGAAATGTACTGCTTGAATACCAGGGGGTCAAAAGATGATGAAAATCCAAATCAATGTGAGGTATTGCTTCCAGAATTTTCCACACATAGTCGGTATTCAGCCCCCTTGAGCAGTGCCCGGGCGGAAATCAACAACTTTGCCAAAAAATCTCAACAACTTTCGTGTCCAGAACTTCACTTTATATATATGCACTCCGTATATAAGAAATAAGCATAGAGGAATAAAAGCAAAGTGCAGACCAATGAAGTATTGCTTGTCCCCCCAGTCCGCAACATTTGCTGTTCCATTAGCACGGTGTTACACAGCTGAGCATCCATTGCACTGCCTGGTCTTAGGAAACGACAATGCCATCTGTTGTCATAGAAGCAACAGACGTTTTTATGTGAGCGATATGCAAGGAGTATTATCGTCTGGCCACATTCCAGTGCTTTGGATTGAGTAATACAGGAGGCTTAAAAGCCACTGAATGGCTGCCAAGGAACCAGATCTACAGCTTTTCAAATATTTGCCCAAAGATTTTGTGTGTGCGCACTCTCGCGCTCATATATTGCATTTACAAATCACCCTTCCTCCAGGAAAAGTCCAGGACAAAGCACAATGAAAAATAAAATAACAAGATACATCAGTCAGTCAGTCAGTCAGTAATAAATACTCACCCATCCATGTATCCATAAATAATTATTTTTAAAAAACACAGAGCAATAGATAGATGGTGATGCTCACGTTGCCCTCTTGACTCTTTAGTACCTATAAAATCACGAAACCATTAAAAATGCAGAGATCACTTGCATCTGCATCTTCCCCACCACACTCTGTCAAAAATTTAGATTTTAAACTGTTTTAAACGGGCTTTTCCCATATGTGAAGCATCGCGTATGCTGGGATGGTTGGACTCCAGCTCCCATGATCCCTAACTCATTGGCCATGCTGACTGGGGTTGATGGGAACTGGGGCCCAACAATCTCTGTAGGACCACAAGCCTTGCCATACTTCATGTATGCTGATGACACCGTTTAAAATAATGATGATCATAAAAATACAAATAATGGAGGAGGAGGAGAAGTGGACAGCCTGTAAGAGAACGCAATTGCCTTTAGCACAGGCTATGCTGTGCTTGAAAAGGAATTTTTAAAATCAGGACAGATTCTTTCAAATCAATCATATATATTCATATAGAGAGTGTGTGTATCTTCTTGTCTGTTTTCTAAAACCCATAATTAACTCCGCGGTTAAGGTAAGCACATCCGCAGGAACAAACAGTTGCCAAGACCCCCACTACCTGAACGGAAAAGAAATCTAGGTGCCTCAGACTTACTCGTTGCTTTATGGGCGCTTTATGACTTCCATAAAATAGATTTCCATATGAATCACTGATAGGACCTGGAATATTGACCCCCAAGTTGATAACGATCAGTTTATACAGCTGCTATTGCCATCAATGGCTTTGGTAGGGTGGGAGGTTTATGTCTGGCAAACATTTGCTCTCTCAAAGGGGCAGGACATTGGATTGGAAGGAGATCATCAATGCTGGAGCGCATATCTTTTCATCCATTCCTTTGCCACCCATGCCCAGTGACGAGCTTTTACAAGAGTGCAAATTTTCTCCTCGCCTTCTTAAATTAAGTAATGCGCTCTAAATAACTGAGCAAATTGCAAATCTTTTGGCTGTGCAGATCCAGCGGAAAGTGTGTGTGTGTGTCGTGTGAAGTAAAGAGCTTAGCCAAAAGTCCTCTAATTCGTATAGTTTGGACTGAAGGCTGCCCTAGGGAAGGGCCAACTCACTGGTAGATCACCCCCTTTGCATGCAGAACATCCCCGGTTCAATCCTTGGCATCTCCAGGTAGGACTAAGGATAAACTCCCTCTCTGAAATCCTGGATAGTTGCTGCCAGTCAGTGTAGACAATACTGACCTAGAGGAATTAACCATCTAAGTATATTTTACCTGTCTTGTCACGGAATTTTGCAGGATGGCAAAGAACTGGGCAAAGGAGCAACCTCACACCAAGTTCAACCCTGGGATGGTGGTGGACCCAGAAAACTGAACGCAGCTATCCAACCACACATCATGTTCTTCCAGATACTTCATAGCCATCTCCGGGGATGTGGGTGGCGCTGTGGTCTAAAGCACTGAGCTTCTTGGGCTTGCCGATCAGAAGGTCGGCGGTTTGAATCCCCGCGACGGGGTGAGCTCCCGTTGCTCTGTCCCAGCTTCTACCAGTTCGAAAGCACACAAGCAGCGACACAGAGATTTACTGAGCCCCTGGTAAGCTGCCACACATGAGTGGTGGCCTGTATTTTGGGTCACAAGTTATGCTGCCCTGTTTCAAGGTATCGTCTTCCAAGCAAGGAGCAGGGCTGCCTAGCGGGCAAGAACCATTGCTGAGAAAGGATTGGGTTCCTTTGAGCCAACTCTTAAGGTAGATTCAAGCCGTTATTTCCCCCTGCAACACAGATGACAAACCAGTAACCTCCCAGACAATGTCAGACTCCGACTCCTATGGGCCCCAGCCAGCATGGCCAATGGTCAGGCAGGATGGGAGTTGTAGTCCAACAAGATCTAGAGAACTACGTTTCATATTCCTATGATACAAGGGAAGTCCTAAGCATTCCTCAGAAGCAGGTCCTGTCAATCATTGCCATCATCATCGTCATTTATTATCTATACCCCACCCCAAATATGGCTGGGTTTCCCCAGCTACTCTGGGTGGCTCCCAACATAATAATAATGCAATAAAACATCAAACATTAAAAACTTCCCTAAACAGGGCTGCCTTGAGATGTCTTCTAAAAGTCAGATAGTTGTTAATTTCCTTGACATCTGATGGGAGGGCCTTCCACAGGGTGGGCGCCACCACTGAGAAGGCCCTCTGCCTGGTTCCCTGTAACTTCACTTCTCGCAGGGAAGGAACCGCCAGAAGGCCCTCAGAGCTGGACCTCAGTGTAATAATGAATGTAATAATGAATGTAAAAGGAGTCTGCTACCTTTGCAAGGGCACAGGTGGAGCTAAACTCCTAAGGAGGTCACTGGAGGCTTGCTGGTGTGTTTTAAGTTATTTTAAATACAGCTTGAGCATAACTAGAGGCACAACTTAAACACTCCAACAGGAAGCCAAAGCACAGGAACAAGAAACATAGGAACTGCTCCCACATCAGGGAGACAAAGAGCACCCTTAGGTGCTTACAGAGAACACACTTGGCTCTCTGTGTTTCTCTCAGTCTCCAAACTCAAACCGCAGCCTGTTGATCTTTCTACAACAGGCCGAGGGCGGGTGGGATGAATCCAGAGAGGTCATCTCTTCTGTCACCCAACCTTCTTGGGCCATCTTAGTTCCCCTGGAGATGCATTATCAAGTCTCAGGTAACTTCTGGAGAGCTGAGCATGAATCCTGATTTGTATGCACAAAGAGTGTGTGATTTATTGAGCATTTGCTCTGATTGGTTTTCCTAGCACTTCAAGCAACTTTCAACCCACACGTTCTTGTGCATTTTCCCATCACATTCCTTATCGTTAAAAAACAAAAAACACTCAAACATAGTGACAGTCTCGGAGTATCTTAAGGGTCTGGCCAAGGAATTGCCTCGGGGCAACCCACACTCCTGGCAGCCACCTGGGATAATTGATTTTAGGAGCAGAACTGGAAAGCAAATCAAGTTTTCTTGTTTATTCCTATGCAATGAAAGGACAAGCAGGGTTAGGATTCTGTGCTCAGGATCAAGAAACGTGCACCAAGAAATGGACAGAATCTGGGCTGGTGAGAGAATTAGAGTTTCTGCTGGTAGCTCTGCACTTTGAAAATAGTATTGATTCACAATTTACGGGCATTATGAAGTGTCATTTGTCACGAGCTACTTCAAGCCCCTGTGAGAAAAGCAGGATACAAATGTTCTGAAAATGAACTGCTTTTCACACCTACACTCTACCCTTCAGTTCCCATTTATGACCATGCTGTGTCCGGGGTAGAAATAAGACTCTGCTTTTAATTGCATGAAACTGGAAAAAAATGTGTTTAAAACATACACACTGGAATCATGGAGAAGGATTATGACAAAACACAGGGATCTGGGAAGCTAAATAGGTCTGTTTATGCAATAAAAGCTAGCCAGGTGTGTGCATGACATTTTTTCTCTCTTAGATCAAAGAAAATGTTCTTCCCTTTAATGAAAGCCAAATAAACTACCCATATGCCAGCCTCAGACATTTTTACTTTACTGCAGCTGCCTAGCTAAAATCTGGGCTGTCAGGTGAAAAACTTGGATCCTAGGGTTGTGTTGGGTTTCTTACATATGTTTCTTACATCCAGTGCAATCCTGTGCGTGCCTACTCAGAAGTAAGCCTGTTAAGGGTGTGTATAGGATTGAGACAGTTGTAGAAATGTGCCACAGCTGTTTACTTTTTAAAAAAATTTCTATTAAAGATTTTCTTGATTTACAAAGGTAGTGCAATGTCTCTCTCGTATTTTTCCGTATAACATTTTTACAAATCAGTTTTTGTTGTTGAGACATTAGGAAGAAAGGGGGAGAGAGGTGGGGATGGGGGGATAGGTGGGGTGGGGTGACGATGTTTCTATTTTACTTAATATGAGTAGGGTTTGGTGTCAGCGTTGTTGTGTAGGTTCTCTGTTGTTCGCTTGTGCTCCATTGGCGGTGAGAGAGGTCGGGGTTGGCGTAGGGTGTGATTGTTCATTTGTGGTTGGCTGTGGTTATCTTTGGTTTCCTGTGTGGGTGGGTGTTTTGGATCAGGTTAACCATATTGATTTGTATGCTGCGGTAGATTTGTGTCATTGTCTTGTTGGGCTGTGTGTGTGATGAAGGGGAACCATACCGGGTGAAGGTGTCTTCTTTTCCACAGTTTTAATACGTATATTTTCTACTTACCTTCATCGTTCTAGTGTATTTGAACTTCCCATCCCCATCCCTTCCCAGCTTCCCAATTCCTCCTTGTCCCACTTTTTCCCTCTTTCTTTCAATTTAGTATCTAATTGTTTGTAATTGCTGCTCACATTTCTAATTCTACTTATGTTTATCAGACTTTATACTTCTTCAGATAATCCATAAATGGTTTCCACTCCTCCCTTAGCAATGCTCCCTCTTGATCCCTAATTTATTATTATTATATTATTATTATTATTATTATTATATTTTATTATTATTATATTATTATTATTTATGCCATACTTGCCAGCTCTATGCATTTTGTCCATTTGTTTTGCCATTGCTTCTTAGTGGAATTTCTTGATCTTTCCACCTTTGTGCACAAATGATTGTTGCTGCTGTTGTCACCTATAGGATAAAGATTAAGTACCTCTTGGGAATATCAGAGTTTGTTATACCTAAAGGAAGGCCTGGGGGTTGGGGTTGGGAAAGGTCATCTTAAATCTTGTACTGTAGCTGTTTGCCATTCACTTCTGCAGGATACAAAACTGACAACAACAGGCTCACTCTGCCTACAACAGAGGAGGACTGTGTAAAAGGGTAAAAGAGTATTGGAAATAATTTATAATGAATTGAAAAAAAATGTTTAAAAGCACCTTTCAAAAAAAAAAAAAACCAGAGTCCTTTTCGTTGGGGATAATTCAGATGGAAATTTCCAGGTGTCAAAAAAGGTTATTTATGTATGCCACTACGGAGGCCTGTGTTTTGTTAGCCCAAAATGGAAAACGAGCGAGATCCCAACCAAAGAAGAATGCAACTTAAACTGATGGAATATGCACAGCTTGCAGATCTAACTTATAGAATAAGAGAACAAGAAGAACATTCGTTTAAAGAAGATTGGAAAATGTTTATTGAATATATGGGGGTAAGTAGTGTACACTTGAAAACTTTGGCAGCAATAAGATAAATGCAACAGTGTAATAAGTTTTGATGGAAGTAATAATGGAATACTGAATGGTTTAGTTTAAATAAAATATGCAGGGATTTATGCTATGCAAAAGGAACCATGGAAAGAGAAGAAGGAAAGTCATTGATATTTTAAGGTTGTTTAAATGAATATTCTAAATTGTAAAACAGAAAATGTAATAATGTGTATGTAGTAGGTAGGTAGGTAGGTATATGGTTTTTTTAAAGTAATTTTTATTCATTTTTCAACAACATCAAGAGAAAATCGTACATACCAAAGAATCATACATACAAAGAAAAAAAAGAACAAAAATGGGAACATGCTTACAGTTATTCATACTGACATTTAGTCAAAACATACTAACAATTTTGTATGTATGTATATGTTGTCTTATGCAAAGACAGATTTTGCAGAAACCCATGTAAGGTGACCAGATGTAGCAGAGAACAGATACCCCTGTATCTTTAATACAGGGGTGGGGTACCAGTGGCCATCGCACTGCAGCTCCTATCATGCCTGGTCACTGACCATCGGCCAGATGTTGATGGGAGTTGGAGTCCAATAACATCTCGAAAGCCACAGGTACTCCATCCCTACTGGTTGGACACAGATGAATGGTGGGCGGAACCAGCTGGGGAACCCCCAAGGGCAGAAGACTCAGAGTGGTGGTGGATGAGTCTGTGGCAGAGCGGAGTCCAGAATCAGAGGCAGAAGCTGAGACAGAGATGAGTCTGGCTGGTGAAGAGGCACAGGTGTCTTGGCCCAGTATACCTGAAGGAGCATTTCTTGGGAATTCCATTCCTCCCAAGCTGCAGATGTGTGGGATTTGTACATGTCACATGTGTGTTCACATTCCAGCACTGATTGTTGGAGTCTTGTGAGAGGAAATTGATATACAGTATGCTGTTTCCGCTCTGTATAGCTTTTGCTTTTGCAGTCTTCTCTCTGAGAGCAAGAAGGAGAGAAGACATGTTCCCTTTTGTTCTGAACTGTAAATAATAAAGTAGCTTTAGTGCCCCCACCTCAGGCCTGGTTTCTGCTGATGTTTTGTTTACTCTGCTAATGTGTACTCACTGTTGGAAGACATGGGTCATGGAGTCCAGTCGGGAAGGAGACGGATGATTTTTCCTGACGGCATGCAGGAGAGAGAACCGGGCAGGCAGCGTAATGGCAATTGGCTGGACACCCACCCTCCGGTTTGGACAGTTTCCCGACAGCGTTCCACCCCCATCATTCAGCCCAGACACTAAGGTCCAGCTCTGAGGGCCTTCTGGCAGTTCCTTCACTGCGAGAAGTGAGGTTACAGGGAACCAGGCAGAGGGCCTTCTTCTCGGTGGTGGCGCCTGCCCTGTGGAAAGCCCTCCCATCAGATGTCAAGGCAGTCCTGTTTAGGGAAGTTTTTAATGTATGATGTTTTATTGTGTTTTTAATATTCTGTTGGGAGCCGCCCAGATTGGTGGGGGAAACCCAGCCAGATGGGTGGGGTATCAATAAATTATTATTATTATTATTATTATTATTATTATTATTTTATTATTATATCATCATCATCATCCTGCAACAAGCTCCCCTCCGTGCTGGTCTCCCAGGGCCAGCAGAGGCATAAAGAGGGCGGAGGAGATGTTAGCTTCCTACAGGCACAGTCTCAGATTGCTTGAGGGGGAAACCCTGGAGAAGAAGGGACTTAGGCAACTGTGGGGAGGCGGGGACCTTCGGTCTCAGCAACTGCTTCATGGAAGCAAGACCTGTCAGAGATGAGTCGCTTTGCTCACCAGGCCTGATGCTCCTGTGCACATCCTGCTTTTGCTAATAAAGAGTTAACTCAGATTTGTTCAGTGTGATTTACTGCTGGCTCGCTCCTGTCAGGTAGACCTAAATCTTCCTCAGAACCCTTAAAGGGGTGGGGTGGAGTGAAATGGCTTGCAATTGTCCATTTTTGTAAGGTGATTGACATGCAGGGAAGAATTCAGCTCAATTCTTGAGTGAGAAGGAGGAGATCCACTTGTGAGACCATATGAATGGGAAATTTCCCTTTTTTTAAAATTGTAAGAGAAGGAGAAGCTGAGCCAAAGCAAAGATGTGGCAGAGTCTGTGGTGTTGTGTAAGTGCTACAACACCACAGACCCTGCGAAGGGCAACGTCCAGTAAGGAAACAAGAGCTGAGGTCATGGCTGAAGTAAATCAAAAGTGTGATGTGCTACAAAACCAAAAGCAAGGTGTCACGTGACTCACCCCTGCTGTGAGGTTTTGGCTCCTCTTTAAGAACTGTTTTCATATGAGAGTGCTTTGACATTTTTCTCTCCTTTCATTTTTGTTTAAAGCCACTCATAATTTATTGCTGCAATATATCACGTTTGCCGCTACAGGTTTACTTATTTATTTCAAAACAGGGGCTTTCAGCTTTCCAGTGGATTCTATGCTGTCGGAAAGAAAAAGGAAAAAGAAAAAAGAAAAAGCACCATCGCGGGGGAGAAACCAGTAACTCGGTTGTTCATAGGTTTAATTTTTAGCCATGCATAGGGAAGAAATTAAGGGACGTGGGTGGCTCTGTGGGTTAAACTACAGAGCCTAGGGCTTGCTGATCAGAAGGTCGCGGTTCGAATCCCCACGACAGGATGAGCTCCCGTTGCTTGGTCTCTGCTCCTGCCAACCTAGCAGTTCAAAAGTACATCAACGTGCAAGTAGATAAATAGGTACCGCTCCGGCAGGAAGGTAAACGGCGTTTCCGTGCGCTGCTCTGGTTTCACCAGAAGCGGCTTTGTCATGCTGGCCACATGACCCGGAAGCTGTATGCCAGCTCCCTCGGCCCAGTAACACGAGATGAGCACCGCAACCCCAGAGTTGGACACGACTGGACCTAATAGTCAGGGGTCCCTTTACCTTTTAGGGAAGAATTAATAAATTTTATTGCACATAACCAAAGGCCTTTGAAAAGGAAAAAAAAAAAAAAAAAACCTCACATCTCGTTCATACATAATCTCTTTAGCCATTAGCAGGGCCTTTACAATATCTGTAAGATCCATCATAATTAAAACCCGTATGCAGTGCATAGTGCACCAATATATCAATTCATTAAAACCATTAAAAGGTTTTCCTTAAGAAACCAAAACATTCCATGTAGTTTACTAGCTGCTATGGCAAACAGTGCACCTTATCAGTAATGTACCATCTTTTATCTATTAACTATTCTATTGCGGTATCTTGTGGCATCTTAACCAAGTAACTGTACAAGAATAGCCGATCAGATTGTCCCTTGGTTCAGTACATGAAGGGCAAAACAATAAGTAATGGAAATATCTTCATATCCAGCACACATTTTTGCTCCTACTGTGGTATTCCTCTGTACAGCTCCAAAAAAAAAACACCTGTGAAAGCATTACTTGGAAGTTAGAACCAAGAGACTGGTGCAAAATCTTAACTGCTCTGGAGACACCTTGGTTGGACCTTGAGCTTTCCAATAGTACAATGCTAAGGTCCTGCACGAGAATGGGATTTGAATTTTTATATGTCTTTAATTGAGCAAATCTCCAGGGGGACTCTTTCAAGGAGATTATCATTGCCGTCTAAAGGGGAGAGACCCAATGCTTATCAGGTTTTGTTTTGGAAGTTGTACTGCTTTTCATCTTGGATTACGGATATTTAAAGCAGGATCGTGACTGTCATCTAGCAATCCAAGCTATGGTCCAGGTAGCTTTAAGAGATCAGAGGAGCATCTGTCCAATACTGATTAAGACTGTTTGTGACTAGAATTACCTGCAACTGAGCCAAGACCAGCTCATGATGGCAGCCATCTCATCTGCCCACAAGGGAGGAAAATCCTGCTCTCCCTTTAACTACTGGGTCTTCTCCTTTCTCTTCCCAGTACAATTATGCTGAGCACGTTACTCTAGATTCAGGAATAGCAGGATCACAACTGGTAGCACAGTCCAATGGGACTTAGCACAGCGGTGCGGCACAAATCCCACAGTGCTTTCCACCCTTCCAGTTTGCACAACCAGCAGTAGAGAGAGTTTCCACCCGAAATAACTTTTAAATCTGATTTCCCATGAAGTTGGAGAGCTAAAATGATGTCAGAGATGTTACTAGGAGCAAACTCCAACCTTGGCAAGAGGTCTTTCCACCTGCAGAGCCTTTTTAAGAGGAGAAGCATTCAGCCACTTCGTGCCTCCCCAGCATTCCAAAGTGGTATGGTCCTGTGGTGACTGTACATGCGATTCTGGTGATTGGTTAAATTGGTTCATGCTATGTTGTTGTTGTTGTGTTGTTGTTGTTGTTGTTGTTCTAATAGGAAAGTGTATTGGTCAAGGTGTGCTGATCCAATTACAATTCCTTTGGATATAAAATTGTTGGCATCTGTCGCCTGAGAGACAATAGATGAAGAAGGGGAGGAGGAGGAGGAGGAGGAGTTTGGATTTGATATCCCGCTTTATCACTACCGAAGGAGTCTCAAAGCAGCAACATTTCCTTTCCCTTCCTCCCCCACAACAAACACTCTGTGAGGTGAGTGGGCTGAGAGACTTCAAAGAAGTGTGACTAGCCCAAGGTCACCCAGCAGCTGCACTGTGGAGGAGCGGAGGCACGAACCCGGTTCACCAGATTACGAGTCTACTGCTCTTAACCACTACACCACACTGGCTAAGTGAAGACAAACTGCTGTGTTAGCAGCCCAAAGTGACCTCTCTGGGGCACAAGCATGGGCAGTGTGTATGGAGGTCCTGGACTGCCCAGATGACAAGACTCCCCAAACCCAAATAAAATAATGAACTGCAGTTACATACCCTTCAACATTTCTCCAATGAAAATAGGGACTCTTATTCCATAATAGTAATTTCATTATTTATACCCCGCCCATCTGACTGGGTTGCCCCCCACTTTGGGGCAGCTTCCAACATATATAAATACATCATAGAACTTTAAATACTAAGAACTTCCCTGTACAGGGCTGCCTTCAGATGTCTTCTAAAGGTTTATAGTTACTTACCTCCTTGGCTCGGGGGTCGCATAACTCCACACACTCCGACATTTCTCCGATGAAAATAGGGAGTCCTAAGGAAAATCAGGACATTCCCGGATCAAATCAGAAACCAGGACAGCTTCTGTAAATCTGGGACTGTCCCTGGAAAATAGGGGCACTTGGAGGGTCTGCAGTTACTCAATTTGACCATGCTTGGGGTCACTTCCAACCCTACACTTTTATGATTCTATGCTTCTAAGACTGGAAGGAGAGTAGATGCTACTACTTCTTCCTCGAGCTTACCCTCCATAAGAATCAGCGTACTGGCTGAATTGCTTCGTATGGGTTTCACTTTCGCAAATAAACCCCATGTTAACAGAAAACACAGGACAGTAAAGCCTTGCTCAATAAAACATGAGACTTGGCCATGCTCTTCTGCGTCTCAGGATGTGTTATAGCTAATTCATTTTTAATCAAGCCTCTTTTCCTAGCCCATATCTCCAGTTACATTTCTTTCCTGCAGAATGCACCCTTATCCACACCAATAAAAAGTGCCTCCAACTGAGCAATTTATTTTTCCACATTATTTTTATGGGGTTTCAGTAAAACAGGAGAAATCCTATGAGTAAGCATATGGGTTTGTTAGGGTTGCCATACGTCCTGAATCTCCTGGACATGCCCAGGATTCAGCCATCGGGAACTGTGTCCGGGCGGAAATGTCCAGGAAAGTCCTCAAACACTTTTTATCTGGATTTTCATTTTCTGAAATATGGCACCCATAGTTTGTATATAGCCTGTTTTCGAAATGTTTATGGTTATGATGTCCAGATTTCCCTTTTAGGTGTGGTCAGAGTCTGTCTGTGTGTTGCAAGATGTAGGATCTGAAGTGCCACCCCAATTGCATAGATGTGTTCTTTTTCTGGAGATACTAAAGGAGCATTTAAACCAATTTAATAATTCCTTGGTCTTGGGCTGGTGAAGTTGGCTGCCCCTTTTTCTCCCCCGGAAAGCTAAGCGAGGAAGTTGGAGAGGGATGTTTTTCCCACTTTCTCTGTCAGCTCTGTGGTGCTTTCCGCCACACAGATTAACTCTACTGGACCCGACTTTCACCTGATCCATTGTGGAGGGAAATAAAACTGTACGTGTGCACTGTCCCTCTTCCATCTCTGGTATGTGGTGGGAAGGCTGTTTCACACAAGGGATTGGCAAATGCGTACATTTGGTTTCTCTCAATTCCTTATATTCAAATCTCCGATTCTCCACATATGTTTGAGATTATTTTTTGTAAAGTCCTCGTGAGAATTCATCAGCATTTTGGCAAGGCGATTCCCCCTAATATCAGGCGGGGGGGGGTTTTTTTTTGCTATCTTCACTGCTAAAGTATTTCCATGCATGAGTATACCTGAGTATATGCATTTTGTACATTTTCCTAGAGAAGTGGGACTGAACTACTCTGGCAATCGTAGCTCTGTTAGAATTGCGGTCTACTGACTAATCTCAGCATCCCTAACAAAAACTATGAGCCTCAGGATTGTTTGGGGGAAAGCCATGGCTGTTCAGAGTGGTATGAAGAAGAAGAAGAAGAAGAAGAAGAGAAGAAGAAGAAGAAGAAGAAGAAGAAGAAGAAGAGAAGAAGAAGAAGAGAAGAAGAGAAGAAAAGAAGAAGAAGAGAAGAAGAGAAGAAGAGAAGAGTTTGGATTTGATATCCCGTTTTCACTACCCGAAGGAGTATGATGATACTGCTTTAAACAGATAGTGCAGGTGGGACCTTTGTGACACAGCTCTCCAAGCAAATAATGTGTACAAAAATGGGCATATTAGGGGGGAATGTGCATAAAAACACACATATTAGTGAAAATACGTACAAGAATGCATTATGTTAGTGGCAGGTGCTTGCAAAACTGTGTATTTAGGAGGCATATACACTACAAATTGAGAAATCTTTGTGAGGACTTCTTTTGAAACAATAATAATAAACCACCAACTGAGGTGGAAATGTGAAGAACTGAGCATAATACTGGGAAAATGAGAAACCGCGAGAGGCCAAAATTGACAGATTCATTCAGCTCTAGCTGCCTACTACCTTCTCAGTTGACAAGCTTATATATAGGGAAGTCAGCTGAGAATTGGCACCCGAAATCTCTAGGGTGCCGTGCTGTTCTTAAATCAAGCCACTGGACTGAAGGTTTCCTGGCTTCTCAGTTCATTATATTCCTGATAGGCCAGAATCTTGCCTGATGGCAGGGGATTGAAGAGTTCTTAAGAATATTTTCCTTTTCTTTGTTTTTCACTTATTTTAATTTCACAATCCCAGTCCTGCAAAAATATTGCAGCTCCATAGTCACTATAGATCTATACAGTCTTTTTTTTTCTTTAAAAAATGTTTAGGGGTACTCTCATTTTCCTACTCATATTGAAATACTGCCCTCAATGAGGCCAAACTAGATTCACAAAATGTTTAGGGGTATGCGTACCCCTGCGTACCCCGCCCCCCAGAAAAAAGCACTGGATCTGTACCAAACCAAAACGGTCAGCCACTTTTCTTCAGGCTAGATGTATAAGACCAATTTTTAACAATATATCAGTGTCGAAGCAATGATTCTTCAACATCAACTTTGTTGGACGGTTCATGTTGTGTGGATGCCTGATTATTGTCTGCCAAAGCAACTACTCTCTTCCTAACTTAAAACACAGGCAAACTAATGCCAGTGTACTGGAAGAAACAAAGATCACCAGTGTCGAAGCGATCATTCTTCAAGATCAACTTCGTTGGACTGGTCATGTGTGATGGTAACATGAAGGTGCTGGGGATGAAATAGTTAAACCAGGTTACCAATCAGAACCCAGAGGGGGTGGAGTCAGAGTGACAGTTTGGCGGTTGAGATAGAGAGGTGGTTAGTTGTGGGAGTGGGTTGGAATTGGGAGGTTGGTTGGAGTGGGAGTGAGTTAGGAAAGAGTGTGCGTAGGTGAAGTTGGTGTAACAGGAAACTGAGTCAAGACCAGTTAGGAGAACAGAAGACAAGTAAATAGCTGAGGGTGGTTAAGTGAGGGAGAGCCGTAGAAGGAGTTATAGGTCTGGAAAGACACCCATGTGTGACATTGTCCGCAATCGTTTATGAAACCACCTGCTTGTTATTCTGTAGTAAATAAACATAAGTTTTGATGTTGCAATTTAACCCTGACTGGACTCAATAGATTTACCAGGTAGGGCCTGGTTGGTGGCAACGAAGAGAGAGCATGGTGGCACAGGGATCAATCGACTGGTGAAATGTCCGGGGACCCTGTGTGCGATCGCCACATCATGTTGTTCGGATGCCTGATTATTCTCTTCCAAAGCAACTACTCTCTTCCTAACTTAAAAATGGAAAGCATAATGCTGGTGGTCAAAAAGATCTCTCAAGGCAAATCTTAAAAATGTAGTATAAACACCAACAACTGGGAAACACTGGCCTGCAAGTGCTCCTATTGGAGAACAGCCTTTACCAAAGGTGTCATGGGCTTTGAAGACGCTCAAACTCAGGACGAAAGGGAGAAACATGCTAAGAGGAAGGCACGTTTGGCAAACCCTCACCATGATCAACTCCTGCCTGGAAACCTATGTCCGCATGTGGAAGGACGTGTGGATCCAGAATTGGCCTCCACAGTCCCTTACAGACTCACTGTTAAGACCATGTTCATGGAAGACAATCTTACTCGGCTACGAGTGATCGCCAAAGAAGAAAGTGTATCATTAAAAATATTCAGTAACATTAACTTTGAATGACAAACAAGGGTTTCTTTGGTGACGTTTATAATTTCTGTCAAAATTAAATTCCAAAAATCTTGCACCAACTGACATTCCCAGCAGAAATGATAACATTTATTAGCTTATTAATTGTGTTATCTCTCGAGTGTCTTACTCTAGCCACTAGATGGCCCTCTTGTCTTGTTATCTAGATAAAAAGCCTGTTGCTAAAAGCTTGATCAGCCCTCAACCTGATACAGTATTTTCCAACCATCTCTACTTTTCCAAACAACTCTAATTATGTCTTAATTATGCTGGAGTGCAGTTAGCTAAGCACAACAATATTACAAGGGCTTTCTTTGGTCAGTTAATTGCTTGTGTACCATCCATCTGTCTGGGACATTTTGTCTAATCTACCAATTTATTTACATGTGAGATCTCTCGTGGATTTTCCAGGAGAAGAAAAGAGCTCGGTTGCCTGCCTGTGTTCTTGCACATCATAGCAGCAACTTTCACAGCAAACAATTTTGTGATATGGAACGGCTCTCAAAGATGTATGTGTTAGGCAGAATTTTGCTTCTACAGAGATGAACGAATAGCTTTTGTTATGTTCGAGCATGTGTTTTGAGTCCTTTGAGGTCAAATTTTATTAATTTGAAAATGCATGGTCATATGATTTCTCAAAGCAGGAAATGACACCCCCACACACAAATGCAACTGAAAACGACTAGCCCATAATAAAATGCCAATAAATAAAACTGCAGCTTATCTCTAAGCCAGAAGCCCCTTTCATATGATCACCCCTTGTGCAATCAAAGTTGCTTGTAAGGAGAGATTGGGGTCATGCTCAATGGTGCCCCCCGCCGCGCGCCCTCCTCCAACACCCATGGATTAAGAGGGAAGATCTGAAACAGGGAGTCTGCCTCATCACACAAATTTCCACCCTTAGTTGAGTACGGGGGGAGGGCTGTTTTATTTTAGGTTTTTTTTTGGCAAAGTTGTTGAGTTGCTTTTGTTGTTGTTGGTTTTTAGTTTTGCCATAAATTGTTGAGCTTTCCCCCCCAAAATCGCAAAGTTTTTGAGCTATTTCTGAGGAGAATCAGCAAAAGTGACACTGCCGACATGGGCTGCGATACATCCTGGACATTTAGTAGAAACTGCTTGCGACTGAAGCATTCTGGATGTGTCTGGGAAATTCTGGATGTATGGCAACCCTAAGCTCCGCATTGTATTGTACCAGTTACAGGTAGGTAGCCATGTTGGTCTGCCATAGTCAAAACAAAGATATGATATGCACACGAAAGCTCATACCAAGAACAAACTTAGTTGGTCTCTAAGGTGCTACTGCAAGGATTTTTTTTATTATTATTGTATTGTACGACATTCACCATGATCAGGCAGAGTAGCTCCACCTTTGGGGTTGTATCCAATGTTACTTCAGCTCAGGGTTCAACCACACTTCTGGTTGTCCTGCGATTTGTAGGCACAAGTCTGAGAGATTTATTTGTTTTTTACCTCCTGCCACTTTCCCCGGGAAAACTTGCTGTCTTACCGTTGAATCGGAACAAACTTGAATCGGATTTTCTGTGGGTTGACCTTATTCCAATTCAGCGGTAAATGGTGGCTTTTCCTGGGTAAAGCAATGGGGCAAAAGGAAAACCTCTCAAACCCATGCCTAGAAGTCACGAACCAAACGGATGAAATCGCGGGACAAAGGGAAGTATGGATGTAACAGGAATAAACAAAAGAAAGGAGATTCTGACTAAACATCAAGAAGAGCTGTGAACTGCCCTGAGTCCTCTGTGTATAGGGAAGTATATAAAATCAATATTATGATTATTATTATTATTATTATTATTATTTTCTGGCAGTAAGACCTGTTCAATGGTGGAATGGTCTCCCTCAGGAAGTTGTAAACCCTCCTTCCTTGGAGGGTTTTAAGCATGGGTTGGATAGTCATCTGTCATGAATGCTTTAGTTGAGATTCCTGCATTGCAGGGGGTTGGATTAGATGACCCTTGAGGGTCCCTTCCAACTCTACAATTCCATGAGTCTATGGATGAAATTAATAGGCCTAAGTTAGCTCCGTCCATTTATTTGGATGAGTCCTGAGTATAAATAACATTGAATACCACTGATAAAGTGGTATTACTTGTGGATTATGTTTTCTGTTTCTTGCTCAATGTTAAAGGTTGAACAGAATAATTTCCCTCAGAACAGTGCTCAAATTCACACCTTTCTTTCAGGGGCCGTTTCTGCCTGCAGTGGTTTAACCACCTCACTGTTGCCTGAGGAGCTGTTTCTGCTGAACAGAGGCTACCAACTCAGGAGGGAACGCAGGCTTTCAACGTTCCCTCTCACGTGGTAACGCTTCGGCTTCGCACGAAAACTTTACAGTTCCTTGCCATATGTAGTTTCCCCCGTGTGAAACCAAAGTCATGAATCTGAGTGTGTGGCTTTTTACTGCTGCAGAAATGAATGTGTAGCAGCCCTGCATTATCACCAAAGAACCTGAAATGCTGACCTGGTTACGTGTTTCGGGAGCCGAATGGAGCCAACAAAACGTTCCGACATGAACACAGTTTTGCCATATCGGGCAGCTCCCTCAGCGGGGGACATTTGTGCGATACCTCTGGAATTGCAAAGATGCTGAAAGGACAGTATCTCCTCATCTTAAAGTCAGTCATTTTGTTGTTGTTCTTGCAGTTGTTAGTGCCAGGGACTGGCAGGGCTCCAAAGAGTGTGTGGTGGATGCAGGGGTCCCCCAGGAGAGGGGACCAGTGATTTATGGGGTGTCATGCCACCTGCATGGGAGGAGGAGGGAGAGTCAGGGCAGTCCGAAGCAGAGGAAGGCAGGAGAGGCAGGCAGGATGTGGCGAAGGAAGACAAAACAGTTCAGCCGAGGGATGGATGGATCAGTAGATTCCCCACCTTCCCCTGCCCCACTGTCTCCTAGAATGAGGAGGGCTTGAAAAGAGCAGAGCAGAGATGACTTTCATGGAGGAGGAGGTCTCAGGTTGTAGGCACGCAAGCCCCAGAGAACTGTAACTTTAAGAACAGGTTCCCAATTTGCTTTCCCCCGCTCCTTCCCCATCTTTTTTTTCCTTTTGTGGCATGTCTTTTAGACTGTAAGCCAAAGAGCAGGGCACGTATTATTATTATTATTATTATTATTATTATTATTATTATTATTATTATTTAGTATTTATACCCCGCCCATCTGGCTGGGTTTCCCCAGCCACTCTGGGCGGTTTCCAACAGAATGTTAAAATACAACAATCTATTAAACATTAAAAGCTTCCCTAAACACGGCTGCTTTCAGATATCTTCTAAAAGTCTGGTAGTTGTTTTTCTCTTTGACATCTGATGGGAGGGCTTTCCACTGGGTGGGTGCCACTACCGAGAAGGCCTGGTTTCCTGTAGCTTCGCTTTTTGCAGTGAGGGAACTGCCAGAAGGCCCTCGGCGCTGGACCACAGGTTTCTGGGCAGAATGATGGGGGTGGAGACGCTCCTTCAGGTATACTGGACCGAGGCCGTTTAGGGTTTTAAAGGTCAGCACCAACATTATTATTATTATTATTATTATTATTATTATTATTATTAATCTGCAAGTTACTCTGGGAAGTTTTTTGGCTGAAGAGAAGGGGGAAAATTTTTAAATAAATATTCAGGATTGAACGTCCAGATGTTGCATAGCTGCCCAGTACCACACATTTTCACCTCAGCAACTGCAGAAAACAACAATTAGAATAGGTGCTTTATTTCGGCATGAAATCATCTGGATTGCAAAGAGAAATGAGCAGCCCGAGATATCATATGTTAATTGGGCTGCATTAGAGATGCGGCAAAATTTAACGCGCTGCAACTACAAAGGGAAAACACAATGTAATTGTTCATTTTCTGTCTGAAGTTTCACTTGTGCCTCAGTTGCTTTGTAGAACTTGGGACTTGATTTCCTTTCTTCGTGCCATCAGTTGTATTTATAGCAAATGTAATCACAGTTCTGGTTGCGGTCAGTTCCTACATCTGCTGCCATTTAGAAACTATTAATTTTTTAATATTTTTTTTTAATGGAAAAGAAGCAATTTAAATGCATTTCCTAATTGCCTTCCTGTCCTGAACATACAACCAGAAAACTTCTGGCACAGCCTAGAGTATCAGTGTCAAGCTTTTGCATCAGCTGTGGTTAGGCCGCATGGTGGAGTTCTGAAACTCTCCTATGATGTTAGCACTTCAGGAGATGTCCCAGCCTACCAAACTCCTATTTCATATAACCACTGTGCTGGTTCAAAATCTCGAAAGCCCCGATGCCATTTCCTCAGTACAGCCTCAGAGCTGGGAGAGGCACCAATTCTATGAGTCAGTAGCTGTACGAGAGATTCGCTTATATGCATGCAGACTTTGATTATCTTAGTGAGAGGAGGCTATCATGTCCTTACACAGATGATTGATTCAGCTCTCCAGTTCCAGTGTGGTGTAGTGGTTAAGAGTGGTAGACTTGTAATCTGGTGAACCGGGTTTGCGTCTCCGCTCCTCCATATGCAGCTGCTGGGTGACCTTGGGCCAGTCACACTTCTCTGAAGTCTCTCAGCCCCACTCACCTCACAGAGCGTTTGTTGTGGGGGAGGAAGGGGAAGGAGAATGTTAGCCGCTTTGAGACTCCTTCGGGTACTGATAAAGCAGGATATAAAATCCAAACTCTTCTTCTTCTTCTTCTTCTTCTTCTTCTTCTTCTTCTTCTTCTTCTTCTTCTTCTTCTTCCATGGGTTGAGTCATACCGTGGCCATTTCCACCAATCACTTCCAGGAGCACTTAGTGGCAGGGGGTGGGCAGGATCCTGCTGGACTCACATTCACACGACGGCAAACTGGGCAATTCCCATTATTTGCCCAAACGGTTGCTTTATTTAAAAGCCTTCACAATTGCAGCGGATTATGGGTAACAGTCGTGTGGCACGCTGGTTCATAAAGACGTCATCTCCTCAGGAGAACCACCCATACCTCTGAAGAGATTGCAAAGGGACTGTATGGATAGACTGTTCCAGAAATTTGAGGAGAAGCAAAGGGCCACCCCTACCAGTAGACGGAGTGAAGTAGCGACCTTGGGCAACTGATTTAGAGTGTCATGAAATGGCAGCATATTATTCATTGCTTAACTTACTGTTATTGTAATTTTTCACTGCTTTTTTTTACTGTTAAAATGTTTTGCCTCGGGTGGTAAAATAACTGGGTTGGCCTGGGGTGCTATATAAACTTGAGTAAAGGCAGGAGGTGTAATTTACCGCTCAAAATATTGTGAGCGAGTGCTGGAAAGGTCTGCCTCTATGCCAAAGTCTCCCTCCTTTTATTCCTCCGGTCCAATCTGCTTGAGTGAGAGAGACAGCACGATGCACAAATCTGGCAGTTGTGCAAATGTCTACAAAAATCCTGGCAAGACCCACAAGGAAGAAAAGGCACCATCTGATTTTCCTGCAGTTTCCTGATCCGTCTACAGAAACCCTGCAACTTTATCCATAATCTGATAGCAAAAGAGGTCGAAAAGGATATTTTGCAGGGAGGGGAGCTCTCAATTAAAAAATAACCTTTAATCACTTCGTGGAAACCAGGCTGGGTCTTTTTTAATAAAACGTGTTGGAGATTCGCAAGGCAGATTCTGAATCGAACACCCATCCAAACATGGGAATGTAAGCAATCTTTCTTGCATCCGTGAAGCTCATGGCGCTCTCATTGCTTGCATTGAGAGCAGGATCAATTGACATTCATGAGGGGATTTGAATGCCCCCTTTTCTTCCCCCCTGCCGTGGCGAGAACTCTCCATCGCAACTGTGAGTTTCAGAATGAGACGTGAACCTTTTTAACCTCAGCTCCACCCTGTGCTCTGCTGGAAATTGTGGTTCGCTACCAGGCCCGTCCGTGTAGCTAGAAACAGTTTTGCCGTGCAGCAGATACTTCTGAACATATCTGAGTCGCCGTGCTATGTAAAAATGCAAAAATAAAAACGGAGAGCAAGATTACCTTTCAGCTGGGCAGGAGAGGACTTCCCTAGATTAGAGACCATCTTCTTGTCCCATTGCAATGGCATCAAGTGGTATGCTGAGAGTTCACAAAGAGCTGCTTTTATAGTAGCCAATTCACTCTGGTCCATGGGGTCATGAAAAGTCGGACACGACTAAACAATTAAACAACAACAACACAACAACACATGACTAAAATTTTGAATCACTAACACCAATTGTCTTAGGGTCATTTTGGACATTCTCCAGAAATGGCAAGAGAGGAAGCGTAAGTGACTCATGCTTCCAGGAACACATCCAAGTTAGGAGAGATGAGCACCTCTCCCATGCATTCCTCTGACACAGACACATATCCTGCAGAGAATGCACACATCTCTCTCCTTCCAACACAAAGTAGGCGAAGACAAAGCCATCCACAATGGAAAACCTCTGAAGTGGTCCTCAATACTGTGGTACCTCCGGTTACAAACTTAATCCGTTCCGGAGGTCCATTTGTAACCCGAAATCGCTCGTAACATGAGGAGCACTTTCGCTAATGGTACCTCCCACTGCTGCCGCACTACCGGTGCGCTACTTCCATTCACATCCCGGGGCAAAGTTCACAACAAGGGGCACCTACTTCCGGGTTAGCAGAGATCATAACCCGCAACGTTCACAAGGAGGACAGTACATAACACGAGGTTCCACTGTATCTCACAGAGATGCAAAGTGCCCCCATTCAAGCTGAGTAAATCTATGGAAAGGAGCCCTATATCGAACCATATACAGTGGTGCCTCGCAAGACGAAATTAATTCGTTCTGCGAGTGCTGTCGTAAAGCGAATTTTTCGTCTTGCGAAGCACCAACGGGGGAATAGCGGTTTGACAAAAAAAAAATCGCGGAAATTTTTCGTCTTGCAAGGCAAGCCCATAGGAAAATTCGTCTTGCGAGACAGCCTTTCGCTAGCGAATGCCTTTTGTCTAGCGAGTTTTTCGTCTAGCGAGGCATTCGTCTATTGAGCAAAGTCATTTCTTTGACTAAACTGGAATCCATTCAAGGCCAGGCACCAATCTTTTTATATATTATTTCATCGCCTCTTAAGACAGTGCAGGCAACAACATTTTATATTCTGTTTCAGTCAGAGACTTTGAAGCTGAGGAGCTTGCGGAGCAGGCCGGCCTGGACTGATTTATCCTGTCGGTCGGAGTTAGGCCTTTGGTGCAAACGAAATTTCGCTCAGCTCTTTCTGCCTCTTCCATGTAAATGTGAGAAAGCAGCAACCTGCAATCTTTTGTAGAAGTCTTTAAACTCTGAAAATAAGCTTCAGTCCTTCATTACAGAGAGAGAGAGAGAGAGAAGAGAGTGAGAGAGAGAAGAATTGGTAAATGCTGCTGCCAGGATGAAAAGCTTCACCATGCAAGAGGCACACCAACAGACTTCGTACTCCCACCTCCCAGCGGTACAAGGGCACAATTGTAATCGGGTTGCTGCGGTGCGGACACAGCAAAGCAAACACTTCAAAGAATCTCTCTCTCTCTCTCTCTCTCTCTCTCTCTCTCTCTCTCTCTCTCTCTCTCTCTCTCAATCTCTGATTCAGAGATCGGAATTCCAAGAGGATTCTTCTCTTCTGCCAGCACAAGAGAACAGACCTTAATGGTGGCTGGCAAGGAAGAGGTCAGGGTTGGAGAGGACAAAACATATGAAGCAGGGGGGGGGAGAGAAATCACAGAACAGGAAAATGTGAGGGAAGGCGCGCGGGGGGGGGGGAGAGAGAGAGAGAGAGAGAACACCAGAAAAAGCAGAGGGAAGTAGAAAAATAAATGGCAAAGTCGGTAAAGAAAGGAGGAAAGAGGTGGAAACAAAAAAGCAGGAGAAAACCAGAAGACAAGATGATGGGTTGAGGGAATGAACAATTATACCTGCACACTTAGCTTTGCACTAACAGGATGAGCTAATTTCCACACAGGCTGAAAATGTTTCAAGGAGTTGGCCCAGTCTACCCTTTGGCTTATGTGCTGTCATTATCTCTGATCAACGCTCCATTTCCTGGTTGCCTTCATTAAAACGGATGGCCAAGCTACACATTATGTTAGACCCCCATTAAAAAAAAAAAAATCTATCTATCTATCTATCTATCTATCTATCTATCTAATGCTATTTCGGAGCACCTTGGGTTTATTTCTGTTCTCTGCTCTTTTCCTGAAAGCATAATGAAGCAGTTGTAATCACCCAATGACATTTTTTTTAACCTAGAAAAGCTTACCCAACCAACTTGCTCCAAACTTTAAGAAAGTTTACTGAAGCTTTTCTTTATTTCTCTGTCTGTCTGTCTGTCGCTCTGTCTTTCATGAATGTTTTAAAATTCATTTGGAAAATCTTAGTGCTTTTGCAAAAAAAAGCAAAAAGCAAAACAACCACCTGTGTTTCGTCTACTGTTCCTCGAGTAGCATTTCACTGTTTTAAATTGAAGGGGATCTTGTGTTTCAGTCATGTAATATAAGTTGCTTTGAGGACCCCCACCTGTGTCACAAACACATGCCTTCCAAACGTTTCATGACTGAAAGCAGGGCCTTGCTTACAGCATCCTAATTATAATGCTAAGAAACATTGCCCAGCCCGTCCTCATATACCCATTCTTTAGCTTAAAGCAGAGCCGGCCCACCCAGGAGGCAAGGAGCAGTAACCGCCTCAGGCGGCAGGACCCACAGGAGCAGCAGATCAAGCCTCCAAGGAGTGCAGCATTGCCCACTGCGGCTGCTGCGGTGCCACCAATGGTTACGCCATGGTCCTTGGAGGCGGAATCTGACGCCTCCTTGGCAGGCCCCACCCACAAATTCTGCCCTATAGCATCCTCTTGGCAAATAGGAGGCATGGTGGCCTCCTCCCACTCCTAAGGAGGAAAATATGGAGGCTGTCCTCTGGAGTCTTTGGGCCAGGGATAGGCTACCTAAGGTCCATGGGCCAGATGCGGCCCAATCGCCTTCTCAATCCGGCCCACGGACGGTCCAGGAATCAGCGTGTTTTTACATGAGTAGAATGTGTCCTTTTATTTAAAATGCATCTCTGGGTTATTTGTGGGGCACAGGAATTCATTCATATATTTTTTTTCAAAATATAGTATGGCCCACCACATGGTCTGAGGGATGGTGGACCGGCCCACGGCTGAAAAAGGTTACTGACGCCTGCTCTGGGCTCTGCACCTGCCCAGCAGAATTCAGAGTAGGGCCCTTTCCCACAACTGCCCTGTGGAGGCTATTGATTCCTACTTCAACCAGTGGGGAACGTTGATTTGATTCCTGCCCTTGTTCCCAATGTACAGCTCTGTTACCTCTTAGTTCCTGGTGTAGATCTTCACTTACCCCTCCTTCCCTGGCGGGAGGGGCGGCCCATTTTGTGATTAGTCTCAGGTACCAAAATGCCTTGGGCCAGCCCTGGCTTAAAGGTATACTAGAAGCCAACAGCATTGTCCTAACGCATGGCTGTCAGCCGTTCAAAATATACCCCAGCAGCTGAAGCATAAATAAATAAATAGTCTTCAAAATGGCAGCCTAAGTACATGGTTCCTTATCGGTTTCATGGGCATGCTCCCATGTGCCATCAGAGACTGAGATGTGCCTTCTGAGCATAGGAGCCAACTCCTAATGGCCAAGGTCTCTTCGGTCCCTTCCAATAAAATATTGGAGGGGGCTGCCCCCCCAAAGTTGATGGACATTGCCATTCAAATGGTGCATGTGCACCATGACATGTGATCACTTATGCCGGACGGGGCTCACCTGGGCACCCCAATAGCTTATTCCAGTTGGTACCCCCTGCTTCTGAGGATGCTGTAAAGACAGCAGTGTTCTGAAGAACGGAAACCTTTGCAACTCACTCTCAGCACGTGCACCAGAGTTCAGTGTACCTGAAGGACTGTCTCCGCCCCCAGCATTCAGCCCGGACACTGAGGTCCAGCTCCGAGGGCCTTCTGGCGGTTCCCTCCCTGTGAGGTGAGGTTACAAGGAACTAGGCAGAGGGCCTTCTCAGTAGTGGCACCCACCCTGTGGAACTCCCTCCCATCAGATGTCAAGGAAATAAACAACTATCTGACTTTTAGAAGGCATCTAAAGGCAGCCCTGTTTAGGGAAGTTTTTAATGCTCAATGTTTTATTGTGCTTTAAATATTCTGTTGGGAGCTGCCCAGAGTGGCTGGGGAAACCAGACGAATATGGGGGGGGGGGCGAATTCAGGTGTATTTCCTCTGCTTTGGATGACTCAGTCTAAGAAACCAAACAAATAAAGCATGCTTTAATTTAAAATAATAATAACAATGCAGATACGTTTTAATGTGTCATTATCTTCTTCACAGAGTCTAAGATTACAGCCTGGGATCTTGACTGATGGCATTCCTTTCAGTATTCTGTCCCCCATCTCTCTTTCCACAAGTCCCCATCACACACCCTTGCTGCCTATGTAAAAAAAAAAATTCCAGCGAGCCGTCTGAGCACAGATCCTCTGAAATCTCTTGAACTTGGTGGGAAAAGCCTCCGCTCACTGAGCCTTTTATGTTCGTTCATCCTATTAAAGCTCTTACCCTTTGTTGTCCTTCTCTGAACCCTCTTCAGGGGCCTCAGCAAGTGTTCTCCCTCCACACAAACAAGTTTGGTGACAAGGCAGACTCAGTGCTGTTTTGTTAATGAAGCCTAGCCAGAATGATGATTGCAAAAAGGCTTATTTCGATTTCCAGGGAAAGCGAGAGCCCATATTATCTGATATTGGAGGAGGGTGGTTGTTGTTTTTTGGTCTGACTGCAGTACTTACTGATCTCTTGCATAATTATAGTCCTAAATGGAAGAGTGTTGAGAAAAAAAAAGGAAATAATGTCCCTGTGGAAATTGTCCTGAAAGAAAATACAGCAGTGGAAACAGTCGCTAAAGTACTGACAACTTTGATATCGCTGAATCTGAGGCTGGGAAACTGAAAAGAAAATCTGTTGGCCATTATGAAATTCATTCGTACGACATCCCCTTCCTAAAAAGGGAGACTTCATTGTCATTTGTCTTCCCTGCAATTGATGATAAATGTTGGGTTGAAAAGACAAATCCTTAGGGATAGCTCAGTCTTAATCTCAGGGTTCTGGGTTTGAGCCCCATGTTGGGCAAAAGATTTCCGCATTGCAGGGCTAGATGCGCAGTCTTGCCAGTCTGTCCAATGCTTCCAGTTGTTTTATGCATCTGTACAATGCCATTTTGAAAAACTGCTGCTAGATAATGAAACTTTGGGAAATTATCTTTAAAACGATATATAACATGTTAACTATATATGAAAATGAAACGTAAGTCTGGCATTTGTTTTTTATGGGACTATCCTAATGTGAATCACTTGCGGGGTTTGAAAGTAAATTATAAATGCTGTAACACAGTTGAGGAAATCCCTCAGGATATAACAGAGAATATTGCAACAGTAATGGAAGATACCTAAGGTGCTTTTAGAATCTCAGTTCAAACATTTTGAACAAAAGCTTGACAATAAACTTGAGGAAACCAAGAAGGATTTAGAAAGTTGATTAAAGGATATTGAAAGAACCTTATTAGACTTTGAGGAGACTGAAGGAATTAAGTGGTCCAGAGCTTTACGTTTTTTAGCATTTTAAAGGAAGATCAAAAGGCATTAAAGCACAAATCGAATAAGCAAAATCTTCTATAAAAAGTAATGAGCAGTCTCTAATGTGGGGAATGCATTTAATGTCTGGACTCTTGAAGATAAAGTGGACCATTTAATAACTCGAGTACATGCCATAATATCAACATTAGAAATTTAAGATGGAATCCAACAGTGTCTCTCTACTGAATAAAAAAAAAAAACCCTTGGGTGCCATTAGGAGAAAATGTGGGATATAGATCAGAAACTACAGCAGCAGAACAGGGGAGGGAGATACACCTCAAGCTCCTTGGAGGAACGGTGGGATAGAAATTCAATGGTAAAATAATGTGTGTGTTTTAAAAGGCCAGTTGTAGTGGCACTAATCCTGGTCTTCATATGTACCTATGGCCTCTCGTACACAGTGGAGTTAGATGCATTTAATTCCAAAGACATCACCTTGCCGACAAAGGTCCGTATAGTTAAAGCTATGGTTTTCCCAGTAGTAATGTACGGAAGTGAGAGCTGGACCATAACTTGCCAAAGCATTGATGCATTTGAATTATGGTGCTGGAGGAGACTCTTGAGAGTCCCACGGACTGCAAGAAGATCAAACCTATCCATTCTTAAGGAAATCAGCCCTGAGTGCTCACTAGAAGGACAGATCCTGAAGTTGAGGCTCCAGTACTTTGGCCACCTCATGAGAAGAGAAGACTCCCTAGAAAAGACCCTGATGTTGGGAGAGATGGAGGGCACAAGGAGAAGGGGACGACAGAGGATGAGATGGTTGGACAGTGTTCTGGAAGCTACTAACATGAGTTTGGCCAAACTGCGAGAGGCAGTGAAGGATAGGCGTGCCTGGCGTGCTCTGGTCCATGGGGTCACGAAGAGTCGGACATGACTGAACGACTGAACAACAACAAATTCCACAGCACTGTGGAGGATGTTTTAATTCCAGGCAGCAGGGGCGGAGAAAGGGAGGTGCGTTGGGGGCGGTTCAGCCCAGGTTCCACCCTGGAGGGGGTGACACTCAGTGCCCCCCCCCCGTGACTCCGAAGCCAAGCCCCGCTGCCCGGCAAAAAGCCTCGCTCGAGTCGGCGGCAGCTAGCTTGCTTGCTCACCTGCTCGGCCAGCGCGCGCTTTGCTTCTACCCAGGCGGAGGCGAGGGGCGGGCGTTGCTGCACACGAGCATCAGCACGTACGGGCTGCGCATGTGCAGCATCCCACACGTGCACACTTCATACGGAACGCCGCACATGCGCAGTCCATACGGGGTGCCAACAAAAATTCCGCGCCGGGTGCAATCTGGGCTTGCTCCGCCACTGCCAGGCAGTCCTCTCTTTCCTCAACAGCCCTGCCCATCATCCACACAAAGCATAAAGGAAGCCTGAGACAACTGAAAAGAGAGCTCCTTTCCCCACCCCATCAGTGTCCAAAAACAGCAATTCTCTGAACGTGCAATCTGTCAATCTATTTTTTGGTATCCCAACAACTTCCATACCAAAGGCTTACGGTGTAAGGGAAGCAGCAAGCAGTACTGCCCTCAGATTACAGTAACACACACCGAGCGATTCATGCGGTTTGGTGGGATTCTTTAGCCATCCTGTCCCACCCATCAAATCCTGGTCTGAAGGACAGAAACCTCAAAGCTACTTTGTAAGCGTTCTTGACAGACTGGAGAAGCAATAGTTAAGAAAGGATTTCATGCTGCTTATATATCCAGAACCAACAAATCAAGCAATTGGGGGATCGGAGCCTTGATATATCAGGTGAGCATCTTCTCTCCAAGAATGGCCAACCAATGCTGGATGCTCTCCGGCAGAGAATGTGGAGGGCAGACCTGTGCTTTTTGCGGAGAACAATATTCACCTGGGGCTCCTAACCGAGACTGCTTTCCCCCGCTCCCCAATAATTGTATTTAAGGTTGACACTTCGCAGGGTCAAGGGTTTCTGTCAGAAGCCAAAAGGGTAGTCAGTTGATAGTGAACATTCAGATTGGACTTCTGCAGTGGCATAGCAAGGGAGGGGCGATGGGGGCGGGCTGCCCCAGATTCCAGGGGAGGGGGTGACACTCAGCGGCCCCTCCAACCACTCCCCTAGCCAAGCCCCGGCACCCAGCACCCGGCCCCCCATCTGTGCTGCTTTACAGAAGGACAGGGCAGCGCCACGAGCCACTGCTCGCTCAGCGGCTTGCTCGGTCGTCACGGAAGCAGCAGCGCCAGCCCGGATGGAATGCACATGCGCAGCATTTCCGTGCATGCACAGTCCGTCACAACGCACATGTCAGGGGGGTGCCTCTGGGCAGCCAAGAGGCTTCCTCCGCCCCTGGACTCCTGGAATTTCTTTTTCTGCTGAGGATAGCAAGAAGAACAGTAGCTGGATTGCATTGCAGTGATAAAGGTAAGGGGACCCCTGACCGGTAGGTCCAGTCGTGGATGACTCTAGGGTTGCGGCACTCATCTCACTTTATTGGCCGAGGGAGCCAGCATACAGCTTCCGGGTCATGTGGCCAGCATGACTAAGCCGCTTCTGGCGAACCAGAGCAGCGCACGGAAACGTCATTTACCTTCCCGCCAGAGAGGTACCTATTTATCTACTTGCACTTTGACGTGCTTTCGAACTGCTAGGTTGGCAGGAGCAGGGACCAAGCAACGGGAGCTCACCCCGTCGCGGGGATTCTGATCGGCAAGCCCTAGGCTCTGTGGTTTAGACCACAGTGTCGCCCGCCATTTTGCATCAATTTTTTCAGTAAATTCGGATTTATATACCGTTAAGAGAAAAGTGAGAGATTTCACTTTCTTGGGTTCCATGATCACTGCAGATGGTGACAGCAGTCACGAAATTACAAGACGCCTGCTTCTTGGGAGAAAAGCAATGACAAACCTAGACAGCATCTTAAAAAGCAAAGACATCACCTTGCCGACAAAGGTCCGTATAGTTAAAACTATGGTTTTCCCAGTAGTAATGTACGGAAGTGAGAGCTGGACCATCAAGAAGGCTGATCGCCGTAGAATTGATGCTTTTGAATTATGGTGCTGGAGGAGACTCTTGAGAGTCCCATGGACTGCAAGAAGATCAAACCTATCCATTCTCAAAGAAATTAGCCCTGAGTGCTCACTAGAAGGACAGATCCTGAAGTTGAGGCTCCAGTACTTTGGCCACCTCATGAGAAGAGAAGACTCCCTGGAAAAGACCCTGATGTTGGGAAAGATGGAGGACACAAGGAGAAGGGGACGACAGAGGATGAGATGGTTGGACAGTGTTCTCGAAGCTACTAGCATGAGTTTGGCCAAACTGCGAGAGGCAGTGAAAGACAGGCGTGCCTGGCGTGCTTTGGTCCATGGGGTCACGAAGAGTCGGACACGACTGAACGACTGAACAACAACAACAAGAAGAGAAAAGTGGGGTGTAAATATTAAATCTGCATAATAGGCTAGCAATGCCCTCTTTTTCTCCAGCACCCAAGTGGTATGCTGTTTCTAAAACAAGAGAACTGTTTTGGCTCAAAAGTAAACACATACAAGATGGAAGGGATCCCATACTAAAGCTAGGGGAAGTGTAAAGGGAAGCCATTTGCAACTGAATACAAAACCAAAAGGAAATAGCTGTGGCAAACTCTGCTGGGACGGGGTGGGTGGGAATCCCATAGTGATACCAGGAGAGGAAGGAGCTGTTCTGAAACTGGTTCATTGGCAGCAGTCTATGGATATGAAAGTAGGGCATGGGATTCTCCCATCTCTATTATTGTCATTTGCACAGGCTGCCGCAGAAACTCCACACAGGGTGGGGAAACCCAATGGGGTGTCCCTGTGTTCCCTAATATTGTAAAAAGATATTCAAAGGCTTTCTTTGGCTTCCCTCAAGAAAAAAAGCTCTGCTTCTTATGAAATAATATGTACTGCTTATTTTGGGAGAAAAACCACAACTGAGTCTTTCACCACAGTCCGCCATCTTAGCAGCAGCAATGAGTGTTTGCCTTTCCACACAGTTCTTGGGAGACGTGTGTGTGTTTGGCTGCCCGAAAGCATTTCAGTGTGAGGTGAAGCTCAGGGCTTAACATCAGTCGCTGCTGGAAGATGGGTAAATAAAGCAGATAGAGTCCAGTGGAGAAATCCTGGGAAATGTTTGCTTTAAAAATGAGAATACAACTTGAGCAGAATGCAACAAAGAGGTTTTGCTCCCTTTTTTTGACAGGCCTTGTTCAGGGCAGTTAGATTCAAGTACAGTACTCTTCAAGAAAACTCCCTCGCAGCTGGACAGCCTATCAGAGCGTGTTCTTTTTCCTGCTTGGCAGGGGGTTGGACTGGATGGCCCTTGTGGTCTCTTCCAACTCTATGATTCTAAGGATCATGCCACTTTCCCTGGTTGCTAGGCAACGCCTCCACCCGCCTCCCTCTTGCCTGGTTGACTTACAGACAACAAAATTAACCCTTAAGTTAGGCAGTGAACGATCTTTGCTGTTGCCCATGCCTCAGGAACGATGGGATCATTCAGTGACTCCTGAGGCCAGGGCCAGCCCAAAACATTTTGCTGCCTGAGGCAGAGCTGCTAATAATACCCCTGCCCCAAACGCACACCACTGTGAACGTGTTGAGCATCCAAGGCCAACCAAGTTATTTTGCCACCTGAGGCAGAAGATTTCACAAGCCTGTCTCTTTCCCCCCGCTTGGTAGTAAAAAAGAAAAGAAAAGAATAACAGCTTAAACTCCTGCCTTTTTGTGACAGAGAAGATTAGCTGCCCAAAAATGGCTGCCCTGCTAAGGCAGAAATGCTGTAGAATTACCCACTGCAGAGGAAGCTGCCTGTTGCGTCTCTGCATGAGTCACACTGTAATGGGCAGGGTTCCTGATATAGATCCTCACTCGCACCTTCTTCCATACCTTCCAACATTTATCCGATGAAAATAGGGACATCCCATTCCATAATGGTAATTTTAACTATTTTTACCCTACACATCTTACTGGGTTTCAGCAGCCACTCTGGGCAGCTTCCAACATATAAAAAAAACATAAGAAAGCATTAAACAATAAAAAAGAAACTTCCCTATACAGGATTGCCTTCAGACGGCAATCGATACCCAGCAATCTATACCCTCCGACATTTCTCCAATGAAAACAGGGATGTCCAAAGGAAAAGCGGGACATTCCAGGATCAAATCAGAAACCGGGATGGCTTCTCTAAACCAGGGATGTCCCTGGGAAATAGCGACACTTGAAGGGTCTGTTCTTCGCTGGTGGCGGGGGACACACACACCATTTTGTGGTTTGCCACAGGTCGAAAATGTCTTGGGCCAGCCCTGCCTATGGAGCTGGCACCAGGCGAGAAAGGGAACAGGTGCAATAGGTGGGACACAGCTGTCTTTTTTCTTGTTTTACAAGAGAGATTTCAAGCATCTCGTATCCATGTTACAGAGTGACAACCCTAATTCCATCACCTTCTAGCTATTTATCTTTGCGGCAGTAGACTGTGTATGCCTTGCAAAGCTTTTTTTCCCCCTTCACAGCTGTGAAAAACACGAAAAAAAATAATGAGGTCACCCTTCCAGCAACACCTACTGCCCCCATATCATCTTGAGGGTAGAACAGAAATCTAAGAAACAAAAGAATTCAAAAAGGTCTCTAGTAAGAGAACATTTTCCAGAAACAGACCTGACATTTCCCTACCATCACCACCACCACCAAGCAAAAGAAAAGGAAGTGATCACAGATGAAATCATTGCTTCCGGTACAGGCAGACAGATGGAGAGAAATCCCAGTCTGTTTCCACTTTTTGTCTTTGGGGCATTTTTGGAATTTCCTCCAGGAAGTAAAAGGTTGCGACCTACGAAACCTCTTTCGGTTAGGCAGCGCAGTTTCCCACCATAAACGACACAGAGAAATGACACAGTGCCGAAGAAGGTGAGGGTTATCTTTGCAACCCAACTGCATCCTGTGCGTCTCAGTAAAATTCCAAGGCATTACCTAGAGAGAGGGAAGTGGAGGGGGCAGGAAGAGAAGAAACGGCAACATATGGAGAGATACAGGACCAAGCGATCGAAGTCCAAAGCTCCGAATCACCGCACAACACATCTGTAGCAGTTTTACATCTGCTACAAAATTTCGGATTGACATCATCTTGAGATGCACAAAATTAAAAGTTTGCAGAAACGTTTTGAAGAAAGAAAGAAAGAAATTTGGCTCTCAGAAACCGTTCTAGTTATCCAGTAAATCAGGACTACTGGATATTGCTTGGGACATTAATCATTTGCAATCAGGAAAACGATTTTTAATATAATCGTTGTGTGTATGATTAATGAGGCATCTGCAATTAAAGGAACAGTGCCGTCCTATATGTCAACTTTGAAGCAAACCCTAATGAAAGATTGCAGTCCAATTTTATAAGAGAAACAAAAGGGAATTGAAAATATTGTTGTAACATTTTAACATTATTGTGCAATCTCGTCCTGGATATAGTCTGTTTGCACGGTTGCCTTCGTGCAAGAGATACAGAACAATTAAATCAAGAACAAATAGACTAAAAAACAGTTTTTATCCAAGAGCTATAACTATTTTAAATGCTGCAACCAAATGATATGATCTTTGGGTAGTCGTGATGGATGGTATGTATGTGCATGTGTGGTTGTAAATGTATAAATGCCTATATGTGGCTGTAAATGTGGGGTGGCGTTCAATTTCTTTGTACTACATACAATGACAATAAAGTATCTATCTATCTATCTATCTATCTATCTATCTATCTATCTATTATATTATTAGCATTATGATATATTCTGTTTACGTATTTTTAATAAAAAAAATTAAAACAAGATATTGAATATTAGTGCTCTCTGCATGAAAACATCAGGTGGGGGAATCTTCTGATAAAGGTGTCCATCCTACACACCACAGGTCGGAAGAAAAGACTGCTTGCCACCACTCCTAGCACAGGCAATTAACATAAGTGTCTGTTGTTGCTCTGGTTGTAAAGAAGCAAGTCTGCATCCTTCTTCCCTTGGCTTAGCACAAAAACAGGTCTGGGCAGGGGGGGGGGGAAATCAGGGAGGAGATCATGCCTAACCTCTAGCTTCCTTGCATATTCTTACTCCAGAGCGTGGATATATATCAGCGCAGCAGAACCATGTGCTAAGAGTGAACCATTCAGATGGCTGGGCAAGGCCTGCTCTTTTGATTTCGTTCATTAGAAGCTTTCAGTCCTGATGTATTCGCAAGATATCCTTCTGGCCCGTCTAACGAAGTGAAAGGTCCACGTGGCTAGAGAACAAAAATATACAGGCAACCAAGGTGTGGTAGCGAAAGGGGGAACCAAAAGATTTTCCTTCAGTATGTGAGGACTGGAGAGTCACTGGGATACTGAAGATTCCATTCCAAAAAGTTCTCTGTGTGTGTGTGTGTGTGTGTGTGTGTGTGATTTTAGTAGTCCTTTTTTATACCTCCCAATTACTAGAATTGGAAGTGTTCATGAGAAACAGTGGGGCGTCCTTTGAAATGGGTTGCTTTCTACCCTTCATTACCTCAGACCCGCTAATGAGCAGCTCTTCGACTTGGGCATTTCCCCCCGTCTTGCCTTTTTGCAAGCGTGGTTGAACAAACGTTCACATTGCGAACAGGCCGCAGCTCGGAAATCGCCCTTCTCCTTCTGTGTGCAATGAGGCTGTCCCTGCAACTCCCACCCTGTTCTTTCCCAAAATCTGCCACTCTCAGCTTATTTCTCCAGGCCGAACTGAAGCCGTTGCTTCATCCGATGTGACACTGGCCTGTGGCACTCTTCTCTTGCTCCAGATGCAAGGGAAACACGCAAATCATGAGGTTGCAGTAGGACAGCCTTAGTAGGAGAAGGGGAGCTGGTCCTCTCTCCTACAAGAGGACAAGGGCATTTGTGCGCACGATGCTGGTGTCTTTAAAGGTGAGTTTTCCCAAAGCATGTGTGAAGCAGTTAAGTGCTGAACTTGCCTCCTGCTCTCCACCCCACCGTCATCCCCACCCAGGTTTTAATATCTTCGGTGTGAAAGTCTGTCCAGAGCGTTTGCCTGCTTCTTATGCTTTAATTTGAACCACAAACACTTCCCTCATGCTTGAGGCAAGGACATGTTGAATGACCTAGGTCTGGCACTGTCGCATTTAGGTTGATCTTAATTGCCGCCAATGTATTGCTGGGAAAAGGGAGTTTAATTACTCCAATTGCTACCTGCCCTGGTTTGAATGCTGCCTTGTTGAACAGCTGACCAGAATTTGCTGCTCTTGACAGGTCTTTTGCATCTAAATGTTCTGTTTACCACACAAATGTTAACCTGCCTCTTCTGGGCATAGAAACAATGTGAACTGTAAATTGTCCAAAAGCCGATCGTAAGAATAGGTACAGATAAAAATGCGACAGAAGGAACGTTCATGGCAGAACTTGTACAAAACCCCCAGTTTATTAATATTTAGAGGTCAACGAAGCTATGTGCAAATTGTACAACCAAAGTCAGAAACATGTTAAATACTATTTTTGTTTTTACAAAAAGAATTGCACTAGGAATACTAGAAGGCCAGCCAAAAAAAAAAAAAACCCACTTATATATTCAACCAATATTTGTACATTAATCCATTGACTTCAACTGTCCTGCACAATTACCACAGTAACGCTCTCGGACACCAACCTTCAACCGTTGGGTCTGGGCCCACACCATTGAACAACCCATTGCCGATTTCTTTTCAATGTTTAGATGTGGAATTTTCGGCACACAAAACATGAGCTCTGTAACTCAGCTATGACCCCTCCTCCCCAAAGGAGGAAGAGAGTCGCTGTGACTTTTTAACAGCTGTGTAACAAAAGTAATTTCAGGTGGCCTAGCTTTTTGCATCTGCACAACCCGCTGGAATTTCCTTTCCTACACAGCTGAAATACAGCAGCTCTGCTATCCTCCTTTGTATCCAGTCACTCCTTTTGGAGAAGATGAGGGAGGGGGGGAAAGATTGAGAGAGGCACCAAATAATTTAAACCAGGGTCTCAGCTACATTCATAAAGATAAAGCACTTTATATGGGTTATATCACTGCGACACCAGGTGGCACTGTGGAGTCCCGTTTTTTCACCAACGGGATTTCCCACTATGAAATTTACAACGCGTTTAACTGAATCGCTTCTTTGATGTGTCTAGAACCAGCCCAGGTCCCATGAAATTTAAGGCGAGTCCCAAATTGTTGATAAAAATGGAAGACTACCGGTATTTCTCTTGCCACAGGACAGCTACTATCCTGGTTAGCTTCTCTACACATTGTACACATTTAACCCAATTAACTCGGGTCAAATATATATTTATATACATATATATATTTATACACACACACAACACACACACACACAGCCCAGCAGTTGATGCTGTGGCAAATTACATTCAATTAACACAACAAATACTTTCTGTGGACATTGGCAAACTTATAAACACCTTTTAAAATTGCAAACATTCTGGGATCTAAAAGAATCTGGACTGGAATGCAGACCATTGGCTTCGTCCAAACTTTATCCAGCTTTCAAGGCTTCAGATGCCTCCAAGAGTCATCACTCTGCCTAAACTATGATAGGATTATTCCGAGAATAAGTGAGACAAAATTGCTATCAAAATTGCTAACAATAAATGCACCTTGTTATCAAGTGGCACATTTATCAAATCAATTTAATGCCAAGGTTCAAACGAGGCTCCTTCCGTTCCAAACACCCCCAGCCTAACTCAAGCGTAGTCCCATTCAATTCAGGGGAATTCAATGGCAGCATGCAGTGAGAGGCAGTGTTCTTCAAACTAACCATTGAAGCCCTCCATGTCCCAGTTCCCACGAACTTTTAATTGAAAGTCAAGTGGCGCTTTGGCCAATCTTGTAGCAAAACACTCAAATTCTCTTTAGATTTGCCCAGAAGAGAATCGACAGGCAGATTGGCTCCCCTTGCTGCTCAGTAAGGTGGGGAAGGCTGTTACTCAAAAGAAGAAGGAAAAACCCAGTAAGCTCTTTATTTTATAGGTTCACATTTTTCTTGAGAGGAAAATAGTATTTTCCACCCCCACCCACTCTCATTCAACAGGTGTCATTTTACCAAGTTTTCAGTCTTCGGAGTTATATAGGGCACAAACACTTCCAGCAACCCTAGGTGGCCTTGTTGCAAACCCAAACGAAACACAACAAACTTCCAGGGAGGAAATGTTTTCAAGTCACACAATCTGTCCCCGTGCCTCCCCTCGCAAGTGCCACACAACTCCCCTTCGAGCCTATCCTTTCCCTCATCTTGGCGGGAGACAAGTGATCAGAACTGTTCCACGCGTCGGCCTCCGGCGGGCCCATGCCTCCTCCATTCGAGAGCTCCTACGATGACGAGGTGACATTACCCGAAGACACAATAGTTTCTGGAGTGTCGCCCTCGTCTTTCTGCGGGTGGGAGGAGTTGTCGGACCTGCTTCGGCTGAACTCAATCCCCCCAATGATGGGCCTCTTGAATTTGGTCCCGGAGTCTGCGGTGGGACATTTGCAGCATGACATAATCTTGACAAAAGCCCTCCGCATCTCCTTGTTCGTTAGCGTGTAGATGATCGGGTTCGTAGCCGAGTTGAGAACCGCCAGTACTAAGAAATATTCGGCCTTGAGGAGAACTGGGCAAGTCCGGACTTTGCACCGCACGTCCAGTAAGAGGAGGATGAACAAAGGGGACCAGCAGATAATGAACACACTTAAAACAATGATCACTGTCTTGAGCAGAGCTAGAGACTTCTCGGAGCTCCTGGTGGCTTTGGCCATGTTCTTCCGGAAGGTCAGCCGACGGCTCCTCGTCCTTACCAAGATGTAGATCCTGCAGTAAAGAACCACGATAGCCAACAAGAGGCCCGTGAACACCGTGGTGCAGAAGAGGATATAATGCTTGTGGTAGAGGGGCAACACGGTGGAACAGCTTTGTAGACGTTGGATGCAGTTCCAGCCCATAATGGGGAGACCTCCTAAGATCACAGAGATGACCCAGCAAGCACTGATCAACAGGAAAGAACGGGAACTGTTGCTGCTGTTGTGAAGCTTCATCTTCAACATTGTAATGTATCTCTCAATGGCAATGGCCAGGAGGCTAAACACAGAGGCGGACAACGCCACAAACATGCTCCCTTCCCTAAGAAACCACTGGGCAGGGGTGAGGGTGTAGGTCTTGTGTCCGGACAGTAAGAGGTTGGCGACATAAGCCACCCCAGCCAGTAAGTCAGAGAGTGCCAAGTTGCCAATGAAATAGTACATAGGCCTGTGGAACTTCTTTGTTTTCCAGATGGTCAGAAGGACAAAGATGTTCTCCAGGATGATGAAGCAACAGATGATGATGAAGACCGCAGAACTTGCTTTGATCCCAGTGTCCGCATTTTCATTTAGCTTCCCCGTGAAGTTGTAATGTTCTATGATGATCTCATAGTTGAGATAGTCGCTGACTCCACCGAAGGCCTTCACGTGGGGGTCCTTGGTGGAGTCCATGGTGCCAGCCTGAGTTGCAGTCCTCCAGACGGCCACCAAGAGGCGATGTGGAGCAGGTAGTTCAGCAGCTGCCCCGGGCTTCAAGGTCCAAACGTCTGCGGCTTCCAACGTCTAGCTCCTTCTGGGTAACCTCAGTAACCACAGTCCTTAAAAGCAGGAGACACAGGCAAAAAGGAGTTAATTTAGGAGAAGTGATTTATTGTTGTTATACTATTGTTGCAAGTCCAAAGTGAACATTCTGAAGACATAAACATGAAATCCTTCAAGTTTGCCCACTGGCAAGTAAAATGATGTACCCGATAGGGTATATTATTCAGATTTTATTGGTTAACTAAACCTCATCCACCATCAGCTGAAGTGCTAACAGCTTTTATGAAACTGTTAACACCTATATCAGGACATAACACCTAACTGAATATAGGTGTTTGCACTTCAAATGATGGCAGATTAGGTTTATTTAACCAATAAATAACACCTCCGTTGCACAGGGGAAGGCAGTGGGTAAAACAAGCCACAGTGACACCCTCTGCTCCCAGAGCTTTTGACACATGTTCATACATTCATGCTTATAGCCATGAGGTCAAGAGAAACTCTATCTCATTTTACATAAAAGTTGTCCAGATTTCCACACCGAAAGCCAAGTCATACCGTTTGCAATCAGATCACAGCAGCAAAGTTAAAACTTCTGTCCTTTTTTTAAAAAAGGCTCACTCTCTACAGGACCGAAAACTGCTGACTTGTCTCATAGAACACGGGGGAAATTCATAAAACAAATTTGACTTTTGAAAGGATTAAACAGAAGGAACTGGATAATTTATCTGCTGCACACGCCTACCCACAGGTAAGCAATGAGGTGTGTTTAGGATTGCAGTGGAACCCATCTTAAATTAGCTTTGTAAGAGAGGTTTAAAGGAAGGTGTAATTCAGGCGTGAGGAGGAACCTGCTCCCCTCCAGAAGCTACTGGATTCTCATCAGCCACTGGGGAAAGACGGAACTTGAGACGTGTGTATTGCATGCAGACATCTCAAGTTCAATCCCCAGAAATACTCATCCGAAACCCTGGAGCTGCTGGTCAGTGTAGACCAGTGTTTCCCAAACGTGGGTTTCCAGCTGTTTTGGGACTACAATTCCCACCATCTCTGACCACTGGTTCTGCTAGCTAGGGATGATGGGAGTTGTAGTCTAAAAACAGCTGGAGATCTAAGTCTGGGTAAACCTATGGTAAGGCTGGAGGTAGCCCAGGTGTCATACAGCTCTGTCTCTTTCTCATATATATATATATATTTTTGTGTGTGTGTGTGTAGTAAGTGCTGATTCAGCTCATGTAAGACCCAGTGTTCTCCTTCTCCATGTAAAACCAGTCTGCAAGTTGGTTACGATACATGGATATATTGCAGCAGGAAGGGGACTCATTTAAGCTGAAGAGCTACGATCAAGTTAAAAGCCAAGTCCCCGACTGGCTGCAATATCACCAGGTACATGAAACATTTAAACTAGACAAAAAAATTGGTTTTCAAGTGGAAAAATCAAAACTGGAAACAGAACTGATCGAATCGAACTCTAAACCTTTCCAAGATGTATAATTTGTTGCTAGAGTGGCATACGAAAGATGAATTGGTTAAATCCACAATGATAGATTGGGCAAAAGATGTGGGTCATAATATTATGATGGATGACTGGGAGAGATTGTGGCAGAAAGGTATCAATTTTACTGCATGCAACAGTTTAAGAGAAAATGTAATGAAAATGATATATAGATGGTATCTGACACCAGTTAAGATAGCTAGAATGAATTCTAAAATGTCGGATGTGTGTTGGAAATGTAAATCGTCGAAAGGTACCTTTTATCATATGTGGTGGTCGTGTTCAGGGGTAAAGGCCTTCTGGGACAAGATTTATAATGAGCTTAAAAAGGTAATGAAAATTACCTTTTGTAAGAAACCAGAGGCATTTCTTTTGAGCATGACCAACGAAGAGATACCCAGTCAGGATAGAGTGTTTTTCATGTATGCCACGACAGCGGCTAGAATCTTATTGGCAAGAACCTGGAAGGGCGAAGAGATACCAACAATTGAAGAATGGCAGATGAAGTTGATGGAGTTTATGGAACTCGCAGACCTGACCGCCAGAATCCGAGACCAGAGGGAAGAGAAGGTGTCGCAAGATTGGAAGAAATTTAAGGACTATTTAGTTAAACATGTGAAATTGAATGTTTGAATATTTGAGCAGAAATATATATAAGAATCGGCTTTAGAAGTATAAGGCTAGTTATAATGGTTATAAAAGAAATTTTGATGTGATAGATTTATTTGTATAAGAAAGTGTTAAGATATAGAATATAAGTTAAGAAATATATTGGTTTAGATAAATTTAAAGAACATTAGGATATTGAGTATAAGTTAATGGAAAAAAGAAAGGAAGCTACCTTAAAAAGTATATATGTTTTTGAAGACAGAGGAGGGACCAGGGGAAGTCCCCCTAAGAAGTATAAATAAGTAGAGTAACAAAGATGAGAATTTGATAAGGTTTGTACAATTTTTCTTTTTCTCGGTATGTTAATGTTGTGTTTTTTATTGTTGAATTGTTTATTATGTTTTTCTATGTTTATGTTTATGTATGTTTAATGTTGTTTCTTTTTTGTTATATGATAAAATAATAAAATCTCTTTAAAAAAAAAAACAAACAGCTGGAGACCCAAGCTTGGGAAACACTGGTGTGAACAATATTGGGATAGGTGGACCCGTGACTCAGCTTCCTATGTTCCAGCCCCAGTCGGCATGGCCCAAAGTCAAGGCTGATGGGAGTTGTAGTCAAGCAACATCTGGACGGCCACCGCTTCCGCATCCCTGGCATAACTTGCAAAAAAAATGGGGAAGTTGCCCTCTGTCACGAACAACTGAAGAAAGTGTGGTGTCAGCAAAAATAAAAATCAGTAAAGCTAACAGAAAGTGAGGAAATAAAATGCAAGTCTCCCTGGACTTTCTATTTGGGAGTTGGGAAGAGATAACAGAATGGCCTTTGGCTACTGCCCTGCATGCAGTTTGGAGATTTGTGTCCCATGGATTCCAGTAGCCCAACTCATATCTCTACAGGATTTGCAATCTACAATTAAGTTAGAAGAAGGTGGGAAATAAGTGCAAAAGGGAATATGGAATCGAGGATTAACAGAGCACAGAAGGCACCCACAACATTGTGACCACACTATTCATTGTGGTCAGTTAACTTGACAGAGGAAGTAAAGCTAAAATCTTCACTAAGGCTGCAATCCTGAACACGCTGGTAGATCCCAGTGAACTTATTATTATTATTATTATTATTATTATTATTATTATTATTTGAAATTACATACCGCCCTATACCCGGAGGTCTCAGGGAGGTTCTCAGAACAAAATCAAAATATAAAACCACAAAACATACAATCAAAATATGCTTAGGAATGCACTACAAGCTTTTCAGGGAAGGGGAAAGCGAAGCTCACTCTATTCATTGGATACCCCTCATTCAAGGCTGAATAATACTGACTTTTCAAAGGGTGAGCAACATAACAAAGTCCAAATCACACAAGACCTTTCCCATTGAGATACAAGACATACCAGTTTAAGTTCCAAACACACACACACCAATTTCAAATGGCATGTACCTTAAGCCTAGAATCTATGACTGCACAGGCACGGAGTCATTTAAACGTGACGTACCGAAGTTTCAAAAGTATGAATCTGAGTCAGGCTTGGAACCCAAGCAGATCCTCACCTCCAGACCCAGAAATCATGCAGCCCTCTCCCACATTGCTATCCCTAGAAACATACCACATTCAGGAATTTAAGATAATTGGGCTCTTACATAAGCCCTGTGAACGCATGAAAGAGAGGGAGGGGACCTGTACTTTCTGCATCTTCTTCAAACCTCCACACATTCCCCTTAAGTTCTAAACAGGACCTAAGCTCCCAAAAGTTACACACACAGTCCAGTAATGCTGCCTCCTCCAGAGTTCCTAATCACGGTGCAACGCGCACAGACGCACATACAGCTAGTACACGTATGCACTTTGCCCAGGATGGGTAAGTTGTCTGAGGTGACAGCAAGCAGAGTTGAACCGTCCCTGCTTCCCACACGTAGGACAGGCACAGGGATACCCTACGACAGAAATAGCTCTGAAGATCATCAAGCCCTGTGGACTCAAATGGGACCAAACCCTTTTCAGAACTGATGAGCCCATAGGATTGAAGCTGATGACTGAAGGGGCCCTGGCGGACATTGGACAAGAGCTGCCGATGGACAAAAGGGTTCGAGCAAGTAAAATGCTCCCACATACGATGAAGAGGAAAATAAACTAAGGGAATCAGACGAAACGAACAGGGTGACAATTGTTTACTGTCCCCAGACATGGCAGGGTTTTAAACTCACATAGATTGAGAACAAAGCTTCCTTCCCTTGGATCCTCCAGTAAATTTATGTCCTGTTCCTTTGACGTCCATTCTCAAGTTTGCCTCCCTGCAGTTCCCCCTGGGAAGGGTGTGTGTGGAAGAGGACACCCTCTTTTAAAAGAAACAAATAGTTGTTCTAGTACCTCGGTTGCACTAAACCATCCACTAACCACTTTCTTGTTGGAGTCTGCCATTTCTAACTTGATACCAAGTACATCAGACAAGCGTTCTAATCTAACCAGGGAGCTCCCTTGGGAAAGGTTTCCACAGAAAACCTTTCATCCAGCCAAATCTTTGGCTCCTGCAAATCACTCATTTTTTGCACATTAAAAAAAAAACTGCACAGATATACTTGGGGAAATCTCCGTCTTATGAACATTTCCCATTCTCGAGGCCAGCATATCAACTTCTACACCATCATCAAACTCAGAGATGCACCCATACCTCTAAATATCAGGATATGGTTTATGCACTGCCAATATCTCTAGTACTGTACATCTTATTCATTCATTCCAATCCTCTCCTGCGCCTCGCTTCATAACACATGGATCCAGGCATCGCCTTCTCAGTGGAGTCTGCACTGTCGGCAGTGAAAGCGCATGCCATCGCAGCCCTCGGAAGTTAGCTCCCGCAACTGAAGTTAGCTTGTCGCCAAACAAATGCAAGTTCGTTCTCAGTTGCCTGCAGTACCAGCCGCTGACTGGCATGTGGCAAGGAGCCTTCGGGGAATCAAATATACAGATCAGACCCAGCACAACGCTTCTCAGCAGAGGAGATCAGGACCTGCTGCAGGACCCAGACTAGAGGCAGTTTGCATGCTCAACTGCTAGGCACTAAGTATGGAGAAAGTTGAGAGAGAAGGGCACCAAGTACTGTACACACAGCACATCACAACATCCATTCCCTGGGGGAGTTTGCTGCTCCAGATTAGCACAGTTCATTCATAACTTTCTTTCCCCATCAATTCAGTGGGGCAGGCTGAGGTTTTCTGGCGAGATCCCAGCAAATAGATCCAGGTCACAGCCCCCTCCCCAAGCCCCAATACCCATAATAATTGGGTAGGCAAATGCCAAGCAGAGAGCTAAAGGCTGCAAGTCTCTCCTTCCTTGGAGGTTTTGACGCAGAGGTTGGATGGTCATCTGTCATGGATGCTTGAGTCGAGATGCCTGCGTTGCAGGGGGTTGGACTAGATGGCCCACGGTGCCCCTTCCAACTCTACCATTCTATGATCCTGCGCATGCTTTCCTAGAGCCTCACTGAGCACAATGGGGTTCGCTTGCAAGTAAGCCTGCATAGGGTTGCATTAAAAAATAAAAAAAAATCACAGCCAATTCCACAGAACGACTCCCCCCACCTCCCCAAGGCCAGTCCACTCCCCGACATTACGGAGATGCAAAGCTGGGGTTGACGTCGAATGCACGCTGGACAGCTCGCTGATGCGAGCACTTGCAAACGCGTGTCGTTCTTACATTCACACGTGCTAGAACACCCAGCCAAACCGGACTTCGCCGAGCCCCAGCACCCAGAGCCAGCCAGTCCCCTTCTCTTACCTCGTTCGGGCAGGACGCGGATCTCTCCGGAGGCGGCTGCGCTTCGCATAGCGCGCGTCCCGCCGGCCGCCTCCTTTGCAGAAGAAGAAGAAGAAGAAAAGCCGGGCAGCTCATGGAAAAACGTTTCCTTTTTTCCCCCTTTCTTTTTTGTAAAGTGGCGTCCACCCCTTCGCAGTTTCCTATTATTGTCGCGCTTCCCCGCCCTCCCCCTTCCTTACGCGGCTCTCCCGCGTTAACTCTTGGCGAGCCTGGAGGGGACGGCGCGCAGACAACGCGGAGGCGCAGCGCTCGCTCTTCGCCTGCCAAGTCCCGGGCAAAACTGGCCGGCGGCTCTTGGGCGGCGGCTCTTAAGCGGAGCGCGGCTGCGGAAGGGTTAACACCTGTTTCCTTCCTTCCTGCTTGCCCTCACCTCCCCCCTCCCCCCCCAAAAAAGTTCGCGTCTGGCTTTGTGCGGGGACTGCGCGCGCGTGGAGCGGGAGAGGCGGATTTCACACGAGAGGGAAGTCGTCCGCAGACCACACGGCTGCCACTGAGCCCTGCCGCCTCAGGGTTGCCATCGCCTGGTTGCAAACTGCTCCTGTGCTTTTAACAGCCTTCGGATTTGCAAGACTGATAAGGCTCATCTGCATATCTGGTGACTTCTGTTTCAGTGTATCTGAAGAAGTGTGCATGCACGCGAAAGCTCATACCAAGAACAAACTTAGTTGGTCTCTAAGGTGCTACTGGAAAGAATTTTTTATTTTGTTCTGCATATCTTGAAAAGCTTTCCCCCTCCCCCCCCCCTGGAGGCTACACTGCTTCACCAGACCAAGAACCGCATTTTCCTCCCTGGCCAGTTGGGAAAACTCTTATGTGGATCTGCATAAGAATCCTAGAATTGTAGAGTCGGAAGGGGGCACGAGTGTCATCTAGTCCAGCCCCCTGCAATGCTTGAATTTCAGCTAAATCATACATGACAAATGGTCATCTGACCTCTGCTTTAAAACATCCAAGGAAGGAGAGCCCACCACTTCTTGTGGCAGTCTGTTCCACTGTCCAACACTTTGTCTCTCCGAGTTACTTGTTTTTTTAAAAAAGCAACCGATAAGCTTAATAAACAAGGTAAATCTGTGTCATGTTCACACCAGACATATAAAATACTTGTAGTCCCCCAAAGAATCATGGGGCTTTTAGTTTATTCCTCATAGAGCTAGGATTCCCTACAGTTCCCATGATTCTTTGGGGAAGTCATGTGCTTTAAATGGTGTGAATGAGACGGCCTCCCCAGCCTCTCTCCCCTTTTCTTTCTCTCTCATACAGTCGAACAGCTTGGAAAGGCAGAATGAAATCAGCTCACCTGCCTGAATTTGATAAATCCCAGTATTTCTTCAAAAATCCAATGATTCCTTGAGTTTCTTGATGACTAGAAACCTTGACACCGCACTATTTCCATCGCTATACAATTGCAGTATCTTCAGATCTCTTCATCTCCATATCTTCAGATCTCTTCATCTCCACTCATCTCCTCTTTACCTTCAGCCTCTTCTTTATCAGACTCCTTCTCACTTCTTCTGGCATAACCAAATTCCTCCTCCTCTGCTTTGGCATGATCCATCATCTCCAGGAAGCCCTTTAGGAAGGTGATGTGGCCTGTCGTTTCTGACACTGCTTTGATCTTGGTCGATGATCTCAGAAATTTTAAGGCATCTCCCACTTCCTTCAAATTCCTCTCCCTCATCCTTTGGACAGTCTTCTTAGATCACTTCCCAACAAGCTGGTTACATCTTGCTCTGTTTTCTGGGAGGTCGGAAGATGTCGCACCGAGCAAATGTTATCCCAAACATTCTGGTGCCTTTTCCTCTTGCTTATCACAAAAAGCCCCCAAAATATTTGAGAAGCAAGTTTGTTGTGCAAGAGCTCTATATTAACTTTAATTGCACAACCTGTCTTTGCCAGTATGCAATTGAATCCCATCCAAAAATAGCAGCAGTCTGGACAGGCCCTTAATATCCTTCCTCTCAAATTCGGTGGAAGTGCAAGTTCTTCAGCTGATGGAACCACTGAAAAAGGAAAGCAGAGGAGGATTCAAAAGCTGGCACAACCACATCCAGCGAAAGGGAAGGGTACTATGTGCTTGTTCATTCATGCGTTTGTCACTCGAAGGCACACATGAACCGACTCCACTGAAAAGTATTGTATTATTCCCATTGGTGATTGGGGAGCTCTGACTGTGGCATTGGAGCTTGTTGTGTTGTTCAGTCGTTCAGTCATGTCCGACTCTTCGTGACCCCATGGACCAGAGCATGCCAGGCACGCCTATCCTTCACTGCCTCTCGCAGTTTGGCCAAACTCATGTTAGTAGCTTCGAAAACACTGTCCAACCATCTCATCCTCTGTCGTCCCCTTCTCCTTGTGCCCTCCATCTTTCCCAACATCAGGGTCTTTTCCGGGGAGTCTTCTCTTCTCATGAGGTGGCCAAAGTACTGGAGCCTCAACTTCAGGATCTGTCCTTCTAGTGAGCGCTCAGGGCTGATTTCTTTGAGAATGGATAGGTTTGATCTTCTTGCAGTCCATGGGACTCTCAAGAGTCTCCTCCAGCACCATAATTCAAAAGCATCCATTCTTCGGCGATCAGCCTTCTTTATGGTCCAGCTCTCACTTCCGTACATTACTACTGGGAAAATCATAGCTTTAACTATACGGACCTTTGTCGGCAAGGTGATGTCTTTGCTTTTTAAAATGCTGTCTAGGTTTGTCATTGCTTTTCTCCCAAGAAGCAGGCGTCTTCTAATTTCGTGACTGCTGTCACCATCTGCAGTGATCATGGAACCCAAGAAAGTGAAATCTCTCACTGCCTCCATTTCTTCCCCTTCTATTTGCCAGGAGGTGATGGGACCAGTGGCCATGATCTTAGTTTTTTTTTATGTTGAACTTCAGACCATATTTTGCGCTCTCCTCTTTCACCCTCATTAAAAAGTTCTTTAATTCCTCCTCACTTTCTGCCATCAAGGTAGTATCATCAGCATATATGAGGTTGTTGATATTTTTTCCGGCAATCTTAATTCCGGTTTGGGATTCATCTAGTCCAGCCTTGGATGAATCCCAAACCGGAATTAAGATTGCCATTGGAGCTAGGACTGGTCAAAGTCGTCAATCATGTATTGATGGGTCAAGATTGCCATTTTATCACACATGTGTGATATATATCTGCTCTTGATGTGTGGTGGGTTGTTGTGTTCTGTATTGTTTTTAAATCCTCTTTACCATTCAGCATGATAGAGGAGATATTCCACTCATCTTCATGGGCTGATCAAAAAGCTAACTGCAAATACTTGGGTGGGTGCCACCCAAGGAACCCCATCGGTGGAAGCACTCCTCTCCCACCTCCATGGAGCCCTCAAATTCGCTTGAGGGGGGACCCCAGAAAAGCATGCAAGGGGGGGGAGGAAGAACACCCCATCTGGCAATGCTCAGATTAAATGTTCATAGTGCTGTGGCCCTGAATACCACCTTCTGCATCCACCCTGTTTAATGTACACACCACACACGTGAATCGGACCTTTAAAACCTAATGGGATGGCTATGAAGTGCGTCTTTCAAAATCCCTGTTGAAAGCAATGGGGGAATGGTGCTTAACTATTTTTTCCTGCTCAGTTCCTGTTTGCTTTGGCTTGCTATCTCCTACATCAAACAAGGCCCCTTCAATGTGTGCACATCAAGTTGGATGCACCCCCTCCTATCCATTCTGAACAGAGGAGAGATGCAAAGCTGCTATATACACAAATATCAATGTGGAGGAACAGCCGTTCCCCTCAACCCCTGCTACCACAAATCAGAACTGTCCTCCGCCTACGAGTTTGCATAAGGAGTGAAAATATCAGGGTGGCTTAGGAGTGGCAAACGAGTATTCTGATTTATCATCTCGATTTGCAAGACGAGGTGGTTAACAGGGAGGTAACAGGAAACTACTCTGTACTGTCTTTGGCAAGCTGTTCTTAAGGGGGTGTGATAAAGCCAGAGAAATTTCTTGCAAACTTGCAGACACAAATGAAGAGGATCAGGTCTTCTACCATCAATTGCCCAGTAGTGAGCAACTTCCCGTTAGGATGTATACACATGAACCTGAGGGTCAAACGCCCTTCCTGTTTCTGGCACCCTGCCCCATCAGCTTAGGGGGATACTGATTCACTGCTAGCTACTGTACTGCGATCTGCATCTTATTCTGGGCCAGCCCAGTTAAATAAAAGAAAAGAATGAATGAATGTCAAGATGAAGCAAAGGACCAGGACTACTTTTCTACTCCTGGCCTCGGCTGTTATTTCCATGATCCCTGATCCTAGCTGATGCATAGTGGGACTGCTTCTCTATCTCTCTCTCCACAACCCAAGAGATGGATTTGTGCGGAGAATGCATCAAAAGTTTATTTCCTCTTGCCTAAAACATCTACACACTTCACCTACCACTTCATTTTGTAACGAAGTGTAAATATTTCCTCTGCCACTCTGATATGGTCCTATATCTTAAACCATTAATCAGCCTGATGTAATTTCCCCTTGTCTCTGATAACTGTTGAAGATCTAGAAGATGATATTGGCATTTTGTGTAAAGGAGTATATGATAAAGTGCACAAGACATTGGAGAAATAGGCCTTTATCAGTTTGGGGTGGATTTCTGGGGGCGTTCAATATGATGTTGGAGAACTTACTGCTATCAATAGATTACTCCATTTATTTTGAACAAAGGAAACAATAATTATAATCCCCGTTGCTGGAAATGTAACTGGAAGGGAGGTTTTTGATTTCATTAGGTACGTATCGGGATTTTTAAAATGTCTGATGTTTGACCATTTTTTATATATGTTGTAAGCTGCCCTGCGTGGCTGGGGAAACCCAGCCAGATGGATGGGGTATAAATAAGAAAACTACAGTGGAACCTTGGTTTTCTAACATCTCCGTTGACAAACATTTCGGAATCCGAACACCCTAAACCCGGAAGTAAATACTTCTGTTTTTCCAACTTCCGAGGCAGCTTCCGTTTTGAGTTTCCCTATTGTATTGAGGCTTCTGTATTTAGTTTTTGGTTTTCGAACGTTTTGGAACTCGAACGGTCTTCTGGAACAGGTTACATTTAAAAACCGAGGTTCCGTCCAGAAGACGGTTTCAGAATAAGCCACCATTGAGGTCTGCTCCTGAGTTGGAGGAGGGCAATGGGTCACGATTTGCCTGTGCCATACCAACCCAGAGCAGGATTCAACAGGTGGGGTGTGTGGGAGAGACTCCCAAAGGAAGTTCTTGATTGATACCTTTGATCAATGACCAGCCAATAATCACTATGAGTAATTACTGAAAAAAACATCTGTTGCGTCTCCATCAACTAACAAGGCTGAGGACCTCAGGCCTGGGGACATACTCCTTACCAGCCTCAAGTGCTTTTGCCTGGCTGGAATGTGACCTGGAACTGTGAGAATACCTCTTAGAGGACAGAGAGGTGTGCATGTGTGAATGCGCGTTTAGAAACCTCTAGTTTTTGTTGTGTAGTCCAAATTGTACAGTACAATTTGCCTCTGGCTTCATTCGATTCTGAGAGCTATGTGGCCCTTAGGAGGCTAGCCATGGGGGAATGCAACCTTTGGGCTGGAAAAGCTTCTCTGCCGCTGGTTTTTAAGAACCGAGAAAGGAAACGCTCCAGCTTGGCTTGGCGTAAACGGTGAATATGACCCATAACCACAGGATACTAATAATCACACGGGAGGAAATTCCTATCCTGTTAAATGGAGCTCTATCCTGGGCATCTTTCTCGGCAGTTGCAAATTATCAGGGGGCAGAACAGAACGCCTCACTTGGGCACTTACTTGCGTGTGTGTTTTGCAAACCATCCGTTTCAATTGCCGCACGCCTGTTTCTGAATGACTCAGATAAAACTGCTCTGTCAATTCCATCAGCCGCGGAACCCTAACACGTTCATGTTTTGAGTTGATAGACGTCGGACATAACAAGGGAACCGTTAAATTGCAACTGTCAGAGAGAAAGCATGGAGAATCATATAAGGAAACCCCTTTGCAAACGACCTCACGGCTACAGCCTGGACATATTTTGCTAATTTATAGAGACAACTGAAAGGAAGTGAGCTAACGGAGGCTGAAAGCAAACAATATGTTCCTTTCTTTGTGAAACTTGTTCTTATGTATCCTACTCGGAGGGATTTGGTATGTCAGAGTAACATTACACAATCGAAGGGATGGAGTGACTCAGAATGTGTGGTAATGGGATATAAAGGTTTCATTTTTAGATAATGTCAGGATTGGAAGCCTTCTGACGCCACGGCAGAAAAAGCACCGCTTCTTGTGAACAAAGGCAAACAAAACAGCACAAGATAGTCCTGCAGGAGTAATTGGATGAAAAAATGGGCACAATCCTGTACACATCTACTCAGAAGCAAGCCCCAGAGAGTTCAACGGGGCATACTCCCAGGTGTGTATAGGATTTTTTCAATGCTGTTCACATGAACTCCTTAAATATAACCACATTTGAAATTCTGCCTTAACACACTCAACTTCTGCATTCTGAAGCAAGGGGAGAGGAAGGGGGTGGTGGTGGTGGTCTGTAACAGGTGTCATCAATGAGGGGAGTGGCATCCGGCGTGCCCCCCGCCCGCGACTCCCAAGCCTACCCCAAGCCGTCGGGGGAAGGGGCGGAGCTGTGCCACCTTGCTGGCGGCCTTCCCCCCTCCCCCTTCGTTTTGACAGCTCAGGGGAGGCTTGGGAGTCGCGGGCGGGCAGTGCGCCATTGCCCCCCACTCCTGGGCTGCTTCCTGGGGGGGGGGAGCCTCCTCCAAGCTGTCAAAAGGAAGAGGGGAAGAAGGCTGCTGGCAAAGGGGTGCGGCTCCCTCCCCCTGCCCAGAAAGCAGCCCGCCATGGGCGACTCGGTCCACCCCCCATGGGCGGCTCGCCCCTTGGGATGCTCGCCCCCACCCCCCTGAGACACTCACCCCCATGGCCCCACCCCCGGGTGGACAGCATGTGCTCCACCTCTGTTCTGAAGAAAGAACCAGAGGATGGGTTAATAATTAAAGAGCATATGCCCATCAGCAGTCAACCATAGACCATGACTGCACTACAGGAAGCAGAACCAAGCAAAACCTCTAATCCCTAGGATGTCCTCAGTAAACGTGACTTCAGTGAACGTTATTCTCTTGGGAGGAAAGGACAACAGGTAAGAAACCATACTAGAAAAGTAAAAAGTTAAGACATGTATTCTTCCAGTAATCCCACCCCACCCCTTTGGGAACCACTGGTGTATAGCCACTGCAGGCAGAGTGAGGCTTATCTACATGCTGCCTCCTTGTCTGCACCTTAACTAAGTGAAGGATCTGTTGCTTATAAGAAGTTTGAATTAAAAGAGCTTTCATGAAGCAAGGACTACTACTTGTTTAAAGATCTTTATTGCCAGTAAAATGAGGCTGTGATGATCTAATAGGAGCATCTGGTTCTAAACTGATTTAGTTGCTTTCACGCAAAACTGTATGTGGGCATTTCATTAAATTAACCAGACCAGCTCATGTCCACTAGCATCCAATGGCAAACCCAGTTTGCTTGGCACGTGGCAAGAATCACAAGGCTGTTGCTGTCTTCTGTAGTATCATTTTACTTAGATTTAGTTGGGATGAAGAATGACTCATGATTTCCCGAAAGGTATTTTAGTGAGGTAGGAAGATGGCAATATTGGGTTATCTAAAATAAATTTATAGCAAGACGGATTTGCGTAGTTTTGATATCTTCATGGTTTGAGCCATTGCAATGTTTTAAGATTATCCTTTCCATAATGGGTAGGTAAGGTGAATCAGTTTTCTATCAATATTCATGGAGTTTAAAAATTCCATATCTTCTTTTTTCAGACTAAAGTCAAAGACCTGAAAAGAAGAAGAAGATGTCAAATGTTAGGCTGTAAAGTTATAATACTCTTGGTATACTGCTAATGTAACCATAACAAACTCAACCTTAGTCCTGTTTTGGTTTCCCTGCAAATGGCCCGATCCTCGAACACTCTGCACTTCTAATGGGAGAATGCTGCACTAGCAGAGCTCAGGCAATGCTGGATTTCAGCATCACTTGGGAAGACAGGCAAACTAATGTCAGTGTACTGGAAGAAACAAAGATCACCAGTGTTGGTCATGTTGTTCGGATGCCTGATTATTGTCTGCCAAAGCAACTACTCTCTTCCTAACTTAAAAATGGAAAGCATAATGCTGTTGGTCAACAAAATAGGTTTATAGACTCTCTCAAGGCAAATCTAAAAAATGTATTATAAACACCGACAACTGGGAAACACTGGCTTGCCAGTGCTCCAATTGGAGAACAGCCTTTACCAAAGGTGTCATGGGTTTTGAAGACACTCAAACTCAGGATGAAAGGGAGAAACATGCTAAGAGGAAAACACACTTGGCAAACCCTCATCGTGATCAACTCCCACCCAGAAACCTATGTCCTGACTGTGGAAGGATGTGTGGATCCAGAATTGGCCTCCACAGTCACTTATGGACTTACTGTTAAGACCATGTTCATGGAAGACAATCTTACTCAACTACAATTGATCGCCAAAGAAGAAGAAGAAAAGAAGTCCTGTTTTATACACACTACTACTACTTAGGCTAACAGGATCTGCATGGTTTCAAAAACCAGCAAAACAAATCTGACCAAGGGAGAAAAAGGTTGGCTGGAGTAACTGTAAGGAAATGACATGGGATTAGCAAAACACTTCTCAAATCACTTCCAATTCACTTAAAAACAATAGTCTTTATCCAGCTTGTTTGTAGTAACCTTGAACGCCTATAGGCCAATGCCTATAGGCCAAGTGACCCAACATACATACATACATAGATACATACATAAATACTAACTTTAAAAGTCAATTTCATTTTAGCATAGTGTCAGAGCTTAATCATGTTTCAGATTGTGAAGGTCATTATTTGGAAACAAATTTGAAACCATTCCCAAATCCCCTTTTTAAACTTAGACCAGCGCAAGTTGATGCTTTCCTTTTACAAAGGAATACTGTCAGGTGGAGTTATTATCTTCTCTAAACCCAACAGATGCACAGGGAGGGATGTAACCATGCTCCTAAGGTGCCTGGGTGAATTCATAAGTGTTCGTCAACACTTATGCCTCTTCAAAAGTCTCATTATGGTTTCATTCACTGGGAGTGAGTACCTGAGGAATTCTCTCTCCAGAAGCAGGAACAATGCAGTATGTGTCGACCTCAGACCTACCAGTGCACAAACTGTTCCCTTATGTTTGCATCACAGTCAACACTGGACACTGCAGAAGAGCTAAGTTTTTTCTCACAGAACTTCTTAAGCATATGCAATTCTACCCAAATAGCTGACTAGAACTCAATTCAAATGTTAGCTTGCAGTAGTTTTTGGCAGCACCCACACCCCCAAAGCTAACATAGTAGCTGGTGCCAGAGGAATATGCTTAGATAGCAATACAAGTATCAATCCTTAGAAAGAAGCATTCAGGCATGCATGGATGAAATTTGTCTCCAGTTGGATAGAAGTGGTCACTGATCCAAAGGATGGAAAGCAGGGCTTCACAAACAAAATCACAGAATTGTAGAGTTGGAAAGGGACCACAAGGGTCATCTGGTCCAACCCCCTGCAAATATTCAGATGAATCAACTGAAAAATAACCTTAATAAGCTAAGAAACTATCGACTCTGCAAAGCAATATCCAGGAAATAGTAAAAGAAAAATCCCGAAGAGCTGCTCCATCACGGGAAAAGGATGCATGGCAGAAGCAGATAAAATGATCCTTCAGCTGTAGAATGAAAATAGGGGTGATGTTTATAGCAGAATTCCCTCAACTCAGAATTGCATTATTGTCCAAACGTGAGCTTCTTTGATACCTCCCAAGCCCTTTGTGACTGAGCCGCCTTTTTGATCATAGAATCAATGTGCCCTGATAGAAACATAACACACAGCATCTTACATAATGCACCACAGAAGTGGATGAAATTTGCAGGTATATTAGCTTCTCCAGAGTAGATAAAGCTTGTTAAACTACAAATAGGTCCAGAGGCCTTTCAGCTGGAAACCTTTAAGGTTTTATTTTTTTTTATTGAGGAAACATCTTAAAACTCTATGTTGGGGTAGAACTGGATGAAATTTGTAGACAAGATGGAGGTATGAATCCTGTAAAATCTCAGGATAGCTGCAATAGTTTTCCTACAAGGGCAACCGTCACAGGTTTGGGGTAGGTAAAATAGGAATCAGTTAATCTTCCAATGTGTTTTGTGGGCAATTGGTCTGAAAATTGCAAACGTGAGAGAAACCTGCCAAACTGCAGGCAAGGAGGTCTGGGAGCTTTCATGATAGGCACCTTTAAAGATGCCTGTGCTTTTCTTTTGTTTGGAGCAGGGGGAGGAGAACTAAAATGGATTAGTTTTCTGGGTAAAATCAGAAGTGCTTGTGCTGACAGAACAAATGCCATGAATACCATCCTTTATATATTTTCCACTGAGAGGTTACTGGAACTTTGGGAAGTAGGAAACAGATTGGGAACAATGGGAGTGGTATGTAGTATACTTTGATGTACACTGAATGCCAACTTTGGGAATTATGTAGAGAAACTGCAGCCATATAGAGATGGCTAAAGCAGGCTTTCAAGGGAAATTTAACACGATCTCATGGCAAAGTTATGCCAGCAAATTCATTCTCTCACACAGGTGCAGAATTTCATAGAAGCCTGAGAAGTGTGCTCAGTAATCAGACATTGGCTTCCCAAATTGGATGTCTTTGTTGGAGCCATAAAGAGTAAACTGTTTAATTCCTGCAGGGCATTTAAAAGAAGCATCTTTTACTCCACCAATATCAAACATACAGAAGAGATCTGACAACTCTCAAGCCTTGTTTACTTCGGCAAGGGAACTTTCATCCAAGAGCAGAGCTTTGAAAAGGCAGAGCTCACGTCACCCAGTTGTACCACTTTAAAGGGAAACAGGCTGGTGTTTACTACAGTATATCAGGCCCATAGTACATATATTTTGACTCTTGAGGCTTCTGAACTTATAATTTCTGCAGCCTGCTTACTGCCTATAGAGCGGTGACATAATTATCTTCTAGCTTAAGTTGTGGGCAAGGAAAGGAGCCGTAGCATCTTCAGTTCTCTGCAATCAAACGTACAGCTTGGTCAAAAATGCCTTATGTGTGCATTTTACAACCACCATTGGCATTTCTCAACTGGAGTGTCTGAGCTGCTTTTCAGTCATATAATAAGCAAGCTGCAGTGAAGAAGAAAAAAAAGACTGAACAAAAAGTGGAGATTAAACAACAGTCTACCCTCAGAAAAATCAGACAGGAAACTCTGTAGCTGGGCAGCCATCAGCCTCACCCTTCCCTTTGACTTTTTTCGTTGTTGATCTTTCCTCTTTTCTTTATTATTTCACAGCCATTTCCATTCCCCCACTGATCATCAGAGTGGTCTAGCAAAAGATGCCATGTTGTGGCTTAAAAGTGTTCAGATTATCAGGACTTCGGCCCAGGTGTGAGGACCCAAGCTAAGTGGGATTTCCCCTGAAAGCTAATTTTTGCTTATCTGCAGAAATAACTCTCAATTTCACTCCTGTCCTAAGTAAAAGTTGTGATTGAGTGCAGTGGATTGCCTACAGTTTCCAGATGAGCAAAACCTAACCTATCTAGAGTGAAGAACTGAGTATCATAAAGTCATGCTAGATTGGCTCCCAAAAGTAATTTATTTATTCAGGGGGTGCCCCACCGTAACTTGCATTCAGTGGGGAAAAATAAATCTGAGCTGAAAGTTCTCATGGGGAAATTTCTGACTTGAACTTGCAATCAGAGTGTGTAGCAAAAATGGTTCCCTAAAATCAAGAGTTGGTGGCAGCAACACCCTCGCACCCTTCCTTCTTTCAAAAAATGTGTCTAATTCTGCAATCACAGACAGTGACAGCCCATTGCCCAACCACATGGTGGGTTGGACTCCAACTCCCATCCGCCCCAGCCAGCATAGCAAGTGGTCAGAGAAGATGGGAATACCAGCCAACTCTGCCTTTAAAATCTGCAGGGGAGGCTCTGCTTGTGATCCTGCCAATAAGTGCAGCTTGATTGGCAGGGACACAGGCTATGGTCTTCTCTGTGGCGGCCCCTCAGTTATGGAAATCCCTCCCCACTGATCTGTGTCTGTCCGTCTCATTGGTTTTCTCCCTCCCTGCCCTCCACCAGTTGGAGCACACACTTGTCTGTTCAAGCCTGTTTGGGAAAGGGCAATTGGGACTGATGTCTTTTATCATTTCTGCTAGCTGGGAGGTTCTGTTGTTTTACTGCAGTTTTTGCGAGTGTGTTTGTAGTAGTTTATTCTGTTGTAAAGCTGGATTGTATGCACGCCGCCCTGGTCTCCTTTGGGGGAAGGGCCAGGCAAATATATAATAGATGCACAACAGCACCTATATTACACCAAACATCCCCAAATATGTTCTGCCCGGGATGTTTCAGATAAAGAATGAAAGAAGCATGAGTGATTTGCGTGTTTCTAGATCTTGACTCAAAGGAGATACATAAATGTGAAAGGATGCACATTGGGATAATGGAAACCTGTGGGAAAATGTACATTTCTATCCACTGGGCAAGACCCAAATGCACAATGAGAAGCCTTCCCACCCCGCTGCCTCTTTGGAACATTAAAAGAAGCTTTAAAAATACTGTTTAAAGTGCATCACTCTTGAATATTGATCACAGAATAAATAACGACTACAAAAGCCATTTTTAAATTGAAATGTATGTTCCTATCAAAAGCACTTCACTTCAATAGCACCACTTGCGTTTGTGAAAACAACTTTGGGGTCCCTCCCATGAACTTATAATTCAAAAGTCAGCCCCATTTGTTTTACTGATATTAACATTTCTAGGCTGCGACACTCAAGTTTAGTCCAATGGGACTTGTTTGCAAGTAGGCATGCACAGAATTACAGCATTAATCTGCTTCATGATGAAAATCAGCAAACAAGTTGACAGATGCATGGGGAAATAACAGAGGAAACAAAATTAAAAAAAAATCCTTCCAGTAGCAACTTAGAGACCAACTATGTTTGTTCTTGGTATGAGCTTTTGTGTGCATGCACACTTCTTCACACGAAAGCTCATACCAAGAACATAGTTGTTCTCTAAGGTGCTACTGGAAGGAATTTTTTTATTTTGTTTTGACTACAGCAGACCAACACGACTACCTACCTGTAACAGAGGAAAGTTACCAAGTGCCCCCAAAAAGGAAATTAGGAATGTTGTATTTGTTTCAAATGGGTATGTTTCATTTCTTAATTATCTTTGGCACTGAGGGATACCCTCTTGGGTATTGTATTAAGAGGAAACACGAGGTGGGGCTCCATTTGTGCTTTACATACCCCAAATTGTCTTTCGAAACAATTTCTTTTGGCTGAATGTTTCTGTTTCTAATACAAAAAAAGACATGCACGAGTGGTATTGAAATCTGAACAGTGGCACCATCTGACACTCCTAGCATAGCTGAGAAGCTCTTTCTTCCTCTTTCTTTTTAAATCACCACTTTCAGGTCACTCGAGACATAGATCAATCAATCAATCAATCAATCAATCAATCGTCAAACTGCTTTATTGCTGCTGCTATTTATTAGTCTTATTTATGATTATCATTTATATAGGCCCAGCTTACAGAGATCCATTAGCCTGGTAGCATGATCAACTGTCTGCAGGTAAATCACGCAAGGGTGTTCTCTAAGTCGGGAAAGAGCTGGCTATGCCCTCCACGACAGACCATTGCTAAGCCACAAATGACCAACATAAGCACAATCACGCTCTTGTGAACATTTCGGTGGGAACTTTGGAAAACACCTGGCAGGCTGCGATCAAGCTTCAAGGAATGTGAATCACTTGGAACGTTATATAGTTCTAAGGCTGCCAACTTCTCTCTGCTTTTCCTTTTCTTTTTGCTCCTGTACGTTTAACAGCAGAAGTTCAGCAGGTCAAACGTTTCAGTACATTGAGCATACCTGGAAAAGATTTAACCTGGTTTGTGAGTTGGTGTCTAGCCCAAGAATGGGTCCAGTGTGGCAGAGTGGGGTGGGGGGGGGGAGAGATGGCAACTTTAGCCAGCACCTGCCCTGTGAAGTTGTGTCAGTATTAATTTATTTGCCAGGAGGCGAACTGAAATGGAGAGGTTTGTGGCACCCATCACTGTCTCTCAGTCTAATATGCCTTACAGTGTTGTTTTGAGGATAAAGCAGAAGAGAGGGAGAACCTTGCACACCACCTTTAGCTTGCTGGGAGGGTAGGTGGGGTGTAAATGTCATTTATAAATGATACTATTAGAAAAGCCAGGCCTTGAGATACGCTGATAAAAGCTTGTTCTTTCGCCCCAGCTCTATGAAAACGTGCCAAAACCATCTCCGAAGGCAAAAATTTACTTCTTTTCAAAACTGTTTATCAAGCAATATGAAACTTCATAGGCCAAAGTATTTCCTGGTCAAAAGAACCGAGAGCAGCCTTTTCCTTGTTTTCTAAATTCAGCAGCATGCCAGAACGCTCGAGAAAAGTCCTCTACAAGGTAATGGAAAGCTACAGCAAGCAGAACACAGGAAGACTCCTAGTTTATATGAGAAAATAGTATCCCGCTCCTGCGATGCTGGGAGGAGGCTTTCTTGATAAGTGTAGCACATAACGTCTGTAAGGAAGGTGCTGTGGGACAAGTTGGGATCTGCACCTGTGCTATGCTTGGCACATTGTGGTATAGCATAGGGTTACCAGATGTTCCCGGTTACCGGGGACAGTCCCCGGATTTGCAAATCTGTCCCCGGACAAATTATGTCCCCAGAATGTCCACAGATTTGCAGATCTGTCCCCAGGAAACATGGCAGCAGCAGCCTCAGCAGCCTGAAGCCAGCCTGGTAGCGCAGTTGGCTCTGGCTGGCTTCAGGAGCTGCTCACTGCAGTGGCGCCCGCCATTTTTCCTCTCCAAAAGTCCCCATATGATGTGTCTTGTGCCGTCGCCACTGCCGAAGGGGAACCAGGGACGTCCAGCAGTACAGATCATCTTCCCCCTTCCCCCTTTGTTTTGACTCATGGGGGGAGGCTCAGGAGTTGCAGGCGGGCAGGCGTTGCCCAGTTTCTTAAAAACTCTGCACATTTATGTTTCACAGGGTGGGAAAGATGGGCTTTGCACCTTGCCTGGCAGAGAAACCGTGTGCCTTGCGCCCCTCCTGGGCAACGGCCGCCCGCCCACAACTCCCAAGCCTCCCCCGATCTGTCAAAACAAAGGGGGAAGGGGGCAGGAGATCAGGGAAGGCTCAGGAGTCACGGGTGGGCAGTACGCCATTGCCCTGTTTTTAAAAAACTCTGGACATTTATGTTTCACAGGCTGCGAAAGAAGGGCTTTGCACGTTTATACAATATGCATGTGTGCTTGGGCCCAGGGTCTTTTGCCTCAACATTCCCCCCTACTGACTCCCTGTTGCTACTCAGCTTCAAAAAACAAAAACAAGAAAAGTGTCCCCGGTTTCATTGGAAAAAATCTAGTAACCACAGTACGTATAGCAAGTCTTCAGATCCTCAGGGATCCTCATGGTTTTTGTCCAGCACCCTATTTCTATGGATCTGCTGAACCTGCAGTGCTAACTTGTACAGCTGCAGTAGAAGCACCACCCTTACTTTTGCTAATGGGCAGTGCCATTTTGCACTAACGTCCTAAGTTCATATGCTCTCTCTTTAATCTTTGTGATCCAATAACTACCATGTGCTGCTTAGGAACTGGGAAGGAAGCACTTCACACAGCTAATCACGCAGGGAACGAGGGCTTAATACCAGATATAGGTTTTCCCATGTATAAATGCTTAAACGTTCACACTTGATCTTCCTGCGGCACATTCTAAATGCAACAACGGATCAAACTGTCAGGCACTAGAGAAGGCTAGGCCTCATTTTTTTCTTGCTTTAGGTAGCTTTACTCAAGAGTTGCCCTCCCTCTGCACTGCAAGGAAGTCAAACAAATAGTTGTCAGGAGCAGCAATGGTGGTGAAAAGCTTTGGGGTGGGGGAGAAATCACAGAACATAACTGTTACTTTCAGTAACTGTTCTTTGAAAGGAAGTGTGCTTTCACACAATTTCCATGCGCTGGTTGCACCTGCCATTACACCCTCCCCACTGTCAACAAATCAGCTTTTTAAGGTTAGAACACAAGGTTGCATGGTTAGCTGGATCTAATCTCAAGCCAACTCAGGCTTGCCCTGCAAAAAAATAATAATGCAGAAATACTCAGGTGTAGCTTAGAGAAGCTTCCGCACTTTTGCTGTAGCTGCACTGGTGCTTCCTACAGGAAATACAAATGCCCATTTAAGAGGCTTACCCTGGCTTAAAGACCCCAATTCTGTGATGGATGTGTGCACAAGATATTTGCACATCTTGCCTAAGGCACACAAATGTAATGTGCAGCACACACAGTGTGTGTGTGTGTGTGTGTGTGTGTGTGTGTGTGAGAGAGAGAGAGAGAGAGAGAGAGAGAGAATATCAGATGAATCTTCTCCCTTAAGAAAGAGGAGGCGGCAGCAGAGCACCCAACATTGGGAACTTTCCACCCTTCATGAGCTGTTCGACAGTGGAATTTGCTGCCAAGGAGTGTGGTGGAGTCTCGTTCCTTGGAGCTCTTTAAGCGGAGGCTTGACAGCCATCTGTCAGGAATGCTTTGATGGTGTTTCCTGCTTGGCAGGGGGTTGGACTGGATGGCCTTTGTGGTCTATTCCAACTCTATGATTCTGTGATTCTATGTGGAGCACCTGCAACATGTATTCTGCAATAAGGATTTAGGGGAGTGTACGGCCATCTTCTTCTCCACCACGAGAACAAGATTTTAGGGGCAGATAAGCATCTAAGTATGATAAAGGTAAAAGGTAAAGGACCTCTGCACAGTTAAGACCAGTCTAAGGCGACTATGGGGTTGCGGCGCTCATTTCGCTTTCAGGCCGAGGGAGCTGGCCTTTGTCTACAGACAGGTTTCCGGGTCACGTGGCCGGCATGACTAAACTGCTTCTGGCGCAACGGGACACCGTGATGGAAACCAGAGCGCACGGAAACGCTGTTTACCTTCCCGCAGCAGTGGTACCTATTTATCTATTTGCACTGCTGTGCTTTTGAACTGCTAGGTTGGCAGGAGCTGGGACAGAGCAATGGGGGCTCTCCCCGTCACGTGGATTTGCACCATCGACCTTCCGATCGGCAAGCCCAAGAGGCTGAGTGGTTTAGATCACAGCGCCACCCACGTCTAAGTATTAAGGACATGCGTATACTCCCTGGTGAATATACTGGGGAGGTGTGGTCAGAGTCCCATGGTTCACATCAGCCATTCAGGGGTCTGCCCTGTACATTGTGTTTGTTTACTGCAGGAAGCATCAGGGTTGCCATAGAATACACAAAAGCAAAGGATATAAGTAGCTCCAGCTTTCCAACAAAATAGTAATAATAGTAATAATAAACCTCTTGACAAATTAAACTTTTTAGGTATACATCTGAAAATCTGCAATGCACGCATGTTTGCAAGTAATTTTAGCATATCACTCATCAACGTGATCTGCTCTTAAGTACACAATCCAGAGTGAAACCTTAGTTTGCAGTCACGTAGCATGTGAAAAAGCCCAAACTTTACTTACTGGAAGTGAGAGATGGACCAACGGAAGCCGTAGGAAAAGTGTCTCTTAAAAACATGATCAAATGTAATTTAGGGCGTGGGCATCCCTTCAAAATGTTTTCAGAATCTCCCTCAGGAGTTGTAATCAAGGGGAGAAACTTTGTCTCCACTCAAAGTGTTAGCAACAAAACTTCAGGGACAAACAACAATACCAGCTCACTACAAGCTGGGATGATAAAAAAGCAAGGGACTTTTGTTTTGTGATACGGCTAAAACAGCACAGCAGTGGGAAAACTGCTCCAGGAAGTCCTAAAACAATATAAATCACAGTCAGACTTTCCATACACTTCTAGACACAGGAACTCCGAAAATATCAGACTAGCATGACTGCATACCTAATGCCAGGCTGATAATTCAATTGGCAGAGGCTCTGGCTAAAACATACACTACACAAACTTTAATGCAAGTTTTAATACTAGGTTTCAATGTCAAGTGTATAACATCACGTTTACCCTGAAATCCAACCTAGATGAAAACTAAATTAACTTGTAGCGAAGCTGCAACAAACCCAAGAATCAAAACATCTAAAGGCTTTCCAAATACTGTTGTAAGCAGGAGCAGTGGAAGATTTACGAGCGGCTAAATCAATGGAGTTCACCCTGAGGGGCATTTAATGGCTATCAAGATCTGCCTATCAACCTCCACACAGTCAAGAGGAATAGCTGTGGCTGAGGATGAAGAAAAGAGTCCTAGTGAAATAGATATGGCACTACCAGCAATTAACCCAGACTCCTAATAGTCTCCTAATAGAACTGATCGATCAGATCGATCAGACACTGGGGCCATCAGGTGAAGAAGGTGATACCCACTTCCTATCCCTTAATCTTTGTTTCTACATCCCCTGAAGCATGAGCATCACATCCTGAAGACCTTGAGTTGAGGTTGGGGTGCTGAATATTGTTCTCTGCCATCTGGAGATGGGTTATCATGGCTACCAGAATCTTCATGAAGACCCTGGAGGAAGAATGGCAGGACCCAGTGGGGATATTCTTCATTCCCATAGCTGAGCCTCAGGAAGTGAGAATGCAGGTAGGCCTCTATCGAAGCTAGGAAATCTCCCCAGATCAGGCTCATCTAGATGTATTACAGATTCTCTATACTGAAGGTATTTTTCTTTAGAACTCATTCACACCTATTTGCATAAAAATTTGCTTTGGTGTCAAGACCTTGGGGGAAAACAAAGATGACCGAAGAGAAACTAGCTCTATGGCACTTATTATTGCCTTAAGATGTTGGATGGCCTTGGCAAGACAGGCACAATTTTCCAGGGTTACTTTTGTACAGAAGAACCAAGCAGAATGAACTAGAGAATTCAAAATAGCAGCTGTCCTTCACTTTTTGCAGAATCTACGGATCTGAGGCTGTTTCTCTGCAGATGCTTGCAAATGCTGAAATTTTAGTCCCCACTGGTGTCAAGGATAACTTCCAGTCAGAAGGAATGGCGGGCTTCTTACTGGAGTTCTGGAGAACATCCTGTGCTGGCATGCATGGAAAGAATGAGAGGGATCTAAGGAATGCTTCATGCCAAAGGGCTGTTTCTTAGGAAATAGTGGAGGGGCTTTTTACGTCAAGTTTTACTCGGAATAGACCCGTTGACGGCAAAGAACATGACTAAATTAGGCCCAGGAATATAAAGTCTATACTCAAACTTAGGTGAATACCACCCATTATTATTACAGTATTTTTAAAAAAATAATGTTAGCTACAAAATGACAGGGCTTTGCTGGAGCAGAAAAAAGAAGTCTCAAACTTGTTGGGAAGTCTGAATAGTGATGATGCCAAACTGTAAGGGCTTGAGTGAGAAAACTGTAAATTCTACCTTCTCTGTATTAAGCTACATATTACCACACCCAAATAGGTTGTACAGCTAATTATCAAGGCAATATTTCATTTCATTTTGCATTATTGCATGAGAATACATTACAAAAGCAGCATTGTCCCTTCAGATACTATGGAACTTACAACAACAATCCAAACCTTGGCATCTAAACAACTGGGGTTGGATCCCAGGAGACATGTCTCCCATCATGCATTCCATTCAGAATTGCAACATCATCTTCTGCTAGGGAAAAGTCAAAGACCTAAGGGGAATGTATATGTGGTTAGTGGAACACATACAAGGCAACAATAAAAACTGCCTGCCTGCTTCTTAAAAACTCTCTGGCATCCTGAATCATAATTTTGGTTCAAGATTTTGTATCTACAACCAGATAGTTAGAATGTCATAGCTCTACTTAATTTGGAAAATACTCGACTTCCTCTCTATGATGTGTCTAGGTTCACATACTTGATCTATTTAGACTGTTTTACTAAGCCAGGGGTGTCCAAACTTTTTTCAAAGAGGGCCAGATTTGATGAAGTGAACATGTGTTAGGGCCGACCCAAGTTGTTGAGCTCGGGCCCCTGAGACAGACTTTGGACATGCCTGTACTGTGTACTAAGCCATTTCTCGTCCATCACTGTTTGTTCCCAACTTCCCACACTCTCAGTGCAACATAAACTGAGCATGAACGTAATGTAGAAACTTAAAAAGAGGCTGCTGGGCACATTTAGTCCTGCATCCTGCTCTCAAGTGGCCAAACAGATGCCTTTGGAGAAGCCCACAAGCAGGATCTGAGCACAACCAGTGCACTATCAGAATTAGTAGCCAATGGTATCCTTATCCTCCATGAATTTATCTAATCCTCTTTTAAAGCCACCCAAGTTAACAGCCATCACTGACTCTTGTGGGAGACAATTCCACAGAATCCCATAGCTACCCCTGAAAGCAATGTGGTTGGACCCTGAAGTCTCATCTACAGCTATAATTCCACGATCAGTTCCAAATCCAAGGGATGCCTTCTGTTCTTCTCTCCCCACACCCCTGTAAATCACCATTAACAATTTTGGGAGAAATGTGGGTCAAAACAACAAGTGAAGGAGAACTTGGGAAAGAAAACCACAATGAAATAACAAGTCTTACACTTTTAAGACTATTTAATGAAGCCAGTGTTCATTGGGGCAGCGGGGGGGGGGGAGGGAACACAGTGATGACATAATATACACAGAATGTTGATGAGACTAAGAGCTTCTGGGAGAAAGGGGATTCCCTGGCTGGGAGGTGTTTTGTTTTGTTTTTAAAAAAACACCCTTCTCCTAGCCAGACAAAGAGTTATCCCTCCTTATAAAAACTCTTTCTGAGAAGCACAGGTCTAGTTCCTGGAACACACCAGTTGGCACGTAGAACTGCTAGAATGGCTCCTGGGGGAGGATAGACACAGACTGTAAGGAAGGGACTCTTTCCTAGAGTTTACTAAGTTCGATCGCAGGCAGCGCATGTCATACGGTGAAAGGCCATTTCCTTGCCTGCCTCCCCTTTCCCTTGCTTGGTTCCCTGAACTGTGAATTCCTGTAAGCTGTGTGCATGGATAAAGGCAGAGACGGCAGCATTAGATGTGCAACTGTTATGCAGTCCTTCTCTTCCCTTAGCTGTCTCAGTAGCAATAAATCCCTTCTTCCCCAGGACTACCTGAAGTGTGTTTTTAGCAAAGTTTTTAAAAGGACAGGAGTGCAAGCATTAATTTATTCAAACTAGTAGCTTAGTCAACTAAAGCACTGGTTCGCTGTTTTAACTGGTGAAGACCAACTGGAATATCTGTGGGCATGTTCATGGCAAAATGTTCATGGGACACTGTGCCAGCCCACTGCTTTCCCATGCTTTCTGTGTTGCCTCCCCACCACCACCTCATTTGTGCTGATTTTCTTTGGAGGGCGGGTTGGGGGGGCACTTATATAATAACAACAACAATAATTTTATGATTTGTACCCCGCCCATCTGACTGGGTTGCCCCAGCCACTCTGGGCAGCTACCAACATATATAAGAAGATAATAAAACATTGCACATTAAAAAGCTTCCCTATACAGGTAAACTGCATTATCGGCCGAAACGCTTAAAAACACAATTGCAATGCCCGGTTGCCAAGTGTGAACTGACAAGCTAATCAGAACCCTCCTTGCACCTTCTCTTTCTAATTGCTTCCTGTTCAGTGTAGCATGGCCTTAACAAACCCTAATTTTAGTTGCTTTTATCTGCTGCACTTGCCTTCATTTTATCTGTTTGTTTCGGCTCATGTGCTGATTGTTTGATTTTATTGGTTCAATCACTGTTAGCTGCCCTGTGTGATGCAAAATGCATTGGAAAGGGTGGAATATACATTTTTCTAACATGCAAATCAGGGTTTCCCAGACTTGGATCTCCAGATGTTATTGATCTACAACTCCCATCTTCCCTAGCTAGTGGTCAGGGATGATGGGAACCGTAGTCCAAAACCAGCTGGAGACCCAAGTTTTGGAAATGCTGATGCAAATAAATGCCATGACTTTTCCCTTAGTTGACCCATAGCAACTGGTCTATAAATGCAGAGGTTCCATTTAACTATCAAGGATAATTTTATCTACTTATTTATCTATCTATCCAGCTATCTCCCAGCTTTCACCCTAAGGTCGCGATAAGACTTGCATGCATTTGCTAAACCCCTTTTAAAACCATCTAAGTTCTTGGCCATCACAGTCTTGTGTGAGCGATCCTCTGTCTGTGTACAGTGAAGTTCATTACCAAGTAAGTGTGCAGCAGACTGCAGCCTTAGTTCTTCAAAAACCCTTCCTGACAAAGCAGTTCAGGAGCAAGTATCTGCCCAACATCTTCCATGCTGAAAACTAACGTTAAAGAAGTTTTGTGCTTCCCTGCAATCTTCCTATCCTCTTTCAATAACCCTTTCGAATCTTTGCCATCACAGAAACCAACCGCCTCTCTCTGGCTGATTTCCTGCTTCTGATATATTTAAAGAAATGTGTTGCTTGTGTCAGTGTTTTTAGCAAGGTGCTCTCCAATTTCCTTGTCTTATCACCAACCGACATTTGTTTTGCCAGAGTTGGTGCCCCTTTTTATTTTTCTAACTTGACCAAGACTTCCACTTTTTAAAGGAAGCCTTCTTGCTTTTTATAACCTCCTTGACTTTGTTCACCAGTCACACTTGCATTCTCTTCGACTTGTTTGTATCTTTCCAATTTGTGTTCATCGTTATATCTGTACTTCTGGTATTCTGTTATTAAATAACCTCCAATTGCCCTATAGACAATTGTCTCTTGAATGTCCCTTTTAGCTCGCTTTCAACTTACCCTCATTTTTGTGTGTATGTGTGCACACTAAATTCTGTCTTTAGAAATTAATTGCAACCATTCTGGTCACCCAAAACAGCTTTCCATTCATTGCACAATTCAACAACACTTAGGGCACTTCCAGACTGTCATATTTTGTGAGTGGGATTAAATTGCATACTGGCAAATTCAGGCTGTGCCATTAAGTGGGTGTGACACTCTTGGACAACAAACCCACTTCCTCTCCCTTCAAAAAAATCCAGACTTTTTGCAGTAAGGAAAGTGATGGGAAAATGCGCTAGAAAGTATGGGATAAAACTCCCCCACAAACAAATCACAATGACTGTTCAATAAACAGCTGATGCTGTATATATCCTGTCCACAAACTTTATGCAAAAAAAACCCTCAATACATATACTGTCTGGAAGCAATGTTAAATCTTGGTACAAGGGTCTTAAGCCCCCCCCCCCCCCCCCGTCCTGATATGGTTCACTCTGCTTCCCATCCCACCCATATTGAAAACATAATTGCCCTTAATCTCCTTAATTGCAAGAGAACTGTCCCCTTCTAAATCTACACTTGAGTGTTAAATATTTTCTATACTTTGGTCTCCCAAGAACTAAAGCTAAACTTCATTCTACTCCTAAGGCAAACTTTTTTCTTTTTTTGGGAACAAATATTCTTGTGTTCTAACCAGAAACAGACAGAGAGAACAATCTCTCATAGTGGTAATTGACAACATCAAGTGGAGCAAGCAGAATCAATACAAAAAAGAGGTATCTAATACTTTACCTTTAGAAATGTTACTAAAATCATGATTTTTAAACTTATACAATCAAATTCAAATTCCTCCTTTTTCTGCCTAGTGAAAAGAGGAGAGATATCCCCTCTATAAGGAACTTTGAGTTTCAGCAGGCGGAAGTACGTTTAGGTTATTACTTATAAAGCTAAATCTTCATTTTAGCCCACCTCATTTTAAAACATACAAATTTAGCTTTATCCGTTTCAAATTTAGCTTTAGTCTAGGTTTAACTGGGAATTGCTGCAGGATTTATTTCCTCTTTTAGCACATGATGCCCTTAATACGCTATATTACATTTTTTAAATAATGCAGCGATTACACTTTTGCTCTTCTCATGGAGGTGCCTACTTCACCTGGCTCTTTGCCATTTTCTCAATGTTTTGTCACTGGGGTTGTGATGTTTCAGATCAATCAACAGCTTTTTAACTTCTCATTGTTTCCTTACACATGTGCTTGCTAAAGTTCTGGTTCATTCTCATGTTATTCCCAATTATTCCATTTTATGTTAATAGACATGGGATGGCAGAAGTGGGGTGTAAAATAATGAAAAGTCATGTCCAAAGTACAATAATTTATGTACGTCTGGCACAAGGCAATCTACTCTTACCTGACAGTTTTCCAGGACCCTCTCTGGTTTTGTAGACTTTGGAATAGTGACAATGCCATTCTAGAATGAAAAATAAAAACAATTTATATATTCCTAAAGTTCTATTTTTAAAAAGAAAATGGAAAGAGGGAGTGGGAGAATGAATTAGAACTATCTCACCCAAGTCAATGTGTCTAATTAGTGGAAGTTGTCAGTGAATCATCTCTTTACAAATGTTAAGTTAACCTGAAACAATTCGGCTTAGTTGAGATGATAAGCATGTGTCTGGAATGTACCAGGTGGGGAATTCTAATGACTGAAAGCTCTTCCATATAAAAACCCCTGCACATGGAAACTAGGTGTCAGGGAGAAGTATTTTAGTCTACTCTTCTCCCTGATGTGCTAGTTTCCTATGAAACCTGTAAACCCCTATCCACATACAGGTTTACTCCCTTCATCTGCAGTTTGGAAGCGCTAGGCCAGGCTTCCTCAACCTCAGCCCTCCAGATGTTCTGAGACTACAATACCCATCATCCCTGACCACTGGTCCTGCTAGCTAGGGATCATGGGAGTTGTAGGCCAAAAACATCTGGAGGGCCGAGCTTGAGGAAGCCTGCACTAGGCCAAAATACCTCCTTTAGCAAGACGTCTGGAGTCACTTTTGGGTCCTATGTGTCTCCGAATATAACAATATTAGAAGTCTATCTATAAAACACTGATACTGAAATGACTTGCAAGTATATCTATCCAAGGGAGGAACCATGCGCTCATCAAACACAACTCTGCAGGTCAAGTTTGGGCACAGTGGCATTGACAAAGAATTAATCCACTCAGCACCCTACTTCTTGCAGGCCAGTATTTCAGCCGCCATAGTTCTACATGGACAGAAGAAGGGGACACTCAATCTTTGGATCTCTTCCACTAACAGATTGCTTGTGTAACACTGGCAGGAACAGCCAAGCTAAACTTAGTACCAGGAACAAGGTATCTTTCAATCTCTCTACCCAACAATCGTCTAGACTTCAAGCCAATTACTTTAAATAGCTACTGAACAACCTTGAAACATTGGTGTACTCCTAGCACTGAGAGACACATGAGGTATGTCTACTATTACTGGGCATGTTTTATGTGGCTGGGCAGGAAATACATTACGTACCATTTTTAAAAAATAGAGATGGATTCAGGGACACCGGAGGCCCCCCTCCCAATATTTGTTAGCAGGGGGCTGGGCCTCCTCAATGTTTGTCCAGGTGCGATGCCTGTACATGATGCTATCACATGAGCCAGGACCTGGTGGCTCCTCCTCCTCCTCCTGCAATGGAGGGGAAGTAGCCCTCAGCCTGTGACAGCAGCAGGAGGAAAAGGTGAAGGAGCCACTGGAAACAGAAGCCGAGCTGCAACACAATGCATGAACATCACATGTCACATCCGGGTGTCACACACAACATCACGTGTGATGTCAGCCCCTTCCCCCAATATCTATTCGGATTCGGTGCACCTGGACGGGACCAAGAATGCTGGCAATTTTAGAACTTACCTGTATGCTCCAGCGTATACATATTTGTGCAGGAGTTCTGCCATATTTCTTTGCAAGCTGAATTACGTCTGGATGACTAAGGGCTTCACCTTTAGCAAGTGGGCAGTAGCCTTCGAAAACAATATTCCTGCTTTGGCAGTAATCCACTAATTCTTGAGGCCTATGGAAAGGGTGGTATTCAACCTTTTATAAAAGAGAAGAAACTTTGCAGTTAAAACCATGGCCAGCTTTTAATCTATCACAACTCAAAGGTCAAGCAACTGAAGTGTTACTTCTTATTTGGCAGAGTACTATCAGTTAAAAAATAAAAAGAGGAAAAAAGAAATTGCTATTGATATTTTCTCTTCCCTTCAAAATGCCAGGAAAAAGTCCCTTGGGTGGAAACATGGTACTCTGGAAAATTTGTACGCTGGCTGCCAACACCCTCGGAAGTTACAGAGGTGCACCAACTCTTTGCAGTTGCTGGGTGCATTAGAACTCTGTCCCAAGACAGCAAATCATGCAAGATCATTGCCTCTTTCTCCTCCTCCTCTCCCATGTTCCTATGAACAAGAAACTGAGATTACACTGTGTTCTCAGAAAAGAACAGCACAGCCATACATGACCTGCCTATCACCAAAATGCCACTATACAAGTACCTGCCTTCACCTCAGTTGTACAATTCCACCTCTTTGTAGAGCAAAATTCACACAGTTGCTCTTCTACCATCATGAAATGATCTCAGTACATGATCTATGTGGAGATGAGTCTTGCCTGGCAAGTATTCACCCATATGATCAAATTTGACCTCATTTGTAAGGCTTTCATCAAAATCTTCAATTAGATTAGTTGGTTGTGCATAAATCTTAACAGAGGGTTATGGGAAGGAATACCCCCCCCCCAAGGTGCAGCAGTAGCACGTTAATGAATCCTACCTGAGGGGCAACTTGGGGAAACATAGGCATTTTTAAACATCACACACAGCATGGCTGAGATATCCTTAAAATGGAAAATCCCATTAATTTAAATTTGTATGTTTTTAAATTCTTACTTGACGTTTCTTATTTAGCAACTTATCCAGTTCTTAAGTATATATATTTTAGACACAGCATATGTGTTTCTTCCCTCCTGACATATATGGACTGGTTACACAGTGACATTAATCTAGCCAATATTCTGTAAACTTTATGGTATAGAGAAAACAAAAAAGGTCAGGTCCAAGGAACTTAAACAGTCAAAGGGGGGGGGAGTGAAGGAGAGGAGTGGAAGAAGAAAGAGTACCAGGGGGATGAACACAGAAAGTTCTAGGAGGGACAGGAAATTGGGCAAAAAAGTGTGTTGGATGCCGAGGCGAAAAAAGGGTCCCACTAGGGAAGCTGGTCACAACCTCAAAAAAAAAAAAGGAAAAAGGAAAAGGACAACATGGTCCTTGATTTCTCATTAGTCTTAACTAGGCTTGTTATTAGTGTGCATGCATGCACACACACACTTTTAAATGAATAGATATGGTGAAATCTCCACTGGTGGTTATGACTATGTAACCCAAGTATTGTTAGGGATTAGAACAGAATATAAAAGTTTACTCTTTCATAGACTGGGAGAGAGGTGTCACAGTATACCGGTACCTGGTCAATACTGACATAGAAACCTGTCCTTTAGTTACAATCATGGGTCAGGAAAATGTGGAGTTTATTAAAAGAGGAGTGTGGGCAGAAGTAAGAAAGAAAGGGAGAAAGACATATAAGTTAGCTTGCTTGCACAAATCATCTGTGCAAGGAGCTTTGCTGGTGTGTTCTGTTTGTGTGTCCCATCCAAACCGACATTATTGGTTGCAGTGGTTCAATGATGGTGTCCCACCTCTCAAAATCAACAGTCAATTCCTCCTAAGGAATAGGAGAACAGGAGCAGGTGACAGGCAAGAGGAAGAAGGAATAAATATGTGTGAATATGAGACGAATATAACTGATATAGGACCCCAAGATTCTCGCAAGAAGTCATTCTGTGGCAAAACGTGATAAAACGTGAACTATTCTGATGTTACCCCTCCGTGTAACTGAAGCATGGGTGATTAAGCAAATCAAAAAAATGACACAGTTCCTGGACAGAAAAACACAACCCCCTCATGTGCACAAATCCAACATAAATTCTCTGGGGGGGGGGAGCTGCTTTAGCTGTCACACGTCTTCCAGTGACCTAACCGTTTTGCGTACTTTTGATGGAGAAGAAGACACGATATCTTAGTTTAGCACCATGACATCAACACAGGGAATGTGGAAAATTTCGTCCACCCCGAGGAGGATGAAGGGCTGCTTCCTGTTTCTCATCTTTAGTACATGTTGTCTTTCCAAGCAACAATAGTCAGGAACAATAGCCTGGCATCTGCTCAATCCAGACTCTGAAAAAACCAGGCTCTCAAAGGCTAGGCTGAGTCAGCCTAAACCTACTGTGATCAAAAATGACGGGCTGGATAAGAGACAAGGTTCAAACAGCAGACACATCCATCTCTTCAACCTTTGAAGTTTCTTGACCTCTCTGTGGCATTCAGCACCGCATGCTTACAGTTTGCAGAGACATGATGGAGGTGGCTCATTGGCCCATGCGGCTTGCACCTGAACAGGCTATGGGACATGCCCAGCATTTACTATTGAAGAGTCCGAGGAAGAATGGAGAAGCAATACTCCAGGTGGAGCTTTCAGACTCGCTGAATGCCAGAGAACTAACAGTGTGTTATTTCCCAAGGAAGAAAAATGCTGGGGGAAAGTGCAGAAAAGGTCAACCATAAATTATCAGTACGATGGAGTACCTTGGCGTGTGTGTGTGTGTGTGTTTTAAGAAACATGCAGATTATGGAAAGGATGTGATAAGAGATTTATAAAATTATGCATCATGTGGGAAAAGTTGATAAAGAAGCTTTCCCCCTCTCTTACAGTATTATAGTAGAACCCCTTGTTGTTGTTCAGTCGTTCAGTCGTGTCCAACTCTTCGTGACCCCATGGACCAGAGCACGCCAGGCACGCCTATCCTTCACTGCCTCTCGCAGTTTGGCCAAACTCATGTTAGTAGTTACGAGAACACTGTCCAACCATCTCATCCTCTGTCGTCCCCTTCTCCTTGTGCCCTCCATCTTTCCCAACATCAGGGTCTTTTCTAGGGTGTCTTCTCTTCTCATGAGGTGGCCAAAGTATTGGAGCCTCAGCTTCAGGATCAGTCCTTCCAGTGAGCACTCAGGGCTGATTTCTTTGAGAATGGATAGGTTTGATCTTCTTGCAGTCCATGGGACTCTCAAGAGTCTCCTCCAGCACCATAATTCAAAAGCATCAATTCTTCGGCGATCAGCCTTCTTTATGGTCCACCTCTCACTTCCGTACATTACTACTGGGAAAAACGGATTGCCAGGAGGTTCAGGACTCCTGGCTCTCACTGGATGAAGGACTTGAACTTTGTGTACAGTTTCTGCCCAAACCTTTAATGCTCAAATCAGTACAGTACATGGGCAAAATAGGTGCTATACGTGCCTGGCAAGGAATATTGATCCAACCCTTGGGTTCCATTATATAGGAATGGGGAAGGCACAGCGTCAATGTGGGACTGAGTAGCAGCTGTTGCCTTGAGATTTGCCCTCACTTTGTTGGGTGTGTGGTGCTGGATTCAAGCCCTCTCATGCTCTCCATCATCTGCCCCAAACACCAGTTTGCTAGTCAAAGCCTTCTAACCACTGTGCACAGTATACTCACCTGGTTAACGTGCGGGGTTACCTGGCAGTCTTCCTTCAGTTGTTCCAAATGATCAATAAGAAAGTTGCTTACTCCAATAGAGCGGCATAAACCTGAACAAAAGCAAAAAGGTGCTACATGTTTATAACATTCTGCCATGGTGGGAGAAAAGAGCATGGCCTGGTGCACACATTATAACCAAGTGGCCCAACTGAAAAGAGGGTTGGGTTTAACAGTGCTTCAGCCTGTTAAACATGGAAATGGGGTCCACTCCCGTGTACAATTTCTGTAGTCACTCAGGGAGCCGGTGGACAATTGCTGAAACCATGTGTGTACTTTACCAATTAAATCTGAATACTTTTCGTACCCAAATTTAAGTAGTAGAGCATGCCTTGGCTGTGTCCGAATGGCCCTGTGCAAATAACCACCTATCAGCATCAGTCAGCTTTCTTATGAGATAAGAAAAGGTTGTTACCTACATACAAGCTCTCAGAAGAGGGTGGGCTATAAAAATAAATACATTTCAGGAATGATGAAACGGTCATCAAGTGTGGGGAAGATTACGCACACCCCAATTTATGCGTAACGAGAGTTCTGAGTAACATCATAGGGTAATTTTAAAAAAAGAACAACACTGAACTTGCAGTTTGACAGCATTATCTGAGGACACAATTCAATCAAGATCCCTTTAGGAAGCAGTTTTATAATCTAAACACACTGGGGGCTCCCTGGTGGATTCAAGCTCCAGGCTAAATTCTGGGAAAAGCTGGTGTAGTGTAAGCAAAGAACAATTGGACTTTGCCAGGTTGAAAAGGAGGAAATGGTGTTCTGAACAGCCTGCCAAAAGCTCCAAAGAAGTGGAACATGCGTAGAAGACTAATAGGGTGTAAGAAAACACAAGGACAAACAATCCAAACAGACTTCTGACTAATTTCAGGTTACTACTGCAAGGAAGACGTTCAGTAAAATAAAACCCACAGAAACTATACTTACGAAGTCAGGAATTAAGAGCACAAATCTATAGCTGGGTTTTGCATTCTCTAACGCTGCCTGCCACCAAAGGGCCATAATTACATGCATGCAGCTCATCATGCTTCCACAAAATTATGTGTGTCTATAGATCTGAACTGTGCCAACAGTCCCAGAAACAGCTAAAAAGAAGGGGGAAATTTGCCCTAATTTGCTTAACTAAAGCAATTGTTGCGTGAGTGGTTTCATCTGCCATAGGCAAACTGATAACATCCAGAAAGTTTAAGGCAATCTCTTTTCTCTGAATCCATCTCATGTCTTTATTGGCAAGGGTTGCAAGTTTTCAAACTGCACAGAACTCTTGTTTCAGAATGAAACTATTATATAGGGCAATTATCAGCCATACTGATGTTCTCCTGCTTCACAGCAGTGCTAGATTAGCTATCCTGTGTATTCTACAGAATACTGCAATGGAAAAGTACGAGGTCGTCCTGCTTCCTTGAACAGTGGAGACAAGGGTGGTTTCCTCCCTTCCCCAGAGTACTGAGGAACAAGGGTCAAGCTCATTGATGGAGGAAAATTTAAGACATGGGTAACAAAACATGGAAGCTACTTAGACAGCCCAAATACAGCATAAGGGGCTTGTGAAGACAACAGTCGGGCAGGGGACAATGGGAGAAAGGAACAACTTTGAGCAGCCAACAAAATGACGGGGCATTGTTCTTGGCTAAGAAGCAGCCATGCACTAATTTTGATTTCTGTTTCAGAGGGCACATTATGGTAAAGTGAGCAAGCTCTGGTCCCTTAACCCTACCGGCCTAACAAAAGATGTTTTAAAAACAATTTCCAACGCTGTATGGAACCTACCCAACAACCTTCAGTTAAGTTCACCCTCGAATAATTCTGAACGGTGTTCACGCTTCTGCCACTGTAGAATTCCTGGGAGAAGAAAGTTCTCCAGAAAAGGTTTGTTCAGAGAAAATCTCTCTCTCTTAACCAAAAGCTTCAGATGAAAAACAGGGGGTGGCTAGTTCCATCACACCCTAGTTGTGAGCTTACTTGCAGTACCTCTTTATCAGGTTAAAAGGACTGGATGGATCTTTCATCTGAGGCAGTAAACAAAGTATTATATTTTTTATGAATAGCCAGAGACAGACCATTGGTTCCAAAGTTCACATAGCTCACTTCCACGAAAGCTCAGGGTAGACAACAACATTTTACTTCAATGACCGCTCTATTATAACAAATATTATAAAGCTTTTAAAACATGAAGTAAAAGCCTCTCTGTGTGTGTGTGCACGCACACACCCACACACCCACACACCAAAAAAACTCCATTAGTATCTAAGATACGATCATGTTTAATAAACAAATTGGCAATATGATCACTCACAACTTATGAACAGACTGCTTACCAACATAGACTTTGCTGGGATAAATATGACAATATTTGGAATGAGTTTATACAAAATGTATAATAGGCTATTAATAGTTACATATGTATTCAGATAAAAATTGCAACTTTGGAAAAGAATGTATGGGTTAGGGTATTTTTTCGCACGTATCCATATATTATTTCTTTCTCTACACGTTTTTGTGCCTTTTCACTTTTCTTTTCTTTCATTTTTCTTTGTTTCCATTTATTTGTAATTGAAAACTTTTCAATAAAATATTAATACCAACAAACCCTTAGGAGCCAAAGCAAACAGCAGAAGGTCAAAGCTGAACATTCCCAACTTTGGAAACTAGAGTGTACGCAAATTCCAAAAGATACCTTCAACAATGTGACTGCATGAAAAAGCTCTAAATCCATATTGAGGCTGAGAGAAAAGGGGCTTTTTCCAATGGCAACATTTGAATAGCGAACGTCTTGGACCACAACAACAGCCTCTTAACTGCTACATGCACTGTGTTTATGGACATGATAGGCTGGATCTTTTGATTGCTCTTAGGGACTGCGACATGGCATAGAAAAGGAGTCAACCTTAACGCATGATGGGGCTCAAGACTAGCAGCGCTTTATCAGGGAAGGCCAGGACTTTAATGTGTTGCTGCACCGAAGCTTGAGGGAGCTGACAGCTCCCAGAACACGGAGGTAGCATAAATCCAGCAATCTCTCACTCGTGAAAAGGTGAAAACAGAACAGACACAAGTTAATCTGAAAAATACAGCATGAGACAATTTAGAAAGGATTATTAACATGCTAATGAATTGGCACACAGCCACCCTATGAGTGGAATCACCACTGATTTGTCTTGTCACGGGAATCATACATAAATGGAACAGCTAGAGGGAAGGAACTCCTTGTCCATCTCAAACAGCTGTGTTGTCGAGCCCAGCATGCTTGCATAATTCCCATTAATGCTAATAGGATTTGGGGATGTATAATGGGGTGGACACCTACCTTGATCCAGGATTTAAATATAAATTTATATTAACATAAAAGGAACATTTGCAATTCAGATGCATCGCTCACCATACCATTTGCATGCTAGAGAGGAGCAGCAAAATATGGCAATGCATCAATTTTGCTTGTTGTATGTGAGCTGCACGCATTCATATGCGCAAGCGGCAATGTATGACATTTAAATCGGTAGATACCTTGCCCTGAAGGTCCTGGAACAAGGAAAATGTTCACAATATGAGGCAATTTTTCCAAAATGTCAGCATTCACCATGCACAACCAACTTACCCACAAAAGTATGAATATACCTGCAACATACTTCAATGAAGAAACACATAAAAGCATTCTTCATTGACATATATTACAAGTACTGTATATTCTGGCGTATAAGACTACTTTTTAATCCAGGGAAATCTTCTCAAAAGTCGGGGGTCGTCTTATACGCCGGGTGGAGAATCTGCGGCCAAGTATATCTCATACTCTATATTTTAACTGGAAAAGTTGGGGGTCGTCTTATACGCCCAGTCATCTTATACGCTGAAAAATATGGTATATCCATCCATTGGGGGGGGGGGGTTGTCTAATTATTGGTTGTGCATAGGCCTGGCCAATGTATTGATACATCATCCAGGACCAGTTTGAGGACCAGAGCAAATTATTATTATTATTATTATTATTATTATTATTATTATTATTATTATTATTTGTACCCCGCCCATCTGGCTGGATTTCCCCAGCCACTCTGGGCGGCTTCCAACAGAAATCAAATACAAAAATATCACACATTAAAAACTTCCCTAAAAAGGGCTGCCTTCAGGTATTTTCTGAATGTCAGGTAGTTGTTTATTTCCTTGACCCGTGATGGGAGGGCGTTCCACAGGGCGGGCGCCACTACCGAGAAGGCCCTCTGCCTGGTTCTTCAATGGTGCTTCACCAGGCGGTATATCATGGGTGGGGCTTGCCTGCCACCTGCCACCTAACCTTCCTTCTCCAGCTGTCTCCTTTCTCCCTGCGACGGGCGCTGGCGGCAGTGGGAGTGGCAGCAGTGTCACCCCGGCACCTCGCAGAGCCAGGGCTGGTGCTCCTTGTCCCTCCCTCCATGCACCACACGCCGGAGAAAACTGTGGCGGTTTCGCCCCAGCACCTTACAGGGTTGATGCTCCTTCCTTTCCAACACTGCAGTGTATCGCTATACACTGGTGATACATCACAACATTGAAAAGTTGTTATCGCCCAGCCCTAGTTCTGCATGTTATATATGGACCCTCACTGCCTATTGCACAACATCCACTACACCCATAGCTGTCAACCTTCCCTTTTTTGCAGGAAATTCCCCTATCAGTACTATAGTCTATAGTGATAAAGGAATTTCCTGCAAATAAGGGAAGGTTGATAACTATGACTACACCCCTGTTGTCAGACATATGCTGACAAATGACAAAAAACCTCATACAGGTGACTGTCAACATTTGCTGGTATTTTTTCAAGTGTTTAGAAATTCAGAAACTTCACCTGCCAATGTGCACTTGTGATCCTTAATTAGACACAACTGCATGCCGTCAATGGCACTCCAGCTTCTAAAAAGAGCAAGCAGTATTTTAGTAGATAGCAAAGGAAATATTTGCAATGTGGCTTTTTACGCAGTTGTGTTAATATTATCACTTTTAACTACACTGTCCTTTACAGGTTCCTATCCAAAGGAGCTTATAATCTAAAGTGAGACTTATTTTCGCTTCAGTCCCAGCAACACAAAGAGCCAAGCGACTGTGTTTTTAGATGAAGGGCAGTCTGAAAGACAATGCTGTACAAAACCCGGGGGGAGATGGAGATGTCCTAATTCTTGGCTTCCAAAAGGCATTTGGAAAGTAGACCCGTTAATCTTGAGCAGCAGGCTGTTTGACAACTTTCATTTAAACTAACGATCATGTGCTCAATATGTGTCCTGTTAATTGGGTTACAACCCACGACGCAGCAGTTTGCATAATTTGAATTTAATCTGCTAGAGCAGGTCAAGCTCCCATAGTTTAGGCCTATGGCGGAAGAGAAAAAAAGTAAATAGATTCACCATGGTCCACACAACTAATAAATCAATATTTCAAAAGAAGCCTGGAACAAAACATTACTTCCAATTGTAATATGAAAGGGAATGGGGCAAAGATGTTCCATTTTGTATTGAAAATCTTAATTGACGTTGACTTGAAGAATGAAAGAATTTACAAGAGCTGGCAATGAGAACCGCAGAAGATACAAATGTATTTTAAAGTGTGGGTTGCTGGTAGATCACTGTCCTGCTCCAAGATCAGAGTCTAATTCCCCAAAGCAGATTATTTTTCAGTGGTCTGCTCATTTTAGTTTCAGGTTTCTTAATAAAAGATAATAGTTACATCTCCATCCCTTTTTAAGCCACTAGTTTCTCATTTGTTTGAATTCAAGCTGGGTTTCCCAAGTTTGCTTTCCATTATGTCAAGAACGCAACTGGTTCAAGCCTCCCCAGACCCAAGCAAAATGGGGTTTGTAGTGCTCAGTGTGGGCACAGGACTGGTTTCATAGTTGGAAGGGGCCACGAGAGTCATCTAGTCCAACCCCCTGAAATGCAGGAATCTTTTGCCCGACATGAGGCTTGAACCCACAACTGTGAGATTGAGAGTCTTGTGCTCTACCAACCCAAATGGGTTTCATAGCTTGGGGTAAGATTTTAATTTCCTTACACCATCCCTCACAATTATGGTATCACATGAAAAAACATGAACGTGAATTGGATGGGAGAAATGGTCGATAGATGCTGCATCTCCCCCTCCGGACCACATTTATTTGGGCTGAGCCTTCCCAAACCCCAGTGTGACATCTGAACAAGTTACCAAGTTAGCCAACTGCACAAAGAAAATCAGGGCAGGAAGAAAGGAGGAAGATTAAGAAGGAAATAGCAAGAGTGCATTGGTACAGACTCGTGGGTTAACACCAAACCGACTCCATTAACAGCTTCAAATGAGGGTTATGGACGCTGCGGGTTGCGAACGTGCCTCCCGCATGGATTGCGTTTGCAACCCGAGCATCCACTGTACCTACCTGTCTACTATCAGGGAGATCAGTCATTTGGAGCTGAGGATCTATTTGGAACCTCTATCTAAATATTAAGGTGTTGTTTTTAAGACCTTAATTTAGATGGATTTTTATGAGGTTTGTAGTACATAATCCATCTTCTATCAGGAAAACAAAACACTTTATCATCAAAGTTGAGGAAACTCTATGTTAAAGAGGCTATAAGCACTGCATACTGATATATCAAAGGAGGATAATATGCAGGTTTTTCAAATTAATTAGATTTAAATGACGATTTATGTTCACCTACTCATTTCTTATTTGATTTGATGGATATTATTCTTGGGGAAAGGGGGACAATTAAGCAGCCTCTTTCCAAATATGACTGGCTTCCTGCAGAGTTTTCCAACAGCGGAGACTATGAAATTGGAGTTACATCAATATACGTGCAAGTCAAGTATTGAATATACAACTTCAGGCCACCTTTGGAGTGATTTATTCGGGACTTCAAAAATATCCCTGCAGGATCACTCTATTACAGAGACTGGTTGTGCTTTGTTATGAAGTTGCCGTTAATGGATTTATCACAATGGTTTTGTTTGAAAGTGCCTGAAGTCAGTGATTTGACAAAATAATGTTAATGTTCTTCTGATGGCTGTAGATGGTCCCCTGAACTGGCAGGGATGGGCACAAGATGAGCACTTAAGAATTGCGTGCAAGAAACTGCAGCGTTTCTGTTAGTAGAATTGGCAGGCTGGTGGCAAGAGATTGCAAGATTTCTCCCCGTGGATTTGATATGGGTTAGCGGTTATGCAACTTGCAGCTATGTCTCTGCTTCCATTTATGTTATACTTGTAACTAAAGTAATATTGAAGACATAGCACATTTCCATTGCTACCACGTCCAAGAAAAATGAAAGCCGCCACCTCTGGAACCAACCAGAAAAGCGAGGAGAGTGCAGACAGTGACAATTCTGCGCACATCCAACTGATGTACGACAACCGACATCCGAGTCCTTTCAGAGCTGGAAGATGGCAGAACAGGGGCATAACAAGGGGACGGAATGGGGGCAGGGCAGAATGGGGCTGGGCTTTTGCGTGCTCCGCCAAATGTGCAAAATGTGTCACCATGTGTATAACAATATTATTGATGGATTATCAGCACACCAGCATTCTGTAACATTCAGGTTTAGAACTTATGTACTTTCGGGTGGGCTTGGTTTCAGCGAAGGAGTAACAGGGCCGGTGAGGAAGTGCAAGCCAGGGAGCCTCTGAGAACTGTTGGGGCAGCCTAAAATACCGTATTTTTCGCTCCATAGGACGCACTGGACCATAGGGCGCACCTCATTTTTAGAGGAGGAAACAAGAAAAAAAATATTTTTCTGGTTTTCCTCCTCTAAAAGCCCTGTTTTGTTTTGTTTTGCTTTTTTTTTGAGGATCAGCTAAAAGTTTTGCAGCTTTTTTGCAAAGGCAAAAGCCCTTTGGGGGGGGGGGTTGAGGATCAGCTAAAGGTTTTGCAGCTTTTTTTGCAAAGGGGGAAAAGCAAAGCTCCTTTTGCAAAGGGGGAAAAGCAAAGAGGAAAAGCCCCATTTTTATGGGGTTTAACTCACATTTCTGAAAAATCTTAAGGAAAGGGAGCCTTTCTACTGTTTCCAGACAGATAATCTAATCAGCCAGTCACATGTCCTGGGGAAAAAAACAACCTCCCTCTGCAGCACATTCAACAAAGGAGGGCGGGGCTGAAAGGGAGCCGGGACTTATCTCTCTCCCGATCTCTTGCTGATCAGCTGCTGAGCGGGGTCCTTTCAACACTCCCTTTTCTCTTTGTAAATTAAATAGCACAATCTGCTTTTGGCCCCTGGGCAATTCAGCTCCAGGGACCACCATTCGCTCCATAAGACGCACAGGTATTGCCCCTTACTTTTTAGGAGGGAAAAAGTGTGTCTTATGGAGCGAAAAATACGGTATACCTGGGTGGCCTGAAGGAAAGCAGAAGTGAGGAAGCCTAGGCCAGAGAGCACATACCATCAGTTCCAGACACAACTATCAGCTGAGAGAACTCTGTTGGTCTATATTTTGGACCATTTGTTGTAAAAACTGTAAATGGCCATAGGTACTATGGCAGGAAGGAGGTATATAAATGCAGTCATTCCATCCTTTGACGGCCGTTTACTCAATCTGTTTTTCAAAATACCAAATCAGCTTCCTTGTCTGTCAAAGAGGAAGTTGAAACGTACACGTGCTACTATTTGTTTCACATCTCAAAACAGCCTTTTAGAGAACAGCCTTCGGCAACTTTTACGACTGGCTTTACTAAAGACTAATACTAATACCCACCCATCACAACAGGGTCCCGGGTCATGTTATAGCAATTAAATGCACAATATTAAAAACAGTTTAAAGCAAATTCCTGTGATGGATTGGGCTGATGGGGCACGTTCTCAATTGCTCTTCTGATTGTTCAAACTGCCTCAGAGGCATGAAAGAGATGCAGACATGGATTCTTCCACCTTGCTCTTTTCCCCATGCCGTCACCCACTCTGACCCGCTGCAGGGCAGAATGAGAGTCCTGCTTGCTCCAGTGGGCCAGAAAAAGAAGATAGGCGGGGGGACCAGGGAGAGAAGGACAGGTTGCACCAGGTATGCAGTTGCAGGCAGGCTGCAATATTTTGGCTGCAATCTGGAAACTCTAGTGACTGAAAGACTCATGTTAAAGATGCTCTCGAGCCAACATCACAATTGTTTGAAATGTGGGAATGATATTAAAATTAATCAACTGAAGCCTGGGCCTGTCTTTCAAATCCCCACTGAGCCATGAAGCTCGCTGACAGTTCTAGGGCTCATGGACTCAGAATAGTAGAGTTGGAAAGGACCCCGAGGGGCATCTGGTCCAACCCCCTGCAATGCATCCATGACAGATGGCCATCAAACCTCTGCCTAAAAAGCTCCAATGAAGGAGAGTCCACCACCTTCCAAGGTAGCTCATTTATTCAAAGGTGAAAAACTTCAAAAAAAACCAAAAACAAAACAGTAATACCCCGGGTTACGCACACCCCGGGTTGCGGACGTTCGAGCTGCTAACGCCTGCAACCCTGAAGTGTTTCCGGAGCGCGCACGACCCCTGGATGCGCAGAAGCGTTCTGCACACTTCTTCCATGTTTTTTCCCCCGTGCGTTCGTGATACGCACACCCGCGTTACATACCACGACCCAGAACGGATCGCGTACGTAACCCGGGGGACCACTGTATGTGGAGCTAGATCAGACATGCATATATTTTGCTCGTGTTCAAAAAAATCCAAAGGGGAGCCGGGGGGGGGGGGATTAACCCCAAGCTAGTGGACATTAATTCATTTTTTTAATGTTGCTTTTCTCCCCCCCCCCCCCAAAATGCACAAAGCGGCTTACAACAATACATTTCAAGACCAACCGCAAAAAGAATTTGCTAATGACATAGCAACTCACAGTAGCAAATACTGTAACATACAAAAAACATTTCAGAACTATAAGTATAACAAGATTACATAAACAACACCCAGCATCCAACAACTAAAATAACAAGAAACTGTAAAAATAATTTACAGTTTCACCTTGGTCCCAAGAGCTCCCCTCCCCTGATGTTGTTCACAGTCCCTTTCCTGGAGCAACTTGCAGGGCTTCAAAGTGTGAGGGGCAGGACATCTGAAAACACCCCTCCCATGATGTTCCCCCTGTTGGCCACATGCCATTTCAAGAAATCAGATTTGTTACCTAACTAATTTGGGGGTTTCTCTATCATGACAGGCCTCTTGGAAGAGGTGGGAGAGTGCAAATCACAAATTCTACCAGACTGCACCCAAATTTCCGGGGTGTTCCACGACAAGTAGGAAAGGCAGCTGCATTGGGATGAGTTTGGGAGTCCATCAAATTGACTGACCTCATCACCTCCTTGGGTCAGCCCTGCAGGAAATGAGGCTGAACACTTTGAATGCTGCCGCACTGCTTTTTCTTGCCAGAAAAAGCTTCAAAACAAACTCCATGTGAAGATTTTTTTATTTTTTTTAAAGGAGGGGACCTTCAGAGTAAGATGGACAATCTGATCTCTTAACCACAAAGATTCGTAAATAAATGGTCTCAGCACCCGAGCTTTGTTTGATTACAATAGCTTGCCTTATCTCTCTTGAACACTGACATGGGTGTTTTTATCAAGGCTTTCAAGCCTTAACTGTACCAAGTTCAGACATCAAAACACTTTTTAGAACTTTTGTGTAAGGGTTTTATTGATAATTTTACTAGCTCATAACAATTTCCTTAGGTGATGATGCCTCTCTCAGCACAGGCCAAAGCAAAAGATGCTGCAGAAACAAGCTTTGAATTTTGGAGTCATCACTTTTCTCCTGGCACAGGCTCTGTATCAAAATGAACAATAGGTAGGCATTCAACAGGTGCAGCCTTTCCTGAGATGGGGATTGATTGTGTGTGTGTGTGTGTGTGTGTGTGTGTACATACACTGGGCAAATTTCAGCATTGTATGCAACTGTAAACATTTATGTCACACAAGAAGCCATGCAATTCAAATTTGTCAAACAATTTCAATTTGTGGGACAGCATAAGGAAACTTCCAGCAGAAAGAGGGGCTCTACGTGGCAAAAAAAAAAAGTCACCAAAGTGAGAAAGTGTTGAATTTTGCCTGCAAAGGGAGAATCAAGAGTGCACAGTGAACTTTTTCCTAGGTCTACTATGAGGATATATAGTGTAGTGTAGTGTAGTGTAGTGTAGTGTAGTGTAGTGTATATACGATGAGATATTTCACATTAGGCAGCAGCATAACTCCTGTAGAAAGGGAGAGATTATACAAGCAATCAGTTGAAGGAAATGAGATGTCTACTGGATAGAAAACTTGTTTTTAAAAAATTAATAATAAAAATCCTTAATTGTCAAAGGTGCCAACGGGACAATTCGCACTGAAAAGTTGTGCAGAAATCTTTTAATTAATTACCCGTATCTTTGCTTACAAAAATGTGTAGCTTCACATCATGCTTATTAAAAGCTGCTTTGCAAATCATTACTGTTTAAATGAATCCCACGTGAGACTTGAGTTTGTTTTCTTGAAGAGATACCATCATACATTATCCCTTATCTGATCAAACGGGGTGTGGTGCAGCGGATATCCCTCATAAACCACCTCGAGCCACAGGAGGAAGCTCTGACCTACATGAATCTCTATTGTACTGTTACTTTTTTTAAAAAAAAAGGCGAAAGAAGCACAGGTCCAATTCAAAAGTTAGCCCTGCGGCCAAAAAACTGCTCCCTCACAGGAATGAGCGAGCATCCATTGCTCAATTCCAAAGTAAGTTGGGCTGCTCAAATCAAATGTTTTATAAGCATCTGCAGCCTCCCCTGCCAGTCCCTTGCCCTCCTCACCCAGGAGAGATAGATAGATAGATAGATAGATAGATAGATAGATAGATAGATAGATATTATTACGGCCATTGGCCCATTGCACACAATTTTTCAAACAACATATATATACTTAGCCTTTCTACTTAGAACTTCGAGAGGACTTTAAAGTAACAGACTAAGCAGTAAATTTACAGACCCAGGAGAGGAAATGGGACATGCATCAAATGAAACCTCTCCCCCCCCCGCCCGGTCTACAATGGGGACACAGGACAAGTCAAAGTAAACTGGCCTATCTCACAAGCCTACATCTCAAGGAAAGTCTTTCCATACCAAACCGCCCTCGCCCAACAGCGGCCGAGAAATTAAAGCACAAGTTGTTGCTATTTACTGCAGGTATGTACAGCCCAGTCTTCCAGCAAATTTGCAGGCCTGTTTAAATAGTCAGAATCCACAAAAATCAATTAACAGAACCCAGCAGCCACATCCATGGGGCAACCTTTGGGTTATATTCCTGCCACTTTTTCCTCCGCAACAACCCATCAACAGTGAGCAGCTCCAACAGCGGCTGTGCGTTTGTAGCCCAACACTGAGAGTACTCAAAAAGGCACCAATGGTACCTTTTTGAGGTTGAGGGGCTTCCTTCCTGCCACTGCTATTACATACCAAGGTTAAAATATTGCTTAAATTACAAATCCCAAAACCTCAGAGGCTATCAAAGACCATCTTCCCTAATTTCTCAAGCAGGCAGGCGCGAGGGGAGACGTTTATAAATAGCCTGAAATGCAGCTTTTATAGAGAACATTCTCATTAACTTTTATGGCTCTTAAGTCACATTCTCATTCTGTTCCTGGAATGCCCCATTCTTTTCAAGCTTAAACAAATGGATAACCCTTTTTTTTTAAAAAAAAAAAAGTATGCTTAGAACACAGTTTTTGTGACAATCAAAATAAAGTCATCCTAGAGCAACTGTGCAATAAACCATAGTGGAATATTATTATTGTCTTTTAAAAAATAAAAATAAAAAACCTAGAAAGCTGGAACAAGCAGATTTAGTAAATGCATTTCATTGCCTTCACTCAGCCTTGTAATTTTTCCTCCTGATCAAATGCCTCATCTTCTAGTGTTCTTTTTAATAACCTCACATGTGTTTTAATTTTGCTAATTGTTCACATTTCTACAGTATGCTCTCAAAGGGTCAGTGAAAATGGTTGAAATCCATGTTTGAGGTACTGAATAAAATATGGATAAAACTGGGCCTGCACAAGGTGGTTGGTTGTTGTTTTTTAACCTTCATCATTATGGTGCTCATGAAGGCCCCTTCCAAAACAATGTCAAAAATCCTTACCATTAAGGCTATGTCTGCGACTGCCATAACCTCATCTTGATGGGTTCCTGGTGTGGGTATTGGCATTTTGCCCTCAAACCCAAAGCTGTTTTCCCCCCATGATAAAATTCCTAATGCTGTTATAATCCTTACCAAAATCAACTCTTCCCCCCTACCTGCCCCCACTCTTTCTGTCTCTTCAGCAGAGCTAGCACACAGCTTCCATGTGCGTAAGAAACTTCTTTGGAAAACCTTTGGACAGTATGGCTCACCAAGTGAGTCTACAGCTGGAGCAAGACTTGAAATAAGTTCTTCCCGGCTTATCTTCTTACAGCACAATCCTGCGCATCTGTACACATAAGTTGTCCTACTGTAAGTCAAAAGGGACTTACTCCAGTGTAAGTATGTTTAGCATTGAAAGCTTGGTCACAGTGCTACACAAGCACTCAGATGAGGAAAATAAGTGAACAATTAGAAGGAACAATGCTATTTTAAAAAAAACTGCTTCTAAACCCCAGACCAGGGCCATAAGTCAAAAGGGATGATTAAGCATTATCTAAGTGTCAACTGAAACTTTAGTGGTTAACCATGCAAGCAAATTATTTAATCATTTCTTCCCTCATGGGGTACTGCCTATAAACCTCCAAATTTATTAACATTTGCATATCACTTCAGAAACACATGGCCAGAGGTTCAAAATTTCCGCATTGCTTGAGGCAGAAAAGGGGTGATTTGTGGGATGCAGGAGCCGATGGACCAGATAACAGAAGACTCAGGACAGAAAGGCTACTTTAATTGGAATGAGATTTACGTGACGTTAATTTAAATAATGTAGCTTAGGGTGGAAATTGTGTTCGGCATCCATAGGTTCTGTAATGAAGTTTTGTGCAGGGGTGATAAATCAAGGATGTGCCTAACATACAGTTTTAATTCCTGGCATTTCGCTTGGCCTAGGTGCAGATAAACAGCCAAGCTAAATTAATGCACATGATGAAGGAAACAGTAGAGAAGAGTGGCACGAGTTTGGGGGGGAAGAGATTCAGTTAAAAAATCTCCCAAAGTGATGCTTTGTAAGTTAATTAACCGGGGGGGGGGGGGAGAGAGAGAGAGAGAGAGGGAGAGAATCAGTTTCAATTCCTCGTTCAGCCAGTCAACTAAAACCCTTGCCCCAAACCACCAACAGAAAATTGTTACATCAATAATATCCCCACCATCACCACAAGCACTCCTTGGTCCCAATTAGTATCTGCTTTGAACAGTATTGTTAAGACTCTGAGAATCTGCAACCAGACCCACAAACCCACTGTAACAAGAGTACTTGGGTTTGATGCCATGAAACATAGCTACTTCAGTCCAGTGGCCTAGCCTTTTTTTTTGGCATTCAATTCCATTTGTAAACAATGACGAGTGCTCTGGTTTTTCGGAAAATGTTTCTTGAGGCTGTCCCTTCTCTCCCCGATTACAGTCATGGGAAAAAGAAAGCACACCCTCTTTGAATTTTGTGTTTTTACATATGAAGACATAATAACAATCCTCTGTTCCTTGGCAGGTCTTAAAATTAGGTACCGTAAATACAACCTCTGATGAACAACAACAAATGACATATTACACTGTGTCATGATTTATTCCTGGCTCTAGACTTGGGGTATCCAATGACATTGAGGTGAGCTGTTCTCTTGATAACCCACTTGGTCCTTCCCCTCGGGTCTAGGTCACCACCTCCCAATCTGCTGTGTCCCACTCCAGGGTCAGAGTCCTTCAATGGGTCCTGCTCAAGATTTCCCTCTGTGCTGGGCCTGTCCCACGTCAGACACCTCTGATCCCCAATCTCTTCCCACTCCTTCTCCCCACTGGACATTTCCACAGAGCTCCAGACAGCGATGCTGCTTCTCTTTCCCACCATCCCCGTCTTATAGAGGCCTACTATGAAAAGACGGTCTTTAGGCCTCTTCTTCACTGGGCAAAGAAAGGAGCAAAGTTCACCTGGATTGCTAAATGTTCAGATGTTTTAAAAAAGCATTGCCGGGAAAGGGTAACAAAACTCCAGAGTGGAGCACTATTCTGTGACACTTCCAAGGCCTGGTATGAATGACATCAGACTGCCCCAAGATATATCTTGAGTGGAAAAGATGGTGAAAATGTCCCTTTATGTGTCGTGATATCCCAACAGTAACACTCTCTGCATTTTTGCAACTGTGGAAAAAGTCAGCAGCAACTATCAAAGTCACCCCACCTTTCTCATACAACTCTTCCATGGCTCGCCAGGTCTCTGCTCTGACTTCTCGATTGCTTTTACCGGGGATGTGCGCGTCAGGCCAATGCACCAAGTAAAGATCTAAAAAGAAAGAAAATCCAATGTTGCTTTTCATGAACAAATCACACCAAACTTGTTATAAAGAACCCTAAAGCTCCCAATGAAAAAGTAAATCAGCTGCTGAATTGCAGAGTTGCAGTCTCCACCTGTGAACCACTAGTACAAAATACCGAATGGTGCACCCTCTGCTAGTTTTAATGCAATTTCAGTGCAAAAGTTCAAGTGAAGCAGTCTTAATATGCAGGTAAGCCCAGTTTCCTAGATACTCATAGACACAGCCACTCCACAGACAAAAAGCAGTATACAAAAGCAGTTTTGTGCTGAGCTTGAGAAACTGCAACATCCCAAGCAGAATGACTTCGCAGCCCTGAGAACTGCAAGACCTCTGGCCTGTTCCAATATGTGGGGCTTTCATCCTTCCTCGAATCAGTGCCTCCATGATTCTGCATGCAAGCTGCATCTTGGTCGTCATTGGTTCTTTCAGTGCATACATTCAAGTTGCATTTTGCAGGGTGAATATATACAAGTGAGGGGAAGCATACTGGCAGTAAAAATCACATGCTCAATTACTGTACAAAGAGGCTCTTCACCTCAGCAGAACAGAGAGTATGTTAAGCATCAAGTTTGTTGGGTTCCTTAGAAGTCCTTTCAGGCACCGGCACACCAGAGATTGTCATAATTTGTGCAGTATTTATACAATAAAGCGACACAACTTTGGATGTCCCAAGGTGAACATATTAAATGCTAATAATAATAATAATAATAATAATAATAATAATAATAATAATAATAATATATTATTTATACCCTACCCATCTGGCTGGGTTTCCCCAGCCACTCTGGGCAGCTTCCAAAACCCCTCCCTCCCCATCTTGTTGTAATCCCTGGCAGAAAAACAAACAAACCAGGAAGCTTCTTGGGCACTTCATTAACTATGAACCCCAAAACTGAAGATAACCTCCCAACTAGTGCCAAAGTTTTGTAGATGTTTTGTAGCATGAACCCCGCTTTAACACATTTTAATCTTATTGTATTGGTCACGTTATTGCATATTGTATATTTCTTGGTCACGTTAATGCATGGCGAAACATCAGGAGCATGTTACGGAATGTTGGGAACTGGCTTTTCAAATTAATAAATAGGAGAGTGTTTAACAAGTGTTACACCTTGCTCACCCTAACAGCTATGAGCAAATTGTTATTATTTTCCTCTTTTTACTGGTGCAGGTCCGAGGGTTGACCAAAGCCGCCTACCAAATTTACAGCTGAACTCAAGGTCCAAATCTAGTCCTCTACCCACATGACCACAGAGGTCCAAATCTAGTGCATTGTTTCTTATGGGCAAAGTTCATAATGTCCCCTTTACCACCAGATAGGAAAAACAGCCACTTGCTCACATGAGAGCTGGTGGAGGAGCTCCATCATGCTTTTAATAGCAACAAGACACATGCACAAATGGATGGACTGAGCTGAGGAGTGAATGGAATCCTGTTCTGCTGCTGACACTGCAGTAGTGTGAGCAAATGCTTATTCATCATTTGGAGCGGCTTAATGCGCAACCTCAGCAAACAGCATTAAAAATAATTTTTGTTGTCTTTAGAAAAAAGGAGGGGCCATTTCTCTTGACTTTTTGCCCTCTCATATGTCTAGCAATCATGACATACGCATACATTCAATCAAGCATGAACGGCGTGGATATCTATTTCTGCGCTCCTCTTTAGAAATAATTCAAATATAAGTGATCCCACTATTAAAATAAAAGGGGAGCACAGGAAAAAAATGCACACAGCCACTGTTCAGACTTGACAGCAGCACGTGTACTTATGCTGAGGGATGCACACCCGAGTACAGGAAGTCAACTGAGAATTGGCTCTAGCACCACTGACCAAAATAATAATTTCAATTCTGCTTTATGCTACGAACAGGCTTTGAAAAGAGTCCTGCTGCAGGTTTATATGCTGTTTTTGTTGTCGTTTGGGGTTCATTATGTTGTTCTGTGAGTTCTTCTTAATCCTGCATTTTAGGTATTATTTCAACTGCATCACTTTTGAAAGCCTAAAAGGTGGGATAAAAATACAGTAAATAAATATACAAACCAACCAAAATCCTTAAAAGGAAACCATGATTCTATCCAAAGTTAAGCAATTCTCGACTTTGCAATACTTATGCATATGTGGCAATATGATCCACTGAACTCAGTGGAACTTATTTCCAAGTAAATGCATGTCGGATTGAACTGTAAGTCCCACTGATCCCAGTGGGAATTATGTTTAACTCTCCTGCTGAAATCAAGCCTTAGAAGATCATGTCTATATGTTTTCAACCCTAGCATTCAGGGTTGATATATATATGAATGAAACTAAGCCTTAACCCTTAAGATTCAAGTGTTTCCTGGACTCAGTATTATATGCAGCAGAACAAAAATGCTATTTCACAGTGCAAGAAGCACTGTAGCTTTTAGCCCAACACAACAACTATGCACCAAAAACTGAGAATGAAGCCAACATTTTTCGGACACGCATCTTCTGCTCACCACAGGAAATCAAATCAATGTTATATGGTGGCAAATCAGAACCAAATGCCAAAAACGCAAAATAACCTAACACATCTCAATATATACAGTAATTTGATACGGTATTTTGATATACAGCCAATTCTGTTATTGCAAATCAATGGGCATCACATTAATTTTCCGTTGTTGTGCGTTTCCTGGGAGTCGTCAAAGCTTAGAAGAAAAAGTTCCATTCAAAATGCAAGGCTGACTTTGCATCGTTAGCAGTCACCAGCCTGCTTGTGAGTGGAACTAATATTTGCAATTCCATCCGAATTCCCAACAGAGTAAAAGGGAAGCTGCTAACAAAGACCAGAAAGTGAGTCAAAACACACATGGGAGAGAATGAAACAGATTATGCATTCAGCAAAGCACAGAGCATAGTCAGGGTGGTGGAGAGTTATCTGCAATGAAGAGTCCAAACAAATGCAGCCTCTAAAGCCAAAGCCAGATATTTTATATTTCTGCAATTTCATACTGATTCAGTAAGGATGCTCATCATCAGAACATAACTCTTATATGAAGTGAAAATCATAGTACACATGTACACAGACACAGACACACACACACACACAAATGTAATGAGTGAATTGTATCTGTTAAAGCCCTGTTCCACAACTAAATACAAGACACTGTATTTTGTCATGAGTTGGACACAAAACCTGCAGATGACTTTTGCACAATGAGCATGCGCCCACAGTTCTTTAGAAAAACTCTCTAATGCAAAATCAGGAAATGAGAAAACCTGCACAAGTCAGCCTGGGCCCAGGTGTCACAGCAGCTCAATGTTAGACAGTCGACATCATAGTGCAGCCTGCCATTTTGTACCAACAACTTGAAAATGATCCCTGTTCCAAACCCCACCGAGATCAAAAGGTTTCTGCACAAATGTAGAACTGGAGGCTGCCCATTTGTTGAAGTGGACACTTGTTTTAGCTCAGGAATTATCCCCTGGTAGATTGAGCATTATGATAATTAACAGGTAAGCAAATGAATTCTTGAGATCTTACAGTTCAAATGATTGGAGATTTTGTGTTTGTTTTTAATCCAATTTCCACAGACACCTCTTCCAATTGTCCCTGAAAGTCCTCAGCCTTGGAAGTCTCTCCTTGGCTGCCAGGGATCATGTGGTTTGTAGTCAGAAATCAGGCACACCGTGTGTCATTTGCTGACAAGGAGAGTCCCTGCAGAGGCACTCCTAATCCATTCTCATGTCCTCTGCTGCCAACTACTTCTACTCCATTTCCCAAGATAAGAATAGGAGTGGGAGGATCTAGCAGGAAGGGAGGAAGCAAGGTGAGTTGCAAGTCCCAATGAATAATGCAGCCCAGCTCGAAGAGGGCTACACTATGAGAGGGAAGCTGCTTTTTAAAGGCACCCTGTGCCTCAATACTTGTCACACAACTTATTTGAGCTTGCATGCAGTAATGCCTTAATGCACCTCACTCATGCATCCAAACTAAGGGCAGGTGGCACCCCCTCATTATCTACAAAGCCACTGGGGTGCATATTGCACAGCGAGTGAGGATAAACATCTCTTTATGCAGCTCCTATTCATCCTAATGGGACTTGGGGATAATTTCTTGGTACCTTTTGCCTCTTGTGTTGCCCGAGATGGCAGATTGGCAAGGCAAGTTATTTTGAGATGACTTTGAACTGCCATGGGATGCAACAGCACCAAGTCCCACAGAGGGAAAGAGGAGGAGTTTCTGTAGTATAAAAACCACTATGGAGGACATGGCTATGTGAACTGCAAATCACCAGAAAACACAGTTTTACTGTGGCACGTAGGTCACAATTGTTGGACAGAGTAATTAAGAACAGTGTACTTTGAAACACTCATGAACAAGTTAAGTGGCCATCCATAACTTCTCCTGAAGCAATGGTGATGGGAGGAAACCAGCTCATCCTTAATTGAGAAAGTGCAAGCAGAAAGCCTTTAGACCTGCCTTCCAAATGTTGCTAGACTACATCTCCAATCAGCTCCAGCCAGTATGGCCAATAGTCAGGGGCGCTGGGAGTTGTAGTCAAGCCACATCACATTGGCTGCCCCTGTTTTAAACCAGGTATCAAGGCACATGCTCCTTAAGGTTCTATTGGGCAGCTGGCTCAAGGACAACTTCTGCCATCCAGGGGGGAAATATATTTTTGCATGGAAATACTTCTGAAGCAGCAGATCCAAAGATGATGAGGCATCTTTGAAGAAATCCCCCAAACAAAATGCAAGTGTTCAAAGAGCAGCAACAAAATTTAAGGAAGTAACAAGAGGAGATGCTGTGTCATTGTGAACCTTGTTCTGCAGAGCTATTGCAACAGCATTGCAGACAAACACAAGTGTTGGGATTCTGGGTCATGACACACTGCCAGTTTTCTTACTTGGAGCCAGTGCTGATGTAACCAGGGCAATAGCTTAACCATGGTAAAGTGGTTGGGTACTGGACAGAGAACATACATTCCCCCAGACCGAATTCTTCCTTTCTGCCTTAACTATTGATGTCAACAATGGTTAAGGCTAAGCGGGTTCCCCACTTAGCTGTCTTCAAGAGCTGGTTAAGGTGGGAATCAGGTTAGTCTTACCTACCACCAGGGCTTTTTTCAGCTGGAACTCACTGGAACATAGTTCTGGCACCTCTCAGGTGGGCAACATTGCCATTCTAAGAGAACAAGGAAGGCGTTCACGGTGAGTTCTGGCACCCCTTTCCCTAGAAAAATAGCACTGCCTATCACTAATGCTTCTCTAGCATATTTACAGTTAAGGGAGACAGGAATAATTTGCTTTGAGAGGCTGTGAAGAACCAGCGCATGATCCCACAGCCCGCTCCTAAGCTCTTTGCCATGACTAAGAAACCATCTCCATGATGAAAAGCCTAAGTTTAATATAAGAGGTTTGGTAAAAGCATTTTGCTGCAAGGACACCAGCTGGGCAAGCAATGCACATACTAAATATTAATCCAGATTTCCTAACAGGATACTGCAAAGAGAATTAGGGGGAGAAATGCCATACCTAGATACTCAACACCAAGTCTTTTGCAGGACTCTAAGCAGGCTTGTTTAGCGTTCTCGTAGCCATAGTCTGCATGCCAGAGCTTGGTAGTTATCCAGAGATCCTCGCGTTTTACACCACTCTCCTTGATGGCCTTCTGCAGGAGCGATTCACAGCCATATCTCTTTGCCGTGTCAATGTGACGAATGCCACATTTCTGAAGTGCATACACCACAGCATCATGGGAGTAGCCACCATAATGGGATGTTCCTTGAAAACACAAAAGGCAAAATTTCCATTATTTTATGAATACATTTTTCGTATTTCAAATAAGATTACAACAGTGATGTGGGGTGGAATTTTTTTCGGTGTTTTCTTTTCCCATTGAAAATCTTCCATTGCATATGTCCATCAGCAACAATGAAAGGAGGCCAACTGCAAATAACCGTTAGGCAAGCCTGGCAGTTTAAGAGTTTTTGGCTTTGTTTACTAAATGCAAGTAAAAGTAAGCATGAAAAACCAGATTACTTGTGTAAGATTTTCTGATGCCACTGATTCCACCCCCCATGCCAATTACCTCAATTCCAGATTTTTTTCCAACACAAAAAATTCTGGAAAAACTCACATCACTGGGATGCAACATATAACAAGTGAAATGAGAATAAAATGAAAACAGATTAAGTTAAAAATTGATACCAAGAGATAAAATCCTATATTTCATTATTTTGGGCACATCTGTTACCACCACCGTTAAGCTACTTCACACGTCACATCCTGCAAATTTTGCAAGGGAACTGATGATTCTCTATGAAAGCTGTCTAGCTTCCTGTCTCTGGTTTCCAGGATTCACTGGGAAGTGTGAAAGAATTTATTTTACATGGATTGTGCTTGCAGTGTGGAATGCTGTCAGTCAAAACAGGCCTAAGGTGCCTCATTACTAGTTGAAACCTAGTAGTATTGACGTATGGCTTTCTTTGCATCCTACATTGAAAACTCAGCTCCTGCTAAGAAAGCATACCCTATAATGTGCCTTTCCATGTGAGATGTTTGTGTGAAAGGGATCCGACAGAATTTTTAGTTCCACTGATGTGATAGATAAACTCAACCCATCCCCAACGGCTTCTGTCGGCCTTTGCTTTCCACGCAAGAAGGAAACATGTGGTTTGCTTTCTCTGTGGCAAACTGTGTTGCAATTGTGATATGCGCAAGGCAAAATTCACTTGAATTGCTCATCTGTTGATGATTGGCAGCTGAGTGTTTCAAGAGATTCCAATGAGGTGACACTGACGGACATGACAGTTCCATCTGCAGCTTTAGGTCCGTGGACAATCCATTTACACACACAAATCGCCACCTGATGATTAACATGCCTGTATGAACCTTCCAATATGAGAAAGACTGAAAGTGTCTGGTTTTCCACAATACTACAAACCTAGAAAGTTTAGAAGTGTGAGAAAGTTGTGGGAAGGCACGGTTTCATTCATAGAATCTATCTATAGTGTACAGATAAAACTAGTAAGGGTAGGGTTACATTTTTTCACCAGAAAAACCTACACATACCCCATGCCTCTAAAGCGGAGCAGGCAAGCACACAGGCAGGCTAGGACAACAGTGCAAATGAAATTATAGTAGCAAGTATCCGATTCAACTCATGTGCTATTTTTAAGGTTTTCTTCTGCCTACCAAAAATCCACGTTCTGTTGCACAGATATGCGTCCATTTTGTTAGTTCTGCAAAACTTATGCTTCTTTTTATTATTCATGTTTTCAAACAGCTGAGAACTGTCAACAAAGGAAGGAAAAACAAAAGGAATTGAAAGTCATTGTGACATTTTGAACCTCTCTTCCGCAATCATAAGAGCTAGAAACTTGTATTTTAAAAACATAAAGCGTTGCAAAACACATACAATGCTCTGGTTCTTAAGGACAGGAAAAAATTGTTTACAAACCCAAGAATGCAAGTGATTTTAAGGGTTCTGAATAGAGAATGGTGTTCCTGGCAGCCTAGATGCAAGGTGACATATGCAACTCCATGTCTGGTCCTTGCTGGACACTCTAATCAAGCATAGTACGCATGCCAACAGGAGAGGAAATGGTTTAGCCGGAAAAGCAATTAGCAGGAGGACTGCAAGATAAATGACGTGTACCCTTGTGGGTACGGCAGGGGCTGCATTTATCTCATAATTTCTATGTATCTGTTTTTTCCTGCCTACCAGCACAACAACTCGAGGAAGAGCCCACTCAACTCTCAGCCTTCAGTCAGCTCTACGCTAAATTTCCAAGCTCACCCATTTGATAGGGCCTATGCTAGTTCTGTGGGGCCTTATATTTTTTTTAGTACACGTTAAAACTTGCACGTGCACTTCTGAACTTCTACATGCAATCTTGTACCATTGAATGTGATAGAAAATTGCCACATACTGTGAAGGCTCTTCCATTCTTCCCAGCAGCAGCTACAATTGAGCCTATGGCTGGTCGCTCACCATGTACCCTGCCCAGTTCAAACATCATTCTCCCCATGATTGTTTTCCACACACACCATCATGTAGATATTTTCTGCCATTTGAATGATCCCAGAGAGATGGTCACGTGGGTTAATTTTGTTCTCATAACCTTAGTACATTTTGTTCTACTGCCCCAGTTCCTGAGATTGTTTAGTTCACTCTGTATAGTTTCCTGATCCTTCTCTGTATTAACAATGCTTTTAGTCATCTGTAGTTTTCATTAAGTCATCTCCCCTCTCCTCCCACAGGCTGAAAAGTAAAATACTGCAGGGAGGGCAAATGAGATATCTCAACTAGATCGTTTACTACTATGTCTTTTTAAAAACTTGTTTTCTTCCCTTTAACCAGTGTCTTATTCATCTTAAAACAAATGCACAGATATACAAATGCAAGGGAGTATACAACTCCCTTGCTACAACAGCTCCCTGGCTACTGGTCTGTTGCCGGACACTTTTTAAAGTGGTGGTTATGACCTGTAAAGCCCTAAACAGCTTAGGGCCAAGCTATATGAAAAACCATATCCCCTGAGGGAAAATTGCCCGATTTTTTAGATCTTTGGGGAAGGCCCTTCTCTCAGTCCTGCCACCCTCACAGACATGTGTGATACGGCTGCAGAACAGGGTCTTCTTGGTGGCTGCTCCCAGACTTTGGAACTTCCCCCATAGAGATGGATGGAGCAACTTCACAACTGGTCCCACCCACAACACACACATACACTTTGACTTCATTGTGCACATAAAACTACCCTCAACACTGGAGTTAGCAGGAGAGACCTTGCTACCTGAAGACCTCTCTGGGTTAGTGTTGCTTCCTAATTACATGGTCCTTAGATTTAACTGATTACCATTTTTCTACCCTTACACTATTTATTCTAACATGTCTTCCTGGAATCCCAACACTACTGTCACCTCCCTCTTTCAACCGCTGAACGCAATTAAATATTTGTACAGGTTAGCCTTACATTTTGGTAATTTATTTTATTACATTCTGAACAATCTAGCCAACTGTGCCTTCATATCATTATTTATCATGAGTACTTGCAATGACAACTTAAGAATGATTGCCAGGAAAATGGTAAATTCAACATTGACAGGATGCATTCCATATTAAAATGCACAACTTGTATTTCTATACTGTATAAGGATACATGCTACAACTGTCTTTAAATGTTACCAAGGAAGTTAGGAAGTATTCAGAACCAACACACTACAGACGTGAATAAATGAATGTGCTTATATAATTACACCATGGAGATATTAATGGAATGTTGAATTATATAACTACCATAGAAAAGCTACTACACTTTTTTTCATAACAAACTCTTCCCTTTTAATAAGCGGTGTCGGTGCCAAGGAAATTAGATTGTTGCTATTGTGTCTGTTTGTGTCTGAATAGCCACTTCCAAGCACACCAAATGAATGGAGTTCATTCAGAGGTCTTGCAAATGGGCTCAGACCCCTTTCGTGCATAATAGATTCCAGTAAGAAAATTTAGGGCACACAGAACTTCTACAAAAGCCCACTCCTGTATGCAAAAGAACCTGGATCCTTGGTTAACACTGCTCTTTGGGTCTGTTAAGTATGCTCAAAGGAAATGGCTAGAAACTCTAGATTTCATATTTACAGACAGCCACATTTGCAGGAAGCTGCAACAAAATTTCATGAAACAGGCAAACAAACAAACAAACAAACCGGCCTCTTTCTGAAAACCTACAGGAATAGCTTCACTTCTGGTGAAATCTACACAAATCATAGAATGAACAAATGAACAAATCGTAGAACTGTAGAGCTGGAAGGGACCCTGAGGATCACCTCGCCAAAAATTAAATATTGCAGATGGCAGATAGTTCCTCCTCACCTCCCTTCCAAATTAACAATTAATATACCAGCCAGCAGACACAGACTGGAAAATTACATAATTGCCACCAAATCTTAATTGAAAAGTTGCAGCAGTGGCAGTATTGGGGTGGGGGTTGGGGAGGATGGCCTCTGAATCCTGAACACCACCGCAGGGACCAGATGACAGCCTTCTGAGGATTGAATTCTGCCTGTAGGCTGCCAGGTTTCCAGCCTTTATCCAAACCACACCAGATTAATGCAAGAGGAGAAAAGCTTTAATTCTGGAGTCTTTTCCTTCTCCCAGCTTTTAAAGTGATTTCTATGAGCAAATAGCTATTATTTTTATTAAATTTTAATTAATAATAATAATAATAATAATAATAATAATAATAATAACAACAACAACAGAGCAAAGTAAACTATGTTCCCACCCATTATCAAACTAGCTTGCCTGAGAGTAATAGTCTCTTCCTTCTTTCCACAGAGGTTTGGTACAAGGTATTACTGGAATCCACAAGAATTTGACCTTTCAGACCTGGACCAGGGTCCAAGATGCTTATCCAAAAATGTCCACCCAACATTTGAGACACACATGAAGACCATACAGTATTTCTAAGGCAGAGGCTAGCAAACCTGCGTCATCAGTCTACAAAATACATTCCTACCCAATGGCATTGAATGTCTCTGGCTTTTCTTTGCCTCATGAACAGCTATTTTTATGTTTTAAAGTTGCAATCCTGTACACACTTACCTAGGAGTAAGCCCAACTGAACTCAGTGTTCTAAGTAGACATGTACAAGACTGTGCTATACTTCTTACTAATTTGCAAATGTACTAAGGAATCACAATATCATTCTTAATCTCCCTTTCCTTTCAAGCAGATGGTTTTAAAACTTAATATAATTATGGTAATTTGTGAAAGCAGCTACATCTGCAACAATCACCTCTCCTCCCTAATAAGGCTGCACACTTTCTGTTCCGTGTATAGTTCTGGATGGAAACCCCAAGAAGACTGCACAACACTTTGAATGTTGAACAAAAGCCATAAAGTGGTATCCAGCTAAGACAAACCCAGAATAGACCAAATTGCTAAAGTGTGCTAAATTACCGGTACCGTAGTGATGTCCTTTCCATTTCAATGGGTGAACTCTGAGGAGGACTAATATTGGATAAAATCCACGGAGATGATAAGTAACAAGGTTTTATGTTATTGACTCTTAGGCAGTTATACAATATTATCATCATCACATTATATAAACAAAGGGACTGCTCTTAAGTTTTTCAGAGTTATGTTTAACTTTTATTCATGTATTTTGCCTCTGCTGAGAATATCCTATTACTGTTTTTTAGCCCTCTGAATTAATTTCCTGACAAAAAGGCTTAGAAGTTTTTAACTGTTGAGCTTCCTACAGTACAATTCGGAATGACACCCCAAATATTTACAACCTTTATCTATATCCTCTGAAATGTTGTTCCCATAAAAACAGGATGTGTGCTAAGGAAACCTATAGGTAGTTATACAGAACTCATTAACCTTGAGTAAAACCATCTTGTGTCTTTAGCTCTAGTTAAAACTGAGAAGAGTCCTTGCAGGATGTGGCCATAAAGTGGAAAGCTGATCCATAATAGCATACGCATACTAATTTATTTTGACATCCAGTCTTTCATTTCTATGGAGTTACTCAACATTTGGACTACATCGTGGGAATGTTTTAACTAAACCTGGATAGGCCTTTCAGTTCCACTGTTTTGCTTAAGATATATATCATTTCCAAAGCAAGTCTTGCATAAAAGAATCAGGCAACTTCATGTTATTTTTTTGATAAAAAACAATTAAAGTACAATTACATCTGTACAATCATGTTTCAGTAACATAGCTTTATAAAAACACAAGCGACCATGAAACGTTCAGCATGCTTCTCTCTCTTTAAATCCTTGTACAGGCTATCCTTACAGCAAACCAATGCACTAAAGTTAATTCTTTTAGGAAATAGTGACCATGTGTGAGTTCTGATATTTAGAAATGAATTACACCAGAAGGGTCTCGCTAATACATTATGCCAACTTCCAAGAATACAAGCTCACATAGGAACACAAGCAGCATGTCTTTTACAAATTCTGAGCGTTGGTCCATCTAACTTAGATACTGTCTGCACCAGTGATGGCCAAACTTGGCCCTCCAGCTGTTTTTGGACTACAACTCCCATCATCCCTAGCTAACAGGACCAGTGGTCAGGGATGATGGGAATTGTAGTCCCAAAAGAGCTGGAGGGCAAGTTTGGCCATCACTGGTCTACACTCACAGGCAGTGGGCCCCCACGGTTTCAGACTAGGTGTCCTTCCCAGCTCTACCTGAAGATGATGGGGATTGAACTTGAAACCTTCTGCAGGCAAAGCAGATGCTCTACCCCTGAGCTTCAGCCTTCCCAAACACATACAACTTTGTATATGTACAACTAGTTCTCAAAATATTTGCCTTAAACATTCATAGAGGCATCCCACTAATCAAACAATCCTGATATAATGTCGGTCGTTTCATTTCCAGCACACCTTTTACTTCTGAATTTTTCATTTGGCACCCGAGACTGTTAAAAAGCAGAAATAATAACAGAATGAGAAAAACTGAAAGACTGGGGGGGGGACGACACACAGGGCATACATAAAGAAGCCGTAAACATTAGCATTTAGAATGAAGATAATACCTTAGCTATGGTCAGTGCATAGTTACATACAGTACTTGTAAGTGGAGTGTTTTATTTTTGGCACCAAAATTACTTCAGAATGCATTTTCCACAACGAAATTATTGCTTCAGAGGCTAATACACCCTTCTACATGTCTTTGATGTAGGATATCTGATCAGTTAATCTACCCTTCCTTCTTTTTCAGTTCCCCAAGTGGCTTCTTAGCATCCCACCACAGCAAGTCTAAGGAAATGTTTATGAGTGACAGCTACAGGGATGCCCTATGGCTACATAACAGCAGGAACCATGCTCCCGTGTATTAACAGTATTTCTGAGAGTAGCACCACTAGACAGCTGAGCAGGCAGAGGGCTCAGTTCAAATCCAATCAGGATTTAGATGGAGAACAAGGCAGATCCCACTTGATGGCCTAAGCCGTGAATGGGGAACCTCAGCCCCAGGGACCAAATGCAGCCTTTGAGCCCTCTCTGTCTGGCCCTTTGGACTCTCCCTGGAAGGGGTTAATTAGCTAACCTATATATTTACCTGAATGTATTGTTAGTCCAGTGAATGTATTAAGTATAAAAGTGCCCCTGTTAAGCTTTTCTGTATGAAACTGCTCTGTAAAGCTGTGAACTTTGATCTGCATTGTACTTCTCTCTGGCAAGCTTTGCCTTACTAAGTGTCTGGAGATAAGAACAGTAGACCTTACGCAGAGAGTACTGTAGCTGTCCTTGCAGAGAGGAACTGTTGCCTAGGTCAAGAGATAGGATGGCCTTGCTGGAGTGCGCATGAACCAACACTGGGCTAAATGTTCTTTTGCCTTATATGTCCTTTGCCTTATATGTATAACAGGAAATGTACAACAGGAAATGTTCCTTATATGGACAAGAGGAAGTTTTCTGGGGTGGGAAGAGAGCCAGAGAACTGTATAAGAACTGCTGGTAAACTGACTAACTTTTGTACTTGCTTGGCTATCTAAACACCGAAGTACCTCTGCATGCAGAAATTAAATCTTTCTCTCTCTGAAGCCAGAAGCCTCAGGTTTTTTTACTTCCATGTTCTCTCACCGGGCGCAACAATGGGAACCCGTAGGGGCAAATAAGGCTCCATAACGTGGTGCATTGGCCGGGAATCCTTCGCTGTTCCCCGGGATTGAGAAAACAGGGAGTCCGAGGCGTCGCTGCACAGCAGAAAAGGCTCTCCTGGTCTGGCGTTTGCTGGCCCCAAGCGCGCTTCCTGCCTGTTTGTGGGAAGGGACTGGCTTACCCCAGGGGGAGAGCCAAACTGCACCGTGGCGACGGGAGAAAGAGAAAGCGGCCGCAGGGGGGAAGGGAAGTAAGATCTGCAGAGGACAGGTAAGCTCCACAGGGGGAGCAGCTTCCCAGGGAAGGGGAAGCGCAGAATGCGATCGATCCTGCAGCGGCAGTGTGTCGTAGAGGGCCGCCGCTAAAATCCGGTAGTGTGCAAGTGGATTTGCCACCGGAGCCTGGCCGTGAGCCATAGAGGGCCGCCAGGAGCCTGGCCGTGAGCCATAGAGGGCCGCCAGGGAGGAGCCAGCAGAGAGCAAAAGAGTGCCGTTGGCTGTGGGGAAAAGAAGGGGGGTGCCCTCTCTGAGGAGAGAGAAGGGGGTTAAGAATTTTTCAGAGAGAGAAGGGGGTTAAGAATTTTTCTGTGATTTTACTCTGTGCATGGTGAATGGTGTGTGGGGACGCTCCAGTGGATGTATTGAGTGAATGAGACGCAGGAACTCAGTGTCCCTAGCGAAGCGGAGAGTGTGTGCATGGAAAAAAGTCTGGTTAGGTGGAAGGAGTGTCCCACTGTCCCAGGTCGAACCTGAGCTTGCTGAGATGGGGAATTGGAATTTTTGTTGCTGTGTAAAAATTTATGGCTTGTAATAATTTTATGATTTTTCCTTCACTATGTGTGTGTTGTATGAGTTCTGTGTCTGCAGTGATTGTGCAGTGTGATTTTTGTGAGTTTGTCTGTATCTGTAGTGCCTGTGTGTGTGTGTGGGTCCCTGTTTGAGGCTTGCATTTATTTTGGAAAGGTGGGGCAGAAAGCAGCCCTAATCTGTGTGTTCCCAAACTCTGTGTTCCTAAAATTGTTTCATTTCTTGCTGCATTGCCAATGAAGTCTGGGAAGTCTGTTTTTTCCTTGTATATGTGGCTGCACAATTTGTATTTGTTGTTTTGTTTTGCTGTCCCTTCAAGGAATCTGTTTGAATCCCAGGGTTAGGTGAGTGTGTTTTGGAAATTGTTTGTGTGCCAAGGCATGTGCCTTCAATGTGCTGTAAAAGTATTTCTCTGCAATGTTAAGGTGAATGTAAAAGTGTGTCTGAAGCATTGAAAGGAGGGCTGCTTTTGCAATCAGGAATGTTTGTTAGTTTGTTTTTAAAGCTGGTATAGTCTTATTTTGTTTCTTAATTGACCTTTGGTAAAGCAATGAGAGTGGGGAGATGGACAGAAATAGAGAGAAGCCTTAGTTTAAACAGCAAGGATTTTTCTCTTTGCAGCAGTGAATCTTGCAAAGGAAGGGAATTTGCCTCCCACAAGGGGGGGAAAGAAGATTATGTCTTCTGAGCAGTTTGATTGTTTCCAACAGAAGTTGATTAGAGGGAAAAGTTTTATTTTATATCCCAGGTTTTAAGTTTTTCAGGGAAGGTTTTGAAATAGAAGAAATGGCTTCTTAGCAGAATGTTTTTGGGAATGTAGATGTAGGTTTGTGGGATGTAGAATGAAGGAGAAGAGAATGTTGAAATAGAATGGGAAGGGGCTCATGGTTAGCAACTGACAGTGTAGCCCTGACAGTGTAAGTTAGGATTTGGAGTAAGTTTGAACCTCAGGAGGAAAAGGGGACAGAAATTTTGGAATGATTGGAAGAAAAATTGATGATAAAGTGAAGATATACATATCATAGAATAATAGAATCATAGAGTTGGAAGGGACCCCAAGGGTCATCTAGTCAAACCCCCTGCCCAGCAGGAAACAATATTGAAGGCAATACACCACCCTCCATGCCAAGGTTGCAGAGCACATCTAGGGGGGTGAATCCATTGTCCAAACCATGGAGAGGACCGCCAGGTTGTTGCCATGGAAGCGTGAGACAATGAGAGAGGCCTGAAGATGGCTCTGCTTCAGAGGTGGTAGATATATAGTAAGCCCTTCAAAGATTGTTTTAAAAAAGACAGGAGCTTTTCCCTATTGCCCTGTCCATAATTTGTTGTTACCTAAAAGAAACCTGAAAATTGTCACTATTTGAATGAGCACATCAAGGGTTCAACTCCATTGTCCTAATGAAACACCGTTGTGAGGAGTTAGCAATTTTGCTAAGCTGGCTGCCACGTGTGAGATGATGAGAGTGACCTACCGATGGCTCTGAAGCGAGATAAATAGGCCAAGTTCTGTTCTGTCTGACAACCCAACTCTGTCAGAATTTGTTCCCTACTGCCCTGTTCCCACCTTAAGTCCTCCTGAAGGTCAAAAATAGGTTGGTGGTGGTAAGTTAATTCTTGGACACAAGGTCCTGATAGGCTTGGTGAGGTGGTAAGTAGAAAATTAGGTACTAAGGATCAATGGCTGGTGCTTGGATGCAGGAAACAGAAGAGGAGGGAAAGTTAGTCTCTGATATGGCTGTTGGAACTGGTAATATAATTGGGATGGAGAAATGGAATATTAGGAAAGAGAAGACAGTAAGGAGAAAATAGCTATACCCAAATACCCTAGATCATTTGTACAATGTTATATTGGAGAGGATTAGTTGCTATGTAAAAGTTTTTTTTTAAAAAAGGAGAATGTTCTGAAGAATGTCCAGATAGTGAGAATTGCAATGGCTCTAGTAGTGTGTCTGGAAAGTGATGTTGGAGAAATGGATCTTATTTGGGGAAAAATTGTATCTTTCTGTTCCCTGACATTAGCAGAGTTTTATGTTAAATTGGTCTGAAATTGTGGTGATAGTATGATTGTATTGTGTATTTGTTTATATTTGTGTGTATTCTAAGTTTAGAGTGTTTGCATGGATTGGAAAAATGAACTAAATTATTACTCTGGGCCAAAGAAGTAGACCAAGGAGCTATGGGATAATCATTGCGGAAGAATATTGTATTTCGAGGAGATAGTGATCCGGCATGGTCAGTAATATCTTGTGAGTGTATGGGAGGCTGTCCTTATTTGATTGGGTTATTCTAGCTTGCCTCCAACAGGTAGGAGGACTGAGGTGTGATCAATATCGATACCTGTGAGGTTAATCTGTGAGGCAAAAGAAAGGCTGGAGGGGCCCAAGACACCACCCTCCAAGGGCAGATATAATCTCTGTAACTATCTCCTATTCTTTTAGCAGGTGCCCTAATGCCATGTAGCTTTGCTATGCTAGTTTTATCCCTATGCAGAGACTCTGAAACCTAAGTGGCAAAGATCCTACACAGTCTTTTTGACAACACTGCCAGTGGTGAAAGTGGCTGGTGTCCGCCTCCTTATGTAGAGATAGAACCTGCCACAGTGTGCTGAAACATCCCTTGAAGCTGAAGATCCAGGGAAGCAACAAAGGCCAAGAAGCAACAAACCTGCTGCTGATGCACAGGGGAGGGGCCATTGGCCCTGTGCACGCCTATGGAAGAAAAGGAAGGAAAAGAACACTGAATGGGAGGACTGAATGATCATATTGCCTTAATTTGTGTTGACCAGTTACCAGATAATGTGACCAGCTGAACAGTTTCTGTAATTAGTGTTAGGAATATTCGATGTAAAAGATCTTTAGTTGTATCTGTTGATATTGTGTCCCCCATTGTTATTTTGCTTCTAAGCCTCTGTATTCTCTGCTTAAAGCAATGCATGCATATGGTGATTTATAAAGTTGTGTCATGGATTCTTTAGCTCATTGCCCTTGCTAGAGAATATCAGTCATTTCCCAGGGACGCGCTGGAGAAAGAATTCCAGCGGTCCGAAGAAGAGGAGGGAATGGAAGGGGTTAATTAGCTAACCTATATATTTACCTGAATGTATTGTTAGTCCAGTGAATGTATTAAGTATAAAAGTGCCCCTGTTAAGCTTTTCTGTATGAAACTGCTCTGTAAAGCTGTGAACTTTGATCTGCATTGTACTTCTCTCTGGCAAGCTTTGCCTTACTAAGTGTCTGGAGATAAGAACAGTAGACCTTACGCAGAGAGTACTGTAGCTGTCCTTGCAGAGAGGAACTGTTGCCTAGGTCAAGAGATAGGATGGCCTTGCTGGAGTGCGCATGAACCAACACTGGGCTAAATGTTCTTTTGCCTTATATGTCCTTTGCCTTATATGTATAACAGGAAATGTACAACAGGAAATGTTCCTTATATGGACAAGAGGAAGTTTTCTGGGGTGGGAAGAGAGCCAGAGAACTGTATAAGAACTGCTGGTAAACTGACTAACTTTTGTACTTGCTTGGCTATCTAAACACCGAAGTACCTCTGCATGCAGAAATTAAATCTTTCTCTCTCTGAAGCCAGAAGCCTCAGGTTTTTTTACTTCCATGTTCTCTCACCGGGCGCAACAATGGGAACCCGTAGGGGCAAATAAGGCTCCATCCCCAGGCCACACCTTACTGGCTCTGCTTTGCAGTCTCCTTTATGCCAGGCTAGAATGAGTGCTTGAACTTGTGCTTCTTGCTTGCTTGCATGGAGGAAAGGAGTTGCTCTGCTTGCCTTGCTCGCCAGTGCCATTGTGGTCCCTGGAGGTTGGGCCAGAATGGGACCTTGGGCTAAAAAAGGTCCCTTATCCTTGGCCTATGGCATGCAGATGCTAGTAAGCAGGTCCACACAAATGTAATATGGGAGGGTCAACCCCAGGACAGAATGACCTAGACAAAGACATAGCAACATTTATAGCCTGGGCAGAGAAAACCAATAGGATGGAAAGAGGGAGGATGATACCATTTCTTTGGCTGGCCCCAAGAGACAGCCATTCACAGAACAGGAGGCTCTTGGGTGAAGACCAGACTGAACCTGAGATACAGCACTCACTCCAGTAACAGAGTAAAGATTCAGAGCATGCTGCATAATACACTAGTGGCCAAAATTGTAGAAACCTTTTGGAGAAAGTGTATTTCCGAGGTTTGATGGCTCATAACACCAATTCTTCTTTTTTTTAGTAATACCATAACATTATATATCAATGGAATGATAAATTTCTAAGTGTCTCTAACTTGCTTTAAATAAAAATTAAAAAGGTATTTCTGCAGCTCACTTTAAAGTGTTTACCTGCAGTAAAGAGAATATGTGAAACCAGAGCACAGAGCACTGAAAGCCAGGTGATTAAAGTCCATTCTAAGTAGGAAATTTCATAAGCTGTGCTACAGCACAGCACACTTTTATTTAAATGTCTTTATGGAGAAAGTGCCAAAATCTTGAAGCCTTTTCTTTCACTCAGCACTTTCCCACCGTTGTGAGAACTATTTCTCATTAACAACCAAATTGTTTTTAGATGCTCTGCTATAAGATGTTTCCTTAGAAACCGTTTGGTAAAAGGCTGTGGCTTTCTTCCATAGAAAATCTCAAGCAGTGAAAAGGCAGATTTTCTGGCATAAATCAAATCCAATTTCCAGGGTTCACTAAACCTTTTCTCCTCAGAATAATGTTTTGTGACTAGATCTGAACAGTTAATAGTGCACGAAGAATTGCTGGTGTGAACCAGTTTTCAATGATTTCCACTCTACTCCTTTTGTTACAGCCAATTGAAATAACTTCCAGTACTTCTTATACCTGGACGGATCCTTGGGCTTCCCTGTTCTCCTTTTCTTCCCACCATGATATAGGAAGAAACCAAAGAAGTATTGTTGGATCTGTTTTTCACATGAGAGAGATCAAAAGAATCCACAGATTTATTTACTTTCAGCACACGATAAATTCTTTTCCTTCTAAGCCTTCAGATTACCTGTCTGAAATTTGTAAACTAGCTCAGTATATTGTTTTGCTGCCTATTTAGAATACTCTCTCTCTCTGTGTGTGTGTGTGTGTGTGTGTGTTCTGACACAATTAAATATCTTGAGACAATTAATGTCTCAACTGCAGTAGTTGTGGCACTTTTGCTAACTAAGGGATGCTATTACATCTGACTAATAGCATCATAATTGCATTATAATTCTGCATACTGAAGACTAAGGATCTTGAACAGAGAATGCTCAGTAGCCTCACAGAACTGCAGTTCACAGTATTCCTCGGGAAAATTCGCTGCAGTTAAATCAGTGTGTAGAATAGAAGTACAATCAGTTGTAAACAACTAATGCATGAGGTGTTAATCTCACACATTTTTATATTTTTTACATACTATCATAAATTGTAAATCGCCAGGGTGCAGGATTACTAACATTAATAAAAAAAATGCTGAGCCCATGAGAGTGAGTGTGATTCAAATCAAATAGAATAATCATCATGTAACTAACAAAATTCCTTTTTATTATAGTGCCATGGCTTTGGGGTGGGGGAGAGAGCACCCATATATTGCAATGATTCCTACTTAGGACGATACATTAGCTGTATTTGCATGTAACAATAAGCTATCATTTGGAATGAGGAGAATGAGCCAGAATGAGCCTCACACTCATGCACCCTCCTCTAGTGCCACTGCAAGGATATCATTTACTTCTGCTTTTTGATTAACCACAGTTTAGCCTTATTCTGAAACAACCGTGGTTAATTTTAACTATAATTAATTTTTATTTATTTTTTATTAAAAAACAGCTTCATAGCCCATGGTTGAAAATTGGGTTGTTTCAACAAACTATTGTTGTGATAAATCAAGGTTTGATTAATTGCAACAAGTTGTGGTTAAGCAAAAAAAACTGAAGTAAAAGCTTCTGATCTCCTCCTTGTGGCCAGGCCGGAGGAGGGAAGTAAATGCAGAAGTTCAAGGCTTTGGTGCAGCTTGTTCTTGTAGCATAATTTGAGTTTATGTCCAAATGAAGCCTTTTAGTTTCATTCACACATGCAGGGTCCTATTCGGCAGAATAGGCACACAGCATCAGAAACTGAATACCGGTAGGTTCAATCTCCCACTTCTCCTTCCCCCTATAAATGTCAGTCATGGGGCGTATTTGTAGTCACAGCTAAGGTGGGAACTAAAGCTGGTGGTGACCCAATTTCTTGCAAGGAGTAGGCTTTTGTTCTTCCCTAACAGTCTTGCCAACCCATTTACTTTGGTTCACAGAACATTCTGGAAGGGGGGGGGGAGACAATGAGAACATACCTTCCCTGCCCTACTGCCCAAGCCAAACTAAAATGACCAACTTACTTTAGCCCCAAGATATTCACTTTGTTCAGGGATAAGGAAGATATGCTTTAACAGTAAATGGCTCAAAGGTCAATTTTGTGATTCCTGATTTACTATTTCTACAATTCTGCTATTTAAGTATACAATGGTATATGAAAACCTGAAGGATGCAGTTAGGGGCATTAAGGCTGCAGTCCTATGCACGCCTACCTGGGAGTAATGCGAGTGCTTCTAGTGCACGAAAACAAGAATATATCCTAAATATGTCGTGCAGCATATTAATGCTCTTTGGTTCCCCAGGAGCAAAAGGAAAGGTACACTACATAAAATTCAGAAGCTACCATCTCATTAAAGAAAGACTGCTTATTAAGCGGTACTGCCTTACCCATTTCTCCCTTTTAAACTGAGAAGCAAAAACTAAGCAAGGCATTGATTATTCTTCTGGGATTTCATGGTAAGCAACCTGCAAATGCACCTTTCTGATATGCATTATTTGGGGAGGTGGGGATTTTTAATTCAGTCATCTACATAGCTGTCTCCCTTGACAAGAGGCACCGACAAACCCAAAGGGAACAGAAAATCAGCATTCTCCCCGACTAAGCTGGAGGCACAATGGCTGCAACCCAAGATGCAGCCTCACGTGATACAGCCATTCAGGTCTCCCCGTTTTTGTACATAGCTTCTGGCTAAGAAAGAAAAGCCATGAACTACAAATGTGGCATGTGAACGGGGGGGGGGGAGAATGCTAGAGAGCTTCCCTAGATTTTAGAACTACTGTGGGAGAAAGACAAACACAATTATCAGGTTTAAGGACATTAACCATGTGTTGAAACAGTCCAACAACTTTGTGTACCAACACTTTACAAAGAAACAAACTGCATGCCTGTGCATTTTCTACAAAGCCTTTTTCAGTTCTGTATGAAACAGTGTTGAAGACTGACAATAGGAAGCATTTACCTATTTCAATTGCTCTTAGGCTGACTCACAGAATGGATTGGAATTGGTCAATCTGTGCCACAAGTGGACAAGGAAGTAGTTACTGGTAAGTGGTGACACTCCTGGACTTCAGAATGAGTATCCACAGGCCTGGCGTCTGCCTATCTGAACCACTTTCTGCTTCTCACCTCTGCAGACTGGAGGAAAAACCCAGAGAAGCACTGGCAAAGTGCCACATCCTAGCTTTCCCAAACTTGAGTCCCCAGCTGTTTTTGAACAGCTCCCATCATCTCTGATCACTGGTCCTGCTAGCTAGGGATGATGGGAGTTGCAGTAAAAAAAAAAAAAGCAGGCGACCCAAGTTTGGGGAAACACTGCTCTAGCATGAGGAAAGAAACTAGGGTGAGCTTTTACGATTGTGACAAGCTGAAGTTACTTTGTTTAAACTTTCAGAGTTGTAGCCAACTCAGTTCCTTCCAAAGCAGACCCATTAACTTCCATGAGTCTACTCTGTGTAGGACTAGCATTTGATATAATCCTGAATTCTCAAGGTTACATTAACAGATTGCTACTAGTTGATTCTGGATAACGGAATAAAAACTGAAACATGCTCTCATTTCAAATTAAGAGTTTCCACCCCTTTCTATTTTGTAGCACCATTTGGATCTGTATCAAACTGGAAAGTTACCCAAGCAAAACAGTTTCAAAAACGAGAAGGAATGTTGTTCCCAAAGCCTTGACTCCTCCACATAGGCAGAAGAGTGGAAGAAAGAGAAATGGAAGCGATGCAGAAATAATCCTCCCCTCCTTTCCTGTGTTAGAAAGCAGTATCAGCTAGTATTCCATATCCAGACTACAGGTGGCGGAAATCACCCAGCAGCAATATCAAATTTCTAGGGGAAAGCTGTACATGCAAGGACAGAGGGCATACTTTGGCCCAAGGTGTACACCCTCCATATTCAATCAAAATAGTAATGTAAGAATTCAGCAAATAATGTTGGTGTGTTCACAACACTACATTAATTAGATAAAAGCCAAACTTTTTTAAAAAATAAATAAAGCAGAACTATTTGAATTGACCAAGCTACCAATAAAATTAGTTGAAACTTAAGAATTATTTCCCATAAAATACTAACTCATGACTTTGGGATGGGTGGGTGTCACAGCAGATCATATGGATTTGTGCCTGAAATTGCTTATGAATAATTCTGATAAAAAACTTAAAGACAGCAACTTGGCTTATGAATTTCCTTTCCTTTGCTGTCATTATTTTTCAAAATATGTATGCACAAGCTATAATTGAGTGAATTGCTCAGCTAGCCACAAATCCTTGGCATTAGAAAGCAGCCAGAAGAAAATACTTGGCCATCTGTTTCTTATACTGTAAAATCCCCTGAATTTATTCCACCATATACAGATGCTTTTCACAAAGTAAAAAAACAAAACAAAAACTCTAACAAAGCCTCATGAACCGATCTTCCTTCATCATGGCAAATTCAGGTTAACAGAATGGATTGCACTATGTCAATAGGTTCGTTTTCTTCTACTCTTGATAGTAAAAGACATTCAGGGTTGTGTCTAATGGTGGCTTTGGACTTGCAAAAGAGCTTCCAATAGCACAAGGCACATCATTTTTGCCAATTCTTGCTACTCATTGTGACCTGTTCCCAAGGTTTTCCACAACCCTGAAAATAACCTATCTTAATACATCTCCCCTCATTAGGCTAGTATCTATGAATATTATAGTTAACCTCATATTCTGGATCTTTCAGAGATTGTGCAGATAAGCCAAGTTGTACTTTTTGATTTGATTTGATTTAATACTTGTATTCTGCTTTTCCAGCAACAGAGCTCAAAGCAGCTCACAATAATCACATTTAAAAAACAACGCAGACTGCAATCGCTATACTGTAATATCAAGCACAATAACATATAAATAAAGCAAACAACAGGAATAACGTCAACAAAACAATTAGTAGAATTCAAGAAAATCGTAATAACTTAGTATTGCCAGGATACTTCCTAATTCCATGGAACCTTCCCCCAGAGAAACACCAAGAGAAGTTACTGGGGGGCGGGGGGCGGGAGTGGAATCTTATCTAGGATGGTTTTCAATTTTATCTGCTAGGAGTTAGGTTAGGCTAAGAGACTCAGTTTCAGTCAGTCAAGAATAAGCAGGAATTTGAACTCAGAACCACCTGAGCTAACTTCAGGAATTGGAACCCAGAACCATCTGAGCTAAGTTCAGAACTCTGTGTACTACACTAGCATTCTGGAGGCATGTTGTTTCACAGGCTCATGCTACTCAAAACCCTGAAATTCTAATAATTACGTCAACCAGAATTCTTTTTTATTTAAATAAAGGATGTACAATCAAAACAAAATTTCCCCCTTCACAATAAGGAGACAAAAACTGTGCAATGTTTAAAAGGCAGCTTTTAAAATGCCACAGAAGCCAGGGTCATTCTTTTAAGAACATACGGTATACCATATAAAGTTCCAGAATTGTTACATGGTGAACAGCTTTGCAACTACAGGTTTCTCTTCTGTAATTTAATAAAATGCTTATATAAGTATCTTGCTAAGACTACAACTAATGAAATACTTCTTAAACACCAGGAGATTCCATTTATTAAGCCCCTCGCCTCCCACAATGGCTTTCAACAATAAAGGCACACTGAATGCACTGCATGGCTTCCAAAAAGCTGCTCTGGTTGCTGTATTATTTTTTCCAATTGTTTTTAGCCATTATGCTGCAATGAAGCTTTTAAAAAGAAGTTTTACAAGGCCACAGAAGCCTTTATAAAAGCCAGGAAGTGACGCCTTCTTACTTATTAGAATTACAGTAGAGTGTATGATGAGCACCATGTGGTCCTATTTCAAAGGGGTTTCAATAAGAGGAGATATTCTGCAGATTTTAATTAAACCAGCAGTTCTGAAACTGTGTTTTAGGGACCCTGGAGTTCCTTGGGAGGCTTAACCGGGATTTATCAAGAAGATCAGTAATTTTGGACAAATATCCCTAAAAACAAAACTTGCTCCTAATCATCTTAAATGATACACAAGCACAGAATCACCCTAAGCATTTCACATATTGCAGTTGCCTTGAGGTATTATTTACTCAAGTTTCCCACGCCCACAAAGCACAAAGCTCCTAATTTCCTGCCTTCTACCAGCTTCAAATATTCCTTCAATGGGAAGAGGACACTGCTCTTCGGGATTTTACTTGGGACCTCAGCAAGGAGTGCCTTACTATCAACGAGACTTTTGCCACTGATTTTAGCAGACACAGTGCAAGTTCTTATTGCTTAGGCTCTGCTGAGCAGCCAACGCAGATGCCAATTTTGATAGCTGCAGGGTGCACAAGTGTGTTTGCGCACGCACAGTCTTTTTAAAAAGTTAACAGCGGGATCAGTTCCACAGAAAGCCAAGTGTGTCGTAATGCAAGGAAGCCCTTTTTTCCACAACATCAACTGTAGTTCAATGAACAAAATAATCCCTTTCTCCACTTCTCAAAGGGGCGTAGCTAGGGAAAGAACGTTTATTTGCTCTGCTCCACTGATGAGAGAGAAAGACTTTTCCAAACTTCATAATGAAAACTCGCATGCCTGAGCAACTAGGGAAGAGTGACCTCCTGCTAATTTTATGTAGTTCTTGAATGCAAGTAACTAGTGAATACTATGCTGCTGTTGAATCACTGTGAGCTGATGCGGCATAGCAGTCATGGACAGGCAGAGGAAAAAACCCTTTCCTTTTCTCTTAGCCACAGGTGAAGGTTTTGATGCTCCCTTTCATTGCCTATTATGCATGCAAATTTCCACCCACCTTTCTTTTTTTTTTTAGTTAATCACCATGTATGGGTTATTAAGATAGTGAAGCACTTTGAACACTTTAAGTGTACGACATAAAGGCTAATTAGCATTATCCTCATCATTATCATCACTGGATGTTTGGATGCTTGACTGATGAAAGGAAAGTGATTAACACTCCTAAGACAAAGAGGACCATTTTCTGATGCCCCACTGCCTACATCTACAAAAATGAAAGCCCTCTTTTCCCCACAATGCTCTGTACTTGGGTTGTGCATGGGGAAATAATTCTACAGGAGGAGGAACAGGATTTAAGGTACTGTATGGTCACAGAGCCAAGTATCGCCATCCAAACATCTCCTTAATGAAACAAGGCTCCCAGTAAGGGTGGGCTCAAACCACCAACCTTCTGGTTAACAGCCAAAAGGACAGACCTATTGCTTTTCACTACCAAGTATCCAGAGGCCTAACCTACCTCACAGGTACCTCACAGGGTTCCTTGGAAGACCAAAGGTGGGCATATGATGGTGATGAATGCAATGAAGCAAATAAAACCATTGCAGGTAATCTGTCGATTATCCCATAGGGTTTGTACTGCAAGGGCGAAACGCTGTTTGTTCCGCTCATGCTGTTGCCCTCCCCGCCCCCAAGTTTTTATTTATACTTTCCAAATTTATACATTTCATTAATTATACAATCATTTCAACATTTCAAGGTTTAAAAGCCGTTGCCCATTCTTGTTTGCGAGCCACTTTGCGATTCGTGAGAGGGAAAAGAGGCGGGAACGGGTTTTTGTGTGTGGTTATATTATATTATATGGGACCCAGGTGGCGCTGTGGGTTAAACCACAGAGTCTAGGGCTTGCTGATCAGAAGGTCGGCGGTTCGAATCCCTGCCACGGGGTGAGCTCCCGTTGCTCGGTCCCAGCTCCTGCCCACCTAGCAGTTAGAAAGCACATTAAAGTGCAAGTAGATAAATAGGGACCGCTCCAGCGGGAAGGTAAACGGTGTTTCCGTGTGCTGCTCTGGTTCGCCAGAAGCAGCTTTGTCATGCTGGCCACATGACCCGGAAGCTGTCTGCGGACAAACGCCGGCTCCCTCGGCCTATAGAGTGAGATGAGCGCCGCAACCCCAGAGTCGGACACGACTGGACCTGATGGTCAGGGGTCCCTTTACCTTTACCTTTATATTATATTAATTATATTACATTGTAGGAATATAGTGAGTGTCATAAACAAAGCGAGGGAGGGGGCGGCTTATTTTATGTTGTTATATTATTAAAGGAATATAATGAGATTCATCAACAAAGCGAGCGAGGGGGTGGCTTATGTTATAATATGTTATATTATATTATTATAGGAATATAATGAGTGTCATGAACCAAACGAGCGAGGGGGCGGCCTGAGCACTTACCCAGCCCCAGCATGGGGATCTGTAGGCCGTTGGCGAGGCGGGCCGAGGGCCCCGCGAGCGCCTTGCCGGCCGCCCACGTGCTCATGGCGAGCCGCTCCCACCTCAGCGGCCCAGGCGCCATCCGCGCGCCGCCGCCTCCTTCATCTCCTCCTCCTCCCCCCACGACAAGCCGCTCCTCGTTCTGTCTCTCGGCTTCGGCCGCCGCGAAACTGTCGCGAAGCCGCTCGCTTTACGGCAAAGCGGCGGGGAAACCCGGAAGAGGCGGCAGCAGCGGCTTGAGAAGCGCTCCGCTGGCGGCGCACGTGTGAGTCCGAGCGGGGAGGCGGGAGCAGGCCGGGGCGGGGGACGGGGCGGGGGGAGTGATGGGACTCTCCAGCCAATGGCAGGAGCCGCAGCTGCCGGTGCTAAGCGAGCCCTGCTTTGCATATTGGCGCGTGTACAGGTGTGCGTGGTGGTGGTGGTGGGGTTTCTCAGGTAAGCTTGCAGTCCAGTCACGCATCGCTGTCAACTTTTTCCTTTTAAAAAGGGAAATTCCCTTATTCCGAATAGTATTCCTCGCAAGAAAAGGGAAAAGTTGACAGCTATGGTCCCGTGTCCTGGCCGAAGTTGCCACCTTAGGGGTTATCCCGTATCCCCAGTGTATATCCTGTATAGGTACGGTTTCGTGCTGCGGGGGGGGTGGGCTATTTGGTTGTTGTTTTTATTTTTATTATGTATTTTTTGGTTTTAGATCTTGATTTTATTATGTGAACCGCCCTGAGACCCCCGGGTATAGGGCGGTATAAAAATTCAATAAATCATCTTCATCTTCATCGATACAGTCTTGTGCTGCCTTTCCCTTTCTCTGAGATTCCCACATCACAGGGAGGGTTGGACTAGATGACCCTTGGCTCCCTTTCCATCTCTGCGAACCTGTGATTTGGGTCTTTCCAAAGATGCACGTTTGAAAGGGTCATGTGTGAAAGGTCACGTATTTAAGCTCTGGGTAGCCAAGCACAGGCAGATTTACAAATTTGTCAAAACAAAATAAAATAAAATAATCCTTCCAGTAGCACCTTAGAGACCAACTAAGTTTGTTCTTGGTATGAGCTTTCATGGTATCTGAAGAAGTGTGCATGCACACAAAAGCTCATACCAAGAACAAACTTAGTTGGTCTCTAAGGTGCTACTGGAAGGAATTTTTTATTTTATTTTGTTTTGACTATGGCAGACCAACACGGCTACCAACCTGTAATTACAAATTTGTGTGTGTGAAAGGAGGGAGTTACAGGTGGGTAGCCGTGTTGGTCTGCCATAGTCAAAACAAAATCGAAAATTCTTTCTAGTAGCACCTTAGAGACCAACTGAGTTTGTTCCTGGTATGAGCTTTCGTGTGCATGCACACGAAAGCTCATACCAGGAACAAACTCAGTTGGTCTCTAAGGTGCTACTAGAAAGAATTTTCGATTTTGTTTTGACTAAAGGAGGGAGTGTGACAGATGCCTGAGGGGCCATATTTTGTTAGGCAGTGATAGATTGTAATGGGTATCTTTGAAGTCACTTCAGCACCACAAAAACAACTGACACCCACATGCCCCACCCCATATTTTGCCAGAACAAAAGTGGCAACCCATGTCTACCCATGCACAGTGGGGCTGGAACTCTAAATTAAAGTGTTCATACAATTCTCCTATTCTTTCCCCCCTTTTTCACCCTCAAAGCAGTCCAGGAGAGCGCACAATTTGCTACTTCCCGACAGTATTGTGAGTTGGGTTAGGCAGAAAGATAGAGAGAATGGGCAGTCCAAAAGTCACCCAGTGATCATGAGTTTTGTGCCAGTCCAGAGTAGAAATGCAACCTACTTCTAGGTGCACTGAATTTAGTGGTGCTTGCTCCCAGGTAAGTGTGTTTTGTAGCGCCGCAACTTTACTTGGCTGGCTTTGGGGAAAGGAGGGGGAGGACAAAGCAGTGCTTCTCTGCGTGTTGCCATTGCAGCAAGGCTGCCAATCAGAACAAAGCAATTGTAGCATATAACACCATCTTTGGTGCAGCTGCATTGACTACCAATCTGTTTCTGAGCCTGATTCTTAGTGCTGGTTTAACCAAAATATGGACCCCAGTATCCAGTGGTACACATCTCCTGACTCGAACATACCCATCACCTGAGACCCTTTATCCAGGTGCTTCTCTGAGAGGTTTGGAGGATGACAACAAAGGACAGAGCCTTTTTGGTTGTGGCTTTGTATCCGTGAAACGCTGATAGTAAGTAAAATCCTTTCACCGCCAGCTTAAAACCTACCTCTTCTCCCATGCTTTTGTAGGATTATGACTACCGTGCTTACTGCTGTTTCTGTGCTATATATAATTTTAGAGGAGGGGTATTGTTGCTTTACTGCAAAACTTGATGGTTTCTTAATTGTTACATAACCCACCTAGAGATGTTTTGCACTGGGTGACAAATAAATAGCAGCCGTATATTACTTTCTTTTACTGCTTATGGAAACCTGTAATTCTAGAAATAAATTCTGCTGGGGGGGAAACCTTATTTATTTATTTTTGTTGCTGTTGTTAATTGAATGTATATACCGCCCTATACCCGGAGGTCTCAGGATGGTTCACAGAACAAAGGACAGTTCACAGAACAAAATTATTTACAATGTTCCATTAACTAACAACGATGTGCTGAATTTCTGATTGCTTTTTTGTTCTGTTTCAACCTTTTGGCAGGTTGCAAAGCCCTCCACCCTGGAATTGGTGTCTATTCTTTTCCATTCCTTAAATTTAATAATAATAATAATAATAATGCTTTACCTGATTGGACTTGGACTTGGAGATGCCAAAGATATTACAGTTAAAGGCCTGGAGGTAATAAAGCAGTGTAGCCGAGTGTACCTGGAAGCCTACACGTCGATCCTCACTGTTGGAAAGGAAGCACTGGTACGTAGATGCAGCCTAAGTTCTTTGGAGGGATGGCGGGATACAACTCTGGGTGAAATAATACCCCCTTTCTTTTCCCCCTAGGAGGAGTTTTATGGCAAAGAACTGATTCTTGCTGACAGAGAAACTGTAGAACAAGAAGCAGATACAATCCTGAAGGGTGCACATCAATGTGACGTGGCTTTTCTTGTAGTTGGAGATCCTTTTGGGTAAGAGGAGGCAGCACCTCTAAATATTCCTGCTACCGGTGCCATGTTAAACCTTATCGTCTACAATACTTGGATTATGTGGCGGGGACTGACTTTCAAACATGTTGGCTATGATCCCATCCAAGGTTTTGGAGAAGCAGCTATGCTTCTTTTGAATATAAAAAACTAGCTGCCAACATCAAGGGTGGGCAGAAGGGTATGTCGGGACCTACTGACTGATCTTTGGGGTTTTTGCAGTGGATCGGCAAGGGTTTCTGACTCTGAATTGGTCTAACAATTATATTACTGCCATGCTCTGTACGTGGGGCTGCCTTTGAAGACGGTTTGGAAACTGCAGCTGATGCAGAACTCAGCAGCCAGGTTGCTGACCAGGGCAATAATAATAATAATAATAATAATAATTTATTATTTATACCCCGCCCATCTGGCCGGGTCTCCCCAGCCACTCTGGGCGGCCTCCAACAATCAAAATACAATACAGACTTTATACAACTCAGGGCAAGGCAGTTTGAGCTTATAACAACAGTTCAGGCATGGCTTCACTGGCTGCCAATTAGTTTCCGGGCTCAAATCAAAGTGCTGGTTTTGACCTATAAAGCTTTATACAACTCAGGACCCCAATACGTCAAGGACCACCTCTGTCTAGGACCTTTGTCATCTGCAAGGGAGGTGCAGAGGTTAACGTGACACGAGAACATGCCTTTGCAGTGGTGGCTCCCCCCTTGTGGAATGCCTTCCCCAGAGAACCATGCCTGGTACCATCACTAGCAAGCCAAAGTGTTTCTTTTTACCCAGGCTTTAGAGGGTATTATGTATACTTGTGGCCTCTTACCTATTTTTAGTGAGGTGAGTTGTATTAGACCTGCCTTTTTACTGATACTGATACTGAAGCCATTGGTGGCCTGCTCTGAAGCACTATTATTATTATTTTTTCGGATTTGCTGTTATATTATTTTGTAAGACGCTTTGGGTTACTTTGTGGGTTGTTTTTTTAAGTGGCGAATAAGTGTAATAATAACAGCAACAATGACAACAGCTAAAAAACTTCCCACATCCTAATTGAGATTACTTTTAAAAGTATGGGGACAGCAGGCCAGGGGGAAGAAGGGTTAGAAAGGGTTTGTGAACATGCTTCTGGTCCTGATCACCAATTCCTCAGAGCTTCCCTTAAATCTTCGCATCATAGAATTGTAGAGGTGGAAGGGACCCCAAGGGTCATCTAGCCCAACCCCTTGCAATGCAGGGTTCTCATCCATGACAGATGGCCATCCAACCTCTGCATCTGCCCATCCGTTCGAGCTACTGGTTTGCTCCTGGCTCCAGGTGGTGGACTTCAAAGCTCTAGTTAAAAAAACAAAACCCCAAATTGGGTCCCACAAGCCTGAACCCCGCCCATCCCAGGCCTATGCGACTGAAATTAACGCTTACGTTAGGTATGCAATGAATATCTGCACCAAGTAAAAGCAACATCTTGGCGCAAACATCCCATAGACTCGCATGCTCCCTCCTCCCACCTCTCACACATGTTTCTGCCTCTCCCCCACAGTTGCTTTAAGCATGCTGCAACCGCCCATTCACACTGGCTCTCACCAGAATTTGAAACCAGGGTTTGAAAGTGGATTTTCGACCTCTGGTTCCAAGTGAATCCAGTGAGTGTTGACCTTCGTCGCCAAATGGCTCATTAAACCAGGGTTACAGTCACCAAAACGAAATGCCTGGTTGCCATTTTGGGGTCAGGTGGTTCAAAAGCGGTATGTTTCAATGCAACTCTTTGGTTCCTGAAAATCATTTTGATTTGTGCAGATCCCCAGGCATGCACCTCCAGATGGTAGAGACATCAGGCACCGTTCTGGCGCCCGGGCAACTTCACTTGGTTGCAAGTGGCCAATAGCCAGGTGCAAAATGCACCTGGCAAATTTCAAGCGCTGGAGAGGATGGCTAGCCATGGTGCACTCCTGGTTTCCTAGCTATGGTTAGTAGATCAGGAATATCCCGTCTGCCAAAATACAGAGCACAGCTTTCGAGTGAACAGAAGGCCTGTATTCCTATATAAACTGTCCCATCAATAATGAGGTGACAGCCCTAAAATCCATGGCAATTGTCCAAAAAAGCGATCCGACTGGATTTCCCCCCGCATGGCTTTTCTTATTCGTTGCCCGAGATGCTCGATTATACTTGTTTGAAAGGCGGTTTCGGTTCAATTACATTTTGCAGCTCCGAGCCATGTGGTTGTTTTGGGTGCTGCGATGTTCCTCGCACACTTCTCATGTATACTGCGGACATCTGGGTTGTGGCAAAGGCCTTATCGGTTTGGTTTATTAAGCCTCTTAAGTTCTGTTTTCCTATTCCCCCTGGAAGCCTCAGCCCTTACTGCCGCCAGGAGGCCATTCCTCTGCCCTAGCTAGTCAAGCATCATCAATCTGTAATGTCAAGCCATACAGGAGAGGGCTTTTTGTCTCCAGCTGGTGATTCAAAATTAATATCGCCATGTTAGCCGCAGGGGGCGGAGGGGGCTGGGAAAATGTAATCACTGTGCACATCATGAGAGGGCTCCCTCCTTATAAAGAAATGTATGTGTCAAGCGGGGGGTGGGGGGGGAAGAGTAATTAATGTAAATATACCTCTAGGGAATATTAGGATACCATTTTCCTCCTCCCCCCTTTTCTAATTGAGCTGGTACTTAACTGCAGATGATGCCAGTCCGAGAGATTAAAGTCATTACGCCATTCAAGGAAGTACCAATCTTATTAAAATTTTGCAACTTTGTACTGCTGCAGCAAAAATAATTTGTGCATGTCAGCCCAGTGGTCAGAGATGATGATGATGATCATTATTTGTTGAATTTATATACAGTGGTACCTCGGGTTACATACGCTTCAGGTTACATACTCGGCTAACCCAGAAATAATGCTTCAGGTTAAAAAATTTGCTTCATGATAAGAACAGAAATCGTGCTCTGGCGGTGCAGCGGTGGCGGGAGGCCCCATTAGCTAAAGTGGTGCTTCAGGTTAAGAACAGTTTCAGGTTAAGACCTCCGGAACGAATTAAGTACTTAACCAGAGGTACCACTGTACCACCCTATACCCAGGGGTCTCAGGGCGATTCACAGAATAAAATCAAGATATAAAACCACAAAATACCTAATACAAATGAAAACAACAACCTGATAGCCCCCCCCCAACACATTTTAAAAGGGCATAGGATGTCAATCAAATCAATGAAAGGCCTGGTTAAAAAGGAACGTTTTTGCCTGGCGCCTCAAGGTGTATAATGAAGGCGCCAGGCGAACTTCCCTGGGGAGAGCATTCCACAGACGGGGAGCCACTGCAGAGAAGGCCCGTTCTCGTGTTGCCACCCTTGAGGAGGATCAGTATACAATCAGCAGCACAAAAACGGCGCACACAAATCTACCAAACCATTCCACGTATTGAATTCTATATTGGTAGTCCAATCAAAAAGAGAGCAATGCAAAAAAGTCAAACAAAGAAGCCACAAACAGAAAACTCATTCAAGTGCTGCTGATTGTATACTGATTTACCACGAGTATTGGCAGCATAGGTTTATTTTTTCAGCTCAACCCTTGAGGAGGAGGCACGTGAAGAATGGCCTCAGAAGATGATCTTGGAGTCTGGATAGGTTCATATGGAAAGAGGCAAGTCCTTGAGGTATTGCAGTCCTGAACAGTCCTGGGAGTTGTAGTTCAAGAACATCTGAGAGCTGAAGTTTGAGAAAGGGTGCCATACAAGAATAAATCCATTGAAAGGTTCTTGAGCCAAGCAATCGCAGTATCCATTGCATCTGATCAGCAACTATAATCAACAGCACAGTACGCTTGTTCAAAGGCCCAAAAGGAGAGAAATAGTTTGAGTTGTCGCCAGAACCTTTGCTGCCTGATTTCAGAGAAACCCCTATTCTAAGCTCAAGTAGAACACTAAAGAAGGTTCAACTATTAGGGGTTCCCTGGCCAATCATAGAATTGTAGAGTTGGGAGGGATGCCAGGGGCCATCTAATCCAACCCCCTGCAGTGCAGGAATCTCAACTAAAGCATCCATGACAATTGTGGCTCAGGGGAAGGATAGTATCAGGAGAGGGGAGAGTTTTTCCGCTTGTTTGTCCCCATGCCATTTAGGACTTTCTATGTCAAAATCATCCAATTGAACTGGGCTCAGTGACAGATAGTCACCATGCCATCTCTAAGGGTAGCTCCACACAGAGCACATTGCGGTGGTCAAGCTGGGACATTCCTAAGTTCCAGGCTTAACTTGTCCAGGAACAGCGATAGCTGGCAATCGGCATTCTGTGCCACTGGGCCACCAGAGCCTCTGGTGACAAGCTAGAATCAAGAAGTTACCGCAGACCCTATATGGGAAAAGCTGTAAATCCAGTTCCCTTTGGCTAGTACTCCAAGTGACAAAAATGTTAGGAAAGGAGCGGGGTTTAGGCAGAGAGAGACTTTCCGGGGCGCTTTTGGAAATTCAGTGCCTGTGGCTGGAAAAGGGCTGCTTAATCATGCTTCCCCGCCAGATGCCGTTTCTGTTCCCTGCTCACCTCCATGGAATGAGCAGCACTGAACTAAGACACCTTGGGGAAAAGAGGGCAGCTGAAGCCATTGTTCAGCTTTGCGTTTCTTATTTAAATGCATTTCCACACCCGGCTGCCTAATGCAGTGAACATGATTGATGAATACTTGAGCAGCAACATTTACAAAGTCGGAGCTTTCAGTAATCATGGATGCTGCAGAAGAGGTTATGTTTTGGCAGCTATGTTTGGATCGGTCTGCCTTGCAAACGTCGCCACCCCACAAAATAGTTCAGTTGGGGCAGGCCATATAGATTCAGATGACCCCTTTGAGCAGAAGTGAGGATAGCGGTCTGCTTTAACAGGGGGATGCAGCTCTCTTAACTGAAGCATCAATCTGTGCCTTAATTTGCATTCTGTTTGCCCACTCTAGTACTCTTCCCTTAACTTTGCCCAACCATTTGTTTCTGTACGTCCCTCTGAAGAGAGTGGATTTTTAAAGAAAAAGTTAGGTGTCTGTCTGGCATATACAGTACAGATCTAGCACTCCTGAGGGGTGACAATCCATCTTCCCCGAAGTTCTCCTCAATAGCAAATGGGAACAGTTAGAAAACAAAAGCCCTCTTGCATACTGGTGCAAGTTTAGACCATGCATGCAAAGTTTCTCATTTACAATTGCACGAAGGCCTGTTTGCACAATAATTAAGAAGAGGATGGGAGTTATGCCAGTGCTGCTCTGCGTGGTGATGTTTGCCCGTCAGCAAGATGCTCTGCAATCTTCTGTAAGAAGCAAACAAGAAGGGGCTGTCTAACTAGCAGGCAAAACTGCGTTATTACAGCGTTATTCAAGTTAAAACGCAAAAAAAGCTGCCTTCTTCACCTTCCGCATGTTTACGTTGCTAAAGTGTCTTCAGTGCAAACTTAGAACCTGCACCTGATCTTAACTCATTGTACTTGTGGTCCTGAGCCGTTGAAGGCTTTATCGGTCAAAAAGTGTACAGATTCACCCTCAGGATCTTTGCTTGTTTGTGTATGATGCATTATGTGTCTTTTGCAAAGGACGAAACAGGAGAACCAACCTCGAGGTGCTGAAGAAAGAGGAATGCACTTAATTGCAGTAAATAAAAACTGTGTTGCTTTTCCTCCAGCATCTTGAGTTTGGCTCTCCTTTTTCCTTTTACTTCCTGTGCTTCCTATATGCATACAGGCACTTATTTATTTGAGTAGCTGTGAGAAGTTTGGTAGAAGCAGGACATTTTTTTGCAGCCAGAACTCACTGGAACTCCATTACGGCACCTCTCAGGTGGGCGCCATTGCCATTCTAAAATAGCTCACTCATGGCGAGTTCCGGCACCTCTTTTTCTAGAAAAAGAGAACTGGGTAGAAGTACCGTATTTTTCACTCCATAAGATGCACTTTTTTCCTCCTAAAAAGTAAGGGGAAATACCTGTGCGTCTTATGGAGCGAATGGTGGTCCCTGGAGCTAAATTGCCCGGGGGCCAAAAGCAGATTGTGCTTTTTATTTTACAAAGAGAAAAGGGGGTGTTGAAAGGAGCCCGCTCAGCAGCTGATCAGCAAGAGATCAGGAGAGAGATAAGAGTCCGGGCTCCCTTTCAGCCCCGCCCTACTATGTTGAATGTGCTGCAGAGGGAGGTTGTTTGTTTCCCCAGGACATATGACTGGCTGATTAGATTATCTGTCTGGAAACAGTAGAAACTGCTCCCTTTCCTTAAGATTTTTCAGAAATGTGAGTTGAACCCCATAAAAATGGGGCTTTTCCTCTTTGCATTTCCCCCTTTGCAAAAAAAGCTGCAAAACTTTTAGCTGATCCTCAAAAAAACAGGGCTTTTAGAGGAGGAAAAGGAGAAAAATATTTTTTCCCTTGTTACCTCCTCTAAAAATGAGGTGCGCCCTATGGTCCAGTGCTTCCTATGGAGCGAAAAATACGGTATACTTAATCGGCCTCCCCACAGATAATACACACACACACACACACACACACACAGTGCTCTTCAGATGTTTTGTTGAACTACAACTCCCATCATCCCTGCCTATCGGTCAGTACTGGCTGGGGGCTGATAGGAATTTGGGAATCCAAGGTACGTTTGGAGGGCACCAGGTTGTGGAAGACTGTTTTAAGTCAGTGAGGCCTAACACAGGCCCTCTGTATGCCCCATATAACCCACTGCCTCCTTGCTGCAGGGCGACTACACACAGTGACCTTGTCCTCCGGGCGGTGAAGTTGGGAGTGCCCTACAGAGTCATCCACAATGCCTCCATACTGAACGCCGTCGGCTGTTGCGGCCTTCAGGTAACTCCTCTCGCGCACGTGGCGTCCCGGCAGCGGGAAACCACAACTCTGTTTACTTCTCCGAACGGGTTTCTGCAGAGCGCAGGCTTGAGGCACGCCATCCGATCTGTAGGAAACAGCTGCGAGAAGTTGCACACTTTGTGGCCGAACTTTCTGTGGTGCTTGCTTTCTCTCTCTCTCTCCTTTTTTATAAAACAGCATGATGTAACTGAGCTTCTAAGAAGTAAAAGCTTTATTTCTATGAATGTGGGCAATGCTGTTCTTTATGCCGCAGAAGCAGGGTGGATAAATATCAATGGGTTTTTTCGTTTTTTTAAAAATCGGATTTATTTTTTATTTAAATCAGATTTATTTTTTAATCAGATTTTAAAAATAAAATGCTTTTGGAGGAAAAAAAACCTTTATAAAGATAGTTTTCTATTTAAGTTACATTATAGTGCAAAGGCTATTCATCAGAAAATAAGGATTTGATTTAAGTTTTTCATGTGTGTTAAAACTCAGCCTGTTGGGTTTTTTTTAACAAAAAATTGTTATTAACCACATCAGTTAACAAACATGGATACATATGCTATGATGTTATTGCTTTAGTTAAATAAATTGTTTAAATTGTTTTTCTCCTTCCAATAAAGTACAGCAGAAAAGTTGTCCAAATATAAACATCTGTCTATGTATTTCTAACCAAATCAGTAACTTTTGATATAACTGTAAAAACTACTCTGAAATTTTATTATTCCAAAAATGAAACCTTCATCTGGTTGTAAATATTAAGATTATACAAGCAAGAATGAGTCTTTCTGTAAAAAAAGAAAAAAGATTTAAATTAAGTCTTACTGACTAGTGATTTAAATCATGATTTAAATCAAATCCACTCTGCCCGGAAGCGAATATTGGAGAGGCTAAGAGAGAATCTCTGCACTGGCTGTCGTGAAGCTGAGGAATAATAATAAAATAATAATAATAATATTTATTATTTGTACCCCGCCCATCTGGCTGGATTTCCCCAGCCACTCTGGGCGGCTTCCGACAGAAACCAAATACAACAATATCAAACATTAAAAACTTCCCTAAAAAGGGCTGCCTTCAGGTTTTTTCTGAATGTCAGGTAGTTGTTTATTTCCCTGACCTGTGATGGGAGGGCGTTCCACAGGGCGGGCGCCACTACCGAGAAGGCCCTCTGCCTGGTTCCCTGTAGTTTTGCTTCTCGCAGTGAGGGAACAGACAGAAGGCCCTCGGCGCTGGATCTCAGTGTCCGGGCTGAATGATGGGGGTGGAGACGCTCCTTCAGGTATACAGGACCGAGGCCGTTTAGGGCTTTAAAGGTCAGCACCAACACTTTGAATTGTGCTCGGAAACGTACTGGGAGCCAATGCAGATCTCTCAGGACCGGTGTTATGTGGTCTCGGCGGCCACTCCCAGTCACCAGTCTAGCTGCCGCATTTTGGATTAATTGCAGTTTCCGGGTCACCTTCAAAGGCAGCCCCACATAGAGCGCATTGCAGTAGTCCAAGCGGGAGATAACCAGAGCATGCACCACTTTGGTGAGACAGTCCGCGGGCAGGTAGGGTCTCAGCCTGCGTACCAGGTGGAGCTGGTAGACAGCTGCCCTGGATACAGAATTAACCTGCGCTTCCATGGACAGCTGTGAGTCCAAAATGACTCCCAGGCTGCGCACCTGGTCCTTCAGGGGCACAGTTACCCCATTCAGGACCAGGGAGTCCTCCACACCTGCCCTCCTCCTGTCCCCCAAGAACAGTACTTCTGTCTTGTCAGGATTCAACCTCAATCTGTTAGCCGCCATCCATCCTCCAACCGCCTCCAGGCACTCACACAGGACCTTCACGGCCTTCACTGGTTCTGATTTGAAAGAGAGGTAGAGCTGGGTATCATCCGCATACTGATGAACACCCAGCCCAAACCCCCTGATGATCTCTCCCAGCGGCTTCATATAGATATTAAAAAGCATGGGGGAGAGGACAGAACCCTGAGGCACCCCACAAGTGAGAGCCCAGGGGTCTGAACACTCATCCCCCACCACCACTTTCTGAACACGGCCCAGGAGGAAGGAGCGGAACCACTGTATAACAGTGCCTCCAGCTCCCAACCCCTCTAGCCGGTCTAGAAGGATGTTATGGTCGATGGTGTCAAAGGCCGCTGAGAGATCCAGCAGAACTAGGAAACAGCTCTCACCTTTGTCCCTAGCCCGCCGGAGATCATCGACCAGCGCGACCAAGGCGGTTTCAGTCCCATGGTGAGGCCTGAATCCCGATTGGAAGGGATCCAAATGGTCCGCTTCTTCCAGGCGTGCCTGGAGTTGTTCAGCAACCACCCTCTCAATCACCTTGCCCAAGAATGGTAGATTTGAGACTGGGCGATAGTTGGCCATATTGGCCGGGTCTAAAGATGTTTTTTTAAGAAGCGGTTTAATGACCGCCTCTTTCAGCGGGGCTGGGAAGGCTCCCTCACAGAGGGAAGCATTCACCACCCCGCGCAGCCCATCGCCCAGCCCCTCCCGGCTAGCTTTTATAAGCCAGGATGGGCAAGGATCAAGGAGACAGGTGGTTGGTTTCACTCGTCCAAGCAGCCTGTCCACATCCTCGGAGGTAACAGACTGAAATTGATCCCACGCAACTGGACTAGACAGGACTCTGGCACTCTCCCGCCCTGGCCCTGCTCCCACGGTGGAGTCTATCTCTTTCCGAATCTGAGCGATTTTATCTGCAAAAAACTTTGCAAACGCATTGCAGGAGATCTTGGGGTCCCTACCAGGCCCCGATGACGAAGGTGGCTCCGATAGATTCCGAACCACCTGAAAGAGTCTCCTGCTGCTATTTTCCGCAGATGCAATAGAGGCGGTGAAGAAAGTCTTCTTCGCCGTCGCTATCGCCACTTGGTAGGCTCGACGTTGAGCTCTAACCTGTGTTCGGTCGGATTCAGAATGGGTTTTCTGCCACCGGCGCTCTAGCCGTCTCAACGATTGTTTCATCGCCCTCAGCTCCGGGGAAAACCACGGGGCTGTCCGGGCTCCATGCAACCGGAGAGGGCGCTTCGGAGCCAAACAGTCAATAGCCCTGGTTAGCTCCACATTCCAGCGGGCCACCAGGGAATCGGCTGAAAGGCCATCAACATGGGATAAAGTATCCCCTACCACTCTCTGGAAACCATTTGGATCCATTAAGTGGCGGGGGCGGACCATCCGAATTGGTCCCACCTCCCTGCAGAGGGGAAGGGTTGCGGAGAAGTCCAGTTGCACCAGGAAGTGATCTGACCATGGCACTTCTTTAGTTTCACTTTTTTTTAATGTCAGATCACCAACATCCATAGAGGTGAATACCAGGTCTAAGGCATGTCCTCGGCTATGAGTTGGACCAGACTTATTCAGGGACAGCCCCATGGAGGCCATGCTTTCCACGAAGTCCCGAGCGGCCCCTTGTAAGGTCGTGTCGGCATGGATGTTAAAATCCCCTAGGACGACCAAACTAGGTGACTCCAGGAGAACATCCGCCACGACCTGAAGCAGCTCGGGCAGGGAATCCTTGGTGCAGCGGGGAGGTCGGTACACCAGAAGGAATCCTGTACTGCCCCTATTGCCCAACTTCCAGAACATGCACTCAGAGAACTGGGTCTTCCCAATAGGACGCCTGGTGCAAACTAATGACTTCCTAAAAATCACTGCAACCCCCCCTCCCCGCCCAGATGGCCTGGGTTGCTGTGCGTAAGAGAAACCTGGTGGACAAGCAGCGGCAAGGACAGGCCCATCCGCTTCATCCAACCAAGTCTCTGTTACACATGCCAGGTCAAGTCCACCATCCACAATCAAGTCGTGGATGGCAGTGGTTTTATTCAACATTGACCTGGCATTGCACAGCAGCATCTTCAGGTCATGTGGGTATCCCTTGCTGAATCCAGTATCCGTCCGGTCAGGACCAGACCCGGAGGCAGGAATAGTCCTCAGACAACGACTAAACCTGCCTCCTCGGCAATGACATGGTCTGGTCTTAGCGTAACTCCTCCTCCTGCCCGTGATCACTGAGATCGGTTGTCCCAGTGCATCCCACCCTGTGGAACCTGCCCCAGCCATTTTGTTGGCCGGGACCCCCTCCCAGGCAGCCCTGACCCCACCCCTTAAGAACAAAATTAAACCTATATAAAAACAGAAAACAAAACACAACAATACAAACCAAAAACTATAAAAATTACAAGTAACCAAAATTATACAAAACTCAAAACCCCACTAAACATCTATCCCACCCCCACAACAAGAAAACTTAAAAAGATGAAAAGAAATAATAATAATAATAGAAACATTTTAAAACATTTAAGAAAAAAAAGAAAAAAAAACATTTAAAAAAGAGCTGGACAGCAGCAGCACTCAGGCACTCAGGCAGGGGGGTCCTCCTGGGCAGCAGCAACCAGCAGCAAAGCAGAGGCAGCAGCAGTCCTTTTGAGGCCTTACCAGGCCCCGCCCTGGGCCAGTTGGTGAGTGGCAGGAACGGGGCCCTCAGGCACTCAGGCAGGGGAGTCCTCCTGGGCAGCAGCAACCAGCAGCAGAGCAGAGGCAGCAGCAGTCCTTCTGAGGCCTTACCAGGCCCCGCCCTGGGCCAGGTGGTGAGTGGCAGGAACGGGGCCCTCAGGCACTCAGGCAGGGGAGTCCTCCTGGGCAGCAGCAACCAGCAGCAAAGCAGAGGCAGCAGCAGTCCTTTTATGGCCTTACCAGGCCCCGCCCTGGGCCAGGTGGTGAGTGGCAGGAACGGGGCCCTCAGGCACTCAGGCAGGGGAGTCCTCCTGGGCAGCAGCAACCAGCAGCAAAGCAGAGGCAGCAGCAGTCCTTTTATGGCCTTACCAGGCCCCGCCCTGGGCCAGGTGGTGAGTGGCAGGAACGGGGCCCTCAGGCACTCAGGCAGGGGAGTCCTCCTGGGCAGCAGCAACCAGCAGCAGTGCAGAGGTGGCAGCAGTCCTTTTGTAGCCTTTTCAGGCCCCGCCCTGGGCCAGGTGGTGAGTGGCAGGAACGGGGCCCTCAGGCACTCAGGCAGGGGAGTCCTCCTGGGCAGCAGCAACCAGCAGCAGTGCAGAGGTGGCAGCAGTCCTTTTGTAGCCTTTTCAGGCCCCGCCCTGGGCCAGGTGGTGAGTGGCAGGAACGGGGCCCTCAGGCACTCAGGCAGGGGAGTCCTCCTGGGCAGCAGCAACCAGCAGCAGAGCAGAGGCAGCAGCAGTCCTTCTGAGGCCTTACCAGGCCCCGCCCTGGGCCAGATGGTGAGTGGCAGGAACGGGGCCCTCAGGCACTCAGGCAGGGGAGTCCTCCTGGGCAGCAGCAACCAGCAGCCAATAATAATAATAATAATAATAATAATAATAATAATAATAATATATTTGTATAGTTGTTATCTGGGGTTTGGCCCCTGGGGCAGGAGCTGAGAAACAGCTGAGCCTCAGGTACACATACGAGCCACAATGGATGGGTTTTAGTGCACTTCTCATCCTTCCTGCGATTTCCACTATGTTTCAGATAAATGAAAGGGGAGTTTCCACGTCGCGTAGCGCCAAACTAAATTGCGGAACTGCCACAAGAGACATGGCAACGGTCCCCAGGAAAGGTAGCTTTTAAAGTGGGCTTAGACCATTGGAGAAATCCGCAGAGGGCTGGGTCTGTCAACGGCTCCTAGCCCTTCCCCCTAAATGGAGCCTCCATTATCAGTGGCAGTATACCTGTGAGTGTCAGGTGCTGGGGACAAATTTGATTTGTATCGGTGGATTTGACTTGTGCCGAGAGAGATTTGAAACAACAAAAGTTAGGGGTGCTTTCTTAAACAATAGCAATTTGATGTTCGTAAAATAAGGGCTGACTTCCTTCTTTGTATTTTAATTTAAGTCTGATGTTGTCGATGCACACAGGCTCCTGCTCCATTAGTCTGGCCTTGGTTACTGAATAACAGGAAACACCTTTGTAGGGTTTTTTTAAAAAAAAAATATATTAAAGAACATGAGCTTAAGCTGATGGCTTGTGTCTGTTGGGGAAGGCTGCAGCCGAGTGGCTTTCTAAGCTACATGCGTTTAGAGTTCAAACTCATCACAATGGGGCCAGGGTGAATAATGGTCAGGAGAGACGGAGAATTCTGTGGACTGGGCATTGGAGCAATGGCTTCTTTCTGTCTCGTGATTTTTAAAACCACTTACATTGACCCAGAGCGAAGGAACTGATAGCTGTATGCTTTGGCAGACTGTGATCAAGTCTGGGATTCAGCAAAAGACAAAAGGGGGGGGGGACCTTTGACCTAAACAGGTAAATACTCCAAAGTTAAAATACTCAAGCCGAGTATAAATCAAAGGGTTAAACGTTGCCTATTGACCTTTTCCCCTATTTTGAGTAATGCAGTGGTCAGCTGACAGTAATTCCTGGTTGTATTTTGAGCAAATTCCCACCTACCCACCCATCCCGTCAAGTTACTGGCAGGGCTATTTTGGTTGTGAAATGCAAAATCTGGATTTCTCATTCTCTTTCTGTATTACCCAAGTGTCGTATTTAAAGAGGACGCCTTGTGTAATATTCCAAGAATCATTGACTGAGCAAGAGCCATTGACAAAGGGGCAGGGACGTAGCTGGACCAATGGTGTATAAGATAGGCTTTCTAACTTGGCAGCGTAGGATGACAGGCACCTTCTGAATGGGGACAGGTTCCCCATTGCTGCCCGCTCATCTATGAAAGAGCAACAGCACTGACATGTGAGCTGTCTCAGGCTCAGTACAACGAAACTCTGCTGAATAAAATTTCAGGCTGCGTCAAGATAAAAAAAAGGCAAAGCAAAATAAAACACATTAAAAACTACACATAAAACTACACATAACGGACCGAAAATGTTTAAAATGTTTTCAGAAACAAAACAAAAACAGGAGAAAGATATGACTTCAGAAACTCAACAGGCCTTAGCTGAGATAAATTCCAAATCCCTTTTCATGAGACTGTACGTCTTTACAGCAAAAGAGGCTACCTTCTGAGCCTTGTAATAAAAAGCGTATTTTTTTAATTTCATTTTCCAACACTTCAGTTTCTTTAAATATCCCCCACTTGCACCCCTGCTTCAGGATCTTGGACCCAACAATTTAAGAATAATGCATTGAAATCATTGAATGCATTGAAATTTATGCTGCCAATAAAGTTTGCATTCAAGAATATAACCAGTGTTGCTCCTTTGGAAATACATAATTTGCCTGGAGCTGGTATGCTCCCAAATCTCTCCATTGGTCCCAACTGTTCAAAACAGAGTTGAGAAAAAGCTTTCCTGTATTCTGTTTTCAAGGGAATGTTTCTGGCTACATTTCCAAATGAATTCGGACCCTGAACCAAGAATCCATAATGCAGTAATACATCTGAAAATTTTTGAAACTAGAAACTGTCCAGAGCGAACACCATCTGTTCCTCAGACTCACGAAGCTCTGCCTTGTCTTCACCCATATGAATTATTCTGCACCAGCGATTCAGCGTCCTAATCTATATTAAGCCCAGGACGGCGTCAAAACCTAACTGTGCCCCAATTAAATAAGCAGGAGTAGCTTTGAATATCCCAGAAATCATACATAGAAAAAATGGGCATTCAACTCTTTCGACTAAGGTGATATTTACAAAGCAAAACTCAGCATCTTTGGGAGTAAAAGACTCCTTTTGGAATTTGAGAAGGATACAGGTAGTTGAGATTCAAAAGCACTCCGTTTTATAAACAACTCAAGAACCAGCATGGAAAAGTGAGGGAGGGAAATGTTATTCTCTCCACATCCATGTCAAACCATTGCAGAAGTTCAACTTGGAAATTCCCAAAGGAGCATTTTACTCTGAAAAACATTGACTTACAAGGAAAAAAAATGTTTTGCATCAGAGATCACTGGGTCCTGTTTTGTTTTCTTTGAGGTGCTTTCCCTGTTTTTTTCTTTCTTTCATTGTTTACAAAGCCCCAAATGTCTCCACCAAAAAGTGCAAGTTTTTCTTAAATGAAACACAAAAACCCCACCCAATAAGACTAGTCTTATTGATCCCAGGCACCTAAAACTCAAGACTTTATTTAAAGCTTGTACACAAACAGCTGCTTTAAATTTATTTTGCGAAATGTGCAAGGTCGTAAGATCCTGAAGGCAGGGGGAAAATACCTCAAAATATCAGTTATGATTTACCTTTGTCCGTTCTGTTTGTGTACCATTTTCCTCTCCTTGTTTTCATTGGGCACTGTTCACAACCAACTCATTTTCTTTTGAATGCTTTTTGTAAACGTTTCGTGCCAGCTTGTGATGTTGAAAATAATTTATTTTTTTAAAGTGTGTTTACCATCCTATTTGGAATCTTGAAACACAGGGCTTTAAGTAGGACTTGAACTCAGGCTGGAACAAACAGCTCACTCACACACGCACACACATACACTATGGCAGCTGATTTATCTTCTGCAGAGGTATGGGGGAATAATTTTAAGTTGTTGGCGAATCTTGCATTTAAATATCAAGCAGCCGCTGATTTTTCTCTTTTTTTAAAAAAACAATTTTATCCGCCTCGCCCCCACTTCAGCCTACAGTGTGACGTTCCTCGGAGGCATTGTTGTTTTTAATTTGTCAATCTTTTTATCGTTATTATGAGCCACTTTTTAATTCAACTTGGAAAAGCAGGTAGCTGTTTCTCCGAGCCCCATCTGGAGATAGCAAGGATTAAATCTAGGCCTTTCTGCAGGCAAAGAGGTGCTCCAACACCGAGATCCGGCCTTTCCCATCAAAACCTCTCAATGTTACTCATCGCATAACGCCATGTTGTGTCTACAGTCTTAATTCTGATAGGTGTCTTTCTCATTATCATCTCTAAACACCCCCCCCCCCGACCCTCTTTTCTTGGCAGCTCTACAATTTCGGGGAAGTTGTATCTGTCGTTTTCTGGACCGATACATGGAAGCCCGAGAGCTTTTACGACAAAATAGCCAAAAACAGAAGAAACGGCATGCACACCCTCTGCTTACTTGGTAAGGACCACTTCCTCTTTTTTAAAAGAAATATTTTTATTCGGTTTTACATTTAATATTTACATTGGTATATAAATCATAATCATATACAAACAGGATTTTCTGAATCCCAGACTTCCCTCCATGTATTCCATGGTTATTCTTTTTCAACTGCATTGTATAATGTTCTCCATATTTCCTTAATAGTCAATTGTTACCATAGTTCTTGTTACATTGCAAGTTTTGTTAAAATCTTGGCAGTGTTTTTAATTGTTTACAGTGTGTTTTACAAATTTTCCCCGTTCTTTATTAAACTTGATGTCTTCCTGGTTTCTGATCTTCCCAGTCATTTTTGCCATTTTAGCATAGTCCATCATCTTTGTTAACCATTCTTCTCTGGTAGGGACTTTGTCTTCCTTCCATCTCTGGGACAGAAGTATCCTTGCAGCTGTCGTTGCGTACATAAACAGTTTTTTTCTGCTCCTTCAGTATTCCTGAACCGAAAATTCCTCCTTCTGGTTTCCCCCCACAAAAGTTATTTTAAACTTTTTTTTCAATTCATTATAAATCATTTCCCAATATGCTTTTGTTCATTGCATGTCCACCACATGTGGCAGACAGGGCCAGATTTCGGTTTGATGAGTCCCTAAGCTACTGAAGATAATGGGACCCTTTACATGTCCAGCTGCCCTTTGTCAACAACAAATTGTCACTGTTTTTTGTGTTGAGTATATGCTATACGGTAATTTATGGACCTAATAGGTATCTAAAGCCATTTGCACATGTTGCCATGCAACCAGTCCATGCAGAATGTAGGTGCCCTATATATAGAAATGAGCAAACCAGTGATATTTTAGGGAGCAGGCTAGCAGGCGGGACCCATTACTTACATCACAGGAACCTACACAACACAAAACACAGTTGCTGTATGTAGGTTTTATTTTATTTGTTTTTTTATCTTACATTTTGGAAATGTTCATCTAGGTTTTTTTCCCCTTTAATTTTTTTGGGGGGCCCCAAGAGAGTGGGGCCCTAAGCTATAGCTTGTTTAGCTTATACGTAAATCCGGCACTGGTGGTAGAATGTGCCTTCTTTTTCTTTATACTTCCAACAAATATTAGTAGCTGCTCCAGTGTGGTGTAGTGGTTAAGAGCGGTAGTCTCGTAATCTGGTGAACAGGGTTCGCTTCCCCGCTCCTCCACATGCAGCTGCTGGGTGACCTTGGGCTAGTCACACTTCTTTGAAGTCTCTCAGTCCCACTCACCTCACAGAGTGTTTGCTGTGGGGGAGGAAGGGGAAGGAGAATGTTAGCCGCTTTGAGACTCCTTAGGGTAGTGATAAAGCGGGATATCAAATCCAAACTTTTCTTCTTCTTCTTCTCTATGCATTTTTGCTAATTTAGTAGGAGAAGGACCACTTCCTAATATCACACTTAACCAGCCGGCGTTATTTAGAACGCTCAGCAGCCGAGCAGCTATTGAACATAAAATGAGTCTGCTGGATTAGGGCGGTGGCCCAGCCTTTTCTCATGGGGGCCAACCAGTTGCCTATGGGAAACCAGCAAGCGGGATCTGACCACAAGGAGCGTCCTCCCCTCCTTTGGCTTCCAGCAACTGGCATTCAGTCCAACCTTTGAGGCAGAGCATCACTAGTAGCCATGGGTCGCTTTCTCCTCCATGACAGCCTCTGCCCTTGCTGTCCAAAAACAGAAGCAACAGCATCAAACTGTAGACTCAAAGCCAGTGTGGTGCAGTGGTTAAGAGTGGTAGACTCCTAATCTGGTGAACCGGGTTCGTGTCTCCACTCCTCCACATGCAGCTGCTGGGTGACCTTGGACTAGTCACACTTCTTTGAAGTCTCTCAGCCCCACTCACCTCACAGAGTGTTTGTTGTGGGGGAGGAAGGGAAAGGAGAATGTTAGCCGCTTTGAGACTCCTTCGGGTAGTGAAAAGCGGGATATCAAATCCAAACTCTTCTTCTTCTTCTCTTCTTCTTCTTCTTCTTCTTCTTCTTCTTCTTCTCCGCCTTACGCATCCTCTGCCTTTTTTTTACCTGCAGCAATTGCTTCTTTAAGAAATAGCAAAGCTGAGCAAAAACCCCAAACCCTTCCCTAGACATAGGAAAATAGCACGTCGTGGAGCTGAGCCTCTGCCTTGTTGTTGTGGTTTTCTTCTATGTACAGGTTTTTGTGCTTTTTCTCCTTCGGGAGACACCTATCCCAACTCCACTCTCGCAGCCCAAAGGTAAAACAGTCCAGCAGAAGTTTTTACCGGTAGATTCTGCTGAATTCTGTAAACTGGCCCTTAGCCCGGTGGTCATTTAGTTGTCTGTTAACACTGAGAAAAGGAAACGAGCCCTGCCCATGCCATCAGCTTCCTGGCTTTGAGGTCTTAAGTTGCAATCATCATCCAGCGAAAAGGAAGTTTTAGCAAGATCATTTCTTTACTAGGATCGCCAGGATTTTTACTGCGTCTTTTACAGCAGTTCCAACAGAAGGAAATTAAGGTTTTCCTGGCATGAGGAGAAACCACTTACACTTCATAGTGTAACTGGTTGTGTTCCACGCTACTGTTAAAAGCAGGAGAGCTTGATCAGTAGAAACAGGAGGCGATCCGACAGTCTCTGCGCCTGGGCAGGATTTATTATAATCGTACAGAGCTTCTCAGACTAAATCCAGCCTTGCATGAAACCCTCCAGTGTGCGAGAGAGGGAGAGATTATACAGATGCATTCAATCACAGACGGAATTTTGATCAGGATGGAAATCAGACTGATGCAATTTGCAAGCAATTAGATCATTCCGTGCTGTTTAGATATTGAGGTTGATCGGGGAGAATTGAGTTTCCTCCGACTGGCAGGATCCTTGATTGCAGCCTGAACGAAACTATTCTCCCAGTGCTAAGCAGGTTTTCTACGAGTTTACAGGACACTTCAGACACTTTACAGGACATAACTGTTTACCGGGGTTCCTACAAGCATAGACAGCCTCTGTCTGTGGCTTCCACTGCTCTCCTTGATCACAAGCCAGGATTGTATCCGCAAACCTCCCAAGTCAAAAGGCGATTTCCATGTGCGCACCGGAAAGAGCTGCATTTTGCCAGCATATAATAAGTTTATAAATCAAGTCAGAACATGCATGCAGAATTTTTCATGCATTCCAGGAATTGGCATCTGGAAGCTGTCTGTACATCAGGACTTGATTGTAAATCTTCTCTAACTGTTGAAATGTATGAAAACCTATACGGTGGGGATTTTGGAAAGCATTTTAGAGAGAAGTGGATTTAATCGGTGTTAAATGCTCCCAGCCACCAATGTAATATGTCATCATGGCCTCACCATACAGCTTAATCTGTCCATTTTGCATTTCATTGACCCTTTCTCTCCCCTCCATTCTTTAAGAACTGCAAGAAGGGAGGGTTGACAAGCAAGCATTATTGTGTTTTTATTTTTATTTTTTTAATTACCTGCTGACTTTTTCATATAAATGATGCAAAAAATCTTACAACATTCAAGTTTGGGCTTCTTCTGCTCCCCTCTTCCTGTTCTTGTGTTTCTTTGTCTCTGCAACAATTCTGCACTGTGAAGTGACTGGCATCCCCAACCTTTGGCCCTCCAGATGTTTTGGACTACAATTCCCATCATCCCTGACCACTGGTCCTATTAGCTAGGGATCATGGGAGTTGTAGGCCAAACATCTGGAGGACCACAGGTTGGGGATGCCTGATTTAAATATTAAAATGTCCTTTATTGAGGAGCTGGTGGAAAGTGTGTTTGCTGAATACAGATTAAATCAAAATTTAATTGACTGAATGAAAAGAAATTGCCACTGTGTATAAATGGCAGGAGAAAGATTATGATGCTAGCTCACTTCCCATAGAGAGGGGGTGGAAGGAAAGGTCTGTTGATATTGGCATTCATAGCAATAAATTGCGGGTACACTCATGGAAAGCACCATTGGTGGTGGTGAGAACATGTCAGAGAAGGCCATGGATCAACAAGATCCTAAGTAGGTTGTGGGCGATATATCAATACTTTGTCTCTTACCATTATGGACTCCAGACCGCAACAAAGGTTTCCTGTTTTGTCACCCTGTAATATATCGAGAATGCACTGCCCAGCTGGCCTCGCAGACCCGGCAGGCAGAAAACAGCACTTTACTGCAAAGCAAAGCCTTTACTGCAAAGTAAATAGCCATTTCCCGCCTGCCGGAAATGCAAGGCATAAGCCCCTGTTGCCTCTCAGCTGGCAATGCAGAGTAAAGAGGCAGCTGGAGAAATCCCTTTAGCACACAGCGCTTGCGGGATCAAGGACTAGGCTTGGGAAGTCAGATTCTCATCAAGATGTGGACACTCTTGCATCCAACTGTGCATGCTGGGGAAACTAGAGTGGGACAATTGTGCACGTACAATTATAAAGGGTACTGAGAAATGTCAGTAGCAGAACAAGAGATTTGGCCGGAAGAAAATGCTTTGGCTGTAGCTTCTATCTATAAAGTAGTGCTAAATAACTGTCCTGTATCTGAGGAAGTGTGCATGCACACGAAAGCTGATACCAAGAACAAACTCAGTAGGTCTCTAAGGTGCTAATGGAAAGAATTTTCTATTTTGTTTCGACTATGGCAGACCAACACGGCTACCCACCTGTAACTGTCCTGTCAGTGCAAGGATTTCTGCTTGTGCCATGGGGCTTCACCTCTTCTCCCCACCCCTGCATGCCTCCTTAATCCATCCTAGGCATTTCCCCAGTCTCCAGAGCATATTTGGGGATGACGGAGGGGGAGGAGAAGAGAGGAAATTCCCACTACACAAGCAAAAAGCCTTGAGCTGACAGGACTACGGAGTTGGATACCCATTAATTTGCAATGGGTCTTCCCTGACTATGGCTTAGTTAGATGTCACTCCCTGGCTGTTAAGCAGTCATTTACAATTTGGCTGCTTCTTCTTTTAACCATCGCCTTTGTCTTGAATTTTGTTGGGGCTTGCATGCCTTCTCCTGTGTATTGCGTCTGTTCTTGTGCTGGCCCCAAGGGTTTGTCCATGAAGCGAGGTCCAAGTCCAGTCCTGGGTCTAGGGGTCCAAAGGAGGTCAATCCGGCGGGGAGCAAGGCAGGGAGCAGGTCAAGGTCCAAGGCAGGTTCAGGCACAAGGTTGCAGGTTGAGCACACGCTTGCAACTAAGTTGCTCACGCAACTTGGGCTGGGTCTGGCTGGCTTTTATCTGGCCCTATGCTTAGGGCGGTCCCGATCCTCCGGAGACTCGCCTCTCCTCCGGGCCTGGAGGCGAGCACTCCTCCTGCAGACACTTAACTCCCTTCGCCTCTCTGCCCTGAGCCTCTGTAGCTCAGGAGAGGCTGGTGGGTTACTAGACCCAGGGGATGCCTCTGCTTCTTCTGACGAGGCTGGGAGTGGAGCACCTGCAGGCAATGAGTCCTCCCTCCCATCAGGAGCCAGAGCAGACTCTGCTGATGCCTGCACCTGGGGATCCAGCACAGGTGGGGATCCTTCAGGCTCAAGCCCTGGCCCCGGCTCAGCTGGTTCTGGAGGCGGGGAATCCTGTGCAGGCTGGGATCCCTCAGGTTCAGCATCAGAGTCTGACTCCCAGGCCATCACACCATCCCCCCTCCCAGGCCTCCCCCTCAACCGAGGGGCCGGACCAGGCTTGCTGGGGTAAGCTGCATGGAAATCACGGAGGCAGGCAGGTGCGTGGACGTTTCCCGCTGGTTCCCATGAACGATCCTCAGGCCCATACCCCTTCCAGTCGATGAGGTATTGGAGCTTCCCCCTGCGGTATCGTGAGTCGAGAATGCGCTCCACCTCGTACTCAGGCTCCCCCTCAACCAAAACTGGCTGCGGTCGTGGATTGTCCGGGTGGAACTCGTCGGGCGGGGCGACTGGACTAAGTAGGGACCGGTGGAATACTGGGTGAACCTTGAGCGATGGAGGTAACTGGAGGCGAAACGCCACCGGCGACACCTGCGCAGTGATGGTGAATGGGCCGGCAAATCGTGCATCCAGTTTTCGTGAGGGCCGAGAAGGATGCAGGTGACGGGTGGAGAGCCACACCCGATCGCCAACACGGAGTTCTGGCCCCTCCTGACGATGTCGGTCAGCCTGGGCTTTGTATGCGTCCTTGGCTTGGCGCAGTTGCTCCATCAATAATTGTTGCTGGGACTGAAGCTCCTGAAGCCAGTCTGTCACTGCGGGGACCGCGGAAGCTGGCAGCACGTCCGGGAACAAACGTGGATGGTAGCCGTAGGAGGCCTGGAACGGGGTCTGCTGGGTGGAGGCGTTCACTGCATTGTTGTAGGCGAACTCCGCCAATGGCAAGTGATCGACCCAGTCATCCTGCTGAAAGCTGCAGTAGCACCGGAGGTACTGCTCCAACACCGCATTTGCCCGTTCCGTCTGGCCATCGGTCTGCGGGTGGTGGGCCGAAGATAGACAGACCTCCGTCCCAAGGGTCTGGTGCAGGGCTCGCCAGAAGTGGGATGTGAACTGGACGCCGCGGTCAGAGACCACACGCTCGGGCAGGCCATGCAGGCGGAAGATGTGCTGCAAGTACAGCTGCGCCGTTTCCTTAGCTGTGGGTATGGACGGGCAGGGGGCACAGTGCACCATCTTAGTGAAATGGTCCGTGAAAACCAGGAGGCAGGTACAGTGACGAGATGGGGGCAAGTCCACCACAAAGTCCAGCGAGACCGTGTGCCAGGGACGCGGTGGGACTGGTAATGGCTGGAGCAGACCGGGGGGTCGCCCGGTAGGACCCTTGGCCCGCCGGCAGACGTCGCAACCAGCAACATAGCGTGCCACATCAGCCTTCAGGCGGGGCCACCAGAACTCCCGGCTTACCAGATGGGTGGTCCGGTACCGCCCAAAGTGCCCTGCTGCTGGGGCATCGTGGGACATCTGGAGAACCTCAGCCCGCAATGGTCCTGGTGGGATGTATAGACGACCCTGGTGCAGCAGTAGGCCCTGGTGCAGGGCCAGCCCCGGATATCGAGGGCATGACCCGTCAGACAGTTCCCGGAGCCGTTCCTGTGCCCAAGCGTCGACCCGTTGCTGTTCTCGCACCCGAGCCTGCAGCGGCTTAGCCTCCTGAGTGGCCAGGAATGCGGCTGGTGGTAAGATAGTCGTCGGTACTGCCTGCTGTACAGTGTCTGCGACGTCCTCAGGTTTCCGGGACAGGGCATCCGCTTTCCGGTTTTGGGAGCTAGGGATGTAGCGGATCCGGAACTGGAACCGGGAGAAAAACAGCGCCCACCGGATCTGCCTTTGGTTCAACTTGCGGGTGGTCTGGAGGTATTCCAGATTCCGGTGGTCCGTTCTCACTTCCACCGGGTGTCGTGCCCCCTCAAGATGATGGCGCCAGACCTCAAAGGCCACCTTGATGGCCAGTAGTTCCCGCTCCCACACGGTATAGTTACGCTCCGCCGGAAGGAGCTGCCGGGAGTAGTAAGCGCAGGGTAACAGTGGCGCATCGGGTCCGTGTTGCTGAGACAGGATGGCACCGAGAGCCGTACTGGAGGCATCAGTCTCCACCACGAAGGGACGAGAGGGATCAGGATGCTGTAAAATCGGCGCCCTCTGGAAACAGGCTTTCAACCCCTGAAATGCCACTTCAGCCTCCTCATCCCAGGAGAAGGGCGTCTTGGGGCGCAGCAGTCGGGTTAATGGGGTGGTGCGATGAGCATAATCTGCAATGAAGGTCCGGTAATAGTTGGCGAACCCTAGGAACCGCTGTAAGTCCTTGCGGTTCCGGGGCGCTGCCCACTCTCGAACCGCAGCCACCTTCCCAGGGTCCATCTGCACCCCGTCAGGGGAGAGTCGGTGTCCAAGGAAGTCCACTGACCGCTGGTGGAACTCGCACTTGCTGAGCTTGGCGTACAGGCGGTGCTCCCGCAAGCGCTGCAACACGGACCGAACATGACTCTCGTGACGGGCTGGGTCACGGGAATAAATCAGAATATCATCTAGGTACACCACCACGTATTTGTCTAGCAAGTCCTGGAACACGTGGTTGATGTACCGTTGAAACACGGCGGGCGCGTTGCATAATCCGAACGGCATAACCAGGTATTCAAACTGCCCATACCGGGTCCCGAATGCAGTCTTCCACTCGTCCCCAGCACGGATCCGAATCAAGTTGTAGGCCCCTCGGAGATCCAGTTTGGTGAACATCTGCGCCCCCTGCACCCGCTCCAGCAATTCTGCAATAAGGGGCAAGGGGTACCGGTCTGGGATGGTGATCTTATTCAGGGCCCGGTAGTCATGGCAGAGGCGAAGCTCCCCACACTTCTTCTTAACGAAGAGTACAGGAGCGGCAGTGGGTGAGGTAGAGGGTCTAATGAACCCACGTTCCAGGTTCTTGCGAAGGAAGTCCTGCAAGGCTTCACGCTCTGGCTCCGAAAGAGAATATAGGCGGCTCACAGGCAGGGGCGCCCCAGGCTGTAGGTCTATGCCGCAGTCGAAGGACCGATGAGGCGGCAGCTTGTCTGCTCCCTGTTCCTCGAACACGTCTAAATAGTCCTGGTACACGGCAGGGAGCGTTGACACAGCCTGCCCCATGGGGGCAGCTGCTACTAACTCGGACTGAGCACGGGAACCCGGGTCTGGGAAGCGTACAGTCCGATTGACCCAGTCGATCTGAACATTGTGTGACTCCAGCCAGTCCATCCCAAGCACCAGGGGAAACCGGGGCATGGTGGCAATGTCCAGGGTTCGCACCTCCCGGTGCTGCTGGTAGCACAGGACCAAGGGCTGGGTCTCCCGAGTAACAGCGCCCGAGCGTAGGAGCCGTCCGTCAATTGCCTCCACCTGTACTGGTTCCGGCTTGTTCTGAAGCGGCACCTGATGCTGAGTGGCGAAGGCAGAGTCCATATAGGAGCGGGTTGCCCCCGAATCCACCAGAGCGTGGGTGAGAATCCAGGGCCCACCGGGGGGGTATAGACGCACCGGTATCATGAGGTGTTGCAATTCCACTGGTGAGGGCCCATCATGCGATGCTTGGGTCCCCAGGTAGCCTGGGCCATCGGCTACTGGGGTTGGCAGTTTTCCCTGCGGCTGGCGTTTCTCAGGGCAGGTTCGGGCGTAGTGTCCACTCCCACCGCAGTAGAGACACAGGTTCCCCTCCCGACGCCGAGTCTTTTCCGAGGGGGAGAGGCGAGGCCGCGCTGCCCCGAGCTGCATCGGCTCCTCCAATGACTCAGCTCTGGCCACGGAACTGCAGGGAAGCACCGGCGCCGGGAGCCCGGAGTGCCGGCGGCCCCGGGCCTGGCGACGGTCCTCCAACCGATCGTCTATCTGCAGACTCCGTTGGATGAGGGCATCCAGTGTGGCAGGGCGATCCAACGTGGCCAGCTGATCCAGTATCTCGTCTGAAAGTCCCTCGAGATACTGGTCCCGCAGGGCAGAGTCGTTCCAGGTCAAGTCCTGCGCCAGCAGCCGAAATTCCGTGGCGTAGGTGGCCACTGTGGACTTGCCCTGTTTCAACCGCCGAATTGCCCGATTGGCTTGACTCCCCTTCTGAGGGTTGGCGAACGTGGTTTCCAGATGATTGCAAAACCCCGTATAGTCTGTCAGCAAGGGGGAGTCTTGCCGGAGCAGCGGCAACGCCCACTTGGCCGCCTGGTCCTTCAGCAAGCTGATCAGGAAGTGCACCTTGGTGCGGTCGTCAGGGAAATCCCGAGCTCGCCCCTGAATATACAGCTTGGCCTGGGCGAGAAACATGGGAAAGCTGGCTGGGGACCCATCAAATTTCTCTGGCAGGGCCACTGGGTACTTGCCAGGAGCTGGGGCGGCGGCCCCAGGAGCCGGTAGGGCATCCAAACGCTGCTGAAGCGCCGTAACCGCATTGCTTAGCTGCTGCACGGTGTGGGTCAAGGCCTGGTTCTCCTGGGCCAATGCCACTAGCGCAGCCGCCTGGTCAGCCATGGCTACTAGTTCCTCCCGAACGCACCCCAGCGAAGGGGGAGTGCGGGTGTGGCGTGAGCAAACTGTGCTGGCCCCAAGGGTTTGTCCATGAAGCGAGGTCCAAGTCCAGTCCTGGGTCTAGGGGTCCAAAGGAGGTCAATCCGGCGGGGAGCAAGGCAGGGAGCAGGTCAAGGTCCAAGGCAGGTTCAGGCACAAGGTTGCAGGTTGAGCACACGCTTGCAACTAAGTTGCTCACGCAACTTGGGCTGGGTCTGGCTGGCTTTTATCTGGCCCTATGCTTAGGGCGGTCCCGATCCTCCGGAGACTCGCCTCTCCTCCGGGCCTGGAGGCGAGCACTCCTCCTGCAGACACTTAACTCCCTTCGCCTCTCTGCCCTGAGCCTCTGTAGCTCAGGAGAGGCTGGTGGGTTACTAGACCCAGGGGATGCCTCTGCTTCTTCTGACGAGGCTGGGAGTGGAGCACCTGCAGGCAATGAGTCCTCCCTCCCATCAGGAGCCAGAGCAGACTCTGCTGATGCCTGCACCTGGGGATCCAGCACAGGTGGGGATCCTTCAGGCTCAAGCCCTGGCCCCGGCTCAGCTGGTTCTGGAGGCGGGGAATCCTGTGCAGGCTGGGATCCCTCAGGTTCAGCATCAGAGTCTGACTCCCAGGCCATCACAGTTCTGTTCTTGTTTGTGTACAACTTGAAGGTTTGCATTGGGCGAAAGCTGTAAAATAAAGCAGGAATTCCAAGTAGGAGAATCGAGACTGCAAAAGCTTGGAAACACATTGGGTTGTATCAAGCCAAGTCATACTCAGCATAAGCCCATTGAAATCAATGGACACGAACCATAGCCGTTGCAACTCATCAGGAGAAAAGGCAATGATAGAAATAGTGACAAAAAATCTGCCGCACAATGTTTCAAAGCCCTGACAAAAATTATATTTGTTATTTGAGATGGTTTACCAAGATTCGAATACTTCTAAGCTTAGAGAACTTTATGGAAAGACAAGAGGCACAGCTGCATATTTAAATATACAAGAGAATGAGTTAGCGCTCAACAAAATGAAATGAGCTCATCTTACCAAAATCTGCAGCCCGCCTAATTCAATAGGAAAAGGTGACTAATGTGGTTGAAGGCTTGCCTTGAGTCTTTTGGGGTTATTTGATTGGAGACAGGAAGGCACAACTAAAGGGGTTTGCATGTCCAGGCCCCTGGGTTTCTGCCCATAGCTCATTTATGCTGCTCTAACCTAATAGACGATCAATTTCAAGAAGTTTCATCTCCTCTGTGAAGCACAACACAAAACATAGTTTTCCACTTAGAAGACAGCGAGAGGAAACGACTTCATTGATCTCGTCCATTCTAACCCCCAAATATGCTCATGTAGCAGTAAGTCTGCCCTAAAAAAATCAGCAGAGCTTGTTTCTTGGCTACAATCACAGTTTTAACTTCCTACAGCTGATGTGTATTTAAGAGAGTTCAATTAAAGGATGCTGTGTCACTTTCCACAAGAAGAAAAATTGTTGCAATGAATTATGTACAATAGATAGTGTCTTAAACATAGTCTTATCTGTGGGTACCTAGCACCAGAACCTGCCTTACACTGCATCGCAACAGTGGCTCATCTACCTGAGCCACAATGACTGGCTGGAGGGTTTCAGGCAGCAGTTCCCTGCCAACTCTTCCTGGAGGTGCCAAAGATTGACCCTGGGAGCTTTCTCATGCAAGGTAGATGCTGTACCACTGAGCTGCAGACTTCCCCATGCGTCTCCAAATTAGGACCATCCAAGCATACCAGCCGAGCTGGATCGGGAACAATTAAGAGGCTTGGGGCTGCCCAGGATTTGCAGAACTAAACAGAGCCTTTGGCGGAGAGAGAGAAACCTAAAAACAGCCCTGGAATGATGGCAGACTGAGTATCACAGGGGGAAATGGAATGATGTCTGGCTGGCACGGTCAACATGACTGCTCCACACGGTAACGATTTGTTGCAGGTCCCACTTAGAAACGATGGGTAGTGTCTGTCGATCAAGTAAAACTCAGAGCAGACCCAGAGAACGAAGTTAATTCCAAAGGTTTCAGCTGGTCTGCCGTGAGCATGGCTTGGTCAGATTTCAACCATATACCAGACGTTGGGTTGTAAGACTATACTGTCAGTTTGCATTTCTTAGTGCAGAAAGTATTGATCTGATGTGTAGAGGTCTTTCCTCTTCTAATTAATTCAAGAGGGTTCTGGAAGCTTCTCTATGTGAAAGAAACAGGCAGAAGGTTCATGGTGTTTGGGTTATTCCTTCAGAGAAGCTGGGTACAGCTGGCTTAAACTGGTTCTGTTATCTCCTTCTGTCAAGGTCATGCTGACTATAATAGAATAATAATAATAAGAATAATTTATTATTGGCCAAGTACATTTTCCAACATACTTGGAATTTGTTTCGGCTACATTGCAATGTAAAACATACAGACACCTTTCCTCTCACAATAAAAAGAAGCAAAGAAACCCCACCCATAATTTACCTCCCCTTCAGCTGTACAACTACGAATTTAACAATTTAATGGCACAAGGGAAAAAACTATTCTTGTGCCTAGCCGATTTTGTATATAAAGTCCTGTAGCGACGTTCTGGAAGGCCAGAATAGCAAGGCCAGAAGGAGCCTGGGTTTCCTTTTCTCTTTCTATCTCTCCTTCTGGTGTGCTTTTCTCTACAGTAGTACCTTGGGTTATGAGCTTAATTCATTCCGAAGGTCCGTTCTTAACCCGAAACCGTTCTTAACCTGAGGCGCGCTTTCGCTAATGGGGCCTCCTGTTGCCACCGCATCACCGGTGCACGATTTCTGTTCTCATCCTGGGGCAAAGTTCGTAACTCGAGGTACTACTTCCGGGTTAGCAGAGTTTGTAACCCAAAGCATTTGTAACCCGAGGTACTACTGTACATAGTATGCTTAGTCTTAAGGTTTAGACTTGTTATAAGTTTAAGTGATTTGCAACTGGATTTCTTAGGGATGTACAGTGGTACCTCGGGTTAAGAAATTAATTCGTTCTGGAGGTCCATTCTTAACCTGAAACTGATCTTAACCTGAAGCACCACTTTAGCTAATGGGACCTCCCACTGCCGTTGTGCCGCCAGAGCACGATTTCTGTTCTTATCCTGAAGCAAAGTTCTTAACCTGAAGCATTATTTCTGGGTTAGCGGAGTCTGTAACCTGAAGCATCTGTAACCTGAAGCATCTGTAACCTGAAGCGTCTGTAACCTGAGGTACCACTGTATTGGATTTGTGACCATTACGCTCATTTGCCTTCAGTAGCAGTAAAGCTCCGCTGGATGAAATACTATTGCCTCTGGTCTATTTTCTGGGAACCCTGCAACAACATGTTTAAGCTGTTACTCTGCTAACTATGCATTGGAATCGACTCTGGATCAATATTGAGTAGAATTTCATGACGTATACATGCCAGGGGTGTGCATGAAAGAGAGATATATCGAACGCAGCACGATTTAAAAAAAAAAAAGTCCTCCGTCTTAATACTTGTGAAAGTAATACACAGGCAATCAACTTGAAGTGTCTGTACCTTTATGTTTCCCTGCAGACATTAAAGTCAAGGAACAGTCGCTGGAGAATCTCATGAAGTAAGTTGTTTCTTCAAACGTGTGTGGTCTGCAACTGATAATTCACAGCTTAGTGCTGGCATGTAAGTGAAACGCATACTGAAACCACGGTATAGAGAAAGATTCTCTCCATGTTTCAATTTAAGGTGTGGTTGGGGGAGGGGGAGGGAGCCAGTAGCCCTCAAAACTGTTACTGGACTCCCAACTCCCATCAGCACCAACCCGGCATGGCTAATGGGCCGCCACCCTTGAGTTAGAAGGACCGATCAGCTGCCATACTAATCACATTTCAGGCCATCCAGCTTGCTTTCTTAACTAAAAATTGGAGCTGGTTTAGGAATCCTGCTTAAACAGTGGACATGAATGGTGAACACAGGTGCCAAAATATCTCTGTAGGCTTAAGGAGGAAGTGTCCTCTCCTGCTACCCAGTTTGGTTTTGTCTGCAGTCCGTCCCGCAGTGCCGCAGGATGAAGCGACTTGCTTCAGGCAGCACTGGGATAGGTGAAGGCAGGAACCAGTGTCTGAACGATGCAAAGCAACTCTTTTCACGCTAGCAAACGAAAGCCATTTAGATCAGAGGTCTCCAAACTAAGGCCCACGGGCCGGATACAGCCCGAGGGACTCATTTATCCTGCCCGCAGTGACCCCCACCGGCCGCTGCTGCTGCCCAATCTTACCAGCACGGCACAGCTGCCCACTTCTGGGTCGGAGGAGCACCGGAAATAGCTTGTGCGCATGCGCAAGCGTTATTTCCGGTGCACATCCAGGTCAGAGGAGGCCTGTGCACATGCACACAAGCTCCTCTGACCCGGAAGTGCGCCGGAAAGAGCGTGTGTGTACACATATTGGCGCACCCTCTCCCACCCTCCGGCCTGCCACACAATTGGCGCTGGAGACACCGGCCCGAGGTGCGGTAAGTTTGCTGACCCGATTTAGATGATCTTGTTTTGTCTCGGTTGTGCACGCACCCTCCCTTTCAGGTGCCTTTTTTGTGAGGCGGGGGTGGGGGTGTCTCAGGTGTGGAACATCTGCTTTGCCTGCAGAAGCTCCCAAGTTCAATCCCTGGCAGCTCCAAGTACGACTAGGACAGACTTGAAATCAGGAAAGACACTGCCTGTCAATATAGATAACACTTAGCTAGAGGGATCAAAGGTGTGAGTCAGTGTAAGCAGCTTCCGATGTTTCTGTTACAGGATTGGGCTCATATGGCAAAGCAGCGGTGATGGTTGTCTTGGTGTCTTTTAGCATTTAATGAAGAATTTTTTAAGATTGGAGGGAAGCACATGGTTTAATAAGTCTGTTCAGTTTCTCGGGTTCCGTATGCACCCCATATCGCCAGTAATAAGTGCCCAGAATTAGGCTAGCTAGCTATGACCCCTAGTAATTTCATCTATGGTACAGTGGCACCTCAATTCTCGAACAAAATCCATTCCAGAAGCCCGTTTGGCTTCCGAAATGTTCAAAAACTGAGGCGCGGCTTCCCATTGGTTGCAAAAGCTTCTTGCACTCAGTGGAAGCTGCGTCAAAAGTTTGGGTTCTGAAAAACATTAGAAAACCGGAACACTTAACTTCCGGGTTTTCGGCGTTCGGGAGCCGAAACGTAAGATAACTGAGGCGTTCGGGAACCAAGGTTTGATTGCAGTTTCGTTTTTCCTCCTGATCGCTCAGTATTTCTAATCTAGGAGAGATCAGTCGAGTCAGCTTCCTTCTTCCTCTCCACTGGAACTATTGATCACCTCCAGGCACATCCTCACTTTGATCTAGATTCACATCCACAGAGTCCGACAATCTCTGGTGGAAATTTACCTTGGAACTTCTTCATGAGCTTTGCTCTTGCCAACTCCAGGCCTGGCAAACTTTGCAGAAAACAACCCTTTGAGAGCTGGCTTTTGGGTCTATAATTATGTAACTATACAGTATATGGTAGAAAAATACAGGCTTCCCTTCCAATTTGGCACAGGCAGCGTGCTCTCTGATGTATCTCGGCAGTTACAGTAGATTAGCAGGGGTCCCGAAATATACGTGACTTGTGATTGTGCCGAGGAGGCAGCGCAACATGTGGCACCTCTCAGATGCGGAGAGCATTTTCAGTTTACTCATGTAGGCTCTAATTCCTAGCTTGAAAGCTTCAAAACAGCCACGCAGTGGGCTCTGATTCACAGCACATGCACAGAGGAGACTTTCATCAACACCGACCAACTTAATTGTTGGTACACGCTTCTTCTGCAAGCTGGCGGTTCTGGGATGCTGACGCCACAAAAAAAGAGCCTGCTAGTAGTGTCTGCTGTTCCTGTGGCTGTAACATACACCTGGATTCAGCTGTTTAAAAACTTGGAAGTGTTTGCTTTATGTCTCCAGCTGATCAGAGGACAGCGTGTATAACACCCGCCTGCTTCTCATCAGGGACTGCCTGTAGACCTCCTTTTCGCGGTGTAATCCTTGCCAAAAACATGATGGATGAGACAAAACATGCACACACAGGCTTCTAGCGAGGGTCTAAACTAAATGGGCCTCTATATTTGAGAGCCATTTGGCTGCCAGCCCCTCTTAAGAGCTTCCAGAGAGTGAATGTGAGACCGTGGTTTGATGCAACAAAGGAAGTCTTATCTTGAAGCTTAACCATTTTGGGCAAGCCGTGTTAAATTCATTTTTGCTTTACTGTACATGGATCCCACTACTTGACTGGGATACAGGGGGGGACAGTTGCTGACCTGACGACTGTACCTTTTTTCCTTCCATCAGGGGGAAGAAGATTTACGAGCCACCGAGGTATATGAGCGTGAACCAGGCAGCGGAGCAGCTTCTCGCTATTGTGCAAAACAGGCGGCTACAAGGCGAGGAACCAGGTACACACGTGAGCTCTGGCCGCTAGCATTTTGAGGCTGGCCCTCCCCTCCTTTGTCCAGACCGCTGCAGCATCAAATAACTCGCAATTTGCGATGGAGATGGGCCCTCTTGAAATTGGCAGGCTAGCAATTGCCTGCAGAGGCCAAGCATTCGCTGTGGTTCATCAGCCACAGTGAAGTGAACTTCAAGCAGGACCGGAGGCAGAGCGCTGTAGCCACAAAATGTTGGCCTGCGCACAAACCAGCCACAAACTCCACGAACCAGTTGGTTTTTTTTTAAAAAAAAAGAAAAGAAATGCAAATCCCATATGAACATACTTCAGAGTGAATCACTTTGACCTTACTCTGTTTGCTGTGCTTGCTTTTCCCGGAGCTACTAGCTGCTGCAGAAACAGCGGAGGCGCATTGATCCTGGGAACGTGTGTCTTAATAGTCAACTTTTGACGGATCTAGGAGTTCTTGTTGGTTAATGAAAGGCAGACACCTTCCATAGTGCTGTAGGCTGTCGAATGGCCAAGTAGTGATTGGGTGGAAGCAATGACAAAACACTTCGCAAAGTCCGGCTAGCCCACATGCACTGCCTTTCTGAAACAAAACGGGAGGCACAATTAAGAGCCCGGAAAGGATATGAAAGAATTAGCCGTTATCAGTGGAATCAGTCTCTTTGATTCTCACTGGAGTGGCCTCTCTAAACAAGCCCTGTTTGGAAGGAGGCAAATCTAACAAACTATGGCACACACAACTCATAGCAATCCAATCAGTGGTGGATTTTGGGCTTTCACATTTCAGCAGCATCCTATGTGACGCCAAAATTTGGCGCACTAACAAGACACCTCTTGCCTTCCATTCCAAGTCATGTTTGTGGCGCCCTCTTGGCTCATCGTCCAGTGCGGGTGATCTGGTCAAGCGTCCCTAAATCCGCCTCTGATCCAATCAAGACTCCATGCAGAGATGCAGCAGAATTTAACAAACCCTGCAGATATATCGTGTCGGGATGGGTGATTTCGCCTTCCTACGTAACACATTCCATTTAATCTTCCTTGTGGGAAGTTTAGATACCAGCAGTACCTTCATATTAATCACAATTTACCATATTTTTCCATGTATAAGACAACCCCTTTTTGGGGGGACTCCATATTAAGAAAATGGGGGGAGATTGTCCAGAGTTGTTGAGCTTTTTCGGGGGGGTTGCCAAAAATCGCTCACCGCTAGACCAACACTGCCAATCGCATGTGTTGCCAAAGCCACCAATCACCTGCCCGCTCACCACCAGCAGCCACCAATCTCCCGCCTAATTGCTGCAGCGGCAGCCAATCATAAGCAGGCCTTGCCGCCACCGCCAATCACCCGCCCAATCGCTGCTGACAATCTCCTGCTCGTGGCTGCAACCAATTGCCCACCCCACCCCTCTGCACTATCCGTGTATAAAACTACAATACTTACTTAGTAAGGTAAAAAATGGTAAAGGACCCCTGGACAGTTAAGTCCAGTTGAATTTGACTATGAAGTGCGGCACTCGTCTCCGCTTCCAGGCCGAGGAAGCCAGCGTTTGCCCACAGACAGCTTTCCAGGTCACGTGGCCAGCATGACTAAACCGCTTTTGGCACGCAAAACACCGTGATGTGTGCCAGAGGGCACGAAAATGCCGAGCTCAGTCATACCAGCATCTTCCCCACACTACAGCCCTGTCTTAAGCTTCTCTTGCATATTCTGCAGTCTAGGAATGGCAACCTATGGCTTTCCAAATGGTGTTGGACTCTAGAGTCATCATCCCTAAACATTGGCCTTTGCTAGTCGGGGCCGATGGGATTTCTGTTAAAACGCCCGGAGGACCACAGATTCCCCAACCTGCTCTGGTCCTTTTGCTGATAAATCAAAACAGTTACTAGGCCAGGAGGGCAGAATCAGTCTTTTCAGCTAGGCGGCCTTCACTTGATGACACTATGAATGACTACTTACCCCACTGGTTTATACCTGCAGTTCAGTACCTTGAGAATGAGAACTTGCTTCCTGGGCTTGACACTTCTCACATTTGCCACATCCTATTGCGAAGTACTTGAGCAACGTACACGTGTGGTTGTGTTTTTTTTAGAGAAGTCCATATTAGTCTTCAGAGGACAGTGTCTTTCTTGTAAGCAGCGTGTAACTTTTTTTAGGGAGAAAGCATCAGAAGTGTGCCAAGCACACCAACTTCTTTCACTATGTTTCCGTAATATTCTTTGTTCTCTTAACTTTTTTCCCCCTTTTTAACAGAAATTGCAGAAAACACAGTCTGTGTAGGCTTAGCAAGAGTGGGTGCAGCGGATCAAAAGATTGCTTCCGGTACTCTACAGGAAATGACTACGGTGGCATTAGGCGATCCTCTACACTCTTTGATCATAACTGGAACTTTGCATCCGTTGGAACTAGACATGCTCAAGCTCTTTGCAGTTGACAAATCCATTTTTGAGCACATGGCTGAATAAAGACTTGTTTATGCACATGCTTTGAGCTGAATCTGGTGTCACTAGTTAGCCATACATTTTGCAAGAGGGGGAAGCCCACCCCAGCTGCCCAAGTAGACTGCCAGAAAGTCCTGTTGCCAGTCCCTATGATGACACCAGACTATTTACCGAGGAATAAAACCCGGGGAGCAATAATCAAGTCTGGTCGTTTGGCAGGCTGCCTAAATTCGGTATGAAATGCATTTTTTTTTTTAAAAAAAGTTACCTACCAATAAAAAGCCAGTTCAGAATGAGACATGTAAAATATGCTTGCTTTTGTGTGTTAGAGAACTGTTTCTGCATATCAGTATAAATAGTGTTGGTTGTTCTAGATACAGAGTCAGTCTTCCACTGAAAAATTCAGGCCTGTCTGTGCTACGGCTTCTCTCACAAAGTGTGTGCTCTCTATACATTTTAATGGTCATTCTGATCAAAGCACAACTTTTTTACTTAGGCGCTAAAACCCTCATTAGCCTTCGAGCTGAACGATGCTGAAGCTTTGAGAAATTAAACGCATTGTGCATTTGATCAGCTTACATATGTAACACATTAAACAATGGCTTGCATCCAATGCTATCCATATGTGAATAGATTTCTGCTTACACAACAAGATTTGGATTACAGGATATGATAGCCAGAGGGGAGGGGGAACAGACATGGTATTACTGCACCAAATGATGTAGCAATTCTTTTGACCATAGCAGTGCATTCTACCGATTTCATGGTGGTTTAGATTTTGACCTCCCCACAGCTGAGATCGACTAAGCTTGGATCCAGTGTTCCTCTTCTGTAAATCTTCCATTGGCCTTCAGTGCAGCAGAGATTTCTCTTGTCATTGAAGGGGGGGGGGAGAGATAAAACTATTTTCATTCATCATCTCTACAGACTCTCAGGCAACCTTCCACACTGTTCTGAAGGGCCTCCCAAGTCTCCAGAACAGGTTTACAGGATAGGGGATTGCCTCTCCTTCTCCTTCCACGAGTGAGAGCTTCGGATGTCACAAGATGTGATTCCCAACTTCTAGTTCTCACATTACATTTGTCCAGCAGGTGGTTTGCTTGAGGGCGGCCGGGAATGTGCAAATGGCGCCCCCACCCCACCCCAGGAACAAAACACACATTTGAAAAACGTTTGCAAAAGGAAAAAGTTTATTGATAGGAAAATTGATCCCAAATATTGTCTCAAACATATTAGCTGTTTAAATATTCCAAAGACTGTGTTCAAGTAGAAAAAAAAAATGCATTAGAATGTCCAGTATTGCACTTACGGCAAGTCAGACTGGCTACTTGCTTTAGCATTCCCAAACCAACTACAGTATACACAGTCAATTATCTGTAGTCACCTCTTTGAATTCACTGAAACAGTGAAGTCCTTCAATTGCACCGGTACATCATGCATTGAGAAATACAACAGGCTGACTGACACCAGAGTCCCATTTTTTATGTGCAAGTTAGGAAATGGGGTTTCAGCACTGTTTTCCCATTCTATCTGATCTGAAAGTACTAGTTACAATTTTGGCAACAAGATCGCTATGCCCATCAGTTCTTTTTTTGGTATACCTCTGGGACGTGAACTATGTAAGCAGTGCTTCTGTTAAAACACTTGCCACGGAAAACTGATCCCAGGCCAAAATTAGAACTACAGTATTCAGGTAATGGGACTGTGAAAATAAATAAAACATTCCACATCCACAGTGGCATTTTTAATTCCAACCAAACGCTTGGCGTGGGCCTGTGCATTTTCACGAGGTTTGGTGGCAGCATTTAATCAGTCAATGAGACACAATTCTTGGAGGGTATAAAGCAATTATCCTAAGACTGAAGATTAGGTCAGGGTAGGAAACCGCACTTAGAAGGGACACACACACACACACACACACACACAAATGTTGCAGGAATACAAAAAAAAAAAAAACTTTCGGCAGCAAGAATCAATGCGACAGCGATGTAGAAAATGGAACCAGGTTAGCCAAGTTTAAGAACTTGAGCTGAACTGCCATATTTGAAAGAAACCGTACTGCATTTCCCCTCCCTCAAAAATGTAATTGCTCCTTTTAGTTGCACTGGCATAACCAACTGCCTATCTCCATTTCCTCACATCTATTCCAGTATCATTCACCTGGTAAAACGCAGTTACCGTCCATTCTTCGGTTTTTAACCCTTTACACTATTCTAAAGTCCTAGACCACGCAATATTTCATTTACTATTCAGGACTGCCAGTATCTTAATGTAACTGGAAGCTTTCCTTTTTAGAAGTGACCTTTATCCTGTAAAAGCTTCAGGAGTAAGAATACCGCTGAGGCTGTTGGCTACCAGCTGTACCAACACCTGCCCTATGCAGTGGTTTAATGTTGTACAACAAGTTACTCAAAAATTAGACCGATCCTATGGCTGCATAGTGTGCCGACACCCAAGCCTAAAAGTATAAAGGACACTTTTTCTTCACTTCATACAACTTAAGGGTTTGGTTGACAAGAATATAATATAAACCTCCTCCCCTAAACTGAAGGCCTTACATTATCGTTGGAAAGAAACATCGACATTTGTTTATTGGGTAAGCATCCCTATTGCACTAGAATCTCATTTTGGCAGTTGTGTAAAAGCTATGCATTGATTTAACCTCTGCTGCCAAAGTTAGATAAAAGCAAATTTCAAAGCCACGTGTTTGGCAAAGTCTGGTTTAACAAGGCTCAGTATTTGTCATTTGGGTGAGAGAAGTTAGAATAAAGAGGACTACTTCCTTGGGGAAAGGCCTTAAGCAAATTAACACCAACTCAAGGGTTAAGCAATTTCTAGGTGCTCGGGTTCAGCCACAACCAATGATTTAGTGTGTGCTCAACGGAAGACACGAGCAAAGTTCTGAAATATGGACAATACGCATGGGGGGGGGGAATGGGGGTTCTTTCTTACCTTTAATTAAAAGCCATTTTACTGAAATGGGTTCAAAGCCAATGGCACTTCACATTAATCTACACAGAGGTACACTGTATCTCTGAAAGGGGAAAAAAATAGAATTTGCTATAGCGTGTGGAAAAAGGGCACGTGCATTTTCTACAGTGTATGCACCCACGGGGCAGGTTACTCACAGTGCACTTCTCACATTATATGGGAATCTTCATGTGTGAAGCAGCCCTGATGTGTCTTGTGGAAAGGAATGGATATCACTGAAGAAGTGTATTGGGCCACAACTCATCTTCAGACCTTGAATTAGAGACTGTGTCAGATACTTGCATTTCTAAATTAATAGCAAGCAAAATAAAAATAAAATCGGCAAGTAATGGAATACACATGCAGAGTTAAGAGATACATTTTAAAAGGAGATTATTCCCATAAAAACCAGAAGTTCCACGTTACAGTCTTTTTGAACAGAAACTAGTGTACCAATACAATTCCGTTTTAAGCATTTCTGATGCCTAACTTCATTAAAAGCCATGAATAAATCTCCCTCCAGCTAAAGCTAAGCCAACTGTGGGTGGTTGGGGGGGGGGGAGAGGAAGCATCTAACCATCGGTTAGCAGTGACTTTTCTTTTTCTAAGCAAACTTGTCTTGACACACAACTGTTCAAGAAAATGGCCTTTGGGGGGGGGCAGAATCAGGTGATTTTCATTCATTTGAAAATATGCGCGATCATCTTTGTTGATTAGTAAAAAGGGACTTGCTTTCTACCATACATTCCCATTCCGACCAACTGCAGCTTCAACATTGGAAACGAGAGGTGCATTTGTGAGATCTTTGTTGTTCCACCATGAAGCGCTCTGACAGTAGCCTAGCAAGCCTTTATACATTACACTAGCATTGCTGGATAAACCCAGGAAATACACTGCCCAAGGTGAAGTTTTAAAAGAACCTTAGTTAAGACAGAAAATGAAAAATGATGGCTGTGAAGCAATATTTAGCTGAACCACAGTTCACTCAGAAGACTCGCCTTCTTAAGGTATTAAGTGCTGAAGAACCAATGGCTCATTTTCAAATCTAATGCAAAAAAACCAAAACCCTTTCAAAATATGCAATCAGATTCAACAAACCAAATTATATTCCATGATAATGTATACATAATGCATGGGCTTTATTGCATATACTTGTTGAACTAGTGGATTTCTGGAGCAATAGCCTGGCTTAATATCTGTAAGATCTCGTGACTGAAGAGCTTGTGAATTAATTCTGAACATGGACTGTGAAGCAAAAGTTCATATCATCTGTTGATTTCATTTTGCAGTTGAAGTAAATCTGCCAGTCAAAGTCTCCAGCATCAGTCAACCCAAGAGGCAATTCATCCTTTGTTTCGAGTGCTTCGTTATTTTCTAATTACCATTAAGAATGCGAAGGTGCTATCAGCCTAGATTTACGTCATGGTGGTCAAACGTTTTGTAAACAAACTCTGCGTAATCATTTTATCTTTGTATTGTAAAATTGAAGAATCACCTCCTTGGAAGTTTAAAAATGTAACAGTAAGAGGGAGTCTAATATCTACCATTATGCAATTACACATAAATCACACCAATCACAAGCAAGAGTCCTATTGGGTACAAGTAGTAGCCATAAAAATTATTAAAAATCCCCGATGTTCAATATCTGTGCTGGCAGATACTTTGACGGAAAAGGCACTCTGAAAACCCAATATGGTTTGGTTCGTTAAGTTTGCAAAGTACAAACAGTCTTAAGCATTGTAGAATGTCAACCACTTTGACATTTAAGAAAAAAATATAAATTTATTTTCTACCCACCCTCCCCGTAGTTAACACTGGCTTTCTGGGAATGAGCAATAACTTCCAGCAGCTTCACAAAAAGCAAAACCAATGATTGCAATACCACATTATCATTAAGTTTGCTGCAGGAACAAACTTGGCAAGTAAATCCGCAGAGGTTTGGAGCTCATGAAAGTCAATCCCAGGTAGTCCATGGCCATGCAGTTTTTCAATTTTTCCTCTCTTTTTCTAGCCCACAAGGCAGCAGTCTGTTCAGTTTTGGACAACCATAGAGAAGACGGGAGCGGGTCTCTGTTCCAAAGGAAGTACAGTGTCTTTTAAAACATGACAGTACTAGAAAGCTTTGGTCCAACCGAGACGGTCAAGATATTTGCTACATAGCGGCAAAGTCAATCTGAACGTAAAGCTGCCTCACTCCAGCCTGCAAAGATGGAAGAAAAGAGACACATTGGAACACAAATTCTAGGGGACTGTGTGACCCATGTCAAAACCCACCAAACATTAAATGGGAACGGATTATCTTGTGTGCTTAATTACATTTTGATTCTGCCTTTGCTCAAAGGAGCTCAAGGTGACGTACATCATTCTCTTCCTCATTTATCCTCACAAAAGGGCAGGAAAGTAGTTTAGGCTGCAAGGAAGTGACTGGCCCAAGGTCTATCACTGAGCTTCATGGCTGAATGGAGATTTGAACCCCATTTCCCCAGGTCCCAGTCCAATGCTCTAACCGCTATGCCACATGGCCTACGGTTGTGAAATTGGCTAGCAAAAGCATGTGACGCGTGGCACGTTCAGAGAAGCCCGCCAGAAATCAAGGCAAAATACACCCTGCACAAATTCCTTTGTTTAGGAAATTTAAACGGAATATCAAATAGCTAGCTGGGTAGTTATTGGACTGCAAGAAGTCCCATGGACTGCAAGAAGATCAAACCTATCCATTCTCAAAGAAATCAGCCCTGAGTGCTCACTAGAAGGACAGATCCTGAAGTTGAGACTCCAGTACTTTGGCCACCTCATGAGAAGAGAAGACTCCCTAGAAAAGACCCTGATGTTGGGAAAGATGGAGGGCACAAGGAGAAGGGGACGGCAGAGGATGAGATGGTTGGACAGTGTTCTCGAAGCTACTAGCATGAGTTTGGCCAAACTGCGAGAGGCAGTGAAGGATAGGCGTGCCTGGCGTGCTCTGGTCCATGGGGTCACGAAGAGTCGGACACGACTGAACGACTGAACAACAACAACAACAACAACAACAACAACAAAGCTGGGTAGTTCAGATCAAATTGTGTGAAAATCTCTCGGAAAAGTAAGAAATCAAGATGACAAACTTTTTATAAAAGAATGGAAATGGTTGATTGAATATTTACCAACAAACTGTAAACAGATAAGAACATTGGCAGGATTATTGTAATAACCTGCAGCTTTATAAGAGTATATATTTAAAGTAGATGAATAAATGATTAAGGTAAATTAATTTGGAATATGCAGAAAATATTAAAAAAAAAAATTAAGGAACCGCAGAAAGAGGGGGAAGGAAGTTGAGTTTTGAAATGTTCAAATGATTGTAAAAATATTGAAATGTATAAAATTGAAAATCATATTTATTTATTTATTAAGTGTGAATATCTCTCTTGCACAAACACACCACACTGTGCTTGTTTCGCTCTTACCCCCTAGACTGCCAGTCACCTGCAGAGCTAAGGATCTAGGCAGCTGGCCAGTTCCTTTTCCTTCTGATATTTAAAAAAATGCAGGCTAGCCTGGTTATACATACATACATACATACATACATACATACATACATACATACCAGTACATATGCACACTAGAATTATCAGAGCAAAAAAGAATTGAATCAGCATTCATAGCAATCACATATTGAAAAGGACCAATCATACACTGACTGCTACAGAACACAAAACGTAATCTTCTTTTCCACAAAAACAGCATTACCCTTGCTGAAAGGAACAGCGCTATTCCTACATTTACACGACACACATCAAACATACCTGAGTAAAAATGTTGTGAGTCTGGCTTAGAATCCATTTTGCGTCAGCATCTGGAGCTACAAACAGTTTCAAAGTCCCTATGTAAACATCAGTACAAAGGGTCCAGAAATGAGGGTCGTGTAAACTGTAAACTCCTTGCAACTGCTGAACCTAAAATACGTAAGAGACATTTAGAAATCAAAATTTTTTAAAGGAAAACAAGAGAAATTTAGTGGTATACAAAAGAGCCCCATGAATGAACAATGTATGCATATTTCTTTTGTTTAAACTGAAATGCAGCAAAGGTACTTATAGACTCATAGAATTGTAGAGTTGGAAGGGACCTTGAAGATCCTCTAGTCCTACCCCCCCCCCCGGGCAATGCAGGAATATGCAGTTGTCCCATATGGGGATGGAACCTGCAACCTTGGCATTATCAGCACCACGCTCTAACTAACTGAGCCATGGTTGTCTAACTGCATTTATAGCCCGCCTTTTTCTCCCAAGAAGCTCCAGGTGATAGACATGGCTCTCCCACTTTTCATTTCATACCCACAACAACCCTGGGAGGTAGGTTAGGCTAAGAGGAAGTGACAGCCCCACAGTCACCCAGTGTTTTAAAATAATACGCTTGATTTTATCAGGACTGTTTTAGCTAATACACATAATCCCTTGAATTAAAAAAAGGACCTCACTGCTTACAGCTTGAAAGCTGAGAACATGTGAATTAATTACACAGGGAAGCTTTCTTCTGCTGATTCACTATATAGGCCTATGATGCTCTGTTCCAATACCTTCTTGGAGCTATTATATTTTACACAGGGTGATATCCAAGAAGTATACAGCTACAATGCAGAACATTGCATTCTCTGCCCCTCTCCACCCCAGAGTATGCTACAGGCTTTTTTAAACATGTGGAGAAGGTACAAAGAGCAGTTTACATCATGAAGCACCCAGTGACTCAAGGAAAATACTAGATGCTATGCTTGTAGGATGCACCTTCGCTGTTCAGCCTAAAATTATGAGCATCGAGAGCATCAAACCCACTGTAGTACAGAAACTGTAGAAAATCAGAAATTTGTTCTATCAGGTAATTAGATTTGTTTCATCATATTACGCTTTTGATCATGCAGGAAGAAGACGTGTACAGGATTTGCTGGAGGACAAGTGTCCTTCAGACGTCCGGCTTCTGCGATTCCATTATCTAGGAGCATGTTTTAAAACTTATGGAAATATTTCAACTTACTCTTTGATAGCATTGAGGCAGACCGCTTTCCAGGGAAGGTGGAGTTCGCTGCATCAAAATTCCAATGGACTCTCTCAGAAGTGGAACGACACTAGAAAGGTTTACAGAAGTCATCTTAAAACCCACACTTTTTTTCTTTTAAAAAAGCATGCAAAACTATTCTTAGGAGACACATGAGAAATAAGTACCTCCCAACCCTCAACTCCAAAAAGAGATTGGGGGGGGGGGGTAACCTGTCTTTGCAAGCAGTGCTGTAAGGGAATATGACAGAGGGTAAGAGGTTTTAAAAAAAAAATACACGGCAAGTTGAAACCAGGGCTGTCAACCAACAGAATATTTTTTCCAAGACCAAAAAAAAAAAAAAGTGAATGAGAGAAAGCTAGGACTTTTGATTTGCTCTAAAGCAGGCACGTCCAACAGGTAGATCACAGGATGTCTGTGGTAGATCACTGTCTCCCCCCAAAGAAGCTCAACAGCTTTGGCTCCCCTAAAAAAAAGTTCAACATTTTTGCCCTGAACCCCCACAAAATGGGGCTTCCCTTCCTAAAAAAAAAAAGTCAACAACTTTGACCTGAAACCCCCCCCCCCCAAAGGATCACTGCCAGTTTTTAAGTCTTTGAGTAGACCGCAGTCTTGGGAGTTGGTGACCCCTGCTGTAAAGCTTTCTTCTCTAAATGCACATCTCTTGCATTAGGAATCCTTTGGGGGACAGCGGTAATTTTGATGAAAATGGCTAAGCCTCTCTTAGCCCACGGAATATAATGGGGCACAAATATATAAATGTACAATTATAACTGCTGTTGCGTATTCCAACAAGATTACTAGTAGTATTCTACTTGCAGTACAATATTCATATAGGCAGCTAGTTTAAGAATCGGTTGAAGAAATTCAACAACAACAACACTACCCATAGCAGTTTTTAGGCTTCCGCCGCATTGTAATCCTTACTGACAGAGACCAACTAGTTGTGAGCTGCAGGAAGTGAAGCCATTTGCTGTGTGTGTGTGTGTGTGTGTGTGTGCAAGACAGCCATTGGAAGGATTCCCACAAAGACTGGGCAACACACTCATCATCCTGCAACCCGAGTATGCAGTTCGGATCGAGCTCATTTCAATCTCTGGCAAAAACAGTATGATGACCCGCCACAATGACATGTTTTCATGGTCATCGTAACCATGGGAATCGGTTCAGAAGCCAAGCCACGGGCACAATGCACGCAATCAAACCGGCCCTTGTGAAAGAAACATGTCACAGGTCACACACAGTTTTATCAAGAACTGTGCAAAAGAAAAGAATGCCCCATTGTTGCTGGGCGTTGGATATATAAGCCCCAGGAGGAGAGAAAGACTAGCCGCAGAGTGCTTAAGACGCTACATAAATAATGCCAGAGGCCGAGGGAAGGAACGTAAGTGGTTACAGAAAGGCTTCAGCTTGCCCAGAATCAAACAGGAAGCCTGGGGCAGCCAGGGAGATCTCCCAAGTTCCTCGGACAAAAGGGGGTGGATGGAGTGTTGGCAAGACAGGAATCCAAATAATGACATGCATTATGCATTTAAAAGTTTGAAGAACCTGCAGAGCTTAAAAATACACTTGCATCCAGAGATGGTTTCTCAAGAGCAAAGGAATATGGGAGCATTACAAGGAAGACAAGCAGTGCAAACTCATGCTTCTCGCTGCTTCCCGTAAAAATCCAGAGTTCAGGAAAATATCATATTTTTACACTTCTAATAAATAAGCTATTTAGCAGAACAACAATATTTCCTTGCCGGGGGGGGGGTCAATGCCAAGTCTATCGGACAACAGCCTGTGGCTCAGGGACTTTCTAGAGAATAACTATGGGGTAAGAAATACCCCAGATACAGGATTTGCAGGATCTTCCTGAAATCTACATGGAAGAAATGATGGTTTAAAACACGCACGCGCATTGTTGATTCTGCAGACCCAAGATCCATTACAACGGTAATTACAATAGCCATAAAAATGTAGAAGAAATGCAAGAGGCATTCCTGTCCTTGCATCTGGCTTGGGGAATGTTTTTCTTATGATCCAAGATAATAAGGGCGGGAGGGGAGGCGAGGAGAGAGACCATAAAACAAAATTACTAGGGACTGGTTCAGCCATAATGAAATGACTTGTCGAAAACAGCCAGCTGTGCACTTCTTGAAATGAGACAACCCAAGGATTTCAGCAGAGCTCGAGCTGCAAGCATTTGGAAGCAATTAAGAGGCTTCTTCCGCTAACTTTAAAAGCGACAGTATCATGGAACCGGTAGACGCAGAAAGGTCTCATGATGAAGGTACTGGGATAACCAACAGGCACAAGTTCCGCTGCTTAGGATTTCTTCGGCTCCAAAGCACAGGCGCAATCTCTAGGGGGCCCATAATCTGGGGCCCTGGTCAGCACCCCTGTTCCAAAATGAAGATGTTACTAGCTGACTGGGGGCATATTGTGAATCTTCAGACACCAACTACAATGTAAACGGGAACGTGTGTGTGTGTGTGTGTGTGTGTTTACACATACTGCACAGCATACCAATGAGAAATAAAGATATCGCGGTTATCGGCCATTCTGAATACCTCTAACCTTCAATGGCATAGTCCATAGTTATTACATATGCCATTACATAACAACCAATAACTGTATTCATGGTGAAATAATGAGTCTGGAAAGAACAAAAACTTAAGGCAGAGATGAAAAAGCTTGCAATACACTGCTGCTTCCATATATATATATATATATATATATATATATATATATATATATATATGTTTCCTTTTTTGAGCTGGAATTAAAAAGAGAGAGAGGAATACCCTCCACCCTGTCTGGAACAAAAAAAACAAAAAAAAGAACATTTGAACTTCATTTGAGCGCATTAAATTTGAGGAGTGGCCGGAAAGCTCTTGACTCAAAGCTGAATCCCAATGGCACCTTTCCCAGGCGCTTTGGGTCCTCCACAAACTGCTGTTCACTGGCAGTGTAGCAGAGGAAAATACCAATGATCCAAACTTCCAGGCCAACAGCTCCAACTTCTTGGAGCCAGTCCCAAAGTATGTTATCTCCACACCTTAAAACAGCCAATTAAAGCTATGGAGGAAAAACATTCCTACCATCACTTCCCAGGCTGAAATACAGACCACATTGGAGCCTACTAGACATCCCTAAATCTCATGGTGGGCTCAGGACATCCTCAGACTCAGGATTCCCAACCCACAACACATTGCACACTGAGCTGTTTAATTTTAGTTTTAAGCCCACTTCGGAACAACTGCAACACAACAGTCCTTAAAAGGAAATATTCAAAAGGAACAATGGGAGGGGAGGAACCAGAGAAACTATTCCTTTTAGCAAGAAAGTTACGAGATTCTCAATGAAAACTGTGGAATCATCAATTCAAGTAATTTAGGAAAAGTCAAAGAAGTTTTTTGCTAGATGACCTCATAAGCCTTTTTCCAAAGGTCTGTGGCGAGGCGTCGCCGCAGGAGGAGAAATTTATGTCAGTCCATCCTACTGCAAACATTCACACAGCTATTGAGTAATAAATTCCCATCAGAGGCTGTGTGGTTTGAAATTAAAATGTTTGGTATATGTATTGAACAAACACCGGGAAGAATGTGGACAAAAAACCAGGTGGATAAACAGCAATAGTCAAATAAAAGCCTAAGAAACATGGCTGGAAAACTGTGGCTCGCGATTCTGAATCAGGAAGCAAGCCTAAGCCATAATTTGCCAGATCAGATGCAACAGAAAACTATGGTCTGGTGGAAGGGCATAAGGGGAGGGGTGAGCACACAAGGGTAAAGTACTGCTTGCAAACCAAGCTAAAATCTTCATGGGTTGTGTGTGTGTATGTGTGTGTGTTGGGGGGAGTATAATGGGCCATATCTAACACTGTACTACTGAAAATGATGGGACTTCCGTCTCCTCCCTGCTGAAGTCTCCACACCTTCCCAACCTGCTCCAGGGGGTCCTCCAACACGCCAGGGCAGATTTCGGGAGGGGGCTGCAGATAGAAGAGTAGGAAGTCCATTGTGCAAACTGGACCCCCTTGGATGTCGCCCACTGCAGGTTTTTTAATGGAGTCTGCAGTCAATAAAAATGGGAAATGAAGCACCAAGGAAAGCTCAGCAGAAGCTTTCCCCTTTCTTTTAAGGAATGGACTACTTAAAACTGTCCTATGGAAGATTTCTACCCAGATTTCTTAGGGAATTTCCAGCTGCTCAATAGGAAGGGAGCGACAGAAAGAAAATGTGAAAGAGGGGGAGAGAAAGGGCAACCTGGAAGAAGGAACAAACAGGTATCAAAGTCTCCAAATTCAGTAGCATCTAAAAATCTAAGTTGGAAATACTTGACTGACATATCTACTTTGGAGGGCGCAGGATAAGGCACAAGATTTAATTTTCTTTTGCAACTTCAGAGTAGTGCAGTGTTTCGACTACTGAGCTAGCTAGCCAGCTAGCAAGGGCTGGAAACATTTACATTTGTATCTAAACCATTTCAGAGTCTATCTACTTTGTCCAAAAATGTACCATGGAAATTACACTTGAAATACAGCCACTTTTGTAGATTAAGAATGTGCACCACCATTAAGGTACATCATTCAAAGGCTTTATTTCTTGGCCCACTTAATATGCAGCACATTCATTCTTCCAGCTCGGTATAATGCTTAGCCTTTGGTGTTTCCGCATCACCATTGTGGCTTAGACAGTGGCTTTCTTGAGAACTCTTGATTAATGTTATTCTGTGTCACACAGCGAATCCTATGTATATAGAAGATTCTAGAGCAGAGCCAACATTCTGACATCTTTGTTGTGTGCTTGGAAGCATATCTATTTTTGTTTGGAAGGAACTACATGCCTGCATAAATCACTGTGGTTCTTGGAAAAGATTAAACTGCAATCTGATATCAAGTTTGGTTGTTTTCTAGGGACAAGCTAAAGGACAAAAATGATTTCTGTAACTTGTAAAGGTTTAGGTAGGATGTTAACGAAAGATCTTTGACAGCCACTCTTAAATTCCAACCATTTTTCCATTAAACTTTTACAAACAATAACGTGCGTTTTTCTTTAGTTTTTTAAAATATTGGGGCAATATATCAGGGGCCTTGTTTGAGACAACCACAGTTTTCTTTGTAAGCATGCTTATGAAGAAACCCTCAGTTTCCCCTTTTGAGTGAGCTTCATTCAGCTCTGCACATTTCCCCGACTTATTTTACACCAACCAATCAACTCCAGTACGCACAAGTGGGGACGCATGTTCAAGCCCCACACTGGGCAAAAGATTCCTGCATTGCAGGGGGACCCTCATGGTCCCTTCCAACTCTACTATTTATGATTCTGTCATTCAGCAACTTCTATAGTGAGACATTTACACTAATTTGACTTTAGTAGAGAGCAGGTGGGTGCTGTGGTCTAAACCATTGAGCCTCTTGGGCTTGTCGATCGGAAGGTCGGTGGTTCGAATCCACGCAACAGTATGAGCTCCCATTGCTCTGTCCCAGCTCCTGCCAACCCAGCAGTTCGAAAGCACATCAAAGTAGAAACGGACACCATTCACACATAGAAAGCAGAAACATTCAGACACAAGTAGGAGAATATTTCCACCCCCCGTGATACTCCACTGTTGACTGGAGAGTCACTATAATCCAACCTAGACTTCAAAGGGAAGCTCTGTTGTAGAATTGCTGGACTAGGACTTACTAGCCTGGATAGCTTAATGAATTAAGGAAAGACGTGCGGATGCAGAATTGGCCTCCACGGTCACTTATGGACTCACTGTTAAGATCCTGTTCATGGAAGACCATCTTACTCGGCTACGAGTGATCGCAGAAGAAGAAGAAGAAGAAGAAGAAGAAGAAGAAGAAGAAGAAGAAGAAGAAGAAGAAGAAGCTGATAAAGTCAAAGTTGCGAGTTTGATCCTGCATATTCCTGCATTACAGCAGGTTTGACTAGATGATTCCTGAGATCCCTTCCAACTCTACGATTCTAATAAACTTCTAACAGTAAATTAGTAAATTAAGTCTATTTTATTCAGACTTAATTGGGTCTCTGGATTTCTTTCCTACTATAACAATTAGCAGAACAGAGGGGGGCTACTATTTTCCATAGTACAGTGGTACCTCGGATTACAAACACTTCAGGTTACAAACGCTTCAGGTTACAGACTCCGCTAACCTGGAAGTAGTACCTTGGGTTGAGAACTTTGCCCCAGGATGAGAACGGAAATCACACAATGGTGGCACGGCAGCACTGGGAGGGCCCATTAGCTAAAGTGGTACCTCATGTTAAGAACGGTTTCGGGTTAAGAACAGACCTCTGGAACGAATTAAATTTGTAACCCGAGGCACCACTGTATCTGCAACTGTCCATGTGTCACTGTCACTGTCTGTTCTTATCTCAGGGCCTTTTGGCCCAAGACTTGACATTTTTCTCTCTGTATACCTGCTGATTGGAGAGAACCTTTCATGGATCTAATGAAGTGGGCTCTAGTCCATACAAAGTGTGCTCTAGGCCCCAGCAATTTGAGAACTGTTTTCATTTTATAACAGTAATTAATATCGGAGTAGGACAGGACCTGCTATTAGCCTTAGAATACCGAAGACATTGTTTAAAGAACCGCACAGCAATTGACATCCTTCCATATACAGGTGAAACTCGAAAAAAGTAGAATATCGTGGAAAAGTCCATTTATGTAAGCAATTGTTTTCATTAGCTACTGGAGTTTAATATACGAGATAGACTCATGACATGTAAAGCGAGATATGTCAAGCCTTTGTTTGTTATAATTGTGATGATTATGGCGTACAGCTGATGAGAACTCCAAAGTTGAAATTGTTAATTTGGGGTTCTCATCAGCTGTACGCCATAATCATCACAATTCTAACAAATAATTCTAACAAATTCTAACAAATAATTCTAACAATTCTAACAAATATCTCGCTTTGCATGTCATGAGTCTATCTCATATATTAGTTTCACCTTTTAAGCTGAATTACTGAAAGAAATGAACCTTTCCACGATATTCTAATTTTTCGAGTTTCACCTGTACATACAACCATAATACAGATATTGCCCGCTTGTTGCGCAAAAAGGCTGTGTTGCCTCATTCCCGTGTTGCATGACACAAGTCTGGTCTGGAGCCAAGGCAATGACACGGCACTATCATAAAACCGGAACATGGGATTGATAGCTGGTGCTGGTATCTTTTAAAAGAACCACAGAAACATGATTCACAAGTCAACAGAATTAAGTCGGAATTAGCTGCCATCAGCTTTAGACCCCCAAGTTTCAAAATGTAAAGAGCTGGAGAGCACTATAAATCAATGAAAGCCAACACTGTCAACGGGATTCAGATTTAACGCCAAGAAGTTAAGGTGGTCATTGGGCCTGGGTTATTTTGCAGCGGTGCCTCTGATTCAGAAATTGCTTCCAGGAGGCAGAAGTGGTGTTGTCCTGCAGCCAAATTTCACCCTTCTCCTCCACCTCCTACCCATACACCCTTTCCCCAGCAGCTGGCTGCTTGCACTTTCTTGCGCTACCAAGAAATCATCTGTGCAGCGTGCTCATCTCCCAGAATTCTCACTTCCAGATCAGAGAGAAACAAAATATTACACAAACTTGATTTAGATGCTGAGGGTGTATAAGCTTGAGCTGCAACTCTGCTTTTCTCCGTTACCCTTGTGGAATATTAAGAATTATTCCTAACTAAATACAAGTGGAGGTAAGAAAGCAAAAGAACCCACGTAGAGAAAATGAACATATTGTGCATCTCAGGTTATCAATTTCCATCTTTTAGCAAACGTGTAGTTTTCATACTGAAAACTATGTATTTCATGTGCAAAAGATTCCCTTTCCCACTTAGAAATCTCTACATACAATAGTTTTTGTATGGTACAGCAATGAATAAAAAAATAAAAACAGTTCTTGAGCCTCATCTTCAAAAGCTAAATAATCAGTATATTCTTCATTTGGCAGAATGGAAGACAATTTTGTTCATAACCTCAAACAAGTCCATGCCCGGTTTTTATTTGGAAGAAAGGGTACTAGCTCAAGTATTCTACTATCTACTAGCCCCACCTTTTTTGAAATCTCTTCAAGAACACACCATAGTGCTGGTCTCCAAAGGTAGAAGATGTCCCTATTCCATGCCTCCTCAACAGGAACACTGACAAAATTTGGGGGAGTTATAGGAAGGTAGCCATGTTGGTCTGCCGTAGTCGAAACAAAATAAAAAAATTCCTTCCAGTAGCACCTTAAAAACCAGCTAAGTTTGTCATTGGTATGAGCTTTCGTGTGCATGCACACTTCTTCAGATACACTGAAACAGAAGTCACCAGACCCTTAATTTGTGGGAGAAAACAAAACCTTCCAAAAAGGCTTAAAGTGAATTTAATACGCTAAGCCTTCATCGCTGACTCAGTCCACAAAAGCAGATATAAGACGGGTAAATCAGGGAAAGCACACATCTAAGACAATCGCCCCAAAATATATATATTTTAAGAAAATTGCTGCTCCCCTTCTCCCATCACGTAGGAGCTTAGTTTTAGTGGGAGCACCTAGCAATCTAAACACCACAAAAGTGAAGTACAAATTGTATGACTCAGGCCTACACATATTGGGCTCTATACACAAAGGCCAAAGTTCTCGTCTAAAGAAGTCGTTGAAAGCTCCCTCTATTACCATCTTAAGACAGGAACATTGCAGACAACAGTTTAGACCTGGGACTGCCAACCTGTTTTGGTTCATGGGCAGGTCTTCGAACCGGAGAAACTGCCGCCACCATCGAGCACAAATTGCAACCTATTCCATTGGGTCCAACAGAATGCTTCTTTCAATCCTAATTCCAGCAGGGGGAGAAAACCTTGTGGTTGCTTTGGAAAAACCTCTTGCGGGCATATCTGTGCCCTCGGGCATCACACTGGCAACCGCTGGTTTAGACTCCTATTCTCACTCCGAAAGCTTTTTTTTAAAAAAAATTGCTCCTAACGTGCAACTTAATGAAGAGTTCTGCGTGACTGAAAAGTCTGAATGCCTTGTCAGCTTCTATTTAGAACCGTTTCTGAAAGCTACGTTACACAGTTGAACACTTTCCCGGTTCAGAAATCCATTGCTGCGTGGGGTACTTTTTAAATAAGCTTGAGACATTCCACCAAAAAGGCAGCAAAAAGCCTCAGAAGACAACTACGGATATTTTTATGAGAAGTTTGGCAGCTGAGTTTGGGTGAAGACTACACTGTGTGCCAGCCGGCAAGACTCCATTGAATTTGAGGCCATTCTTGTCCATTTAGTAGTACAGTACATTGCTTATATAAACAACACACAACGGAAAGATGTTTCACAATGTGGGCCAGAAAGGCCATTTTGCAAGCCTAAAATGCGCAGAAATTACATGCGCAAGCAAGATTGGCTGCCGACAGGAGAAAGTTAGTTTTAGGTGTCAAACTAAACGGCTACACAATTGGGGGGGGGGGAGGAACGAGTAAGCAATAAAGAGAACAGCTGCTGCCATTATAGCAATTGACAATAAAGGCTGCAATATTTGCTTTAATTCCAAACACTAGAAAATGACCACCCATCCCAGCACTTACCTTACTCCTATAAGCATAGCTATCAGCATCGAACAGATAGGATCAGCTATCATTAAACCGTAGTTCTGCATCAGTAACGCAGATATGATTACACCAACACTTCCGAGTGTGTCGGCAACAATATGTAAAAATACACCTACAAACAAACGTACGTTAAGATCAGTAAGCATATTAATGTATTTTTTTCCCCAACCTAAATTTCAGCAGGCCTTCAAATAAGTGACACAGCCGACACAGCAGACAAACAGTTCCTGTGTAAATATTTACTATGGTACTAATAAAACTACAGGAGAAGCCTATTATCACATTACATTTGCAGGAGAAATCTACTACAGCAGATCTCAATTCCATTCTGCAAAGGTAGTGGTCAGAAGCTGTGAGCCACAAGTGGAATCCATACCGGGGCTTTCCCCCAGTTTCCAGACGATGCAGTGCAGGCTATTTTCACATCACTCAGACAACACAAACAGTCCAAGAAGTGGTACCCATGCCAAACATACTATAGTTCCTTCATATGATCAGGAGCATTTTTACAAGAGGCGTTGCCATTTATTTACATCATTTGTGGGTCACCCTCTAACAAAAGTCACCTGGGTGACACACACGATGAAAAAGAACCTGTAATAAAATAGGTTATTTTCCAAAAGAAAAACAAAAAAACTGTAATAAAATAATACACAACAATAAAATAAATTTTCACTACTTGTCTATATACCAGTTTCCCAAATGGTTACATGTCCCTTCGTAGTATGCAAAGCGGAAGGAAAATCTTTGTCACAAGATCAAACACCCTTTTGAGGGCCTGAACATTTTGTGGAGCAATCATTTTTCTCCAAACTAATAAAACACCAAGCATGATTAAAAACCCACCGCTAATATATTTTTATTAGCTGAAATGTTTTAATACATTTTCATGAGCTGAACTGGAAGAAAGCTTTGCCAGAAGGAAGTTTTGCACACACAAAAAAAGTTTACGATCCTTTCTGCATTTCAACTGCTGAAAATACTTTTCGTGTGCCAGCAACAAATTCTTTTGCCAAATACGCTACTTAAGTTCGTATATAAATACAGGCAAGTTACACAAATCAGAACAAATGTCAAGCCACTCCATTTAAATGATATGTAGCACCTATCCTAAAACTAAGCCTAGGGATCCCTCTGCTGGTAGCTGAGGGCATAATCTCCCATGAAAGATGGAGCAGTTCTAAAATGACTTGAAAAGCTTATCTGCATTGCATTATTACTTCATTTTTTAAAAAAGCAGCTGCTATCTTTAACCGCTTCTGTCTGTCTGGTTTTGGGGGCACATGGATGGAGCTGCAGGGAGCAGAGGGAATTAACAAAGCTTTCATTTCTCCACATTCTGCTAACAGCTCCCTACACTGGATTAAAGCACATTCCGTCAGTGCAAAGTGATGCAACTCACAACAACTGCTCCTTCCTGTTTCCTTCTGAACACAATAGGACATAAGCTAAGTACCGGTAAATTCTCGAGTATGGTGTAGAAAAATAGGGGTGGTTGGCTTTTGCTGCCCAACTCCCCAAGGGGCTGAGTCCCCCAAGTCCAGGATCGGCCAGAAAAGAAATGTGTATCCTCATTATTAGTGAATTTCAACATAAAACTTTTATAAATACATATGTCTTTTCCAGATTCGCACTATGCTATTATTGCTTCATTTCCACCGACACTGTTTTAGCACACTCTGTTGATAACATACCTTCTAAAATCTGTTTGCTGGATCCTGCAGCCAATTCAATGGGATGATTATCTGTAAAACAGCAGGAAGATAAAACTCATTTATCCTTTCAATGTTATGCAAGTTTCTGTTCAGCACTGAAGTTCTCTTTCAGGTATCGTATTATTTCAGCAACTGCTTATACAGCATCACCTTCTTAATCAAATAGAACTGGAAATCCTTTTTTAAAACTAAAATAAAAACTGAACCTAGAATGCTTTTTTAAACTATAGAGGGAGGAGGGAAATCAATGAATTCTCCAAAATCCAAACTTTCCAAGCGATTTCATGTTAGGTTCTGTTTTGAGGGGACAGAAGAGAAAGATGGAAGAAGCAAATTAACAACGCAGGCACAAGCCATAGAAAGCTCTGTTGTCTGCCAACTTGGGACATAATGTCACGATTTCCAAACAATGGGGCGTAACTAAGTGCAGATTACTATTAGGCTGAGAATCCAGAAACAAGTCAAACACGGCCAGAACGTGTAATGTTCAAGGCCTTAAAAACAAACACTTAGAAATCAGACATGAATTATCTCTTATTACAGGAGTCCAAATTATTCTGCAGCTAAACCACTGACGTTTTAATTACCTGTTCAAAAAATAAATAAAAATGGGAGGCTGAATACTAGACAATAATTATTCAATATCTACACAGCATGATTTTTTTTAAAAGGATCTTTTTCAGCCACCTTCCTTCGCTGTCAAAAACGCAATCAACAATTCTGTTATTAGCCTACGCCTCCATCAAGCTCAAGGCAACATACATGGTTGTGTTGTTGTCCCCACTCCAACACATTTTATCCTCACCGCCAACCTATGAAGGAGGAGGCGGGGGTGAGAGAGGTCTACTGGCCCATGATCACCCCCCCCCCCGGAAAGTTGGCAAGAAAGTGACTCTGAGTCATTGTCCCCCTTCACCTTCAATGCAGTTAAAGAAAATGTTGCCATGAACCTTGAAATAGAACTGATGCCAGTCCTCATTTAACCTGCATTTGAATCTGTGTTAGTTTGTGCTTTTCAAATGACAGCAAGCAGCTTCAGATACAGATTTGCAAGGATCCATTTGAATAAAAGATTTCTACTGCATGTAAGTATACACTTAGTGTGCTGTTGTTATTATTATTATTTATTAATTTGTTAGTCACTTTATTTTGCCCGGAGCAGCCCAAAATGACTTAAAACCAAACAGACAGACAGACAGACAAAAAAAACCCCTACATATATACATTAAAACCAAGAGGGGAAAGAAATACATTTAAAACACCCCACCCCCTTCTAAAAGGCAACAGATAATTAAAGGCCAAAGGCCTGGTTATACAGGAAAGTTTTTGCCTGATGCCTAAAGATATATATAATGATGGCTCCAGGTGATTTTCCCCTGGGAGATCATTGTGTGCTATTAAGAGCACACCTACCCACATCTGAGTGGCATACACGTGTATTAAATAACATCATTTAAATAAATTTTAATTTAAATACATACATATGGCACATAGTTCCTATTCACAGCAATTTCCCTTGGAACACACACAGCAAGAAACATAATCATGTGCACATATCACAAGCAACATGGGATACTTACAATCTCTTACTTATAAAGTCTGCAGAAAATGTGTTAAATGGTCAGAAGGCAACATTCAACTGTTTCCATATAAGTCATACCTTGGTGTCAGGGAACTGTCCCCGGCTCAGCGCAGGGTGGTGGAGGGGTCTCGGGATGCTACAGAGAGCCTGAGCCCCACCTGACCAGTAGCACCTCCTCGTCCAGCGGAGGGAGCAGCGAGGTCTCCAGTGGGGAGGGGCAGGCAGCCTCAGAGGCTGGAGAGCCGAGGCTCTGGGGGTGTTGCAGAGACCCTGCACTCATCTCGCTCAGCGGGCGAGGAGGGAGACACGCTACTTCTGTCGCCCCAAGTACGCAGAGGGGTGAAACGAAAAGAGGGGAGGCAGAGATTTCGTATACTGAAACTCTTATGTTGGGGTCAGAACCGGAAGGGGCCACTCCCAGATTCTGCAGACGGGTGATACAGACATGAACTTTTAAGCTCTGCACTGTACATAGTATGCACAATAAAACTACTAAAGAAACGGCTGGAGTTTTGCCTGGTTTCTCATGAGCAACCATCCAAGGACCTTACACTTGATTTTCGAACAGCTTAGTTCTCAAACGTTTTGGCTCCCAAACGCCACAAACTCGGAAGTGAGTGTTCCGGTTTGCAAGCTACTTTTGGAAGCCGAACATCCGACGGGGCCTCTGCAGCTTCCGATTGGCTGCAGGAGCTTCCTGCAGCCATTCAAAAGCTGTGCTTTGGTTTCCGAAGGTTTTGGAAGTCGAACGGACTTCCGGAACGGATTCCGTTCAACTTCCAAGGTATGACTGTACAATCAATGTCATCTTCCTGTCCTGAAAAGTCAAGAATCTTGCAGTGCATCCATGCAAGGGTTCCACAACGAAGATGACACAACGTGTGCATGTGTATCTGTGAATCTGCTATGTCATATACACTTACCATGGCAGTAATCTTGACTCTGAGAATCCCCATGTCCATGGCTGTGATCATGAGAATGTCCATGTCCATGCCCATGCTTGGAATCATGGCTGTGCCCGTGTCCTCCATGACTGTGTCCATGGCTTAGAGCCCCGTTAAACAGGGAATGGCTATGCTCATGCCCTGCAAAAAGAAATTTGTTGGAGTGACTTAGAACACTTCTGTGTATTGTCACGACTAATACGAACTTCTCAGGGTTATCCTTGTAAAGTCATTTCTGTGGGTGAGGAAGGGGCAGCCTTCTTCGGTTTAACAAATGTTAAGACGTTTCGGTGCTTGAGGCAGAAAATCCCCATTGTTAAAACAGAAAACTTGCTGCCCCAAAATCTACCTGTTAAATCTACCTGTTAAAACTGAAAATATTTGATACCCCAAAATCTTCCACTGAAGCAGCCTGCCTCACCCTGAAACAGCAGCCTTAATTAGTGTATCTAATTAAAAGTAATCTTAACTGTTTGATTATATGCATTTAAATTAACTTATAGAATAGCTTTGCAGGAAAAAACAAGTATAATATTTATTCTCAGTTGATGCATGTATGAATCACAGAAGAGGTATTGTCATTTTTTTCTTTTCGTCCCAGGAGAGGTGGCACATACCATAAGGACCTATATTTCAGTCAATTAATTGATCAAAAATATTGTGATCAACTAAAAATGTGCCCTTGCTCAATCTAGCCAATCGACTAAGGCCCAGTTTCAGACGCAATTATCATAGGGCACAGGCCAATAAACCAATTCAGACATCAAAGGGAACTGTGGTTTAAAAAGCTAGGATAGATGCATGAAAGCCAGGATTGCCAGGGCTCATAAGCACATAGCTCTAGCTCAGGCTGATAAGCCATGGCTTGAGAGAGTCATGCCTGAACCTGACCAAAGCATAGCTCTATTCTACACTAGTTCAGAACAAAGCCATAGCTAAAGTTCATATTTCTACACAACAGTAGTTTCATCACAGGTTATATCGCCTATTTAAGCACTACAGTCCCCCCCACGCATGATATTTCCCATTATTTGCATATTTCCAGATCATAGCTTGTACGCTCCTTGCAAAATGTAAAGCGATACTACGTGCCGCATATTAAAAATTCATTTCACATATTAAGCACAGATGGCAGTGAAAACCAGTGAGTTGTAGTAGCATACTATATAGGACTTAATGAGCTGGCCAATAAAAACAGCAAAGCAGGTTCTGGTTCTTAAAATGTCAGAATAGATGTCCAAGAACATGCTAGTTTGGGAGCAGAAGAGGTTTGCACCACTACAAGTTCTAGCCCACTCATTTTTTTACAGCGGTGTTTTGCTGATGCTAAGGAAGCAAGGCCTTCTAGTGGCTCTCTAAGCTATGGAACAACTCTTTCTTTCTCCTGAAAAATTCAGTAGACATCAAAGGCATTCCAAGGCTTTGCTGGTTAAGGGTGACCAGTGGTTCCTGATACTGCAGCATGAGAGGCACAGCACAGCTGTATAATGAATGCACAAGACATCTCACTGGGGCTTTGCTGTACGACAGAACATAGTACAGTCATACCCCGGGTTGCGCATGCTCCATGTTGCGTACGTTCGGGTTAAGAACGCCCGCAAACCAGAAGCGTTTCTGGAGCATGCGCAACCCCTGCATGCGCAGTAGTGCTCAAATCGCGCTACTTCCGGGTTTTCGGGGCTTTTTCCGTGCATTCGGGATACGCACGCCCACGTTACGCACGGCGACCCGGAACGGATCGCGTGCGTAACCCGGGGTTCCACTGTACTGAGCCATCTAGTGAAACTGGAGACAAAATGATTGATTAAAGGCCTCTCCAGATTGGTGTTTTGTTGGAAGTGCATTCTGCAGCATGTCACGGTTGCAATAATGGTGCACTGGTGGAAGATTTATACTGGACCGTCCACAAATCATTCCACTTTGTAAGTTGTTCTGCGCTGCTTCCCCAATGTTATTACATTACTACAGGGCAGCAAAAATGGGACATCCCCACCTCCCCCCCCAAAAAAAAAAAACCCAACTCAGAACATTTGAGGTATAAAAAGTTACAGGATTTAAGCAGGAAGTTCTAGTACATCCACTGAGTGGAAATTAAAGAGTATGTTCAACCCAAAGCTTTTGCAGGCACAAACAAAATTGAAAACGGGGTCGTGTCTGACTGCCCCAATAACATCATGAGCACAAATCATCATGAATGTGTAATAAAAGGGATGCCTGGAGAGGCCCGTAAGGTTATTGTTTGAGCATCTTACCAGAACCATGAGAGTGGCCGTGTCCTCCGTGTTGGAACACAAAAATTCCTATCAGGTTTACAAGGAAGCCGAGTATAGAAACTGGAAGAAGTCTTTCATGATGAACGTCAGGAGGTTCAAGGGCTCTCTGCAACAGGGAAGCAGAAAGTTTCAGAGCAAGTCATTTACAACATCCACCTATAAAACATTCTCAGGTTATCCTACACATCAGTGTTCTGTGAAGCATAGTCTGCATCCACACATAAGGAGAGCCTGCAGAATTACGCCAGCATCCTGTTCTCACAGTGGCCAACCAGATCCCTGTGGGAAACCCACAAACAGGATCCGAGCACAAGAGGACCCTCCTCTCCAGTGGTTTCCAGCAACTGGTATTGCAGAGGCAGAGCATAGCCATCATGGCTAGATCCCTTCCACCAAAGAGCACTCAATCAAGTTGAACCATGGCTTGTTTTAACCCCCCAGGGATGCTGCACACATTACAAAAACCCAGAACCTGGTTTGTCTGGTTTACTCTGGCCATGGTTTGTTTCAAACCAACTATAAGCACTAAACCAGAAATAAGTCAAGAGCAGGTCTTGGCTTATTCCTGGCTTAGCACTTATCTAGTTTGCTTGGGGGGGGGGGGGGAAGACTGAAGAATCAAGTCAGCAGATGAAGCTGCCATTCTCTTTCCTCGGGATACATGACGAATGTTTAGTATGGATAGAAGCTGCTTGGAATATCTCCCTTGTGCTACGTCGCTCCTAATTCTTTCTGGGGATTGCACCACCATTTGGTCTTTCTGAGAGTAGAAGTGTTGGCTGCCCATAGCCTAGCCCTCTGATAGGGAAGCATGCTATGGTTTGAGCCTGCTATTTAATATGATAATGGGGCTAAAACTGGGCCTTCTCAAATCTTGAGAAAAGATGGTTTGGGAATGCATTTCCTGCATTTGGAAGCACTATTGCACATATTTCTTTGCTCTGGCAGCACTGGTGCTATTGACTTTAATGCCACTAGGTTCAGGCTTACAGTGTCATGCACACCAGGTCTCTGTGGGACCAACTTCCAAGTAAATAACCACAGGACTGAACTGCACAAATCAGTTTATTTATCAGGAATGATTTATAGCCATCTTCATAACATACCTCAACACCTTCAGAGAAAATGAAGAAGGCTGTGAAGATCAGAAACAGACCGTTGACAAAGCCAGCTAGTACTTCTGCTCGAACATACCTAGAAAGATTTTTACAAAGATCTTAGTAGCACTCTGCATTAGCCCAAATTCCACAACTATTGAAGTCTTAGTTACAGGTGGGTAGCCGTGTTGGTCTGTCATAGTCAAAACAAAATAAAATAAAAAATTCTTTCCAGTAGCACCTTAGAGCACACGAAAGCTCATACCAAGAACAAACTTAGTTGGTCTCTAAGGTGCTACTGGAAAGAATTTTTTATTTTATTTTGTATTGAAGTCTTAGGTTTTTTCCCTGTAGTTGAAAAACCCAGTAACAACTGGTGGATGAATAATCTAAATAAAGTGATATTTTAAAAAAGAATAACTAATGCAAGAATTGAAGCTAGCACCTTGTACTATTTGCTTCTAGAATGCAAATAAGGTATACAGACTCCACACCAGAACTGTATCATCACAAAAGCCCCTACAATAATTTTTCAAAATGAGAAGCACTGACCCACTGAATGAGAAACAGAGTCTTGAACACTGCTTTCAAACCAGCTGAGTGAGAAGACCCAAAAGCGCTGCTGCTCACATGGATCTGCAGGCACAACACCAGGTATGGAAGATTTGCTGCAGAGGGGGTGCAGTCCCCCATTTCCTGCAGCAAGGCAACGTTCAGCTTGCTTCTTGCCAGCAAGCAGCACTTTGCATGAACCCACACAGAAAGCAGCCCTTAGCCAGGTCAAAAGCAGCACACCAGGCCCTGCTTCTCATTTGGCAGATGCTACTCCCAGCAGCATATGAAAGCTCATTTTTCCTTTCATACTGAGGCCAAAACCAGATATGCCATGTGTTTGCTAAAAATGTATTTCCCAGTTTAACTTGAGTGTGTGCCAACTTTATCGTAAAATTAAGTGCACAGGGGATAGCAGTAAAGCCAACTTACCTCCTCATGCTCTGCTGCCTGAAGAGTTGCCTTTTCCCCATCTCCCAAATCAGCTCACTTTCATTATCAGAGCTTTGTTAGGCGGAGGAAATTAAACTAGTGGGGCACCATTGGTGTGGGTGTTGCTGTAGGCCTCTACATGCTTGACTGAGCAATAGAAGTGGACCCCACATAAACGTTATAGCCAAATTGACATGTGTGTTTATCAAAGATGTGAGCATCTGTTTTGGTCCTCAGAAGGGTTTGTGCCAAGTTCAGGAAGTCCAAAAGATGATACAGGGCCCGGTGTGGCCTGCCAGACAGCTACTGATACAAATCAATTAGTTACCATGAGCCAGCAAACATGATGCACATGTGTGAAGCATGAAACTGAAGAGGTCCTTCAGGCATCATGACACAAAGGTCTCATGGGCACATAATGCAAAGCCATAGTTAGAAAGATTAGGTGGTGCACGAAGACCAAGCACTCTGACCTCACTCTTCCCTTCATCAAGCACAGAAACAACTAGGAGGCTTCCGTCTTAGCATTGCATCTAAGCCAGCACTTTCCCAAACAAACTACAATCAGGAAGCCAGGAACTAACGGGGTGCAACCCACAGAAAGTCTCAGCAGCAACATAACACCAGTCAGTTTTTCAAGGCAACTTGTATCCATAGCCTACTAGTCATTCATTGTGTACCCTAAGCAAAGAGAGCTTCGGATTTCTGGAAGCTTGCACATGTCCCCGAGAGTGGGAAAGTGTACCCAAACCAACAGCTAAACAGTCTGACATTAATTTAAGTCATATTTTCATTAACATTAAAGGTGATAAGTTCTCAAGTGTCTTGAGACTTGGACCTCCTACCAAAAAGGTAGTGTCCATTAGACAAATTACAATAGAAATATTTACAGCCTAACTCCACCAGCCCACTTCAGTACAATTCCTAAATGCAACACTGCCTTGTTTAGTTTGATTAGAGTATGCTGACATTCTGTCATCTATTACCATCAGGCATTAGAGGCAATATATGGGTTTCTTAGAACATCTATGTTTTATGTACTTACCCATAAGAAAAGGCATCATTTGATCTCCACTTTGAAATTACTGATGCTGCCAGTCCAGCTAACAGAGCAGTGCAGTCAAAGAACATATGAAAAGAATCTGATATTAGACCTAAACTGGAAAACCAAAGAAAACATTTGGTTAGGTACCAGAAGTTATACCACATTTGAATGCTTCAAGGTCAGTTCCATTAGCAACTCCACTGTGCACAAGGATTGCTCAAAAGCCAGTGTTCCTTTGAAGTTTTTACTTAAAATATTGTTTTCTTGCTAGTACACATTTACAAGGTATCTAGTTCATTCAAAAACTATATCCCATCAGAACCTATTAAGAAGTGAGACTAGTTAATAGATCTTATACACAAAGCATTGGGAAAATTCAGTACAATGAACTACAAGATGATTAATTTATTAGCCAGAGGTAGGAATTAAGTGTATTATGACCAAAAGTAAAATCCGGGATAAAATATTTGTAGTCTATCCTGGATAAGACATTCAGATGAAATCAGAGAGTGTAACATAACCACCAACACTTTCCCCACAACAGAGGCAAGACAATAGCCTCACCTAGCCATTCCTGAACACCTGGAGGAGTTGGAAAATGTATGTGTTTACTGATTCATGGCAAATTATTTCCTGATCAAGCCCATTTAATGGCAAGTCTTCAGCAAGTGGTAAAAGTCAGGAATGTTAATGGGAGCTTTACAGTCACTTGTTATTACAATCCACTGGTGAGAAATTGCCTAGCCCATCTACATAGCTATAATGATACTGGATTATAGTAATGAATCAGTTTTCTGCCAAAATATGTTCAAGATTACCTGCAACTGTTTATTTGTTTTTAATAGAACCAGCAAAATAAATTTTGCCTTTGATGTAGTTAAAAATAAATCCTACACTGAATCTGTTTTAAGAGGACTGGTTCGCACAGTCCAATGAGGTAAATACTGTTTGTTCCTGGGGATCCAGTCATACAGATTGTAATTTACAAGTGAAACTCGAAAAATTAGAATATCGTGGAAAGGTTAATTTCTTTCAGTAATTCAACTTAAAAGGTGAAACTAATATATGAGATAGACTCATGACATGCAAAGCGAGATACGTCAAGCCTTCATTTGTTATAATTGTGATGATTATGGCATACAGCTGATGAGAACCCGAAATTCACAATTTCAACTTTAGGGTTTTCATCAGCTGTACGCCATAATCATCACAATTATAACAAGCAAAGGCTTGACATATCTCGCTTTGCATGTCATGAGTCTATCTCACATATTAAACTCCAGTAGCTAATGAAAACAATTGCTTACATAAATGGACTTTTCCACGATATTCTAATTTTTCGAGTTTCACCTGTAAGATCTGGTAGATCTCCAGATATAACTTCCCTATGCTAATATCCACAACTGCCACTGCAATTCTTTTTTTATAGTTTATTTATTTTAGTTTATTTATTAAATTTGTATACTGCCCTTCATCCCTGCCACTGCAATTCAACAAGTCCCTGTTGACTGGTTTGCTTCAACACCAGAAACAAGCAGGCTCAAAAGAGTTAGCAAGTTCAGCTCCAATGAAATGGTTATTTTCCTTATTATTAATCTGTGTACTGAAACAACCATATTCTCTGATTTATCAGTGAAGGTAGGTTTGGATCAGACTAAGAAATAAATACAAAAGGGAACCCACTCCATAAAAATTGTTACCAGCCCACCTTGGAATGTAAAGCTGTGTCTCACATGGCATCTGGAGCAATTTGGCAAGTAAAAACTATTACTCACCCCAGGAAAATAATTACTCCTATGGTAGTTTATCCTAAATCTGGAAGCATAGCTTTCAAAACAGGCCTGCCTGGAGTGAATCATGTTATTAAGTGACGTTAACCTTGGTCTAACTTAAGCTGTATTTATATTAGCATCACTCCGTAAAAGCATCTGAAGTACATAGCATTCATCAGCTGTTCAGAAACACTAGCAGAAAGCATTCTTATGACGCTCCCAAAGATTTTAGATCATTCTCAAAGGACCTTCCCCTGCCTTGTGTAGGGAGGCAGCTAGTGACCAGGGAAACGTCGTTTCTGCCATTGTATCCTGCTTGTGAAATGCTCTCCCCAGGCAGGCTTGCTTGATGCACACTCCGATTCTTTTTAACACTGTGTGAATAAGACCATCTTACTTGCCCAGGCCTTTAAGTACCAACATTAGATCTTTTAACAGCTTTGAGTTTTACTTGGTGCTAAATATTTCTGATACTGGTATCTTATGTGGTATGTTTATTTGAATTGTAGGCACTCTCTGAAAGTCTCTGGACTAAAGAGCAGAAAATAAAGACTGTCATAAAAACAAATACATTCCCAGTGGCTCATAAAATACTTTAGTTCTGAAATTGTGTGTTTCTATTTAAATTGTCAGAATGAGCTTTCCACTAATCATAACCATAATTTAGATTTAACCCACCTCATCTCTCCTAGTAGTCACAGAAGACCCACCCACAAGAAGCAATATTTAAATATTTATTATGAATATACTATTTGCTACAAAAATAAACGGGGCTCTTCAAGACACAGTAATGCAAAATTTCACAGAGCAACTTCTAACAGCTTTTGAGAATAAAAGATACCAAGAAGTCAGAGACTATATGCATACCAAGAAGCCTGTCATACCACAAGGCGCTAGGATGCATAGGAACCCTAATAAAAGTGCATCATAGGGACTATTAAGGCATCTAATGACTGCTGGTCATAGATGAAAGCCATTCCTGAAGAAAGGGTCAGTGGAGAGCAGCTGGGCTGAGCTCTGCTGATTGAAGGTGCCCTAAATGCCTTCAATCAGCAGCACCCAACACCCACTTCCCCATTTTGTGCTCCAGATGGCAGGGATCAACGCACAACTCCTGGGGTAATCCCCACCCACTTACACAACCTCAAAGTTTGCAGGAAAGCAGTCAGCTCATCATGTAGGCCAGAGGACACTGCCCTGCTCATCACAGTGGAATAAATGTTGAAGTCTGCTTCAGGGTTCAGACCCATCACAGGAACCTACAGGTGTCTAGCATTAAGGTGCAAGTATATCATGCATATGTGGTTTATATATTGATTTTAAGTGACAACAATTTATTTTCTGACATAAGAACGCCAAAGCCTTCCTTCTAGACTCTTATGGCAAGCTATATTGTTGCAACAGATACATGGTGAAATATTTCTCAGAGCTCTCTGTACTGAAAGGTGCCCATGCTGTCAAAAGCCGGCATGGTTCTGTAGCCCAACTGCAGTTCATAACATCAGGCTCTGAACTGCAAATACCTTTGCCACCAATACATTTCTGAAGGGCACCAACATGACGAGAACCCATGCTATTCATGCATATAAACCTTTAAAAAGCAGCCCAAACAAATAAATATGAATAAGTTGTATCAATACTTCATTCTCTCTCTGCTGGTTAAATGCAGGAAATTCTTTCAAAGGCGTTTTGTCTGCCCGTTCCCCAGTTGCCTGTAACACTAACACCTCCTCCTACATACATGTGCTTCTTAACATGTATATAGCAATATGTGCAATATGTGCAAAGTATGATATCTGTACTTATTCAAAGTATGATATCTGTACTGGTTCAGAAGCTGCCATAACTTCCCAAATTTATCTGTCAGGGGTTTCCTATAGTGCTCTCTCTGTCTACAGAAGGGGGAAAGCCATGTGTGAACCAGCTCTTAGTGTAGTGTACTTGATTTGCTTTGGGGAGCTACTGGCATCATCCATTTGGTCACTACAGGATACAAGGACACAGCTTCTTAAGAAATTAGGGATTGATTATATGGCTTCTACAAGAGAATACAAGTGCCATAAACTATCAACAACTTTCCCAAATTTTGCCGGAGAAAGATAAAGGCCTAGATATCAATCATGAACCACTGCAGCATCATTACAGCTGCAGAAGTTACGCCTTCATGAGCTAAAGAAACAGCATGCTGACATTTTGCCTTTGGCAACTTCTAATCTACAGGACCTGACCAGTTAAGGTTTCCTTATCCTGCAGCGTTTTCTCCCTGGTATTACTATAGCAACAGTTCTACACAGGGTACACTGCATAACTCCTCAGGAGTACCAAATCTAGCAGATCATGTACTCAGATGTGGTTATGCAAGCAGTGCCTCCAACAAAAACCTTCAAGCCAGCCAAAAAGGGATAAGGACTCCAAACATTTTCCCCCCCTACTACAGTCACCTCCTCCTCTTGAAACCCTCCCTGCCTTCTTTTCTTCCTGAAGTGTAAAACCTGCTCTTAACAACATGTACCAAAAAGACCGCTTCCCATAAAACAAACACTGGCAGCTCAGCCAGTAACTGAAATGATTCCAAGGAGGAGGAATGAATGAGATAGTCCAACACACACCCTCTTTTCCCAGGGCCAATGACTCTCTCAGCCATCATCACACACCCGGCGCTGGTGCTTCCTCAGCACCAGCCAGAGGGAGACGTGGCAGCAGTAGCAGTGGAGCTGAACAGGCACCGCCTCTCCCGCGTCCTCCCTCCCTTCCCCGGTACCTGTTGCTCCAGATGCCATACAGCAGCTCCACGAAGGCAAAGGAGAGGTTGAGGCAGAGGAAAAAGAAGAGATTTCTTGACGTCTTGTCCGACAGGATCGACCTAAAGGGAGGGCAGGAAACAGGGAGCACTTAGAGGAGGAGGAGGAGAGCATGGGGGTGAAAAAGAGAGTTGGCCAAGAAGCGATGCTGGCCGGGGTCTCGCCTCTCGAGTCTCCAGGGAAGAAGAGAAGCTGGTGCTCTGGGACAGCTCAATCCGTAGAGCAGGAGACTCTCAAGCTCAGGGTCGTGGGTTCGAGAGCCCCACTTTGGGCAAAATTGGCATGCATTGCAGGAGTTGGGACTATATGACCCTGGGGGTGCCTTCCAGCTCTAGGATTCTGTGGTCGCCCCCCACCCACGTCTGTACCAGGCTGGATGGGAGCCCCCCCCCCAGCGTCAGTTGCAAGCCCCACCCCCAAGTGCACCTGCATCTCCACCTTCCGACCCCCCCAAGGGGGGGCCACATCCCGGACAAGAAGGCCTGCCAAAGCAAAGCCTGCTCCTCACACAACACAAAGCCTCGCCTCTTCCCCGAGGCAGCCTCCATGCTGCCAAGCCCTCATGCTGGTCTTGCCTCCGACCGCATTCCCACACACACGCGTGTGAACGCGCGTCGGGGCCTCGCCCCGGTTGCTTCTTCTCCTGGCGTCGCCCTCCCGCTCCTCACCTGAACCAGCCCGAGACCTTTCGGAGCAGGTTGAGCCTGGGCGGCTTGTACTCGTCGTCCTTGATGGACAAAGGCAGCATCTTCCAGGGTGGCGGGCCGCGCGGGGGCTGGGCGGAAGGGGAGCGGGACCCGAGGCCTGGCCTGGCTCGGCGAAGCGGGGCTTGACGGGCGGGCGGGCGGGCTGGCTTGGCTGGCAGGCTGGCTGGCAGGCAGGCGGCCCCCGGCCCCTTCGCGCTCGCTTCTCTGCCAGGTGAGCCCAGAAGCCGGCCCCTTCCGCCAAGGGAGACTTCCGGCACAACCGGACCGAGGCGCCGCTACGGAGCCTGCGTGGTAGGAGCGGAGGCTGAGTTGCGTCACGTGGGGCGGGGAGAGAGAGGAGAGAGGGGCGGGGCTTCTCGCTCTGTGGGAGAGGCTGGAGTTTAGTCAGGGCCTGGAAATAATAATAATAACAACAACAACAACAACAACAACAATAACAGAATAACAACATCAATAATACATTCTCCAACCTGCCCCAAACTCATAACACTGTGCTCCATTGTTTTGCCTGTTTCTTTACAACAGACCTTTTCCACTATTAGTATTAGTTCCTGGCCGTGAATAATAATAATTATTATTAATTAATTTATATACCGCTCTTTGCCCGAGGATCAGAGGGCAGTTTACAGTATAACCCCCCCCCCACAAAAATACATAACATAGCAAACGAAGCAATGACCCTCCCAACACAGAGCTTTAAAGAAAGCCATAGACTGCTTAGTTAGAGCAAGGTCTGGGTGAAGAGGAATTGTTGTTGTTGATGTTGTTGTTGTTATTTACTACTTGTACCCCGCCCATTTGACTGGGTTGCCACTCTGGGCAGCTTCCAACAGAATATAAAACAGCAGACAATACATCTTTAGCCCTGTATGCCCCCATCGCAGAGGAGCCAATTCCTAGTTGTCTTCAGCCCCTCAATAAAATATTTGAATGGGACAGGCCCCCCCCCCAAAAAAGTTGATGGGTATTGCCATTCAAATGGTGTGTGTGCACCGTGTCATGTGAGCGATTAGTAATTATGATGATGTCTTTAGTCTTTAGGCTATACAGCATGGCTTCAGTTACACACACATATATACAGAATACACACACACACACACATATATAACATGAGCGTAGGACTGCACTGACCCCCCCCAACTGATCTTGCTCCCCCTTTCTGATACCAGGGGAGTCCCAAAGACCAGCACAGAGTTAAATGTGTCTCTCTGGCCTCAGCTTTGCAGCATCTCTCCTCTCTCTCCAGCCCACCTACAGTACTTGCTTCTTAGCTCACTGGAACCCGCCTCACCCCTCCAAAGTGAAGCAGAGCACTAAAAGGTAAAGGTAAAGGTCCCCTGGATGGTTAAGTCCAGTCAAAGGTCACTATGGGGTTGCGGCGCTCATCTCACTTTCAGGCCGACAGCTTTCCGTGTCATGTGGGCAGCATGACTAAACTGCTTCTGGCACAACGGTACACTGTGATGGAAACCAGAGCACATGGAAACGCTGTTTACCTTGCCGCCGCCACAGCACCTGTTATGTACTGAGTTGAATAGGATCCAAACTGCAGCAGGCTGATTGGTCCTAGAACAATAGGATTGAGATTGCAGCAGTCTGACTGGTCCCAGAACAATAGGATTGAGATTGCAGCAGTCTGACTGGTCCCAGAACAATAGGATTGAGATTGCAGCAGTCTGACTGGTCCCAGAACAATAGGATTGAGATTGCAGCTGTCTGATTGGTCTGCAGGAGCCACCCAATCCAGCTCCAGGTGGAAGTGAATCCGCATTCCGATTGGCATACAGGAGTATCCCGGAATTAGCCAATCACGTGGGGCCCATTGTGTAAATAGTGTATATAAAGCAAACATTTTGGGGGAACTGCATTCCTCACTACTATGAGCTGAATAAAGAGCATGAAAATCACACTGGACTCCGAGTATCTTTCAGCACCTATTTATCTACTTGCACTGGTGTGCTTTCAAACTGCTAGGTTTGCAGGAGCTCGGACACAGCAACAGGAACTCACCCCGTTGCACGGATTCGAACCACCGACCTTCTGATCAGCAAACCCAAGAGGCTCAGTGGTTTAGACCATAAAAGCGGCTGTCATCTGGTCTTCCCCTGCAAAGGAACTTGCTTGACCGCTTCTCCAACCTACCCCAAACTCATCACACTATGTCCCATTCTTTTGCCCACTTCTTTACAAGTGACCGTCCCACAGCTAAGTTCTTCAGCCATCTTTAATCTGTTTCTTACTGAGCAAAGCTCAGATAAGAAATGAATCCACCAAGAAGAACTATTGCAAGAACCATCTGTTATGGAATCAATGGCAGCAGCCGGTGGGGGGGAGACACTCTACATGTTGCATGTGGCTTTATCCCATGTTAAGATTCCTAGAAAATGGGCTACATTTCACATTAACGCTCTCATCCTAAATGCAAGTTGGCCCAATTGCTCCAATTGCCTTAAGGTCAGCCCTGATGAGAGTGTGTAGGCGTTGGACTGACAAGCCCTGCACCTTCTAGGCCCCTGATGTCACCATTCAGAGTACAGACTCAAGGACTTGTTATGGAAATAAAGGGGGGCACTTATTGGAAATCAGTTTTGTCACCTCTTCCCCCCAAACCCTGAGACAATGAGCCCAGCCACCTTTTATTCACCGTCGCATAAGCACTACACTACAGCATGGCCTGCATCCAATCTTGTTTTTGTACAATCTTCTTTGTCCTCAGTAACCAAAATTATATTATCAACGTATACAAGCAGAAAAGTTGTTTTCCTTCATTTGCAAGGAATCATACAAAACAAAGTGGCACTAATAAAGAAACGTTCCAGTGTGGCAACAGAAAGCAAACTAAAAATGCTTTTGCAGTTGATCAAAACTATCCAGCAATATCAAGTTATAGGAAAACTGGTGCTATTAACAGTAATCCTTCTGGTTGGTTAATTGGTTTGGCAACTTCCAGGCACAGGATGTGTGATGATAATTATTTCCCCCAATATTTAAATGATAACCAATCAGAGGCAGCTACAGGAGAGCTATGAGATTCAGGTGAGGGTCAGATGACTTGTCAATCCCAGCAGGTATATAAGAGGACGACCCGGCCTGCCCAGGCCTAAAGGAAAACAACTTTTTTTTTATTCCCATACGTTGTTGCCCACAGAGTGCAACTATTCTCAAATTGACAAAGAGGCATGTGCCATTCCCTCTGATGCAGATCTGATATACATATATTGGGGTGGGGTGGGTTTGCACATGTGCCCATCAAGCTGTGTGTGGGAATTATCCCTCCGTGTGTGGTGCTGTCAGGAGGGGGTCGTGCAAATGCTTCACGTTGTGCAGAATGGAAATATTTAGGTGCGATGTTCTATCCATGGATGCAGCTTGCAGAGGGGAAATTCGAGAGGGCGAGGGAGCATGGGTCCGCTGTGGGGAGCGGAGCGCATTTCTTGCGCACGGGTGCCTGCCTGCAGAAGGGATTTGTGCTGCGGAGCTGTTGTGGAAAATGCCTATGTGGTTGTGTTGACAGGTGTGCAAAGGAGGGGTGCAGAAGCTAAAGGTATCTGTCTATATGGCCTCTCCAAAGGCCAGGTTGTGCAGTCAGCTGGGGCCAGGCCGGGAGTCACCTTAAGTGCATGTGATTCAGATTCTATTCAGTTGAACCTCTGGTTACAAAGTTGACATTTTTTTTAGCAATGCCTCCTAATGTGAGCCTTCTTTTGTTCACTTCTTTTTATTTCGAGGCAGTGCACACCAGTCATGTGTTACTGCATGTGATCCCTTATTTTCAAATCCGAAACTTGACAGCTATGTTAATAATAACATCAGGAATCCATCGGAGACAGCTGAAATGGAAAATCGCAACAAATAACCGAGAGGCGAAGATACAGTTCTGAAGATCCCGCTCTCCAAGAGGCGGGATCTTCTTCCAACAGGAAGCACAACGCACCGAAAGGGAAGAGATCTCGGGTCTTGGTCCAGCCCTTTTCGCCTTCCTCTCGCGCTGCAATGGATGCTTGCGATCGCAGCTGATTCACCGGGAGAGCGGCTCAAGATCCGCGGGGTTGCGCGTGCGCTCGCTTCCTCGGAAGCCAGCCGCCCGGAATCTCCGTTGTCCCGACGATGTGAAATCCTGGCTTGGCTCCCGTCGATTGCAGGTTAGGCGACCGTGGGAAGCCGCGAACACGCGAACGAGGCCGGCGGCGGCGACGGCACAATATCCGAACCGGGGTCGGGAGGTGGGAATGATGTGGGGGAGAAGCAGCGTTTCATGTTCAGACCGGAAGATCTTCTACCTCAAATGAAATGCCTCTTTCTAGCGGCTTATTTTGTGTTTATGTGCGCTTGGCGGCGTTTGTTTATTGGCTAAGCGGGCGGGTAGATCTGGAGACGATTTTTTAAATATATATTTTTTTTACAAGGCAAGCAAATGGGCTGATGGCCTGCATATTGCACGAGGTGCTGCTTTGCACAGCTGCTAGGATCAGGCAGCGGGTCCCAATACTGGCAGGGAACCCAGCCGCACCACCATCGCCTGCAGCATCCATGCTCTTTCATTACTTCCTCCCCCCCCCCGCCCTTGCAACTATTGCTTTGCTTAAGGTTTTGTAACAGTAGAAAGGGGGTGCTTCCCCCACCCCAAAGTGTGCATGCCCCCCCGCTTTGAATGCTGTTTTGCGTGCAGCCCAACAAAACCCTGTTTGCAATTTTGCATCTGCAGCAGCCCCTTGGGATCTCGGCTTTACGAGCCCAAATCTTGTAGCGGGGGGGGGGGGATTGCTCAGCGCTATGTCCCGCTGTGTGCGCTTGGGCTTGAGCCACAATCGTATTTGGATAGCCTGAACCCATCTGTGCGCATTTGGGAACAAGCCCCGTTCAGATCAGCAGGGCCTCGTTTCCAAAGTGTGCATGGGTTCCAGGCTGCAAGTTGGAAATAGTGCTGTGTTTTAGTCACGAGGGACCTCCGGGTATAGGGCGGTATATATAAATTCAATAAATAAAAATAAATAAATGATTGCAAGCACACTTCTTTGGAAATGAGCTCCACACAGGTCAGGGAACAAGCTTCTCAGTGGAAGGGTTGCCAAAACAAGGGATCGATCTGAGTTCTACACTGCTCTAGCAGTGGTACATACCTGTGTGCGATTGCCACTCATATTTAGCCCCCCTGAAAATGAGACTATGGTTATCTCAAGGTATAGTGTACTCAGTGCTTTTTTTCTTTTTTTTGTGGGGTTGTTAAAAAGTGTGGCACTTACTGTAGCAACTTCGTGGTGAGTGCCGGCAAAAATGGGGAGTGGGGCTGTATGTACATCACAACCTAGAATTACCATGTTTTCTGTGCATGAGCAAAGTGCTAGTGCAAACTACCTGATAGTTCTCACTTTGATGCTTTCCTAGCGCAAGTAGGAGAAACAGCCCAGAAAGCTGCTGTTAAGCTTGGCAACTTGTTTATGTCTGAACTTGGGACTGTGGTTTGTTGGTCCTTACCAAGGCAGTGTTGTGATATTAGTACAAGCCGAGCTGCGAAGAGCCTCAGCAGCGAGGTCACCTGACTTAAGAGTCATGTTTCACCCTGTGGGAAAACCACTGGTCCTACCAATCTTCCCACACGTGATGTTATTGTAATGTACTTTTGTATTTTACTTTCTGTTCCGGCTCAAGGATGCTAGACGTATTATGCACAGCTCTGAATTTATGAGCTTGCTACGCAGACATATATTCTGCATTTTATCTACAATAAAGTAGTTTTAGCCTTCACTGGTTTGTGTGTGTTGTTCTTGGCTAGCTGGGAACAATCACATATTACTAACGTGCCCCTGGACTCGAGTAGCCAGGAAGGCACAGAGGCTTCGTTCCTGCCTGGGGGGTCAGTCTAACAACTTGCCCCCCCCGGGAAGTCTCATAACAGGCAGCCTTCAAATACTGTATTGTTTGTTGTTGGCTGATGAATCCTGGCTTATTATGGAGCAACAAACCGCAGACCCAGGTTCAGATGTGACGGGAAGCCAAGGTTAACTGTTTCCCCCCCACTCATGTTGGGGGAATTGCTACTAGGAGTGGTTAGTTAGCGTCGGCGTTTGAAATTCACCAGGCGCATTTTGCCCCTGCTATTGGCCACTTGCAACCAAGTGAAGATGCCCGGGCACCAGGATGGCACCAGATATGTCCACCATCTGGAGTTGTAGGCCTGGCGATCCTTGGATCTTGCTTGTTTTCACACACTAGCAACGCATCCTGTGGAAATCCATGTCATGTTTTACCTGCACAATCGGAACAGGAACCCAAAAGTCGTATTGAAAAATACGGCTTTCGAGCCGTCTGGACCCAAAATAACAACTAGACATTCCTTTTTGGCGACTGTAACCCAGGTTTAAGAAGCCATTTGGCACCTAGTTTATATATCTGAGTTTCTAACACTGGTTAGCATGCACCAGCCCGTTGCTTGTGAACAATAATCCACAATAAAACAGCAACCCTGGTTTAACATGGCATGTGAACGTTGCCAATTATTTTTTCACTTGGGATTGCATTAGAGCTAAAAGTGTGAACCTCAACATAGTTGGCTGTAGCTGTATATTTACAGTGTAGCCTTATAATAAATACATACTTAGAAATAACCCCCACTGAGATCAGTGGGACTGACTCCTGGTAAATGTGTAAAATTGCAGTCTTAGCTGCACTGTGTGTGGGACTTGCATATAAATGATAGCAGGGCTGCATACATTAGGTGGAAATAATAAGAGGTTTTTATAGATTGATGATACAAGTCATTTTCTCTCTGCAATCAAAGGGAAATAGGACAGCTAACCACACAGTACACACATTAGCAAATTTGTGGCCCACATGTTTGCCTGCTGGATCATTTTACAGAGCCCACCTGCAAGAGTGTGTTATTGTGAATAATTTCATTTTCCAACAGAGCTAAAGGCTTTCCAAAACACCGTTCCCTGGCACACCAACTAATAACTGTAAAGCTGCCAGTGCAGGAATGAGGTGAGTCCTCGCAACAAATTTATTCCTCCATTTGAAATACTTTACGTAAGTGCTTTTTTGAAATTAAATTATTGCCTGTGTTTCTAACTCCTAGAAGAAAGGGAGAAGAATGCTGCTATAAACGTTAGGAAGTGATTATAGGAAGTGTCGCTGCAATTTGGTTTGCTGTGTTACTGAATCGTAGTTTGCCTCCTGGAACCCTTCTTACGTGCCTCAATATCAGATCTGCACTCATATGTGATAATTCTTTATGTAAAGAAAGGGAATCGTGTGTTCTAAAACACACTGCTGCCTTGCAAACCATGGTTTCATTTTGTGTATGAGATGTTGTCACTCTAATGGCTTGATCCTATAAACCGCTAAATAGGTAGCTAAAATCACAACAACAAAAACCCACACCGAAACCCCATTGTGAGCACACCAGTGGTGTGTACTGTGAATTAGTTGTTTGTTGCTGGGGTGTATAACAATAGGAGTAGAGATCGGTTAAATCTTAATGGACTAATAACTCCAACTTAATGGACTAATAACTCACTAATAACTCCAAAATCCACAGTTGGGCGGTACCTTCACTAGGACTAAGCACACTATCACAAGAATGTACCAGAACTATTTATCTGGCAAGATGTCACACAAAGCAGCAGGTGACCAGGGAACGGGGAAAGACATTTTAAAAAATACAAAAAAATTGACCGATGTAGTATCCGTAAGGTCTGCTTAATGCCAAAATGGAGGTTGCGGGTTCAATTAGCCCCTCCCGGGTGCTACAGATTTCAGGTTTCTGAAATTCCTAGGATTCTGAATGAAGAAGCAATGGCTCTGAGAAGTTTTAAGTCCAGCTTGCAACTCAGTTCAGTCCCAAACCTTAAACAATTATGGTAGTTAATAAGTCAGTGATGGGAGCATCACATACAGTATAGAGTTTTCAGAACTTCCATCTTTATTGAGCTGTTGTTCATCTGACTTCCACAGCAGGCCTTTGCTTCATATTAGCTCAGGGAGCAGAGCCTTCCATCTAACATTCACAGAAACCAAAGGTTCCTTGTGTTCTCGCTGAGACACAAAGGGATTGTGGTTAATAGTGGTACCCAGTAGCTCCCTCAAAGGGGACCTCCATACTGGTTCCAGGAGACCCTCTCTGCTCCACAAAGTAACAGAGTATTGCTTAGCATATATCCTTGATGTAGCCAAGTACTGCTCTGATGATACAAATGAAACAGTTGGCTCATTCCGCTACTCTTCTCCCAGGTGACATTTGTTCACTTAGGCATTTTTCCTATTGTTCCCCCCCCCCCCCCGTCCAAGTGTATCTGTATCCATATGACTATTGCTTCTTTTTGAATTGCCTTGTGTCTTCATCAATGAGCCTTTGAAGTTTCAATTCCCACATCTGAATTGGATTGTTCTACTTTTATCGGATTAGAACTGTTAGGTTTGCCTAAAAGCACAGACCAATGATGCCCTAGTGGCACAAAGGGTTCGTGTATATAGGAATGGAGAAGGAATCCATTTTACACGGAGTTTGGTGGCTCTCCAACCTTACTGTTTGTCACATCACAAAACCTCTTGTATTGAGTGTCTGCTTATGTCCGAGCTGAAGGGAAAAAATAATATTGTCAAACGTTCAGAGACATTGATATGCGATTTAACCTTTTGCCTTTTGCAAAATAGGTATAGAAGGATGAAAAGATGACACAAACAATCATTAAGTATTGTATCTAATTTTATTAAAATTTTGTATTAGTTGGAGCTGGTTTGGTAAATCAATGAATAAGATATACATTTACAGGTGATATGTATCTGCTACTTTGTTAACTTGAAATTTATGGGGGAACAAAATTACGCTTTTGTTTTGTTAATTTGAATTTTCTTGTAAAATAAAATTGTGCAATAAAAATGTAAAAAAAAAGATATGCGATTTAAGACCCATAGCAAATTTTCCACTAACTTGTCAAAATCCACCTAACTTTACTAACCCTTCAATTTTAATTTTGTATTTTGTGAGGTTTGACCATGACTGGCTGATTCCCCTCCTTCCTCACTTTTTTTTTTTTTAAATAATAAAGGTTTTATCACACCTGCAAACTACCTGGAAGAATTATGGGGATCCGGCTACTTCACTTCTCTTCTGTCGTGATCCTGCTGTTGCTCCTTGTGGCAGGTGCGTTAACCGCTTTGCTGCCAAATATTAAGGAAGACAAAATGCTCAGTTTGCGGAGGGAAAGAAAATCTCAGAGCCAGGTCGCCTCGGATTCCTTTACTCTCGTTATGCAGACGTACAATCGAACCGACCTTCTGCTGAAGCTTTTGAATCATTATCAAGCCATCCCTCGTTTGCACAAAGTGATTGTTGTATGGAATAACATTGGAGAGAAAGCCCCTGAGGAAATTTGGAACTCCCTGGGACCGCACCCCGTCCCAGTTATCTTCAAGACACAAACAGTAAATCGCATGAGGAACAGGCTTCAGGTTTTTCCCGAGCTGGAAACAAAAGGTAATTATTGGTGTGTTTCTCTTTTCCCCCACCCCAGGGACTATTACTGTTTTACACCATCATTCTCACTTGGAGTAGGGGGGCCGTTATAGCTAAGTGCTATTTCTCACCATGCATGTCAGGGAACTGCCCTGAGCCCCCCCACGGGAAGTGTCTTCGAGAGCCCTGACACCTCCTCAGTAGCGATACCTCTCCAAGCGGGCAGAGCCACTCCTCCGGCGGGGAGGGGCAGGGAACAAGCAGTCTGGAGAGGCAGCGGCTTGGGGGTGTTGCTGGGAGCCCCAGCGCGTCCCGCGACATTCGCTCAGAGGGGAGCACGCCTCTTCCGTCGCCCCCAGTTGCGCAGGGGGGTCAAAAGGAGACAGGGGAGGAGGCGCCTGGGTATGCTGAAATTCCTTTTTGGGGTCGTAGCCGGAAACCGGCGCTCCTGGATTCTGCTAGCGACTGATACAGTCATGTTTTTCAGCTCTCTGCTTTGTAAATAGTTTAGCGCAATAAAACTGTTAAAAGACAGTTCGGACAGCTTACTCATGAGCAACCCAAGGCATACCTGACAATGCACCTTCATCACTTGATGGCTACAGCATCAAGCGATAACTTCTGTGGGTGAATGCACAATCACGGCTCAGATTCTGCAAACAGAATTTCCATACATCACCTAAAACTACGGATGTTGCAGATCTACAAAATTACTCGTCTAATTGTATTAACTTGTCCAGCTTGTCATTATGAAGTAAGCTGGGACACGGTTGGTCGAATCATCAAGCCTCTTGGGTTTGCCAACCGTAAGGTTGGCAGTTCGAATCCTCCTTGTTGACACAGGGCTAGGGGCCAGAACCTCTGTGGCATGTAGGGAGGAGTTCGATATTGCACTAAAACAAATGTTCCCACCAGCATGAGTGGAACAACCTCCCTTTTCTTTCCCCATGTGCTCCCCTGGAGATTCTCCCTATCCCCCGGATTTCTTTGAAGGGGGCATGGGAAAAGTGGGGAGGTAAACCCCATTGTGCTAATTGCAGGGGGAACAACACTAGAATCCAACTCGTAGTTTCTAAGGCATTTCCCTAGTGCCTAGGACCCTGCAGCTGTAGCATTCCTGGTACCAAGTAGGAATGAAGGCCTCTTGAAGATGACTCCAGTGAGATTGCCCCCTTATTGCTAATGTTGGAAGAAGCGTTCAATCCACTGATGTCCTCGGTGGAGAGATCAGGCAACATGTTCTGGATTTTGGAATATGCCTCTGAAAGGAAAAAAAAGCAAGCAAACCTATTTCCTGGAATTTTTGCTGAGCCAAATTCCAGTTCAAGCCATGGAGTGTTTTTCCACCTTTGCCTGAAACGCAGGTGCTGTTGTTCTTTTTTTTTTCAACAGAGCAGCTTGCACATTCAGTTGTGCGTCAGCAATGGATGAGAACTCAAGCGGTGTATGGGCACTTGTGAACCAGCCCTGGAAGGTCAACATTCCTAAGCCTAAGAGTTCTTATGTTGTATTTTTTTTATGTGACAGAAAGACACCGTCAGTTCCTCCTCCTCCGCAGCACCTTCACAGTTCCTGCACTGACCTGACTCCCTCTCCCCAGCTCCAGTCTTCTGCTTTTCACTCACTCCTTAACAGCGGTTGCCAACATGCTTCTTCTAACACAGCATTTCCCAAACTTGGGTCTCTAGCTGTTCTTGGACTACAGTTCCCATCATCCCTGACCACTGGCTAGCGAGGCATGATGGGAGTTGTAGTCCCAAGGATGTGTGCATATAGAACTGCCCCCCCCCCATTGTATAATAGCATGCAAGGGGCTGCTTCACCATCCCATTCACCTTCGGGAAGCACCAGCAAACTCCACATCTCATTTTGGGCACCCTGGGATTTTTCCCTTTTTGTTCACGTCACTCAAACAAAGTCTGCAAGATCCTGGGCCTTGAAAATGTTCCCTAGATTGTGGTTCATCTCTCACCCCCCCCCCAAGCAAGCAAAGTCTTCTGTTCCCCGCTCCCCAGCAAGCGTAATCACAGTGAATATTGTTCTAATTTGTCATACGCCTTTTGCTTAGTAATGCCTTTTTAAATGTGTGTTCTCATCAAAATGCATTTTCCCTCTGTTCAGCTGTTTTGATGATGGATGATGATACCCTAGTTAGCGCCCATGACCTAGTTTTCGCTTTCTCCATTTGGCAGGTAATGTCTGCGTTTTGCTTTGCATGCCTTGTTTTTAATTGTACTGAATTATTATAATGTTTTTTGGTATTTCTCTAAGGGTGCGTAGTTACCTAGGAGTAAGCATCAAGGAATGTAGAAAGACATAGTTCAGAATGAAAAAGATTTGTGTTTTCACATGTCCCTAAAAGCAGTGATCCCCAGAGACTGTTAATTTCATTTGTATACCGCTTTATATTTCTAAGAGAAAAATCTCAGAAAGTAGTTTACAACTTACATCAAAACATCAAATAAAACTATCTTAGAATAAAACATTACAGGAGAAAGTCAACTGTAAAGTACACATTCAAAGCAGGAATAATTAGCAGGAAACTAAAATACTGTCTTTCAAATTTTTGAAATAGAGCATTACAAAGAAGGTCAACTACAGAATGCACATTTAACGCAGCAAAGTTAACAAAAAAAATCTTCAAGAGAAAACGTTACTAAAGGAAGTCAAATATGCACATTAAAAACAGCACAATTAGCAAGAGACTAAAAATATTACTTTAAGCGAATGGATTGCAAGTCTGTCAAACGGGGGCTGGAGACAGTGCATTAGGATGAGCTTTGTAGATCAGCATCTTGGGGGGGGGGAGAGAGAGAGAGAGAAATGGGCTTGCCAACTGACCACTTCCAGCAAGGCCTCTATTACAACAAATGCAAGCCATTACTGTAGTGATAAAAATAATATACTGGTAGGGCACCTGCAGACATCCTTTTCGTTGAGCACTTATCATGCTTTGTGTCTATGATGCTATCGGAGAGTCACACATGATCCTGCTTTCACTGTTTGCACCTACAACTGGAGTTTCAGGGTGGTCACACAGACTTCATTTCCAGTCAGTGCACACCCAGTAACTTGCTTCTGAGATTCCTGACACTTGATATAGTTTTATTTGTTCAAGTGTATTTTTGCAGGGGCGACACTAGGCTTCATTTCACCCGGGTCAATGACTCGGTTTGGCACCTCCCCATGCACATTTGTGTACACACACACACACACACACACACACACACACAGACAGAGAGAGAGAGAGAAAGGGAGGGAGGGAGCTTCAATGGCGTCCTTCTGGAGGTTTCACCTGGGGCAAAAAAAACCCAGCTAGCTCTCCCCCCCCCCTTGACTACGGCTCTGAATTTTGCCTGCTTTTGTTGCTCTATATCCCCTCTGGACAATGGGAAAACATCTCGGAACAAATCGAAGCAGAAAAATTCCACCACTATAGCACTACTATTGTGTCAAGAACACCAGCCACGAGGAGCCCTAAATGTTCTTCAGTATCTGCCCATTTTATGGGCTTGTGAATTGTACCCACTAGGAAGTCTAATCAGATGGCGTTGCGTTAACATTTTGTTTGATTCAGTGCACGAACGCATGTGGTTTATTGTCAATTCTTCCGCTTAGTTTCTTCCCAATTGATTATAGAATCCTCTGTGATCATTCGGAACAAGGCTCCGAATGACCGTCGTATAATAATAATTTCTTTTTCTTTCCAGCAATTCCCGGATCAGATAGTGGGTTTTGTTCCTCGAAAGCACTTGCCCAGCTCTTCAGGGATATACAGTTACGGAAGCTTCGAACTGCAGAGTCCTGGCGGTGGCAACGGAGACCAGTATTCCATGATTCTCGTAGGAGCAGCCTTCTTCAGCAGTGAATACCTCGAACTCTTTCAAAAACAGCCTGAAGCTGTGCACGCCATGATAGATGAGACTCAGAACTGTGATGATATTGCCATGAATTTCTTGGTGGCCAAACATACTGGGAAGCCCCCGGGCATGTTTGTGAAGCCAGTCGACATCAGGAATTTGGAGAAAGAGAGTAATAGCGGCTATTCTGGGATGTGGCATCGGGCAGAGCACTTGCTCCAGAGGTCCTTCTGCCTCAATAAATTGGTTAGTATCTATGGCAACATGCCTTTGAAATACTCCAACATCATGATTTCTCAGTTTGGCTTTCCAAACTATGCTAATCACAAGAACAAAATGTAAGGACGCGATGCAAGGAGATGCTTGACGTTCTTCCCAGCCATTCAAACGGTAAGCTAAACAGAGGAGGGTGTACCTTATTCGGAGCTTGTATCTGCAAAAGCTCTTTGATGCTGTGAGGTCTGGTAGAGCATTCCTTCTCTCTGCTCAGCATGCAAAAACCTTCAGTTGGAATAGAAACAGCAAATAGTCTTGTGGCTCCTTAACAACTCACAAATTTATTGCGGCCTAAGCTTTTGTGGACCACTGTCCACCTCATCTGTCGTATCAAGTGCTGTCCCGAGTTACAGGTATATAATATATATATATCTTCAGTTGGCTTTGTCATTTATCCCTCGCTCAGTAGCTGGTCTCCAAACTACCCGCATGAAGATAGAGTATGCCAGAAATACAGGTGCGTTTGCGTGATCAGTTGTCGCTAATACATCTCTAGCAGAAGTTGAAAGTCCGCAGTAAAACGTATTACTTGCCAACCTCACCAGATAGATATGTGTCAGCGTTTGGGACCTGAAAGAAGGAACCAATTTTCATGAAGTTTCCCCAGCAGTTCTTATTCATCAGGGGCAAGCAGGCCAGTGGCTATTTGCAAGTCTCTGTGCGACGCTTCATTTGCAGACCATACTCCAGTGTTGCTTGTAAGAGTATAAGAAGTGCCCTCTTGCATCAGGCCAAAGGCCCATCTAGTTCAGCACCCTGTTCTCACACAGTGTCTCACCAGATGCCTATGGGAAATCCACTAGCAGGACATGAGCACAACATCACCATTATGCTCCCAAGCAACTGGTATCCATAGACATACCACCTCTAATGCTAGAGTCAGAACATAGCCATTACGACTACTGGTCATTGATAGACAAATTCATGGAAGATTGGGCTAACCCCCCTTTTGAACCCTTCCAAATTGGTTGCTATAACTACATCTTGTGGAAGTGATTTCCATATTTTTAACCACCTGCTGTGCGAGGAAGTCCTTCCATTTGCCTGTCCTGAACAGTATAGCAGCAAATTCAGAAGTCCTTTCATGATAGTCGCAGCCAATCATGAACAAGGTTCTGTAATTATACTGTCATCTTATTATGATACAATAAATAACGATTAGGGATGCAGTACAACGATCTGTGCAGATCTCCCTGTGTTGCCTTTCAGCTAGGTCTGCTAGGTTCTGCGCACATACATGGGCAAATGATTTGCCGTGCTGCAATATCTTATTTTGGAGGGACTTGGATTGTGTTTTTCTTGAAGTTCCATTGTACATATCGGAACATGCGCACCATAACCTTGAAAATGAAGCACCTTTTGTTTTCAGTGTTCCTAAATGCTTAGCTTTGGAGCATACAGAACAATTCGGTGTTCTCGCACACCTTCTCAAGAGTAGGGCTAGGCATATATCGATATATCATCCAAAACCAATTTGAGGTCCTTATCATGGTATCGGTTTCATAATTTTTGACCTGGCATTAAATCATGAATCATGGTGTGTGTCTGGGTCTGTTTCTGTGTCTGCACGCTATGCAAAATGTAGGAAAAACCGTGAAGCCAGTCAATGCCTCTGCATAGCTCCATCCTTATTTCGGACATTAAGATACATCAGTAGATCATGATGTTTAGCCGGTGATATATCACGATGTTGAAAACCAGATATCGCCCAGCCCTACTCAAGAGACCTTAGTAGCTAATCCTCAGTGGATGACTCTCCTCCTTTCACTCTCTGCTGATTGGAGCCAATCAAAGGATGAGAAGACTTCTTCTCAGTGGCTAAAAAGCAGCCCTTTCATGCTGATTGGGCACCTCTAGGATGCTGGAGACAAGACACCCTATTGAAGCCCAATACGGTTTTTACCCCAAACCACTACACTTCTGGTCCTGTATCTTCCAACATTCCTCTCCATTGGATGGCCCTGAAGTTCTAGTATTACGAGAGGAAAAAGAGGGGGGGCTTATCCCTCTTCACTTTCTCCACACGCAGACTCACTTTTCTAAACTAAAATACATTTCTCCTCGAAAATAAAAGAAATAAATAGTAGGTCCAACTATTCAAAGCCAATCCACACATTTCTTCACTTGTGAGCCTGTGAGGTCTTTTTCCTCTGCACCCTTGAATGTATTTGCTTTAGCAACGCTTGTTTGCATTTTGAGATCACTTTGCTGTACTTCTCAAGCCAAGGGCTGCAGTGAATTGTTTGCCGAGTTTTCAGATTCTGGCATAACTAGAGAACATCTCCAGGCTCGTACAACTTGTGCTTTGCTTGCTGTACTTGAGTCTGAAATGTTCCAGGGTCTCCCAAAGCAAGTGAGAGATGAGGACCAAAATGCAGTTTCAAGCTTGGGTTCCTTCCACAAATCCTGTGGAGGCCAGCTAGGTGGGAATCTTTGCAGGGAAATCGGAAAGCAAGACGGGGAGAAGTCAGCACAACAGAGATGTAACGAAAGCAGGAGGGAAAGTATTTCTGGGTCACTGTCTTCTTCTCTTCTGTCACCTTGTGTTCAGTTACATACATGCCACTGGAGCCGAGGCTTGGAATCCAGAGTGTCCCTATGTGCACAGCCATGGGTGGTGGTTTATTTTCTTCGTTAACGGCACGAACGCTCTGCAAACACACGAGCTACATTTTTAAGCACCATGTTTAAACACACATTTACTGTTCAGAACAGACGTGCTGCACTTTTAAAAGTTGGGGGGGGGGTAGAAACATCCAGTTGTACACATGAAGATCTCTCAACTTGATCAGCGGGGTCAAGCATGCATAAGCATGTCGGATTGCAGCCCACATCCAGTGTATATCAGTTGTGGCCTTGCTGCAACTTGCAAAAATCTAAACCTGGCCTGCATACACCTCAAGACCCGCTGCAAAAACAGCAACTTGCATTGAGCATCTGATAGGTTACGGCCAAGCTGTAGAACAATTGCATTTCTTTGTACAGTGCCACAAGTGTGTATTCAGTGCCATGCAGATGTCTGAAATTAGCCAGTTGCTTCCATCAGGAATTAAACAACAAAAAACATGCTGCCTGGCTCTGGAATTAGAGCTGTCCTGCCCTGTATATTAAGGTGCCATATTTTCTACTTCCATTCATTCAAACAAGCTTACTTTTAGGTCAAGAGTTGCGTTTCTGTTTCTGTACTCCGTTCAAAAAATGAGCCGGTAATGTACTGCAGTGTTGAAAATATTTCTATTAGCAAATACAGTGGCAGCTAGTTGCAGATGTGGCTGTCTAGTTTGATTGTTTGATGAAAAAAAATTTCTCTTCCCCACCCAAGTTTTCTGTGTTTTGCTCTTTTATATTCACATGCTGTTGGGTTGTATGTTTTTTGTTTTGTTTTGTTTGTTCTTTATTTTCTAACCCAAAAAAGTAAATAAAGATGTGTAATGATGATAGTGTCATGTGGTTATTGGGCAAAAGAAACTTGGACGGAAAGCAGGCTGACTCTTCTGCACTTATTTACCCAAGAAGCCTACTGAATTAAAGGGGGCTTACTCCCAAGTAAATGTGCATAGGGTTGCAGCTGTATAACCTGATCGGAAATAAGTGAACCCTAGTTTTGAAATGAAGACAGTGCAAGATAACCTGAAAGTGCAGTCATTCTTGAGTATGTATAGCATTGTACATCCCCATGCTTATTCCAACATTCCCACCATTGGAATGCTAATCCCCCCAATCACCTCAAACATGTGAAGGCAAGATAGACTATTCTTCATAAATAAAAGTAATTGGTCCATCGCCATGCACAGCTACATAGACACATGGATTGATCTCATCTTAGCTGGCGGATATGTTATGTTCAATCAAGGCTTAGCTCCAAACCTGTGAGATGAGATGCATTGAAGATATTTCCTGACAAGGACAATCTGACATTCACTGCTTGGATTTTTCCAGAAATCGTTAAAAAACTGTTTCATCCCCAGGAGACACTTAATGCAGCCAGATTCACTGGATAGCCTTCCAAAACAGGATAGTGAGCTCCCGTGCATATTTCAGGTAGAGGTCACCCTTTCAGCTCTTGCCACGGTTTTCTGGAACCTTCCACAATATGCCTGCATTAGTACTGTCGTTAGCGGCTCTTGCAGAGCAGCAAGAGGCACTCTCTTAAAATAGTGCATTTCCTTTACCATTGAACAACCACAGAGCCAGGGGGTACAGTATAGTCTGAGTGTGAGTTGTGGACGTGCAAAATCCCAGTTCAAAGGCCACACCTGCTATGACGTTCAGCAGATAGCTTTGATGGGTTGTGTGCTCTGACAAATCTGCTTTACGACATTGTAAGGCTGCAGTCATATACCCACATCTAGGAGTAAGCCCCCACCCCAGAACTCAATCAGACTTACTTTTGAGTAGGCATATAGGGTTACATTGTAAGCCACTGGTTTAAACTCTGCAGAGGAAGGAAATATGCAAATTCAAATATCAACAAAGGATGCATCTGCACAATACATTTGAAGTACTATCATTCCACTTTAAACAAGCATGGCTTTTCCCAAAGAATCCTGGGAGTTCAAGTTTGTTAAGGGTGCTGAGAGTTGTCAAGAGTTATTTCCTCACAAAGCTGAAGTTTCTAGAGTGGTTTGACAATCAACCACTTCCCAAGAAACTGGAAATTGTAGCCTTAGGGGGGGAATAGGTGTCTCCTAACAACACTCTGCACCCTTAACAAACTACAACTCCCAGAATACATTGGGGAAAGTCAGGCCTATTTAAAGTGGTATGATTCTGCTGTACAGTATATGCATACTGCTGATGGGGTCGCAAGGAGTCCCTTTTACCTATAATTAAAGAGCAGAGATTGTTTGCCTTACTTATAAGGATGGAACTTGGATGCTTGATCCTCAGCAGCAATCTTTTACACCAATTAAATGACACACACAGCGGATTAAGTTTTTGAGACTGAGCATTTCTTGAGCTCAGTGAATGAGTTGGGAATAATCCCAAAGGCAAGGACAGGAGAATGTGGCATAGCCTCTTTCATAAGTCCAGGGAAATGTTTCCCCGTGTAATCCCGTTGACCCATATTTATGGAGGTATTTATGGACCCATAATGGAGGTAGAATGATTTCCCGTGGCCCACTACTTAAACAGCTGTCGCTATTTTTGACCCGCCAGGAAACAAGTTCCTGGGTTTTCATCCGATATCACAACTCCTTTGCTGAATTTTCACTATTTGACCAGCAGGTGTCGCACTGAGTTTTTATACTAAATGTTACCAACACTACAGAGGGCTTGCTTACCAGCTGCTATTCAAACATTAGCTTTTCGGGGGGGGGGGGGGGTTACCAAGTAAACAAGTATTGAAAAGTAAAATGTTAGAGGTTTACATTGGGCAGACGCCATGATTTGCTTTTATCTGGACTGTGTGTCAATATGGCAGCTACCTGCAGTGGAAGACTCCTGGACTGATTTGGCAGGAACACCAGTTTGTGAAGAGAGGATGTGAATTTACAGAGGGGGATCTTGGACTACAGATTTGGATTATAAAGAAGAAGAATAAAGACAAAAAATCCACACAAAAACATTTTATTTGGACTTAAAAACTCACTTGCAGAATGAACGCAGAGGCTATAAAATAATGAAGGATTAACACCAGAATGTATTAAGGGAATTATTGTAATATTTTGAAATGCAGTAGAATTATGAGATGATTAGGATTCCCTCCAATCTCAAAGCATGGGAAGTCAGCTAAATAATAATAATAATTTATAACTAGGCATAACATTAGGATTTTTTTGATTATTGGATAATTTGTATAATTCGGAAAATATAATTTGGTTTGATTTTAATAAATATTATAAAAAAAACACTACAGAGGGCTTAGCTGAAGAAGTGTGAGAAGATATATGCACAGCTGTTGGATGCTGCTGCAAATGCTATGTGTTGGTCAGCGTGAACTGATCTACACACATAAAACAAATTCACGCACAGGCGTCTTCCACAAGGGCCGACATCGATGCCACTCGGTGAGTGCAGCTTTCTTCTGACTGAAGTGCAGAGTTCTTGAGGACCAGGACATTCGGAGGGAAACCAAAATGCTTGTTTACAAAGCTATTGTACTACCAACCTTACTACATGCTTGTGAAACATGTACCACTTATAAACGCCATCTCCAATTCCTCAAAAGATTCCATCAACGATGTCTCTGAAAAAATTTACACATCACTTGGGAAGACAGGCGAACTAACATCAGTGTACTCTGGAAGAAGCAAAGATCACCAGTGTCAAAGCAATGATTCTTCAACATCAACTTCGTTGGACTGGTCATGTTTTTTGGATGCCTGATTATTGTCTGCCAAAGCAACTATTCTCTTCCTAACTTAAAAATGGAAAGCATAATGCTGGTGGTCAACAAAAGAGATTTAAAGACTGTCTCAAGGCAAATCTTTAAAAAATGTAGTATAAACACCTACAACTGGGAAACACTGGCCTGCGAACATTCCAATTGGAGAACAGCCTTTACCAAAGACGTCATAGACTTTGAAGACGCTCAAGCTCAGGACAAAAGCGAGAAACGTGCTAAGAGGAAGGCATGTTTGGCAAACCGTCACAACTCCCGAGCGGAAAACTATGTCCACACTGTGGAAGGACGTGTGGATCCAGAATTGGCCTCCACGGTCACTTGCGGACTTACTGTTAAGATTATGCTCATGGTAGACAATCTTACTCGGCTACGAGTGATTGCTGAAGAAAAAGAAGAAGAGATAGATAGATAGATAGATAGACAGACAGACAGACAGAAATATAGGAAACATAAAGGATCATTATCCAAACTCTAGCATAATCAAGAGACTATATAGTTCCAAACACTATTTTAACCTATATATTTCACAGTAGACTGTTTCCTTTTTGACTTTTATATAACAGATAAGTTACAAATGGAATATTGTTGCCAGTTCATATAGACAGCCGATCAATCAGAAACAAGCATCTTCATTAGCTGCTGCCTTGACCAAGTAATGAATAAACAACATGTATGATAAATTCCCACATAAATGAAATTTGAGGGGAACCATGCTTGAGAAAGAGGGGACATCTAGTAGAGTTGGGTGGGAAAACGGCATCAAAAGACTGCAAGAAACAGACAAACAAACAATGCAAAGACTTTCCTAACAGTAATCCACAACTAGCTGGACCAGGGTTTCCCAAACTTGGGTCGCCCACTGTTTTTGGACTACAACTCCCATCATCCCTAGCAGGACCAGTGGCCAGGGATGATGGGAATTGTAGTCCAAAATCAGCTGGCAACCCAAGTTTGGGACCCCCTGAGCTGGATTTTCACTGGCATAGTCTGAAATGTCAGGAGAGTCATTTACTTCTGCCTGGAGTACACTTGATATGGTGGGAGGGTTTTTTCACCTGAGCCAGATTCACAGGCCAATCAGATCCAATGGAAGCCTGGTACATGTGAACAATAGGCTGTCCTTAACTTGGGGGTGGGGTTATAAGGAACAGGTTGGTTCCTTCTAGTTTCTGTCACTGTGGTCCCAAGAGTCTGGGAGCCCAAAGAGTAAGGTGAGGTCCTGGTCATTTTATAATGGCAATTCCCTATTTTTTATGTTTGCACAAACTCTCACCTGGTCACAACACCCAAGGTCTCAGTGCCTTCCTACAGCACTGGTTTGGGACCTTTCCTAGCTTTGGCGTTGTATCAATAACACTTCTGCCTGTCATTTATTTTCAGGAAAATATTAATGTGTCTGGGAAGGCTATGCAGGATGAAAAGGGGGGCATTCATAAGATTGTTATCATTTATTATATATCCAGGATAGCTAGCATATCCTAGGTTTTATTTTCTCAGTAACTTTAGAACTACTTCGTTATCCAGTTTTTAATAGGTTAGTCACATTTGCAACCTCCCACCATAGCACTGTAAATAACACCAATATCATCATCATCATCATCATCATATTATTATTATTATTATTATTATTATTATTGTGTTAGCTGCTCTGCAGCACTTGAAAAAGTGTGCATGCATGCACAGGAAAGCTCATACCAAGAACAAACATAGTTGGTCTCTAAGGTGCCACTGGAAGGATTTTGTTATTTTCTCCCACCTTATGTGTGATGCAATTTCTGACCATTTGTAGAGGGGATGTCCTCCTTCTCCAAGCAAAAATGCAAACCCTTCAAAGAGATGTTTCTTCCGAGCTCTGCTCTGGGTCTCTCTCTTGCCTCCTTGCTAGGAGGGGAGGGAACTCCGTTGCAACAGAAAAATGAAGATCTGCCTTGCTTTAGCTGCCTCCTGCCCTCCATCCATTCATCTCTGACCGAGCCTGGACTTGGGGGACTCAGCCCCTTGGTGAGATCGGCAGCAAAAGCCAACCACCCCTATTTTTCTATATGAATATTGAAGAAGCATTGCTTTCGACCCGGGGATGGATCTCTGCTTCCTGGAAGCCAACCTCACCCGGTTGGTGATACAACAACTGAGCTTCAGGCTCGATTGGGAAGGTCGAGGGGGGACGGCATCAGTTGCACTGAACGGTGGGGACCGACTCAGGAGTGCAGGTTGCGCCCGAATCGTTACACAACAACTACACACTGAACGAGGCGGCCTCTGACTAAACTCGCGTAGGCCCGGTGTCTCGGCCCGCCGGCTATTGGAGGGGTTTTCGGTTTTAAGTGGAAAGAAGGAGCGGCCTCCCAGAATCGACCCCCCCCCCACCCCACCCCACCCCACCCCACCCCAACAAGGCCCGAAGCTCGGAAGCGGCCGGGCGGGAAGAGCCCTGAGGTAAAAGCGCGTGCGTGTAACAAAGCCCTGGTAACGCGGTTGCTACCGCCGGCGCCGGCTGCTTGGTAACGGCGCGCTGCCCCTTTAAGCCGCCGGAGGGCGGGACGGCGGCGAAGGAACCCCTTCCACGCCACCCCGTACCCTCCTCCCTTCCCCTCAGGCCGGCTCCGTGCTCCTTTCCGCCGCCACTCGCGGATTGCTGCTGGGGCTGGGGGTGGTCGCCGGAGCAGCGCCTCCTCGCCGGCCGGTTGCCTCCTTGAGGCGCGCGCGCGCACCTCCCATCCCATGCGGGCGGCGGCGGCCGCACAAGTCCACAGCCAGCCAGGCGGCGGCGGCGGCGGCTGCTGCCCCTTCCCTCAGCATGCCGCGCCGCTCCTGCTGGCGCCTCTGAGTCCGGCCGAGCGGCTGTCCAGCCGCCGCCGCCCACGACGACGACGACGACGGAGAAGCCGCCGCCGTTCCGGGAGGCACTCATGAGCTCGGAGGCGTCTTCCCGCGCAGCCACGCAGCTCCGCGCCCTCTTTCGCATGGAGCCGGCTCCGCCCGCCTCGGCGGAGCAGCTGCTGGGAGCCTCGGAGTTCCTCAAAGGTGAGGTGGTGGCGGCGGCGGCGGAGGAGGAGGAGGACGAGTCTCCTCTCCCCGAGTAGGGGTCGCCTTCCCGTCATATAAAGGAAGGGGGCGCGACGCAACAACTGCCCCCCCCCCGGCGTCCCGGGAGCGCCTGGCCCGGGGGGGGGGTGAGAATCGCCGCTTTCCCCGGGACGAAGTTCGGCGCGCGCCCGGGAGCGAACGCGAAACTCTACTCTGTCCCTGCGGGAGAAGCTGCTTCGGGGGGAGCCCTTGCAATCCCCCAAATCGCGAGGCGGGCGGGAAGGGAAGGAGAGTTATGGAGGAGGCGGAGACGTCGCCGCCCAGCTGCGAAATCTTGGTGGCAGGTAATGCTTGCTCCGGAGTGAAACCCGACCAAATGCGTAGGGTGGTTTGTTTATTGCGGTGGTACAAGCGACTCTCCCTGCCCGCTTTGAACTAACACCCAAGTTCCAGCTAAGCAGCGGGACGTATAACTTGAAGATCTTACTTCATGGTCTCCCTTTCTTTCTTTCTTTTTTGCAGACAGACTATATTTTGCTACTTTACGAAATCGACCCAGAAGCACAGTAAACACGCACTATTTCTGTACGGATGAGGAGCTTGTTTATGAAAAGTAAGTTCGTATCTCTTCCGCTGTTGTTTAAAAAAAATCCTCCTTCGCCTTTCTGCTCACTTTCGTTTTCAGCGTTGTTGGTCCATCCTCCCCAGCTTGTCGCCAAGTGATTGGAAAAAGATTGGGGGGAAAGGGAGAACAAACTTAAGCGAAATGCTTCCGTATATGTTAGCGGTTTATGTGGCCAATTGGTTGTTTTTTATCAAACCAGTCCTTGTGACTTAATTGCATTTTAGTTGAATTTTAAACAGAAAATGGGCACCCCCCTCCCCCACCTCCGGTTTTCTGCATTTTTATAAAATGTATTCTACTGTGGCCATAGGTCTCTGTGTAAAGTATTATTATTCTCAAATCTAATACACATCTTAAAGAAGAAGCCGGATGTACCTGTCCGCAAATGTTGGGTTAGGAGTATTTTCTCTACAATTTGATGAAAAAGCAAAACATTGTAGATGCGCTACTGATCTACAGATCTGTTAAGTGCATGATAGTGGTTAGCAATGAATATATATTGAGTTTGCAGCATTAAATGTGCTGTAAGATGGGTCATTCAGTTTTATGGTAAGTGAACCTCAGTGCACTGAACTTTGGGGCATGGTTGTTAAAATCATTACAGTACTTCACCAGGCTGCTCTTGTTGACTGTGTTTTTGTACACTGTGATTACAATTCTGCCTGCTGATTGATACTTTCAGGGATGAAACAAGCACTTCAAGAGTTCAGAGAATAACAAGAAGAGCTTTTAAGATAGTATCTTTCTTTTTATACTGCCAATTTTGGTTGCAGCCATGCCTCCCCCCTCACAGCAATTTCTGTCTCTAATGTAATTTAGCCATGGAGTTTGAGTACTGAAAATTTACAGATGAAAGGAAGTGATTTGTATTAAAGTTGTTGCTTAATAATTCTACTATAATAGTAGCTTGAATCTACTTCAGTAGTCAGTAGCACCATAATAAAAAGGAAATGAAATAAGGGAAGGCTCAGAACCTTAGTGGTATTCATTGGAAGTGGGAGGTGGGGGTGTGTGTGACCCAAGTTCAATCGTGGATGGGGGTGACAAATTCTCAAAGAACAATTACTGCCCTACTAGGGCAGTTCATTAAAAACTTTTTTTTGAAAATGCCTGCTCCAAAGGTCTTATCTTACTACACTAGGGATTATATAGCTATATATGAAATTTCATGCATATCAGTTAATACCTTGACCCTCCTCCACGAAAATAGCTGTTTACTTTGCCTTTTTCCTATGTCTTGAAGGCTGAAATTTCAATTCAGTGGAGCACTTACTGTTCCCAACCCTAACCCTGCAGAAAGCCATCTAATTAGACTTTAATTTGATTTTGAGATGTTTTTAGGAGGTAATTTAATTATTGTTTGATTTTATACCATTGTTATGTATCTGATGTTAGCCGCCATGAGCCCGGCTTTGGGCGGGGAGGGCGGGATATAAATAAAAGTTTATTGTTACTTATTATTCCTTTGTAAGAAAATTTGAAATAACATAAAACCATTTTTTCAGGCAAAAAAAAAATCAATGTGTGTGGGGGGTGGGTGACAAGAAATTTTCTGCACTGCGTACCACCTGACCTTCCTCCGCCTCTGTGCCTAAGTACTTTTGCACTCTTCAGAGTACACTCTGTAAGAAGTGATACTGCTTTGCTTTCAGTGAGATTTAGGCTGCAATCCTGACACAACATACCTGGAAGTTAGCCCCCGTGAATTCAGTAGGACTTGCCTCTGAGAAGACACAGGATTGCACTGTTATGACTAACTTCTGTTGGATTGTGTCCTAGGCATCCTTACACAAATGTTTATTAGTGAAAGACAGATTAGACTTAACATTGGAAGGACCTATATTTAGCAGTGCAGTCAAGCTGTAGATATACATAGCAGTTGTGTTAACAATCCCTGAATGCTTTGGTTGTCATTCTTATCACTCTTCATTTTCTAAAGTGGCTCATGAACCTGCTTAAATTGGCTGGCAAGTTTGTTTTAAGTTCATTGTTGGGATGCTGATACAACCTGTGTCACTCTCATTTTCTTAGGAGCATCAAATCCTTGTTGGCCAGTCACTGATAAGCCCTGACACTTGTGTTATAGAAATATTTGAGGAATTGCACACTGCTCTCTGAGACTTAAAAAAAAACACCACTCTGGGTAACCAGATTGACATTGTTGTTTGCTGGTCAGACTTAGGATAAGAAGAAAGTTAAAAAAGAAACCTGATGAAAAAGATGGATGGCAGCATAGCTCCTGAAGCAGAGTATGCAGGGGAAGGTGGAAATACATGTTTAGGAGGAGGAAGGTAGTACAGATTTCTGGAGTAGGCCGTAACCTGGGCTGCTGTCCAAGGTGTCCAAATAAGTAGGATTAATCCTTTGAATAATGGACAGGGCTAATGTGTAGTGACTGACAGGACTAATGCGTTGCAAACTTGAAGCAAAATGCACGTATATATGGGACAGGAAACATTGCAGAAAGTTTCATATTAAAAAAATGAGCTGCTTCATAAAATAAGTACTTTGAGGAGCACATCATTTTTTATTTTAACTACCCTGAATAATTTGGTATAATATAAATAACACAGGCTATTTTCAGCTAAATAATTGTGGTAGTCTGCACAAGGATTTCCCCTTGTGCTACAGGACTTCTAAATCCTCCTTCGCCTGCGACTTGCACTCCCCCCACAAACATCTGCTCTGGAGAACCCCCATAAAAAACACACAGTGAGAAAAGAGGAGGGATAGTTCTATCAGCGCAAGCATTTCTGGTTGCCCAACAGGACTATCTCCTTTGCGCTATGTTGAATACAACCCATAGGGTGGTATCTGACTGTCATAATTGGAGTAGACCCACTGAAATAGAGCACCCTGTTTACAGCACAATCTTATACATGTTTATTCAGAAGTAATTCTTGTGAAGTTTACTTACAGGTTAGTGCAGATAGGACTGCAATCTTAATGCTTCCATCTGATACACTCCAAGCCCATCATTAAGTGAAAAATTGATATATTTACCCTTAAGGCTTTTGGAGTCAATTCAACTCCATGAATGAATGAAAACACCACCACCCCTATCACACTTGATAGGGTCAAAGTGTTCCTGTCAAATGCTGTTAATAGATTAGTTACTTGGCATGTCTACAGCTGCTTAGCATAGGACCTGCTCTGTTCATTTCATGTGATAAAGGTGACTATAGAAGATGAAAATACTTTTATCTTTTATCTATTTTCCTAACCTACAACATACTCACTTGCCCAGACATTGCCACAAACTGTGTTGGGGATCAGTAGTACCCTACAGATTTACAAAACTCCTTTCTGAACTTGATTTTTGCAACATTTCCTCTTCACCTTCCTTATGAACCAGCAAAATATTTTTAATAGATTATATCCTATGGTGGCTTTGCATTAGCCTATGCACCTATTGTGAAAGGCAGGGCACTTACTGGTTATCTATCCCTCCAATGCCATCCACACCCTTAACTTCTTAGAATTCAGGGATTCTATGGCACAGTATGGGATCACAGAATCATAGAATCTGCATAAAAGCTGCAAGTGTTATGAGGGATTGATGAAAACGGAATTGCTTCCTGCACAAAACCACCATTGGATATAACCCATAGTTATCATATTTCCCAAAGCTTAACAATACAACTTTGGGTATCCCAATTGCAGTTGCTAAGGTTGCAAGCAGTCACCACCCTTAATTCTGTATGCAGCAAGACTTAATGCCCATTCTCAGTCAAGGACTTTTAACTGGTCACTTCTCTCACAGAAATGTCTTTACAAAATGGGGGTTCTCAAATTGAATTCACATTACAAATCGAATTACCATCAAGGGTATGATGTCACTGGCTTTCCCCCTAAAGGATCAATAAAGTCCTTGGAATTGATGTCTGGCTTCAGCCCTGTACTACCAGTGTCAGAGACGAGTTTCCTCCTCAGTGTGACCTGTGGAATATGTTTACCCACAATCTTCCACAATGTTTTTTGCAGCATAATAATGTTTCAACTGATGAACAATTAGGGCCATTCAGAAGAGATTTCCAGTGAGGCAAAGTATGCTTTCCAAACCTTCAAAATAATGCAACAAAATTTTGGTTATTTGAAGAAGGAGGAAGGTGCCCCAAGAGCTTAAAACCTAGGCCTGTCAGTGGCTGAGAACCTTAAATTTACATGGTTCGAGATGAAATATAACAACTGATAATCTTGCCAAAGGCACGCAAAGTTCAGTATTGGGGAGGGATTGCTTTGGTTGACTCATTGAAACAAGCAAATTAAAAATTGCCCCATAATACCTTGCCTGCAAATCCAGAAGTCTTTCAGCAGCATTTTTTGTTTATAAAATTTCTCTGTACAGTATGGCTGTATTGCTATACTGATCCATTAGCTGAAGTTTCCAACATTTAAAGAACTTCACTAATGCATATTCCTATTCAGATGACCTACATTCCCTGTTCACTTTTATATAGCTTTAATTATACTTTACTTAAACCACCAGGAAGACTTAAAAAATTCATTTCTTAGTCATGCAAAAAATAGGGGCTTTTGTTGTTTAGCCACATAACGTCTCTTAAAGCCTACAGCTCTTGAGAAGAATTGTATTGTAATCATAATAATTTAGTTGATGATCAAAACTTTTAAGGGATATTCTAGGTAATTCAAAATACTGTTTTGTACAACAAATTACCTGCCTCTGGTACAACAAAAGAAGCTCTTATTTTAAGTAGCCCATTTTAAATCTAGCATCGGGGGATTCTGCAGGTTGTGCACTCATATGAATTGGTTATTGCAAGAAATGAAGAACCCTGGACTTCATTTGAGACCTAAAACCATAGTGACATAGCTTTCTTGCTCAAGATGACTATCTTCTCTTTGAGAATCTGCTTTTTAGGTTTATATTGATTTCTATGCAGATTTGTCCTTCCGTCAGTCCCCCCCCCCCCCGTTCTAGCTCCATTACAATTGGTGTGAAGTTCAGTTAGTCAGTGATCTTTTGAAGACTAATATCGACACTGTTCTAGGAAAGTTTCAGGTACTACAGGAGAGGAAAGGCCTTGCTCTTTGTCTTACTTTGCTTGCAAGGTGTGCTATACTCCCTAAAGCTGAACTAGGATTTTTAACTCAGGCTGATGCTGCCTGACTCAAGAGCATCAGGAGACTAGATAGCGCTTAAGATAACAGTGTATTTTTTCCATCCTTAAAAATGCTTTTAAGCCTATAAACACTGGTTTCTTTAATAAATCTTGTTTTATGTTTTGCAACCAGAAGTTTGTGTCTAGGGTTAATCTTGCTCTGCAGTCCTACTTGCTTTACCCGCTGGCTCTCCACAATTCAAGGGTTTGGAATCTTCCCTAGTCACAGGGGATTCCCTGTAGCTTTAGATTTACTCTCCAGTTATTGGGAGGGCAGCTGGGTTTGTTTTATACTGGGTGGCCTACCAATCTTGGTATAATTGATAGGTGGCAACAGCTGTTCAAAATACTTGGCACACTAAAACATGTGTAACTGAAGCATCTCCATTAAAAAAAAAAGCAACAAAAATCAACCACCCCTTTCTGGCATTCTTCTGAAAAATGTTCCACTGCATGGTCACCATTGTCAGCTGCCTAATCAGAATTATTGCATGCTACAAGAGCTTTACTGCTGGATCATACCAAAAGTCTAGCTAAGAATGCTGACCAGCGGCCAACCAGAGGCTTCTGGGAAGTTTCCAAGTAAATGAGAGCAGCAGTCATCCCATATTGATGCCTCCAGAACCTTGTAATAAGGGGTATGCTGTTGGCATTCATAAAGCTTCTGCTCAGCTGTCAAAGCTAATAGACCTACTTTTCAGTGAATTTGTCCAGTGCTTTATTAGAACTACTGTACAGTATTTAAGTTAGGGGCCATTGCCCCAACTTGTGCTAAGGACTTTCCCTTCATTAATTATGCTTTGTTTAAAGAACTATTTTCTCTTCTCGTGTCCTCAGTTGACTGCCAATGCAACTACAATGGATGACCTCCAAGTTCTGGTACTATGAGTAAAATTGTCTTAATTCCTCCACAAATGCCCTTTAGCTATCTTAAAACATAACGACACCAAAAACCTAAAAAAAGTCGTACTCCTTCAATGTTTCAGCATATGTTAAAAAAAATCTCTTTCCAGGTATAAGAACAGTCCTGATGAACCAGGCCAAAGGCCCATCTAGTCCAATATCCCATTCTCATTGAAGCCAATCAAATGCTTCTGGGAAGCCCACAAGTAGATCCTGGGTGTAGTACCATTCTTCCCACCACTATTGCATGATTCCCTACAACAACAACAACAACAACAACAACAACAACAACAAATTTTTATTTATACCCCGCCCTTCCCACCAAACCGGGCTCAGGGCGGCTAACACCAATAAAATCACAACAAAAACATAAAACAGTTCATTAAAATACAGATTAAAATACAATTTAAAATTAAATCTAAACTGCAGCCTCATTTTAAGTACAACCGGTTTTCAGAGCCATACTGCCTCCAACAGCATAGCTGTCAACCCTCCCTGCTGTTTCCCAATGCTATAATAAGGGAATTTCCCGCAAAAAAGGGAAAGGTTGACAGCTATGTCCAACAGTGAACACAGCCATCATAGCTACGGTAATAACCACAAATAACCTTATCCTCTGTAAATTTGTCTAATTCTCTTTTAAAGCCATCCAGGTTGGTGGCTATCACTATTTCGTATGGAGTGAATTCCATTGTTCGGCTATGTGAGGGTTATTCTTTTCTTTTCTTTTTTTGTCTGTGTTCCCAAACCACACACACTATTCCAAGTTGGCACTGTTTTAAAGTGTTTGCACTCCTACCTACCAGGATGCGTCCAGAGAATAGCTTTGGAAGACTTTGTCTTTTGTCCCACGATCCTTGCACTTTGGTGTGCTGTAGGGCATGATTTGCCTCCGACACCTACATGAAGCTGTTGGGAGTGGTCCTTAGGAGTTTTGGGGCAAAGTCTCGTAACATTTAAGTTGGGAGGGGCTGTACATGATCTGTACCACTGTCTCGGTGGACTGGATGAAGGCCAATAAACTGAGTATGAACCCTGAGAAGATGAAGGCATTGTGGGAGTTTGGCCTGTTATTGATGGGGTCACTCTCTCTCTCTCTGAAAGAACTGGTACTTGTTGTGTTGCCTAAACAATTTATATTTGGCTTGCTAGAATATATGACCTTTTTTTTTTCATTTGAGCAACTTTCCCACTGTTTAATGGAATTAATTGCCTTGCCCTTTAGTCTTCTTGATTCTGTCATTGCTATCAAACAACATCTCTTGGCCTGTCTAGCCTTAAAAATAAAATAATAGTGGTATAACTTGTCAGTGCAGCTTCATAGTTGTTTTATAAATTGCTCAATTTCCCTAAAGAATTTGACTGTCTTTAATGACACTTATCACATTTTAATTAATTCTTTCACTTTAATTGATGTTATCATTTTAAAACAGAATTACTTTGCTTCAGAGGCATGGCAGTGTTTTGCTAATGATAGTGCTGTGACTGTTTCCCACTTGACCATTTACTAGGCATCACTTGCCTTTTCTCAGCAAGGCTGATCAAAACATAATTTAGAGTACATGTGCAGTTTGGTTCACAGTAGGATTTGAGTGGAGAGTGGTCTTAGCATACTTCAGCCTCTGCCTGGAAAGCTTCTCTGACATCAGAGTATATATGTACAGGCGTGGGGGGGGGGATCGCCCTGGGCGCAAAATTCTGAGGGAACGCAACCAGGCACTCCTATGCAGGTGCCAGCTTCCACGGGAATCCCCACCCCACCGGGGATCTAGAAATCTGGAAAGTCTTCTAATCCACTTTATGTCGACTAATCAAGTAGTTAGTTGGACAGTTGCGTTTATTTGTTAGAAACCATTTTCATCACAAAAATACAATGATACAACCAGTTTAGAAAGACATTTTAACGTAAGTGGTCCCTGGCACATGGTACACCATGTTCTACAATGGAATTTTCTGATCTGCTAACACAAATAGAAGCTTCCTATGTAGTGCATTTCTCCCCATCCCATCAACAAATAACAGGCTTTCTCCCTATTATTCAAAAAGGAAACTCTCTGGGGAATTCATTTGAGAAAGCTATTCCTGAGAGAATTAAGGTCTGCGGGAAGCAATACAGTAAGGAAAGAACTAATCAGCGTGAAGAAAATTTAAGCCACCTTTTTTCCACCTGTCTTCCTGATGTGTGTGTGTGTGTGTGTGTGTTTTAAATCTCAGAACTATGCTGAGCTTCTGTTCTAGATGCAGAAGGCAGGTGAAAAAATATATGTCACTATTTTTGGTTCAAAGTTCCCTAATGCCATGCTTATGCAACATCCTTATGAGTATTTGAACCTCAGTCATGCAACATAAGCAATTTTTAATGTGTGATGGTATTAGAAGGTGGCCTTGCCCATCATAAAGTTTCTTCTGTAGTGCTATTAATGTAGTATATTTGTCATTGTCATCTTGGCTTATTCCTATCCGTTGGGTCAAGGGACCAATCAACCTTATTTTGACTTGCAGAAAGTGTTCCATATTGGGGCAGGTCTTGGAGATGTTTGCAAAATGCAGTTTCCCATTTGTTGACAAGCATGGATTTACATTGTTAATCCCCTATTGTGAGACATCTGCATTTTCAATATCGCATATTTCTTGTTGGCTGTACTAGCTGTACCCAGGATGTTTCAGTGCCCGAAACATCCTGGGTACAGCCTGTTGTTCTCTGCTCCTCTTTCTGAAGGCAGGTTAAGGCTGTTGTTCACATGCATAGGATTCACATGCATAGAATTCGAACCTAAAACCTTCTCTTCCAGAAATCACCGGGTTACTGTTTTCTGTGCAAGTCTGCTTTTTAAAAAAAGTTTACTGATGTTTCATTGCATGTAATACCACTGTCTTAAAATTATTGAATTGTGAAATGTATATGAACAGTAGTACTTGTATTTTTAAAATAGGTATAGCTTCCTCCCCATCCTGCCACCTATTTTCAGGAATTGAATTGGCTCCCCTGAAACCTCTTCATTTTTTTCACATGAAAGAAAGACCTAACTTTAACAACTAAGCCTTACGAGATCTACATATGATTTAGGCAACTTCCTCCTTCCTATTTATGTAGCAATCAGTTGCAGCTGCCTTTCTTTGTAGCCACATTGCTTTGATGACTTTTGAGTTCAAGTTTGTACCGTAACTGCCATGTCTCAAATGCCAACTATTAACACTCCAGCTCTGCCAAGTCCAATTAAATATTTTATGATTAAACATCAAAACATGTCATGCCGAGGAAAATGAATGTGCTTTTATACTGTCTAATGAAAATAAAAAGCTGAATAGGCCAGCTATTCTTTTCCCTTAAGCCCAGCGTATTGAAAGTGATTATTCATGTTAAGTTGACATATATGTCTTAAATAAATGTCTTTGCCCTATTTTTTTACTGCTTATCTTGTAATAAATATGGCGCAAAGTAAAGTAGAGGGGAATGATCTGCAGCCACAGGGCTGATTTAGTCAGACTGGTAACTAATTAATGAGTTGGGAACTTGTCATTGGCTTATTCTTCAAGAAGAATGCTAGCTCTTGTTCTGTTCTTTGCAAGCAGATCTAGGCTTGGCATATCACACTTGACTGGTTAATGCACAATAGGCTTACATGGGCAGCACATTCTCTAGCTGGTTTGTATCTGTTTCAAATGGAGGAAGCTCATAAGAACCTTAACTCCTTGTGCCTCACAACTAAACTGCTTTGCTCCTTCTGAAATCTTAACATCCATCTCAAAACGCGCTTTGTAGATACTGGATCTTTTAGGTGTTCAATCAGCAGAGAGACTATACTGTAAACAGTTGCAAAAGTTACTGTACATGACAACGAGCTACATCATACAACTTATCTGTGAGAGACTCTGAATTCATTTATCAAAATGTCATACAGAGCCAAGTGCCTGTTTGAAGCTAGCAAGTCCCATCAGCATCGGAGTGGCATGTTTTAGCTTAATGTGTCTGTTTCTGGAAAATGAAAACTTAGCTGCACCTTCCATCATCACAGAGCTGTGGGACTATATCTGACATTAGCTTTGTTTCGTCAAATACCTGATGGCGTTATAGGTATACAGATCTTGTGACACAAAGTAATTGGATTCTGAAAACAGGACTACTAAGAAAATGTTAATTAATGGAATACTTACCCAAACTGTTTGAGTGCATACTTTCCCCCCAGTCTATAAAGTGCTGCTTTTGCACTCTTTAACCCGAATGGGCCTATCCTATACTGGTGTGTTATAGGCTGGCAACAGTTACTAAGGACTCTTGGAAGCATGACACTTGGTTTGTGAATCAGCTCAGGTCCTATCCCTCTTTTACAACAGTAGTGCCTCATCTTTATTCCTGGAAGGGGATCACAGCCTCCTGGACTCAAGTGCACTCTTTATAATACATTAGCTGCAGCAGCTTATTGTCTATTACATTTTAATTATTTCATTCCATTTGGAATTCTTTCTTTTAACCTAAAAGTGTTGTTCTGCCCCTACATTACCATTTGGGTCATTTGGGCTTAAACTGAGTTTTCAGTAGTAGTAGTAGTAGTAGTAATAATAATAATAATAATAATAATAATGGGACATGTGTGAGATTCTATCAATTTATTTGTGTAATTGCAATAGCTATAAAATTATCAGTAGCAAATGCAGGATTACACAGTGTAATATAAAGTATATATTGTAGTAAAAAAAAATTCTGAAGGAGCAGAGTATACATATTTTTCCTTATCTCCTGACAAATCAAGATGGTGATGTTTCTGGTTTCTGAACAGCTGCACTTAAATCATCCAGAAAAACTATATGGCACCCCTGGAAAATTGTTTACTGTCTGTCTGCTGATCAGACATGGCCATTGAATATAATCAAAGGTGGTCCTTCAACTTATCTGTGTGGAGCAGACATCACCTTTTACTGTAATCTCATTGTCTCACCTGCCCTTACACAGTAGAACCGAGTGTTAATTGTGCTCTGCTGCTACATACTGTGCCTCTAGGTTTCAGTGGAGATGTTGCTAGGAAGGGAGAGCCTTCAAATAGTGAAATATTTGACAACAGCAAAAGGACCAAACTACAAGTTTTGTTACAATTGGTATATATTTCTTCTAGTTTTTATGCAGATTTTGGACCTTTAAATGTGGCTCTGGTACATCGATTCTGCTGTAAGCTAAACAAGAAATTAAAGGTGAGAACATTGTATTTTCTTCTAAATATTATTTTTTTTGCTAAAATTTAACAAACTCTTATTATTAACAGCCATTTATGATAACTAACATAAGGTTACCAGATTTTTTAAAATGAATCCAGGGACACTTTTCAACTTCAATGGATTTTGTATGGGGACTGATTTGTAAATCCGGGGACTATCCCCGGGAAACGGGGACGTCTGGTAACCTTAAATTAACAGAATTATTGAATTTACATTAAGATTGTGTTTTTCTCTCTCTGTATAAAGAAAATGACAATTTCTGTTCCATATGAAAATTAGACTATGGATTTGATTATGCAGTTCCATAACATCTAAAATATATACTACATATATTAACGGTATTCTTCCAGTTAACTCACAAGATGATCTGAAATTTTGTTGGAGGAAAAATAGTTTGAAAATGCTTATATTTCATAGAAATTCATGCAGTGGCTTGATTCACATATAAAGGTAAACCAGGGTGAAACAAACCATAGCTTACAGGGAACAAGCATGTATGCTGGTGCATGCTGTTGAAATTGCAGCCATCTCTTTTCCTTTGCTGCATTAAGAGGAAACCAGCCAGAGTGTTGACTCACAATTACATGCAAATCAGTGCTTGGGGTTTGTTTTTTCCCTCCAAGCCACAAGAGCAAGTAAAGAATAAACCATGGTTTGTTCCTGGCCTTGTTCTGGTTGTGTGTTTGAAGAGAAACAAACTATGAGTTGCTAGTTTGAAGGTAACACAAGGGTTGCAAAACAAGAAAGGAATGGGTGCGATTTGAGCTGTGTGCGCTAGGATTCTGTTTTGTTTCTCTGTTGTGTGTGAAATAGGCCATTATCTCAACGCGATAAGTTAAAAAATTTCTTAAGGCATAAGCCATCTTGAACCATGATCCACGTAGCCTATGTCATAATAGATCACTCTTCTTTAAGATGCTTCATCCCTATGCTGGGCACAAGAGTTCTCTAACCCCTATTCATGTGAGAGATTTAACATTTGATATTACTGGTGTTTCTGCACAGTAAGGAACAAGCTAAGAATGGAGCCTGGTGATTGATTTACATGTTCTGGACTTTTCATTCAAAGGTGTGACTGTCTTTTGTAAGCATTCCCTCTGTCTTTATTGTTGTTGCTGAGTGAATACATGAGGAGACTGTTTGTTCCAGATGTCTTAAAGAGGTTATTTTGGTGTCCCAATTCCTCAGGCGTATTGTCTGCTAGAATTTAGGCAGGACAGTCATTTATTAGAAGATGAGCACAGGCAATGGGATGTTAGCCACAGGAATGCTATCACCTGTGGCTGATGTGATATCCAGACCATCTCAGAAAGAGGCTGCAGAAGAAAAATAAGAAAGACAAGTGGCCAATTTGCAGGCATATTGTGATTGTCTAGGGATAGATGAGTATGTCAGTTTTGTTTTCCCGTTTTTTTCCTTTTCAGATCCTAAGTTTGTCCCATTTCTGCAGCAGTTTGTGATTTTTATTTATTTTTAGTCTGCATAAAATCTTGTGAGGATTTTTGTGCACATTTCTCCTAATATTTGCAGTTTGTGTGTACATTTTGGGGAATCTACATAACAAAATACAAAGAAGTACAAATTTCAAAAGATTAAATGTTTGGGTTCACATATTGGTTAGGAAAATGCAAAATTAATATTTATTACGATGGACAATGAAGTATTCAGATTGGGTTGCAATGAAATACTCTTGCACGAGACTCAGGCAGGAGCAAAGAATTGTGGGGAGGTAGACCATTTCTCTTCAGTTTTTTTCCTCCTGCCTGGACGGAGCAGTTTGACATTCCCGGCACTCACTGTTTCCTTGACTACGTTCACATATTTGTAGTTCGGAAAATGCAAAATTAAGTTTTAATGTGAACCAAATAAATTTATTCTCCCATCCCTAGTTAAGGAGCACTTGACCAGGGAGTGAGGTGATTTGAAAGAACTGCCAAGACACACAAAGCTAAACTGGTATTACTTAGCTGCCAGTATTTCATTCGCTTAAATTTGTGGTTCTGTGCTAACCATCCCTTCGTACTTTTTTTCCTTTTTAAACAGTCATTCAGTCTTTCAAGAAAGAAAATAGTGTATTATACCAGCTTTGACCAGCGGAAACGAGCAAATGCCGCATTTTTGATAGGTGCATATGCAGTAAGTATCACTTGATAAGTCTGTCTGTCTGTCTTGCTCGCTCTCTTGCAGGGACTTGTTGACCTATATGTTTCTGGCTAAGTATAGATACTATAAATGCTAGTATCACTGTCCTTTTGTTATAATTCTTCTGCAATCTAGTCCAGTATTTAAAAGGTGGGAGAGATTTCCCCATTCTGCTGAACCTTTGTCTCTTCTATTGCTCCCTTTCCTGCTTCTGGCCTTAAGCAGGGAAAGGAGCTAAAAAAGATAGTTACATTTAGTGGTACACTGTGTTCACATAATACAGCATTGTTCGTTCTTGTGTCCAATTTCCTTTCAATACCTTCCTTGGACTGGGAATCCAGACTCTACAATTGGTCCCAGGGGGTTCAGTCTGCTGCAGGGACTTTTTCCCTTATTCATTCTTCTTGGATCGAAGGGAACCAGTAGGAGAGATTGCCCTACTGCTTTCATGTTGAGCTGTGCACACAGTTTTGACCTCTCCTTTGTTAAAGGGCACTTTGTAAATTATGTTTTTTAAAAGATCTCTGGCTGTGCTGGTGAGGCAAGACGGGAAAGTTTGTGTTGGTTTGATTTGGGAAGCTTGATACTATTATGATTTGAAACTTGCATATAAAATGTTGTAGGTTATTTATCTGTATAGGTAAACAAGGTAAATGTTTGAAGTTTTGTTGCAGTACGTCTTAAAATAATGCTCTTTTGGCTAAATGACAGTAAGTTACATTTTGGATTTATGCTGTTTAGAAATGGGTCTCCTGTATAGGGAAACGGTGTGTAAGTACCGGTGCAAAAAAAAAAAGAGAGAAATATTATCCCTACTGAGATCATCAACATTACTTTGGGAATATGAACTTGTATAAGTACGTCATATGTCTTAATCTTCCTGTATGGAGTAATGGAAACAAATGGGCCCTTTGTGGAGCAACTGAGCAAGTGACAAACAAATGAACTAGTTTATCTTTTTCTAGAGGAGCACAACATTTACTTTAACTTCATATGTGTGCTGAGAAACACCAAACAATTGTCATATGGGGATGGTATTGACATGGAAATGAAATCAACTACGGAAGGACCAGTACTTCACAAGAAGGCAGGGAGCAATTGCCACAGCTACTGTGTTTCGACTCGTAGCCAATGGAAGGGAGTAAGAAAGGGAGTTAGCTTTAAATTACGTTCTTGTGCCTATCAGCCCTCATTGGGCAGTAGGACTTGAACCTAATCTTCTTGGGTGTCTCTATACATTTGTTCTGTGCTTCTATATGAAGATTCTTCAGCAGGCCAAACACTTCCGTATGGTATGACTCAAGGGGGTTCAAGGATGATGGTCTGTAGAATGTTGCCTGGGGGATTTGTGTTTCCTGTTCTGTAATCCAACAATGCCATGATGAACTTGGTGCCCCATTTGTCATCCTTTCTGGCTATAATGTTGGAATTGTTTCTAATGCTGTAATGGCATTATATTCTGCATGGTTGAGATTATACTTCTTGCTGGCAACCTCATCCTGGATATGACCATGGAAGCTTTCTGTGTTTAAATAAATAAATAAACAATCCTGGTTGCTATTGTGACAGGCGTGATCATGCAGAATCATTAGTGTTGAGAAGATAGTGCAGCAAAAGTACTGCAGACAGTGAATTGTGGTAGAAATATTCGTTTTAATAGTAACTTATAAAGCATGTAAAAATGTCCACGCTCTGTACAGCACTTAGATTGTTTGTCTGCAGATAGGAATTATCTAAGAGACACAGTGCAGAATGAAGAGGAAAACAAGCATTGGCACAGAGTTCTTTATGGCAAGGAGGACGGAAACAAGTTTCCTGTAGCTTCTGTTTCTCTGATTGATAGATGGGGCTAGGCTTGCCTGTCCCTTGCAATTATGTTCATCCTGAGAAGCCTTGGCAGAGCTCAGAGCATGCTTCCCTTTGGCTCTGCACTCTCACAGCACTCTTTGTGCCATAGATAGCAGAAACAAACGGCCAGGTTAATGTAGAACTGCACACACACAAAGTGGAGCAGAAGAGCAATTATTCAGATAGGACAGACACGTCTGCCTGGCTTGTGTATGACTGGCTAAATTAATAATATTAATGGTTGAGTTAAGAGTGCCACTGTTGCAGCCCTTTTTAGCATGGACGAACTCTAATGGTTTGGTATACTTTCCTGTAGAGAAGTCAGGTGTGTGTTGTTCATGACGTTTTAACAAGGATTAGGGATGGAGACGCAATCTGTATCTCCAGTTGTGGGGGTAAGGATTCTGCAGGGGATTGATACTAGGCACATCATAACCTCATCAAATTGCTGTTTCCCAGGTATGGGTGCAAATCAAGCTTAAAGGCAAGACAGGTAGTCCCAGAAGTGGGGCAGTCCTGCTTTGCACAGCATGCTTCTTAGGATAGTAGGCTGCTCTTTGAAGGAAAATAGAATGAGAGTCTCTCCTCTCTTGCCAAAATAATCCTTCAGTTGAATTACTAGTCCTAAACTTGCATGCAGCCAACATTTTCCATTCATTTATCTCTCTCTTCGTGTGCTAGGTTTATTATGCATAATGCTGTTGTTTTGAAAAACAATGTTTCCTGATGTTTGTGTAGTCTTAATACATGACATTCTGAACATTGTTAGTTTAGAGGTTTGCTTTTTTTACTGCCGTAATGCTAAAATATTAATGTGTAAAATGAGAATAGGCAAACACTAGATTAAATTCTAGAATAGAACTTCCACTGGTAGCTGTGTACTATAAACAGCCACACAATGTGACTTGCGTATTTTCCATTGAACCCAGTTCCCAGGAACACATATTTCCCTCTCATCTTGCTTTATTTATAATGCTGCCTTGAGTGTTGTTCAAAATGCAAGGTGGGAGCCCCATTCTCCCCCCCCCCCATTTACTCCACACTGTTAGCAAACTGTGCTCCTAGTGCTACCTAGTGAGGTCTAGTTAACATTTGACTCTACTACTGTGTGAAACAAATCACTCATGAAACCAGTATCATGTCCTGGAGGCATACAGCACATCTGGTTGAATCTGGGAATCATACTGTTTACAGTAGAAAATAATCATACCGTGTAGAGTAATTTTTTCCAGGCTGCCTTAAATGCAGCCCTATAATTCTCCCAGGATACTTTGGTTAGTTTCCGTAGAACTCCTGGTATAACGTCACCAGCTTCAGCAAGGAACTGTTTAGCAGCCACTGGTGTGTGAAATAACGGAAAGCCTGAAATGATTTTGCATGTGCTACTGAGCATTTACTCTACCAGCTCAGAATTTGCAGAATGTAGTTTAAAATTCCCTTGAAATGTGCCTATGCAGCGTCCTAATCATGGAACAGTTCGTTCCTTAGAAACAGCTTTTCAGGAAGCTGAGAGAATGAAAACGCGGTTTGCAAAACAGTCCTAGAAAGGTTTCCGTGAATCACGCTATTATCAACTACTGTTAGCAATGAAAACATAACATAAGTTTTGATAAAGGACACAGTTCACTATATTTGTTAGTAATTTATTCATAAAATTTATATGCTGCTTGATGGTAAAAAAACAACAACCTCAAAGCAGCTTACAAAAGATAAAACAGTAAAATCAAGAAAAAAGCACAGCCATACTTTAAAAATTAAATTAAATTAAAATACTAAAACAGATTAAAATGACCTCAAATTTCTAAGCATATGGTTTTTTAACAGGTGCCAAAAGGAATACAGTGAAGGCGCCTGCTTGTTCTCAATAGGTAGGGAATTACAAAGTGTAGGCCCTGCCACACTGAATGAAAGAGTTCTTACAAATGCAGAATAGCACCTGTAGTAGTGCCAGTTCTGACAATTGATGCAGTTGAGTGGGCAAATGTGGGGTAAGACGATCTTTTATAAAGACAGATTTCATTCATAAGTTTATTAGCACTTTTCTTTTTCTTTTTCTGCTACTGCTTACTTCTGTAAGCAGTCATGACCTACATCTTCACTACGACAAAAGAGAAGGAAGTAATTTGATTTCCAAGAAGCATACTGAATGAGAATAGGAGTGCTTTTTTATAAGAGAGTCAAGAGAAGAATACTGACTTGAACATAACCACTGAAGTCAGAGGAACTAATAGCTTCAGTGGATGTGTTCTCGTCAGTATAACAGTGGATAGAACTGAACGCAGGATGTTGCAGCAAACTGGGTGGAGTTTCCTGAAATTGTGCTCATAATGCAATCCCACTCATACAAAAACATGCCCTAAAACATGATTTATTGGAAAGTGAATTGCAAGCTGTGGTGCTTCTATCAAATATGAGGTGGGCATATCTACATTAAGAATAATGGATTGTATCCAACCATGTTGCTTAGCTGATGGTAAGAATTATGTCAGTAGAAAGGTGAGGGAATATATTTTGGGCAATTCTCCCCCCCCCCCCCGCTGCAGCAGATGGGGGGGGGGCTGTAGAGGAAAGGGGACATTTCTGAAAACCGCTTCCCTCCCTGTTCCTCACTGTCTGCTGAGCAACAACATTGTATACAGCCTATTGGCATTTCTCTGACCTACTGAAGCACGAAAATACCCTTTTTAAGACTTTGTAGCAGATGCTAAAGAATGGCAGGTTGTTTTGAGAAAATATATTGCACCACTGCAAATACCATTTTAGCTTTCCTAAGAGAGTATGTTGCTCATGTTTGTTATCTTTTGCAGGTAATCTCCTTAAAGAAAACACCGGAAGAAGCTTACCGAATACTTTTATCCGGATCTAATCCACCATATCTTCCATTTAGGTATGGCTGCCGCAGTAATAATACCTAACATTTGCCTAACTCGTCCATGTGTAATGCATTATCTACTTGCAATCCGTACAACAACCCTGTAAGATAAGTCTGTATTTGTTATTCCCCCATATTGCAGGGGGAGCCTAAGAGACAGTGGTTTGCCTGCAGCCTCCTAGTGAGTTTGTGGCAGGGGTAGGAGTCAACCCAGGCACTTCCTGATTCATTGCTCTGCCTCTTAGCCATTACATTATGCCAGCTGACTGCTTGTTGTTCCTTTCTCTTGCTACCCACCAAAGGTCCAAAGAGTTGTACATGCTCTACAATATTTTTTTTTCTGGCTCCCTACTGCATTCCTTCTCCCACACATGCTTTTGCAACCTCCCAATAACAAGGCTCTAGAAGATTGCCAGCACAGACCTTTGGGGTGGCAGCCGTATATTTGTGGAATGTTCTCCACAGGGAAGCTCTGCTGGCACCAACATTGACAGATATTGGGCACCAGGTTAAAATGTGTTTTTTTTTTTTTTAATTCTCCCAGGCATTTGGATCCTAATATTGTTGGGGTTATTGTGGCTATCTCAGATGGAATCCTTGTGTTGTGTGAGGGAAGGACATTTTTGCTTGGTTTTGGTGACTGTGGATCGTCGGTTTTAGTGTATTGTTGATTTTACACATCATACATATTTGCGGTTGCATGAATGCTATTGTAACTCACTTTGAGACTTTTCCAGTAGAAAATGACAAATAAATTCGATGGTTAATATTACTTGAATGGTTTTGGCTTCATTGATAAAAATTAGCTAAACTTTCATTTTTGTGTGCTTTACTGTGTCATTTGATAAATTTCTGCATATTAGATATGCATATCTCCTTTTCAGCCAGATTTAAGAGACCATGTCTCCAGACTTGTATTATGGACTTGTAACTTCTGAGGAACTGATCTGCACTTCACCGCAAAACCTGGAGAGTTAGTGTTTGGCATATCTAGTTAAATAGAAAATGTAGGTCCAGCATGGGCTTGACGTGTCTGCCACAGCCTTGGAGCCTTGTTGAGACAGATGTGAGTCACAGATGCCAGTGAATTAAGTCTGACCGTTAGGTAGATGGTGACGGACGCCGTTCCTTTGTCATTATCAGAATGACTTTCTACCACCAGCCTGAAAATGTAGGAAAGAGTGCAAGGATAAGGTACATAAGGCTGGCATTTCCTGACAGTCATTTTCATTAGGGCAAAATTGCTGCTGATTTAGCTGCTTAAAGAAGCTGGCTGGGTGCCAAGCATCAAAGCTTTCTCAGCACAGAGCTATTTGTAATACCTGGAGTTTAGATGGCTGCCAGGAATGTATTCTGAGCTGTAGGCATCAAATATTTAAAGCAAGGGCAACTTATCAATGATAGCAATGCTATTTTGAAGCCTACATAGCTACTGTGTATGCTCACTTGGTGGGGTCAGTGCATGGAACATGGTAGTTTAACACATACACTGTTTAGTTATTTACTTGTATTTTTTTAGTTGAGAGCAGAATTGGCATTTTGACTTGTGCTGCTTGGTTACTTATCTCCTGGAGCCTGCTTGTTCATTATAGGCCTCCCAGTGCCAATTGTAAAGCACTTGGCACAAACTTCTTGCTTTTCCCTCTGAAATCTACCTGGGAAGGGACTGGAAGCGTGGCTCAAACATGTACAGTCTCTTCAATGTGTTTCCCTGCAGGAATGCCTAGTTTTGATATTTTCTTTTCCAGCAGTAAAGGTAGCGGGCGAGCATGATGTCTATTCCAGTCTCTACCTGGGTACAAGTTCAAGAGAAATGCATATCTGAATGTAGTTACCGGGTATGAATGGAAGAACAGAAAAAGATACATATTTCCATGATCCAAATCAGCTTGTTGTTTGTTGTTTGTTCTTGAACAACAAAAATACTTTTCTTCATTTGTAAAGATTCTCAGTTTAAATGACTGTGGATACCAGGATTTCTCAGTCTAGTGATCCAAGAAGGACCAGTTACGGGATGCCATTTGTAAGTCACTTTTAGGAGATTTTTACATTGTGATATCTATTTAATGGGGAGGGTTCTTGTAATTTTTTTTATAAGGCAACATACCTGTCTCTTGTACTTTAAGGAGCATTAAGAGCAGCTTACAAATCACATGATTAAAAACAAAGCCAATACTGAAATAACCAAACAATCATAAAGTACTCCTGGGCCTAGAATCAATAATAAAAAAACAGAACCAATTCTAGGAGGCTGTCTAGACCTGATGCCTGATTATCTAAAGTGAATCAGATTGCTGGGTATCTTGAGATAACAAATTCTACAATCCAGATGCTGCTACTGAGAAGACCTACTCTCAGGACTGTTTTCTGCACCTCCTAGGCACCAGGACACAATCATTGCACGAACGAGTCTCTTGAAATGTGTAGTATTAGTTTTCATTCAAATAGATCTGGTTTCATTTAGCTCAATGACCTGGAAAATCTTAATCTGCTTAGAAATTCAGACATCATTTCATTTTATGACTGTAGGAGCAAAAGACTGCTGAAATATCAGTATTCAGCTAGATCATATATACCACGCAGCCAGGTTCCAACCTCTGTGCATGGTGGAAAGACAGGGGAGAAGTTAATGCTGGCTGAAGGGATTAATATTGCATTGAGGGCACTTAACATTAGGTTTTTAGTCAAATCGCTTTATCAATGCCAGACCTTCTAGCTTCCCAAAGGATCTGTTGCAGTGAAATACGACTGCATTCTTTCACAATAGGCAGTGGTACCCATTTTATAATGCTCAATATTTTGTTTTATAGAGTTTTCATATATGGAAGTGCATACCTCCAGTTTTTCTGCTTAGCCTTTGCCCCTTCATTAGGCAATACAAACCACTGAGGAGAGTCCGTCACAAGTGAATTGCTTTCCATGCAAGTGACTGAGACTGTCAGTGGACTGCAATAAGGGGAGGTTCAGCCGAATCTCCCCAGTGCTCCCTTGTCTCTGCCTCTTTGCATTCCAATGGTGCCAGATACAATCACCTGTGGCCGGCCCAGGATACAGCAGCTGAGTAAACATTGACAGCAGAAAAGGACCAAGCTGTATAGGGAAATAGGTGTACACGCAGCTGTCCTTCCTGTCCCAATTGGAAACCATGGATGTCTTCCAAAGGCGGTCACTTCCACTCATTCAGAAAACTCTTGATTTTAGTTATTTCCACTCTGACTCTTTGAAGCAAACTCTCACAAGGTAGTTTACAATTAAAATGTCAAAAACAATACATAAATGGAGTATTGTAACAATACAGCGAGGGGCATACGAATAGAAAGAGCGACGGATATAATTGTCAATAAGAAGCTTGGTGGCATACAGAAATCTTTGAATCTCCTTAAAGGCCACCAGAGGGGGCCCACAGAGTTCACAACAATTGCACAGGTGTGGGACCACCACTGGGAAGTTCCTCGTACCCACCAGTCTGCTCAACTTTTAACAGCAGGCAAGGGAGCATTGCTTCATCATGTTAAAGTATATCTGGAATGATACATCTATGCTATCCATGGCTAACCCAGTGCAGTTTGCTGCCTAAAGCAAAGGACAAGGTGTTCCCCACTCCCAATTCCACATAGAGAAGCTGGCTGGACTGGCAGTTTAATCTTTCTTCAACACTGGTCATTGCATAGCATCCTCCACTTGACTTGAGGGCAGTAGGCTAACCTAGTGGGTGCAGAACAGGTTAGATGCCCCTAGCATCTGCTGTCTGAGGTGGTTGTGTTTATGGTAGAGCTTGTCTCAGCACCACCTTAAAGCACTTATGCACACGTAAATCAATGAGTTGGGGGTGGGGTTTGGTGGTTAAAACTTGAGTGAAATTATGGGTAGTGTTGAACTAAGCTTTACCCAGAGTAGACCCATTCAAATTAATGGATCTAATTTAGTAACGTCCATTAATTTCTCAAAGTGAAACTTAGTCGGATACCACCTGATTGTTTTCTTAAATGTTTGGCAAAATGCCATAACTTTATTTTTATTTTATTCCAAACCCACCACCACCACCACTTGGGGTCTTAGTGAAACACTTAATGGTTTCTCTGCTTGCTGTGGCATTTGTAATTCCACAGAATTTGAATTGTAAATACAATACTACAAGACCGACTCCATAGCAAGAGTTTAGTAATGCACACACTTTAAAAGATCACTATACACAAATGGTGTACAGCATTAGAGAATGTTTGGCACGTGAAAGCATTTGTTTGCAAGGGTAGTCTATAGTGACAGTTGTTGCTGTGGAAGGGACATATGGTGTTGCCACAGCTTTGTTAATAGTATATGGCAAAGACTTTCTGGGCTTGCCTGAACTTGCTGTCTTTCTCAAAGCTTCCTTTTGAAAAACCATTGCTTTAGTATTGGCAGGTAAATTTTTGATAGAAAAGCTTCTATCAAAAGCTTCTATCTACGAGGCAACCTCTGTAATTCCAAAATATTCGCTTTGTTTTCTTTATGCTGTTATGTGGCTCTTTCAGTGTTTAAAAGTCAGAGCCATCCAGCTTCTTGGTAGAGTTGCTAAAACTCCTCCCATAGTGTCACACACACCCTCCCAATTATGCAGGGGTAGTGGTGGCAGCACTGACTGCTATAAAGATAATTCCACCTAAACAGGACCTTCCCTGCATAACTTTTATTGATCCCCCCCCCGATGTTCATTGCTTACTTTTGAGAAAAGGCAAGTAATAGGTGACACAACAGAAGGGTGTAAAATTATACATGAGATGGAGAAAGCAGATAGAGAAAAGTTTTCCCCCTTTTCACTTAGCGCTAGAACTTGGGGACATCCAATGAAGCTGAGTGTTGGAAGATTTGGGACAGACAAAAGAAAGCGCTTTTTTCACACAGCCCATCAACTATGGGATTTGCTCCCACAAGAGGCAGTTTTGGCTACCAACTGGGATGGGTTTAAAAGAGGGCGAGACAAATTGATGGAGGAGAAGGCTATCAGAAGCTGCTAACCACGATGGCTACGCTTTGCACTCCACGTTTGGAGACAGTATGCTTCCGAATACCAGTTGCTGGAAAAACAAATATGTACCAAGTGAATGATAGCTTATAGCAGTGTTGGGGAACCTTTTTTCAAGCAGAGGGCCACGTTCCCTTCCAAGGCTGTATGCCAATGGTGGATGGAGCAGAGACAAAAAATAGGTGAAGCAGTAAATGTAAGCATTACCTTTGTACAGTAGACTAGTTTTTACGTGCACACACACACACACACACACATACACAACTACCTCTCACTATTCTTTGAGGCAAGCAGAAGTTGTTTTGGGGGTTCAATGACACATACTAGCCAGGCAAAAAGAAGGAAGAAGATGTGAAGTCAGGCCATTGGTGGATGTGACCTAGAGAATAGTCCTGAGGACCAGAGAGAGCCCAGGAAGGCCCACTCCAGGCCTGAAGTTCTCTACCCCCGGCTTATAGGATTATAGTGTCTGAAATCTTGAATATATGTTCAGTCTTTCTTCAGGAGAATAAGTTGTCAGTAGGAATAAGGATTTACCCACAAAGGATAAGATCTCTCACTACAATACAAAACATGGACTTGGTATCTGGGCAGCAGTATTAGGTGCCTTGTTATCAGACATTGTGAATAAAGGGCTATTGTACACAGAGGGATAAAGCCAGTATTTACATGCAAGTGGGAATGGAGCGGCTGGGAAAAAAGTGTAAAGGTGGTACCAGGTTTCTAGAAAAACAGCTTTCAGGAAGAAAATTGCCTTTCCCCACTTCGCTTTCTGCCCCTTGCGCACAGAATCTGCAGCAATCTTAGCAGCGCCTTGCACAGAGTCAGGGCTTGTGCTTGTGGGAGCGCTGTTGCCATAATATACTGTACCAGTCTGCCTGGGGCTAGGGCCTTTGTATATACTGTTTTCTAAAGCTGAAATTCAGCACCAAGGATGATACATCGTATGCCAAGAGAAGCTGGATTCTGCTGGGTTTTAAACCTTGAAAATGCACACAGGTCTGTTTCCCACCCTTACTCATAGAAAACAGGAGACTGTTTGTTCTTACCCTATACATTGGTGTGTGATATTCCTCCAGCCATTGCCTGTCTTTGCAGTTATAAGCCCTGGAAACTTGCTTTTTCAGTGAAAGCTGAACTGAGTGGACCAAGCAATTAAGCAGAAGAGCAAAACATGATAGGGATCAAACAGCAGCGGCTGAAGCCTTTAAACGCTTGGGTTTATTACGTTCCAGTAGAAATTATCATATGAAAAAATATAGAAAGTATTCTCTTTCTTGCACACACACTTGTGTTAAAATGTGATGTGATGTGAGGGGTATTCAAGTTTACAGTTCACATTGAATAACTATTGTTTATTTTGTTTCATAACTTTATACTCCTCTTAAATGTAAAAATCCTCAAAGCGGTTTATAAAAAGATAAATTTACTAACAATTAACAGCAAGACTATGAAACAAATCAAAATATTAAAACGAGCAATAAAATAGAAAAACAGATTACCTATCCAGAGTTTTATTTCAAGGTCAACTTCGTTGCAGATCTGGAAGCTGGTACTCGAGAAGGTTCTGCTTTGGCCCTCTAGAGCTACCATGTTTAGCAGAAAAGAAAAGAATCAATTGTATCTTTTTTAAAAAATCAGTTGATTAATAGGACGGCATACTTTCAAGAAAGGGTTTTGGTAGAATTGACAAATGATTATCAAGTTGCTTTGTGGCTTTATTGTACAAAGGCCTGAGTGTAAATAATAATAATTATAAATTAATCTGGTTGTCTATAATAGCAGCAACTTCTTGCTGATGTTACTGGTGGTTCTGGCAGTCTTGCCCTTTATAAAGAGCAGACCATTCCTGGAAGCACCCTTTGCCTCCAAATCCCATCAGATCCAGGAGCAGATCAGTTGACCATGTCCAGGACAGGGCATTTCTTGCCAAGACAGCTGACTGATGGTTGTTAGAATCCTTTATATAGCAGCTGAAGAAGCTGATACATGATTGTCTGAACACAGCCATCCCCCACACCCCGAGAGAGTTGTATTATTCATAAGCAGATCTGATTAAAACTCGTGCTTAATCAAGTAACGCTTTTTACATCGGCCTTGCAGAGCGCATCAAAGAATGTGAGAGTAATTGCAGCCTGCCTTCACACATCTGGGATTCCTTGCACATCTGGCAGTCAGATTTTGCATTAAACATCCAGTCATTGACTACTGCAAATGCAGGTTCCCTTGAAGCTACCTTTACAACATCCAATAGCTAATGTGGTTAAAATACTTCTTAATTATTTTAGCATTGCTTGCCTTAGACGTATTATGGCAACTAAAGGGGGGAAACATAAGCCCGTCCATTGGCCAGAGAATGTGTTGCAGGGAATTTCCTTATTCCCCCCCCCCACTCCACAAAGAACAAACACACTCCTGCCACTTGCCCTAGGACTGCTAAACCAAAGGGAGACATACTTTGGCCTCTGCCACCAGCCAAGGCACCAACAGCCACTCTGGGAGACTGCCCCCGAGTTGCATTCAACTAATGTTTACTCAGAGTAGGCAGTGCCAGAGTTACGTATAAGCTAAACAAGCTATAGCTTAGGGCCCCACTGTCTTCGGGGGCCCCCAAAAAATGAAAGGGGAAAAAACCTGGATGTACATTTCCAAAATATAAGATAAAATAAAACCTACATACAGCAACAGTGCTTTGTGTTGTGTAGGTTCCTATTTTGTTATATGCAAATGGATTTAGATACCTATTAGGTCCATAAATTACCATATAGCATATATTCAACACAAAAAAACAGTGACAATTTCTTGTTGACAAATGACAGCTAGACATATAAAGGGCCCCATTACCTTCAGTAGCTTAGGGCCTCATCAAACCTAAATCCGGCCCTGAGAGTAGGCCTATCGAAATCAATGTCCATGTCTAACTCAAGGCCTGTTAATTTCATTGGAGTGAATAAGCAGTTGCTCCAACCCTTGCCTTCCTTTCCCCTCACCATCCTTTTTTCCATTTGTTACTGTATCTGTTAGATTATCTTTTACAGACCATCCCTGTCTTAGAAAATGTTAGGTTCTTTGTACAATAATTAATAATAGTAATAGTAATAATAGGCTTTCAGACTAATACTGGTTTCTTAGCAAGTATCTAGCTTTTCTTCTTCTTTAACTAGCCCTGGCTAGACTGTCCAAAACACAGTAAAGCGTCGCTGAATGATGAATGATTAAACAGGAATCTATATTTAGATTTGGATTCTCAAAGCTCAGGAGGTCATGTCATCAGTTTGACTTTTCCCACGCAAACGTTTCAGGCAAGCATTATGTACGGACTAAGTTTTAAGTAGCCAACATATGGTGCATTAGCAAAAGTCTTGCCTCTACTGCTTCTGTGAATAAACTTTCCAGATAAATGCCATACATATTCTAAACTCATTAAATAGTATTGTCAATGGATGAAAGATTATTCTGCAATGCACGGGCAAGGTTTCTCTTTAACTTTGTTCCTATCGCTTCTTTCGTAGCAGTAAGTAATATATTTGTGTCAGGGAGAAGATGCAAATAGCCCTCTTGGAGGTCAGGGGTGTGGGTGCACATTCAGACATATCTAAGAATACATATAATGGAAAACTGCAGAGTATTGAAATTAGAGTTGAAAGTGAATTATTCTCCCAGCTATTTGTACTGATCCGGTGAAGCACAGCCAGAACTGCTGTCTACATTGTAGTTCTAATTTCCCAGTTGCGATGACTACTCTAGATTTATTAATATCTATTTAAACGAGGGGGAAATAGTCCAAGCAAAGTTTGTGGAATATCCATTTTAAGTATAATTGCCAAACATTTAGGAAGATACTGTTTCAAATTATTTTTATGCTCCATTTTTGTCTTCAGTGTTATCCTCCCCTTTTTTTTTGCATAAGTATTTTAAATGCTGAGGAGTGGTGAAGTATACATAGAGAAGCTGAGAACTATCATCTTAATTAATTGTAATTTGAAATACTAGTCCTGTGTGCTATGTATAATCCCAATTTTGAGTAATCTCACATATGTGTAAGGCTTCATAGAATCTTATGAAACGAACAAACAAACAAAGCCTATTTCTTAATCCAAGAAACTATGGTGAATATAATAGTCCGAAAAGCTGGTTTGGGGGAGCATCATTTACCTTCTCTTCTTTCTGCCTTCAGCTTTCTTTTGCGCCATGTTCCATTCAGTCTCTGGAAGGAACAGTGATTTAAAATAGTAGCAGTAAAATACACTTGAAAGGCGGCTGTAGGACTAATTCCAGAAGTGTGAATTATATTTAAGTAGCCAGAAGTGCAATGACTAAAGTGCTGGACTGAGGCCAGGGGACCAAGGTTCATATCCCCACCCTGCCATGAAGCTCACTGGATGATCTGAGGCCAGTCTCTATCTCTCAGGCTGTCCTACCTCATAGGGTTGTTGTTACGGTAAAGTTGAATGTGAGGCAGGAGAAGCATGTATGTTTTCTTGTCTACATGGTATACAAAGTATACATGTAGCTAATAATAAAAAAATCTATTACTTTCTATTTGAGTTCATCCTATTAACATTTTAGATGAACTTACCATCAATAAATTGAGGAGAATTGTGTGTGGAAGTGTTTTCATGTGTAACCTTCATGTTGAGGTTCAAATTTCAGAAATTTAAAATATTCGCCATCTACTAAAATTGGGTATGATAGGTAGATGTTTTTTGTATTTATCTGGAATATGCTAATATTTCTCTTTTCGTAGGGATGCCTCATTTGGGAACAGTACATATAATCTTACTATTCTGGATTGTCTACAAGGAATAAAAAAGGTAATGTCACAAAATGCATTTGAAAGAGAAATCATATCCTTAGGCACATGCAGGTAAAAAGGTAAAAGGTAAAGGACCCCTGAAAGAGCGTCTCCACCCCCATCGTTCTGCCCGGACACTGAGGTCCAGCTCCGAGGGCCTTGTGGTGGTTCCTTCATTGTGAGAAGTGAGATTACAGGGAACCAGGCAGAGGGCCTTCTCAGTGGTGGCGCCCGCCCTGTGGAACGCCTTCCCATCAGATGTCAAGGAAATAAACAACTATCTGACTTTTAGAATACATCTGAAGGCAACCCTGTTTAGGGAAGTTTTTAATGACTGATGTTTTAATGTATTTTTAATCTTGTTGGAAGCTGCCCAGAGTGGCTGGGGAAACCTAGCCAGATGGGTGGGGTAGAAATAATAAATTATTATTATTATTCAAGATGAATTTTGTAAAATAGCTCAATCATGCCCTAATGGTAAATTGTTAAAATAGAGATATAGATTATGATAGTTATAGATAGATAGCTATAGTAATAGACCCATTTTTTTATCAAATATCTTACCTAGCCAGCATAAAGGAATTAGAATCCAGCAATTTAAATCTTTCATTGATTCTTTTTACAATATCTGATGATCCTACTGACCTATTTGATTTGTGTTTGTTCTTTTGAAAATAAATTGCTAGATATTTAATTTGTGTACAGTGGTACCGCAGTTTACAAACTTAATCCATTCTGGAAGTCCGTTCTTAAACTGAAACTGTTCTTAAACCAAGGCGCGCTTTCCCTAATGAGGCTTCCCACGGCCAGTGCCCTTCCACTGTTCTTAGACTGAGGTAAAGTTTGCAACCGGGACACTACTTCCAGTTTTCTGGAGTTTGTAAACTGAATAATTCGTTAACAGGACTGTTCTTAAACCGAGGTACCACTGTAGTAGTATCAGGAACAGAATGTTTTTAACAATACTATCTACAGTTCGTGTAGATTAATTCCAGATCATTTGGATAGGATGGTATATCTTACAACCAGATAGTATATTACAGTTCAACAAAATTGGGAATATGGGGACAATTGATTATTCCGATTAGTGTCCTTAGAGATGCATCAAATGCGTAGACACATATTTTCATTTCTTGCTTTACTATTTGAACCCCAGAGATAAATCTGTTTAACCTAATTTCTATAGTTTAAAGGTTCAGTAGCTAAGGCAAGTAATAGAGGGGACAAGGGAGACCCCTAAAAAAAACCAAGGAAAAATCCTATGAAACTGCCTTCCTTTTGTCCCATATATTTGACCAGCTTGGTGCTCTTTCAGATTTAAATGGTTCGAAATGTCCTTTGGATGGTTGCCTGTGAACTTGACATTTTTTTTGCTTTCTAGGCCTTACAGCATGGATTTATTGACTTCAAGACATTTGATGCAGATGAGTACGAGCATTATGAGGTTTGTGCGTCTTCTGAACTGAATAGTTTGCCTGAGTTTCAACATGCACTTATTAAGCACACCTAGTTCTGCTTTGCAGCGACACTTGAGCTTTTCCTAAATTGTAGGTGCCACATAATTGGTGCATTGCTGCTTTCTTTCCCAATTACCTTCCAGTTGTTGATGCATTTCTTTTTCAGTAAAAGAGCAAATACAAAGAAGTGAAAGGCTGCTGAGCGCCATGGCATGATCCACCTATAATGTGATTAGAGGATCTGTGTTGCCTGTTACTGTGCAAATGCCACCCTTTTAAAAAATGAGTTCTCAATATAAGAGAAGTGAGGGGGGTGGGAACTCCCTTCTCCTCTCAATTTCTCTTGTTCACTTAGTCCGAAGAGGGAAATGTATTCTTAGGGTAGTTGACCAGTGTTGAGTGCTATTTATGTCTACCTGGTTTTTAGCTTGTGGAGTCTGAGTAATGGCTGTTACATGCCTCAAGTTTACTGCTGCGTCATTTTACTGGGCAAGTCATGTCACTTTTATTTGCCTTGCTCAGTATTTTATGTGTTCTAAGTCTGAAACATCGTTGTTTGAAGAGAGTACTTGAGAATGTGTATTTAGAACATGTCTGGTCAAGTTTTTTCCAACAGGAAGAGTAGGTAGGTGGATTAACCAATGGTCGCACTGTGAAATGCTTGCGCTACTTATTAAATATTAACTTTGGGGTTAAGTTGTTTTTAAAACCTGATGCTTCCAGAAGTAGCACCTCTTGTCCTTCAAAAAAATAATAATTTTGAGTCTTTAATCTTTTTCAATTAAAATTTGCTGCCCTTCTTTTCATCTCAACTTATACAAATTGCTAAGAATGACAGTGTCATTTATTTTTAATGCGTACAGAGATTTAGCTTTTAGCTGTAACTAAGCAAACACACTGGCCAGGATCCAAAGAATTAATAATAATTATTATAAATTGTGTATGCCACTCTTCAGCTGAAGATCCCAGGGTGGTTAACAACAGAAAAATAAAAAATGAGAATACAAAAATACATAATAAAACAAAAACAAAAGAACTGCTTAAGGTCTTACAAGAGGGGGCTTGGACACACCTAGTTGAGTTCTGGAATTCCTTTTATCTCTCATGCTCTATGACATCATCTCTTTAAAAAAAAATAGCTTGCTATGCAGCATAGGTGCTTGCAGTTGCTAGAAAAGCAAGTCTAAAGCCATAGTGGGCTCATGAACCTAGTTCCGCATGCAGTTCCTTGGATCCTGGACCCTGTTACTCACTTTCATTAAATCTGCCTTCTGCACCCAATTAAATATGCCTAGGTCAATATTGATGACCTTGGAATTCTGTTTGTGTGTATGTAAAATAGAGGAGTGTTCTACAAAATACACAGCAGTGAATTACCACAGCCAACCCTGTCTCTGTTACAAGTATACCTGCATAGTGCATTAAGATCTCATTAAGTGCACTTTAAAAAGAAACATGAAGTGGCTTTAATACATTATTGTGGTACCCTCAACATCTAGATTTAAAATGGAAGCGATTGGGGATGGATGGTATCCAACATGGTTGTTCCATTTGTATCCTACCTGATGACTTCAGCTGACACACACCTCTGCTTCATCTCTGCTTCACACTTGGCATAATAAGAGGATGAAGCATGAAAGTGATGGCTGGCGAGAAGCTTGTATTTACCACATTTTAAAAAACAACAAAGCTAATTGGCCTTAATTTGTCTTCCCTTAAAGATTAGTTTTGAAAGTCTTAATCATGTCACAGACTTCCATTGCCGCTCTTAACTGGCGATTAGTCACTGGAGGAAAACAGACCGAGACACTTCTTTGGTCCTAGAAGAAGTGCTTTGGGCAGAATTTGAGCAAACTGACAAATCTTTCAAAAAGATATTTGCAAGCAGGTAAATTGTACAATGTCAATACAGCTCTCTCTTATGAGCAGACAATGAATGACTTTGCAAGAGCTTTGCAGAAGAGGATGTTGTTCGAAAACTGTTGTGAAGATACATATTTTTTCTAAATCTTTGCTTTTGTTTTCACTAGCGAGTTGAAAATGGTGACTTCAACTGGATCGTCCCAGGAAAATTTTTGGCATTTAGTGGACCACATCCAAAGACCAAGATTGAAAATGGTATCTGTTTTTCCCTGTCTTTTTTTTTGTAGAATTGTGTGTATAGTGCATGACTAGTAAATCAGCTGTGGTTCATTGATCCGCATGGGTGAAAAGTAGACCTTGCTGCATGCACTGGAACGTTGTATGCACCCCTTTGGAGAACACCATACTATTTGTGGAAACAATACTGTAGTTGGGTGGATGTGTTAAAATGCTTCAAGAGTGCTTCCAAATGGGTGCTTAGTGTAATGTAAGCTCATGTGCACAAGCTTTTTACAGCATCTACATGCTGCCATTAGCATCAGTATTGACCCTCCCTATTTAACCTTTTCTGTGGAAGATCAAATACGTTTTTAAAAAATGCAGCCTGTAGCCAGAGACCCATTTGTGCTATTGAGCTGTTGTTTGGAAGTACTCGTAGAGGCCAAATGAACATTGTTTCATTTCTGCATTTTAAAAAATTTATAATTATATTTTGATGAAAATAGCTTATAAGTGGGGAAGTCGATGAACCTTCCTTCTTTCATTCTTAAAACTGAAAATTTGCATGAACTACAAGTTTAATTAAAAATGACCTACAAAGCTAACATCTGAGGAGAAGACAGGCACTGCCTATGAGGACTATTAAACATAAGAGTTGAAAATGAAGGCCGGAGGGTTGGAGGGACTAGCCCAGCATCTATAATACCTAGATAATGGTCTTAGATAGTTGTAAGGATTCATAAGGTTATGTTTGAACATGCTACATAAAAGATGAATTCTTTATTGCCAATGAGGCAGATTCTGGGGCAGAATGATCTGCCTTCCTATGAGGTCTCTGCCAGTGGAGTCCAGGCATATGGTGTTGCAGACTGAGGACTTCATGAATAACATATTTAGTGGCGTATAAGACGACCCCCAACTTTTCCAGTTAAAATATAGAGTTTGAGATATACTCGACCGCAGATTCTCCACCCGGCGTATAAAACAACCCCCGACTTTTGAGAAGATTTTCCTGGATTAAAAAGTAGCCTTATACGCCAGAATATACAGTACATACCCTATGATTCTAATCTAGAGTGAAACCTATAAGGTGGCATTATTCCCTGTTTTAGATACTGTACTGGCTAAATACTTACTTCTTTTAGACCAATATGCTAGTTTTCTATTCTCCTTTTCAGAATGAATGTTTTATTCCTTAAAAAAAAGAAGAAGCAAAAATCCAAATTCAAGTGGTTGGGCACTTTTTTGTTGTAAATCATTTTCCTTTTGATGCCAGATTTAAGCACAGGGAACATCTTGCTATTAAGAATTGCCCTAGGATCTTCTTGTATCTAGCCTTAAATTTGTTCTACTTTCTTTAAACGAGCCATAGCTCTTATCAGTTTGGTAGCTAATGAACTATTAAACGTATCTTCAAAAGCCATATAAAAAGAAAACTGTGGGGGGCAGCATAGAAAGGAAGAACATGCATATTTCAATGTGTTGCTGACTTGCTGTACATAGTTGGATGAGGGAAGAAATAGAAAATACATTACTGGTAGTTGTTGTATCCCACAGCTGTAAATGTTCCACTATAACATACAGATACCTGGAGAATTTTGTGTTAATGCTTGTTTTAATCAAGTCACTTTCATGGTGATGAGGAAGATGCAAGAATGCTGCATTCTGGTCTACATCTAATTGAAGAAGGGGTTTTTCCACTCATACTTCTTCTACCCTGTCAGTTGTTCAGCTTCTTGCAACATTAGCTAATATCACTAGTTTGTTGTTTGTTCACATGTCACTGTTACAGGCTTAGCAATACAGTACTGTGCAGGCTCCCAGGAATGAGCTTGCAGGTGCTTTGCTCCTCCTTGGTATTTTCTGCTTCATGAAGATAGGCCAAGGTTTGGCTTAGCATGACATCTGAGCAAAGACTTGTGGCTGTCTCCACACCAACCATGAGCTATAAACCAAGATTTGTTCGTGGCTACACCTCATAGTAAGGAGAGAATGCAAACTTTTTCAGCAAGGGGCCGGTCCACTGTCCCTCAGACCTTGTGGGGGGCCAGACTATATTTTGAAAATAAAAATGAACGAATTCCTATGCCCCACAAATAACTCAGAGATGCATTTTAAATAAAAGCATACATTCTACTCATGGAAAAACACCAGGCAGGCCCAACAAATAACCCAGAGATGCATTTTAAATAAAAGGACACATTCTACTCATGGAAAAACACACTGATTCCCGGACCGTTCGCAGGCCGCATTTAGAAGGCGATTGGGCCGCATCCGGCCCCCGGGCCTTAGTTTGGGGACCCCTGCGCTAGGGCAACCTTGACTATGGCAACACAGCAGATTATATCTATATATCTATATCTATATCTACGTTTATCTATCTCCAGGGAAAGACCAAAGCAGTGAACATTTGCACAGTCTCACTAAGCTATATTTGGCTTAATGTGTTGTGCAAACTAAGGTTCTGTGACTGAAAGTTTATTGACTACAATTTTGGGCCAGTCAACTTTGTATACTTGCACAGATTTTCTTACTAACGTTGGCTTTCTTTTTACAGTATGTTGATTACATTAGTAACATTCGTTTTTAAACAATAAGAGTTTAAAGTCTGGTGTTGCAGTTGTTATCTGTACCACTAGGAAGTTTTTGGAGGTTGTATACAAACAGCCCGCCATTCTTGCTCTTCCTGTTACAGGCTACCCTCTCCATGCACCGGAAGCCTATTTCCCATATTTCAGGAAGCACAACATAACAACTGTCATAAGACTCAACAAGAAGATTTATGAGGCAAAGCGTTTCACAGATGGTGGGTTTGACCACTACGACCTGTTCTTCATAGACGGGAGCACGCCGAGTGACAGTATATTGCAACAGTTCTTGACCATCTCTGAGGAAGCAGAAGGTGCCATAGCTGTGCATTGTAAAGGTGAGTTCTTCGAAAAAAGAAAAGCAGTTCAGTGGTACTGTATTCTGGCATGAAGAGGAATAAATAATCAGGTTTGAAAATAGCATCCTCAGATCTTAATTTTAAAAATGCTGCATTGGGTAAAATAGTCTAAATTATGAAAAGTTTTGACTGATTTTGAGCAGAAATTTCATAATGGTTCCTGCTGTTTTTAATGCAGACCCTATTTTATTCCACTGAGTGATGCTATTGCCTCTCTTTTTAGTGGAAGCATGTCTCTTCAGTATTTTTTAAAAATTATCTTGTAGCCATAGAAATTACTGTTCATATGCTGTTGGTATAGCAGTGATAAATTTCACTATTTGTGTATGGTGTGCTGTGCTGTGCCCAACTGAAACGATTTTTATTTGGAAAGCAGGAATGTTAAAAGTATAGTGCTGCCCTTTCCTCTCTCTGTGCTCCTTCTTTCTTATTAATTAGCTGAAGGCAGGGGGCAAGGTGCTTTTTTTGGCTTTTGTTCATTTTATTTTAAAAAAGCCAATCAGCTTCTGTTCTTGAGCCCACAACCATCCTAGAGGTTTATTCTCCCCACTGTCTTCTGAAGGAAAAATATCGGTGTTTCTTTTGAACTGGAACAGACAATTCCAGAACAAAACTATTTCAGTCTCAGCCTCTCTGGCTGACCAGGGTTAAAACTAATAAAAGACATTTCACAGGAGCCATGTACTAAGCCAGGCATGTCCAACAGGTAGCTTGTGATCTACCGGCAGATCACTGGATGTCTGTGGTAGATCACTGGTAGATCACTGGCTCCCCCCAAAGAAGCTCAACAACTTTTGCTCCCCTAAAAAAAGCTCAACATATTTGCCCTGAACCCCCAGTAACTTCCTCCCTAAAAAAAGCTGAACAACTTTGACCTGAACCCCAAAAAGGGGGTAGATAATTGCCAGTTTATAACTCTGTGAGTAGATCGCAGTCTCTTGGGAGTTGGCCACCCTTGTACTAAGCTAATGAAAGAACCTTTTGAGGTAACAGCATTAGACACCAATTGTTGCAGTGCTCTGTTAGCTGAAGATTACCTTGGCTTCTTCATTGCAGCTTGTGCCTATGCAACTCTCATGATTGTGAATTCACAACCCTAAAAAAACACATTCTGGTTAAAAATGCATCCCCAGGAAATCATAAACTGCTAGCTGAGGAGATGAGGATCAGCTGTGTAGGTGGCTTTTTCATTAGGTGCTGAAATCCTAGTAAATATTTCACTAAACATGTTTGGGGTGGGATGTGGAAAAGAGCAACTCTAACTAACCATGTTTTTTAGTTTTACTTAAAAAAAGAATGCTTAGGATGGAGCTAGACAGAATGAATCAGAAATGTAGCAGAATAAATGCAGATTCAGTGTCACCCTGTATTGTGGCATCCTCCAGCTACGAGCAGCCGCAGCAGTGGCAGCTAATGATGTGTGACAGAAATACTCCATGTCCTGAAATCTTTACACCATGTAAATAAATGATCTTTCACATTAAAAGGGAAGGGAGACCTTGACAAGGTAATGCCTTTTTGTGTGACTCCTCCATGGCAAACATCACATATAGTTTCACTTTTTGCATACGCCTTCAGTTTGACTTGCGCGGCAAAGCAGTATACCTTTGTTCAGTAGATTTACCCAGAGCAGAAATAGAAAGGGCAGTGGAGGTTAAGACAGGAATTAGCAAGGCTCTGTGGGATCAAGCAGGATGTTTGTACTACGATGGATTCCTGATGTTTAAAATAGACATCAGTAAGGGTTTTTTTTGTAAAATATTAGCACATGGTACAAGGAAACAAGTTTTATGAAATATCACACATTTAGAGGAATTCGTCGATATTCTTAAACGCGTGTAGTTCTGTACCTAATATCAAATTTATGTCTCTTCCCCACCCCACCCCCACCCCATGTTCTCACTGTAGCTGGGCTAGGAAGAACAGGAACACTGATAGCCTGTTATATAATGAAGCACTATAGATTCACACATTCTGAAGCCATTGCCTGGATACGAATGTGCAGGCCAGGTTCTATTATTGGACCCCAGCAGCACTTCCTTGAAGAGTAAGTATGACACCTCTGTTAATCATATAATTTGCTGTTCCACACCAGACACTTTCCCCTCTCTGTAGAGCTTAGCAAGTCTGCTGCATGAATGCCAGATTATTCAGTGACTTTCTTAGAATTCTCTCGGCTGAAATTGCAAGTACGATTCCTGGTCTGTACTCTAATTTATTATACAGCTCCGATTTATTGTGTTATGCAGAGTATGATGGCTATTGTAGCTCCAGGGCATGGGTTAAGAAGTTGTAAAGTAGTTTAATCCTCCTGCGTGACTTTTTGGCTGAGCATAGTGAGTCAGTATTTGGTGTGCATTTCTAATGTGATATCTTTGTTGATAACTGCAGACAGCTCAGTCGGTAGAGCATGAGACTCTGAATCTTAGGGTCATGGGTTCAAGCCCCACATTGGGCAAAAGATTCATGCATTGCAGGGGGTTGGACTACATGACCCTCATGGTCCCTTCCAACTCTACAATTCATATGAATTGTATGAATTAAAGTATCAGGATGTACTTACAATTCTGTCATGAATGTACGTAACTTCTTTCAAAGCTGAATACTGGCCCTTTTCTCCTACCTGTTCTTGAAGAGGGAGGAAAGATCTAAAATATATTTTCTGGATTCACTCAAGCCGTAGTACCCATAGGAAAAAAAACCACAAGAAGTAGTAGGGCTACCCACTTACGATGATAGAGTGGCCATCTGAGTTGCCTTACGGGATTTGTAGTTGTGATAGTGATGCATTTGGTAATGATGTCGTAGTGACGCTAAATATTGTAGCTGGTCAGGGAAATTGGTCAGGGAAATGTGTCAGCAAAATGCAAGGTTCTGATTCCATGCCACACATTCTCCATCATTGTATTTATCCCTCACACATACATGTCACATTACTCATGAAACCCACACACGCTAAAACTCACACACTGCAATGCATCACTCAAGGATAAAGGTTAACATGAAGCTATATTTTTTTAAAATTGTATTCGTGTTTTAATGCTGCATGCTGCATTTTGTTTTCCGAAGGGTAATCTACACATTTTTTAAATAAATAGGCGCTACACAGTCTCTGACTCTCCAAAGAAAACTAATTTGTATGTATATGGAATGTCTCCTTACCCTTCTCTGTGGTATCAGTGGCAATGAGGTTGCATTTCTGGGGGTGGCACAGTCATCTGAACCCCTCTCTCACTTGCTCTAGGAGAAACAATCTGAACTTGTCCTCTATGACGAGCCAGTGTGGTGTAGTGGTTAAGAGCGGTAGACTCGTTATCTGGGGAACCGGGTTCGCGTCTCCGCTCCTCCACATGCAGCTGTTGGGTGACCTTGGGCTAGTCACACTTCTCTGAAGTCTCTCAGCCCCACTCACCTCACAGAGTGTTTGTTGTGGGGGAGGAAGGGAAAGGAGAATGTTGGCCGCTTTGAGACTCCTTCAGGTAGTGAAAAGCGGGATATCAAATCCAAACTACTACTCCTCCTCCTCTTCTTCTTCTTCTTCTTCTTCTTCTTCTTCTTCTTCTTCTTCTTCTCCTCCTCCTCCTCCTCCTCCTCCTCCTCCTCTTGCCCTGTTGCCCCATATGCATGGGGTGGGACTCACCTAACTAGCTCTATCAGCTGAAGCCCTGCACAACAACTTCTGCTTGCTCCATGGGGCTCCCTCCCCTCCCCTCCCCATATGCCCCCTGAAATTGGATCTGTGGGGTTGGGACAGAACAGCACATGGAGGGAGGAGAAAGGGGGCACCATTCCATCTGGCTTTCACAGACAGCACAATTGGAAGATGCAGTGGCATTGCCTCCCGTTGCTAATCTGTGTAACCTTATTACAATGACTGATTAGCCGCGAGAGGACTTTACACACACACACACACACACACCCAAATTCATGGAACCGTTGACAATTATCTTAGTCTTGTCTTGAATCTGCTTCACTTGACTCATGCATATATAGGCCCCCTACATTAGCTAGGCAAGATGCAGCTTAATGTGATGGTGAGGAACCCCAGGCCCAATGTGGCCATTCCTTCACCCTCTCTGTTTGGCCCTCTGGACTCTTCTCTTGCTGAGGGCATATTGATATCAGCAAGACAAAATGTAGGCGTTTTGACATCCGAGAATGACCACAGGAGCAGATTGGCAAATAGGCTGAGAAGGAGGTTTCAGAGTTTCTCCTCTTTGCTAAAGGTCACAAGTTTAAAGGCCAGAGATGAACAAAAGTTGCTTTCTCACAAAGCAATGATTCACGGCTGGAATTTTGGTTCTTTTCAGGCAGTTAAAAAAAAAGGTCAGTTTTTAATGCTTTGACACAAATCTAGAACAAACATCATAAAACAACAGTGAACGATGCTCCTAATTCATACTGCCATTGTTTTGTAGTTTATAGAAAATAATGCTTTTGGCACAGAGAGTTCTGTATTCCTGGCTGTTCCGAAATGCACATATCTCCTAAGTTTGGGATTTAAAAGGTTTAACACATTGAGTCCCAGTTCTTGTAGTCCCTGGATCCCTATGTGAGCCAGAAGAGTAACACTCGAAAGCATTTGAAACAGGCTAGAACATGTTTTAGTTTTCAGTAGGAAAGCCTGAACAATAATGTTCAGGTCCAGTTGAAGAACACATGTTTTCTCATTAGTGTCAAGAAAACTTCCTTGCATTCTTTTTTTCAATTGTGTCCCGTACACCTGAGAAGAATACAAATTCTTTTGCTTGTGTGAAGCTCTGTGTTGATATCGAAGCTCATCAATGAATATCCAAATTGCTAGACCGGAGTCCTAACCTTACCTGTAAGATCTGTGCTGTTTAGAGTAAAAAGGGTGTCATTGCAGAAGCAGGGTGCTAAGGAACTTGAACTGTGCAGGGTCTCTGTTCTTTTAGATTGTGTTTTTCCGTTGCCCTACCCAAAATACTCCCAAGCGTTCCTCATGGGCAGTTAGCCTCCTAACAAATAAATGCTGGGAAATCATTGTAAACAGTTGTTCACGTGCACTTTGCAATGTATGAATGTTGTTGTTCAGTCGTGTCCGACTCTTCGTGACCCCATGGACCAGAGCACGCCTATCTTTCAATGCCAAACTCATGCTAGTCACTTCGAGAACACTGTCCAACCATCTCATCCTCTGTCGTCCCCTTCTCCTTGTGCCCTCCATCTTTCCCAACTTCAGGGTCTTTTCTAGGGAGTCTTCTCTTCTCATGAGGTGACCAAAGTACTGGAGCCTCAACTTCAGGATCTGTCCTTCTAGTGAGCACTTAGGGCTGATTTCTTTAAGGATGGGATAAATTTGATCTTTTTGCAGTCCATGGGACTCTCAAGAGTCTCCTCCAGCACCATAATTCAAAAGCATCAATTCTTCGGCGATCAGTCTTCTTTATGGTCCAGCTCTCACTTCCATGCATTACTACTGGGAAAATGTATGAATAAGATAATCTAAAGAAGAAACTAAAGCCTCCTCAATAACTTAGAAGAAAGGATAACATATATCTCACCTCTTAATCTTTGTTCATATGTGACACAAATTCCCAGTATGTTATTTCAAGAGTTAATGGCTTTCATCATCAGTATAATCTCAGATCACACTTAATTATACTGGATATCAACTTCCTCACTCTAAGCAGAAATACTCCCCCCGCCCCATCTTTCTAATCCTGACCTATTCACTAGTTATGTAACCTCCCTGTGGGAGCTTTTCTCTGAGTCAAAGTATGTGGATAATGCTATTTCTTTTGGCTCACATCCAGAGTTGCCACTAAGCAAAACTGCAGAGGAAAAAATTGCTTGTGGAGGAAATCAGTAAAATTTAGCATAGCAAAGTTTTTTTTAAAAAAAAACAACAACAGTAACACCCAGCTACATTATTTTTCCATAAATGAAGGAAAAGTCAATGGTCACACAAAGTAATTACTTTTTTTTAAGATGCATCCTGTTTATATGTGCATCAATTTACCATATTCATATTTTCATCAGTTCATTTCATGAAAACATTAAAAAGGTTATTTAAAATGAACTTTTAATGACACAATAAAATTTTCACAGTTTTGTAATGCCGTATATTAGAATTGATCCCCCCCCCCCCGGTTATGATAAATTTTCCCAATCAAACGTCTGAAGAAGCAAGAACATCCGAAAGAGACTTCCAGATAAAATTATTTAAAATAAAGTTATGTATACTATAATGAATGATTTTCAATGCTAAAATATATGTAACCAAGTTGAAAGTCCTATTTTACTGTACTCCACCCTGGGGCTACTGTGCAAAGAAGTCTTAAGTATTTTTAAAAATAAATAGTTGTTTATACTATGACTTTGACATGCATTTTGCTGGTACTAATTTTGCCCTTTTTTCACTGTTAAATAGAAAGCAGCCGATGTTATGGCTCCAAGGTGACCTCTTCCGATCCAAACAGAAACCAAGATTAGTAGATGAAGACAGCATGAGCAGAATTCTGTCTGGCTTGGATGACATTTCCATCAGTGGGACTTTGAATAAAATAGAAAGTAATTTGGATAAATATGTAGAGGTAAAATTTCACTGGAATTATCTCCTTAATATCCCAAGTAGAAAAGCCGCAATGGAGTAATAATGCTTGATATATGTCTTTATCTATTTCGCTCTTGTGTGTTCAAAGCATTCACAGGTTCTCAAATAACTTCATATATTTTACTCCTGTAAAAAGTGTTCAGTATTATTATTGCTATAGTACACCGGGGGGTGGGGTGCAAGAAGACAGAGAGAGCATGCCTAAGACTACCTAGTAAGCTCTTAGAATAGATGAACCTCATCAGTGTACTGCTGACAATTAACCCCAAATCCCCAATTGACCTCTCCAGTGCCCTCATATTGAAATTAAATAGTTTGGGAGACAACACCGTTTCCAGTGGACCCCATCAGCACAAGTGTCATGGGTCCAAGCACTCTTCCCCCCCCCCAAAAAAAAAACCCTACTTCCTGGAGTGGGCCTCTTAGCTATTATGTTACCCCATGATATATACCGTGTTTTCCCTATTTTAAGACATAGTCATAAAATAAGCCATAGCAGGATTTTTCCGCATTTGCGAAATATAAGCCATACCCCGAAAATAAGCCATAGTGATAGGCGCAGACCCCCCCTCCCCACGCCAAGCAGCATCTGCCCTCCGGAGCCGGTGGGGATGGCGGAGGGGACGGGGGCTTTGAAAGCGAAGGAGAGTCTGCTGGCCCGCGTCCTCTCTCTCCCCGCGCTCACCAGGCCCCTCCGGAGAATGCCCTCCTTCCCTCCTGCCGAGGGGAGAGCCGGAGGCCGGTCGGCTGCGAGGTGCAGAGCATGCAACTCACCTGTTGTCGCCTCAGGGGCCCCGCCACCGTTGGCTCAGAGGAGATGCTGCCATTGTCCCTGGCCTGGCCGTCCCCTCAGCCCCTCTCATGCCCCCTCACAGGGAGCCAGCATGCGAGAGGTGCACACAAACAGATGGCTCTCGCCTGAGTCCTAGCCTGCCTGCTCCTCACGTGCAGGGAGCCAGCGAGTGAGAGATGTGCACAAACAGACGCCTCTCACCCAAGTTCTAGCCTGCAGGGAGCCAGCGAGCGAGAGGCATGCTGCTCCTGATGTAATAAAAATAAGACATCCCCTGAAAATAAGCCATACCCTTCATGGATCACTGCCTTGTCGTGGCGAAGGGGCTTGAATTACTCAGGCAAGCTATGGACAGGTCAAGATGGACAGGTCATAGCGGAGAGTTTGGACCAAACGTGATCCACCTGGAGAAGGAACTGGCAAGCCGCTCCAGTATCCCTGCCAAGAAAACTCCATGGACAAAGACAACAGGCATATAAAAGATATGACGCTGGAAGATGAGCCCCTCAGGTCGGAAGGCGTCCAACTTGCTACTGGGGAAGAGCGGAGGACAAGTACAAGTAGATCCAGAGCTGATGAAGCGGCTGGGCCAAAGCCGAAAGGACGTTCAGTTGCTGATATGCCTGGAAGTGAAAGGAAAGTCCAATGCTGTAAAGAAAAGTATTGCATAGGAACCTGGAATGTAAGAACCATGAACCTTGGTAAGCTGGATGTGGTAAAAAATGAGATGGCAAGAATAAACATTGACATCCTAGGCATCAGTGAACTAAAATGGACAGGAATGGGCGAATTCAGTTCGGATGACTATCATATCTACTACTGTGGGCAGGAATCCCGTAAAAGAAATGGAGTGGCCCTCATAGTCAACAAAAGAGTGGCGAAAGCTGTACTGGGATGCAACTTCAAAAATGATAGAATGATCTCGATACGAATCCAAGGCAGTCCTTTTAACATCACAGTAATCCAAGTTTATGCACCAACTACCAGTGCTGAAGAAACCGAAATTGATCAATTCTATGAAGACTTACAACACCTTATAGAAATGACACCAAAGAAGGATGTTCTTCTCATTATAGGGGATTGGAATGCTAAAGTAGGAAGTCAAGAGATAAAAGGAACAACTGGCAAGTTTGGCCTTGGAGATCAAAATGAAGCAGGGCAAAGGCTAATAGAGTTCTGTCAAGAGAACAAGCTGGTCATCACAAACACTCTTTTCCAACAACACAAGAGACGACTCTACACATGGACATCACCAGATGGGCAACATCGAAATCAGATTGATTATATTCTCTGCAGCCAAAGATGGAGAAGCTCTATACACTCAGCAAAAACAAGACCTGGAGCTGACTGTGGCTCAGATCATCAGCTTCTTATAGCAAAATTCCAGCTTAAACTGAAGAAAGTAGGAAAAACCACTGGGCCAGTAAGATTCAATCTAAATCAAATTCCTTATGAATACACAGTTGAAGTGAAGAACAGGTTCAAGGATTTAGATTTGGTGGATAGAGTACCTGAAGAACTGTGGATGGAGGCTCGTAACATTATACAGGAGACAGCAACGAAAACTATCCCAATGAAAAAGAAATGCAAGAAAGCAAAGTGGCTGACCAATGAGGCCTTACAAATAGCGGGGGAGAGAAGACAAGCAAAATGCGAAGGAGATCGTGAAAGATACAGGAAATTGAATGCAGATTTCCAAAGAATAGCAAGGAGAGACAAGAGGGCCTTTCTAAACGAGCAATGCAAAGAAATAGAGGAAAATAACAGAATGGGAAAAACCAGAGATTTATTCAAGAAAATTGGAGATATGAAAGGAACATTTCGTACAAAGATTACCACAATTAAGGACAAAAGTGGAAAGGACCTAACAGAAGCAGAAGACATCAAGAAGAGGTGGCAAGAATACACAGAGGAATTATACCAGAAAGATATGGAGGTCTCATACACCCCAGGAAATGTGGTTGCTGACCTTGAGCCAGACATCTTGGAGAGTGAAGTCAAATGGGCCTTAGAAAGCCTTGCTAACAACAAGGCCAGTGGAAGTGATGATATTCCAGCTGAACTATTTAAAATTTTAAAAGAGGATGCTGTTAAGGTGCTGCACTCAATATGCCAGCAAGTTTGGAAAACTCAGCAGTGGCCAGAGGATTGGAGAAGATCAGTCTACATCCCAATCCCAAAGAAGGGCAGTGCCAAAGAATGCTCCAACTACCGCACAATTGCACTCATCTCACACGCTAGCAAGGTCATGCTTAAAATTCTACAAGGCAGGCTTAAGCAGTATGTGGACCGAGAACTCCCAGAAGTGCAAGCTGGATTTCGAAGGGGCAGAGGAACCAGAGACCAAATTGCAAACATGCGCTGGATTATGGAGAAAGCCAGAGAGTTCCAGAAAAACATCTACTTCTGCTTCATTGATTATGCAAAAGCATTTGACTGTGTCGACCACAGCAAACTATGGCAAGTTCTTAAAGAAATGGGAGTGCCGGATCACCTCATTTGCCTCCTGAGAAATCTCTATGTGGGACAAGAAGCTACAGTTAGAACTGGATATGGAACAACTGATTGGTTCAAAATTGGGAAAGGAGTACGACAAGGCTGTATATTGTCTCCCTGCTTATTTAACTTATATGCAGAATACATCATGCGAAAGGCTGGACTGGATGAATCCCCAACCGGAATTAAGATTGCCGGAAAAAATATCAACAACCTCAGATATGCTGATGATACTACCTTGATGGCAGAAAGTGAGGAAGAATTGAAGAACCTTTTAATGAGGGTGAAAGAAGAGAGCGCAAAATATGGTCTGAAGCTCAACATCAAAAAAACTAAGATCATAGCCACTGGTCCCATCACCTCCTGGCAAATAGAAGGGGAAGAAATGGAGGCAGTGAGAGATTTCACTTTCTTGGGTTCCATGATCACTGCAGATGGTGACAGCAGTCACGAAATCAGAAGACGCCTGCTTCTTGGGAGAAAAGCAATGACAAACCTAGACAGCATCTTAAAAAGCAAAGACATCACCTTGCCGACAAAAGTCCGTATAGTTAAAGCTATGGTTTTCCCAGTAGTAATGTACGGAAGTGAGAGCTGGACCATAAAGAAGGCTGATCGCCGTAGAATTGATGCTTTTGAATTATGGTGCTGGAGGAGACTCTTGAGAGTCCCGTGGACTGCAAGAAGATCAAACCTATCCATTCTCAAAGAAATCAGCCCTGAGTGCTCACTAGAAGGACAGATCCTGAAGTTGAGGCTCCAGTACTTTGGCCACCTCATGAGAAGAGAAGACTCCCTGGAAAAGACCCTGATGTTGGGAAAGATGGAGGGCACAAGGAGAAGGGGACGACAGAGGATGAGATGGTTGGACAGTGTTCTCGAAGCTACTAACATGAGTTTGGCCAAACTGCGAGAGGCAGTGAAGGATAGGCGTGCCTGGCGTACTCTGGTCCATGGGGTCACGAAGAGTCGGACACGACTGAACGACTGAACAACAACGTGTTTTTTTGAGGGGGGAAAAATATAAGACGGTGTCTTATTTTAGGGGAAACACGGTATGCTAAGGATTGCAGCCAACAAAGTTCTACTCAGAGGAGGCTCATTGGGATTAATGGACCCAAGCTATTTCAACAGGTCTCCTCTGAGCATGACAAACATTAGATACCACCTTCAGTGCCCTCACATTATATCCTGGTCTGTGTTCCTGGTTTGCTCACTGACAATAAGTTCAGGTTTCCACGCTCAGTCATAACTGGAACACAAGCCAAGATGTTCATTGTGAAGCCAGCGTGGAAGAGCACTTGGTCCCAGCTTGTGAACTAGAGCTTATGAAGCCAGGAACAATTGTCCACATGTGTTTTAGTGTTAGCACATTGATTGGCATGCAGGTCAATTGCAAGCTAATGGGTCCCCCCCCCCAACAATGCAAGGTATGTTGGAATGGAAAGAAAGCAAAATGTGGATGTGGCAACATTATGTCCAACCTTGGTTGTGTTAACTGATGTGACGGCACTACATTGTGCTTTTGGCCTTCTCCATCTTAGAACCTGGAACAGGATAAATTCAAAGTTACCTGAGGGCAGGTGTAGCTTTGCTTTTATAATTTGAACTGGATAGGCAAACTCGGCCCTCCATATATTTTGTGACTACAACTCCCATGATCGCTAGCTAACAGGACCAGTGGTCAAGGATGATGGGAATTGTAGTCCCAAAACATCTGGAGAGCCGAGTTTGCCTGTGCCTGAGCTAGAGTATCTCCTCTCAAACCACTGGTCATCAACTTTTAAATTCCAACCTGTTAGATAAGATGCACTCAGCTCCTTATTATTGGCATGTGTGAAATATCTCTGTTTGTGGAAAGCACACCCTGCGAGGGCTTTGTGGGAAATGGCTACTTGAGCCTGTGGGTTATCCGTGTAGTTGATAATGGCCCCAAAAAAATATGGCACAAGAAGGAAAGGTATATTGCCTTCAAAGGGCTGGGCCCCAGTTAAAGTACAAAACAAAACAAACAAACAAACCACAGTCCTGTTTTGAATCTCCTTAATTTTGTTGAATTGGACCTATTTTCCAGAGTGAATTGGAAGACACTTCAGAGCAGGAAATCAAGAATGGCATGACGCAGGGGGACAAACTTCGTGCCTTAAAACTTCGGAGGCAGCCACGTTCAGCTACAACGGGAACTCTTAGGTGACCCATTCACAGTTCTCGTGTTCAGGGAGCTATATAGATTAGCAGGTGGTACTCCACCGATACTTTAAAATACCTAATTTCACAGGTCCAGCACTAAAAGGTTTGTTACTTTGGACAACGATGTCTATCTAGGCTTTGACAACAAAGCTCCAGGGATGTGGGGCAAGAGGCTGGGGCTAGCTCTTTGTCTAAAGATGTTAGTTTAAATGGGAAAAGAGGCTTAAAATATTTCATAGAAGTCAGATTCTGAGTTACCTGAGGAAATGTAATTTCGTGTATGAATGTGGCCCACCCACATTCTTACTCTGTAGCATCTCTCTAGGATTCAGGAAGAGGCATCTAATCACCTGCTACCTGATCCTTTTGTTTTTACTTGAGATGCCAGGGACTGAACCTCGGACCTTGTCCATGAAAGGCTGTGTCTTCCTTCCAAATGTGGCTCTCTGTGCCTTAAGACTGTTGAAGGAGGCCCTGCTTTGGGTGGTCACTATCTGAGGGGTACAGCATGTGAGGCATGAGATTGAGGGCCTTCTTAGCACAGACACATGCCCTGTTGAGCATCCTCAGGGACACTGGACAAGATCCCAATCTTCCTGAGCATGGGTAAAATGTTTGTTTTTCCTTTCCTTTCCTTTCTGGGAATCAGTTTCCGGATTGGGAGAGAAATGTGGTGAACAGCCTGGTACTTTGTACATTAGTAAACTCCCTATTTCATCAATATGTAGTATTCTTGTTGGTTCTTTAATTAGATTGTTATACTGTATATATTTTAAGGATTTTAGGTTTGGCTGTATAGTGGGAATACTTTTGATTTAAAATGCCATTTATTTTCTAGGCTTGAAGATATGAAACTGCACGCCAGATCCAGATCCCAGCCTTTCAGGTACTCACTTCCATAGTTTACAGAGAAGCAATTTGGATTATATTTTCACTGACTTTTTGGCAGATCTTGAAACCTCCTGTTTCCCCCTCGTCCTCTCACTTAATACTGATTGTCCCTGCAAGTTGTGTGTGTTAGAGCCGCTTCTCATATCACGATTCTTGTTCAGAGAACTGCTGTTGGAATTCGCTCCCATTAATAGCCTTTTGCAGTGGGACATATTTTATACCTACTTCTCCTTGTGAGCCTGCTGTGGGTATGTTAAATGTCAGGAATGTCGCTTAGCCATTCTTGTGTCTGGTTCACAAGTAAATATGTATATAAACCTTTCGTTCTCTTAAAATTATCCCACACTGAAAGTGACTTTGAGCATCATTCCAGCGAACAAAATGCATATTCAGAAAGCTGCCCTGACTCATCTGCTTAATGGCTTTAAATGCATTCCTCCACACAGATAAGTGTGCCCTGACTTCTGAATGTGAGTCTTTACAGTGATGTGGTAATTGAAACCAAATCTCTAAAGCAGGGTTCGCTAATCTGTGGCCCTCCACTTATTATTGGAATACAATTCCCATTATCCCTGATCCCGGGCCATGCTGGCTGAGGTTGGGGGCTGGGAGTTGGGAATGCAGCAACATCTGGAGTGCCAGAGGTTTCCCACCCCAGCTCTGAAGCCTGCTCCATGCATTGTAATATATTCACTTGGGTGGCTCTTCATGAGTCAGATTATCTCTGTGAGCAGTTGCCCTTACAGTCGGATAATGAAAAAACCCAACATCCTGAAAATTAGGGATGGGGTTGAATTTCCATGGATGCATGCTACATGAATTCTGTGTGTCCCCCTTCATCCAAAAAAGTTTATTTTTGTTTTATTTCTTTATAGAAATATTTTATAACCCCCCTTTCAATTCAACAAAAGCACTGGGGGATTACAATTTTGCATTAAAAAAACTGAAACAATAAAACAAAACAGTGTTTAAAATAATGTGAAAGCACAGCGGAAGCTCAGGTGAATAATGGCAAGCAACACAATTGAAACCTGATGGCTAGGCAGCATCAAATGCCTGCCAGAAAAGTACCTCTTTTTTCTGGCTCTGAAAAGAGCAAGAGCAAGCCAGACTTCTCTAGGAAGATAGTAGGTAAGAACCAGGAATCTGCCTAGGTTAACGTCTCGGCAGCTTCATTCTGTGGAAACTCCTCTGTAGTTTCCAAGCCATCTTAAAGGCTTGCCGGTCACACAAAGCTGGTGAAATTCATTTCTGGTCACTGTTGCCACTCAGACATCCAAAAAAGCACAGCATCTAAGAGTACATCCAGACTGAGGACCTGAGTCTTCAGGGCACAGCACTTTGCATGAATTAGTCCATATAACAGTCTTCAGTGTTTCCATCTCACCAGGCTAGTTTGTTTGTTTGCTGAGCATCACTAACCTCAGATGACTAGAGTGGTGTTTCCACTGCCTCCCTGGGATTTGATGGAACTCTGGGAGAAGATAATCTGCATCTTATCAATATACTGGGGTCACTATATGCCAAATCCCCAGATGACTTTCCCATTGGTTTCAATCCTACCAATAGGTAGCCTAAGTATTAAGCTTGCGTTTCTCAAAATGTTAGTTTAAGCGAGATGCTTCTGTCTGAACGATGAAAACATACTTTTGTTGTTCTTCTTTTTCTTCTTTCAGATTGAATACTGCATCTATCTCTCAGGGATCTGCATCTCCTTTGAAGTCCTCCAAAGTGGCGGCTGCTACATCACCTTCAGCGAAGAGAATAAGCAGAAGTTCTCAGTCCTCCTCAAGCCCAAATTTTAAAAGGTATGCCTTGCTCTATTCTATGTTTTCCTTTAGAGGGTGGGGAGATATAAAGGAAGGGCAATATCAAGGTTTTTTTTGGGGGGGGGAATGAATCTCAGTTTCATAGATTTGCATCGTGGTCTTTGTGATTGGACTCCTGATTGTGGTAAATTAGTTTGATAGTCTGAACAAGTGGCCTTGAGTACTAATGCAACTGTGGCTGTGATACTGAGAGGGCCCTGTATTAAAATATCCACATGCAGGGGTTTCCGCAGAGTTTCCCCCCAGAAGCACTTTTCAGCTGTTTATAGAACCAAGAAATAGATAAATGGCAAATGAGTCAGCTAGGAGCCTGGAAATTCCAAATATCCATGGTCATCTCTTACGCATGGCTTTGGGGGTGGTCTTCACGTACAATTCCAGGCCTTTTTGATGGTTGCTTCATCGTTTGCCTTACGGGAAAGAATGAAGCTGCGTATCGCCATCACTTAATTTTGTGACAATGGTTCTTTTGTTGTTTCCTCCCCCTTAGTACCTTTTATAAATGTGCCTTGCATTAACCATCACGTTATGCACATTTTGTGTGTGTGTGTATGTGTGTTTTTTTTACCCCGCATGTGTTTTCCGTTCAGCATTTCCATAAACTCCAGGCTAGCCAGTTCCCTAGGGAACCTGTATGCCGCTTCAGATGATGCCGAGAGCAAACTGACATCATCGTCCTCTAGGACAGGTTATTCTGTAAACCAAATCTGCAGTCACTTGAATGGCAGCGCGCACCTGCCTGCCAGAAATTACCATGAGCAGAACAACAACATGTACAACAGGAGCGGCAGTAGCACTACCAACCTCAACAGCTATGCCAATTCTCCCAGCGTCCTGACAGACGAGTACAGCACCTACAGATCCTTTACGGGGCTCGCTGCTTCTCCAGCAAGATACCTGAGCCGCTCAATTCCTGTAAGTTCACAGCCAAAGCAGCCCTCCCAGGAACCTGACAGAATCTCCCTTAAGCCTGAGCTCTCTCTCTCAGAAGGCTTTCTAACCATTCTAGATCTCCGTTTCTGGTCTTTTTTTTCCTATCTAAGACATGCAGATCTTTTCACCTTTGCCATTTCCTCTAAGCCAAACCGATAAGCTGCTCTATACTTCTGCTTCTTCAGCGTTTGTTCTAAAAAGCAGATCCCTTTAACTCTCTAACATCTTCCATGAGCATATCATTCTTACATTAATCTATCCATTTCAAATCATTCATAGCAAAACGCTGAAAACCTGCACCTCACCTGACAGTGTGAGGTCTTCCTGAGTCATTAGATGTATTTAAAGGTAGCATAAACAAAGTTAAATAGGGCGTAGCATTCTCACCATTATAAAAGAATCAGTCCAATTAGTAAAACAATGTAATGGACTAAAACAATGGAAGTCCTTTACTTGCCCTAAAAACAAGCTTCCCTGCTTTTGTATCTTCTACAACTTTTCTTCTTTATGGTGCCTTTTCCTACGTGTGAATGAAATGTGCAGATAACTTAAGTGCATACTATTAATGTATATAGTATTGAACATATTTTCATTATATTTTCAGACAGAAAAGCCAGTATATGTTTATTTTACATTCCCTAATCTTCCTCAAATTGTACATGCTTCATTTAAAAACACACACACCACCACCACCACCAACAAGAACAACCATTATTTAACCCCCTTGGCCTCTTTGAATACAGTTTAATGATCCAGCACAGCAGTGCTTAGGATCAGACTGTAGAATTATTGCAACTATTAGTGAATACTGCAGACACTGGAGCCAAAACCAGCATCCCAGCAGCTACTTTGATTGGCGTGAGTTATCTGTCATAAAGGTCAAAACTGGGAATTGGGTTTCTACATACTAATTTGTTCCTGAAAATTTGTGATCATGCTCTTGAGAGCATCCAGCATCTTGCTTCACTTGGGGATAATCTTTTTTTCTTCTCTCTGGAAATAATATTGTAATCCCATAAGTTTATTGCAAGAGGTGTCTGGGGCAGTTGCCATTTTTTAATATAAAAAGGTGCATTTGTTTTTGCATTGAGTTTCTTGTGTTAGAACATTGTAAAAAACACCATAAAATGGCGTCAGTTTTAAGAAGGAAGGCACCATGGCTGAAGCAGACCATTTCTCAGTGCTTTTTCCTGGCATATACTACCTTAAGTTGTAGGTGTTCTAAATTACATTTTGGAATATTATTCTGTAGCAGAGGCTTGCGGTAAATCTCCTGAATATTTGAGTTTGGTAGAAAGGGAAATAGATAGATAGATAGATAGATAGAGAGCATCCTTTTGTGCAAAGGATGAGAGCTGATATATGCAGTGTCAGTGATCCTTAACAAACAAGAATGGATCAGACGACTAGTTTGTCACAGTTTACTTACAGTACGATTCCCCTGAATAATGGCGCGCAAGGAGATCTAGTAAGGCCTCTATAGCTGCCATGTTACTGAAAAACAATACAGTTGTGGCTACTCAAAATCATGGTAGCCCTGTTAGGTACATTCATCCTCCACTCTCTGTCTGCCACTAAGTGCAGATTGAGAGAAAAGAAAGTTAAGAATTGGATGGGAAGAGATAGGTCTGAATTGGGCTGCAGGCCATACTGAATGCATTTGATATTGAATTGGGCTGTGGGCCATACATACTGCATTTGAAATATTTAATGACAGCTCTTGGCTTTTATTTATCTTGCTCAGAAATATCTTTTGTTTAATGCAAATTGATTATATAGCTGGGAATGTATCTTAATAGCCCCTCCCTTTGGTTGCACAGCAGGCTATAATAGGTAGATTACATTTCATATTGGGGGATCTGCATACATAAGATTAGATTAGTTCTGACGGTACATAGCAGCCTGCTTGATAGCATGATAGCAGCATGGCACACACTTTAGGATAATATAGCATTAGAGAAGCAGCTTAGGGCCTGCACCTGTTGGCAAGAAAGTCAAAAACAAATGTACTGTGTCAAAGCGTTTATCTTAATCATAAGTGCCTTGCTATACTTCTAATCAACGTCACTTAGACTTGGAAATAGCAAAGTTGTTTGGGGGGGAAGTGTAGAGGCAACAAATGCACTGCCAAAAATTGAGTCCTCCTGAGGTCTGTATCCTTTTTTGCTCCCTTCATCTGAGTAAAAGCTGGCTTAGCTCTTCTTTATGAAAGTCTCTGAAAAATCTCAAAAGCATATACAGTGGAACCTCAGGTTACAGCGGGAATCCGTTCCGGAGGCGCCACAGCAACCCAAAAACGACGCAACCCAAAGTGTCATGTCTGCGCACATGCGCAATTTAGCGCTTTTGCGCATGCGCAAACCCGGAAGTAACCCATTCCACTACTTCCAGGTTTGCACCGGTCTCAAGCCGAAGGTGGCATAAGCCAGAGGCAACGTAACCTGAGGCTCCACTGTAGAAAGTTTTTGTTTGTTTGTTTGTTTTTTTATAGCTACAAAGAAGATAAGGAAGGCGAGATGGGTGTTTTGAGTTCCAAAATAGAAAAATCTTCCCCAATACGGAGACCTCAAAGCAAAACTTTGACATTTTAATTTTTCATTGCTTGTGCCGTATTCAGAAATTTACACGTTGGGTGTATTGCTATGTTCGCTTTTTCTTCTGTCAAATGAGCAGAGACTGGCTCCAGTGCTGAGAATACGCAGCACAAGTCAGGGCTGGTTCAAACATTCAGTGTCTGCACATTTTCTTCACGTGTTTATTTACATGGGTACAGCACGCAGCCTGGCAGCAGCCATTTCCGTGAATACAGATACGGCTTTCCACCAGCGGCTTTGATTACTACTGAACAATGGGAAGCATGTCTCTTTATATAGGTACATACATACATGCATGACCAAATGGAGAGAAGAGTCTGGGCTTGTTCTGATAACATGGAGCACATTGTGTAAGGGTTTTTGTTTTTAACTTAATCCAGAAATGTTATTCAAATGAGTAAGCACATTGATGGGCGAAGTTGTAGAGCAGTAGGATGTGAGTTTTGATAGTTGACAGTTCTAATAGTTGACACTTTATTACATTGACCTTTGGACCATTATAAACCTGTGGAGGCTTGCCTACAGTTTTCTCCCTGCTTAGATGTCTTAGTAAAGTTACTCCTGCAATTGAACGAGGTCTTTTTGGTGTTATCTGTCTTAGCTGGCATGTGGCTGGAAGGGTTTCTTCTAACATATTTACCTGGAGGTAAGTCCCATTGACTACACTGGAGCTTACTGCCAGATAAGTGAGATTAGGTTTGGGACGAGCAATGAGCAGTGTCGTGGATAATACACGTGCCAGTTGAAAGAACGAGCAGGGTTTCAAAAGCCGCCCTTTGAAATCCACTTTTTCTTGTCAGAGTTCACAGAGCTTTGTTAATACAAATACCAGCATGCAATATACACTAACTACGGAATGCAATTTAATGGCTTGCTCTTAACTCTGCTAACTTTCTCCCCATCCATCTTTGCTGCTTGCAGTACTATTGATACCCATTTGTACTTCCTACTGCTCCTTTTCCCTTTCTCAAAGATGTATGTCTAAAATGTTTCATTGTGCTTTAAAGTGTGCTGCTATTTCACACAAGTTAGCCGCGCTACACTCACTTCCCGAACAAAGTTAAAACCTGAAGGGCGTTTTTTCATTGTTGAAGCTAAAGTGAATGCAATTAAACTACAATTACTGCAATTTCATCTTGCCACTTTCTTTACAGAGATGAATCTTAGAGGTGATTATGACTGCGTCTTTTGTTTCAAAGCACTTAATTCAAAAGGCAGTGAGAATTCTTAATTGGTAGCAACAATGAAAACGTGGAGTACCGTAGAACAAAGTTGGTCTCTGAAGAAACATCAGCTGCCAAAAAGAAAGAAAGAAAAGAAAAGCAACACATTTCTATTCCTCATAATTTAACATTCATATTTAATTACCATAACACGAAAGAAGTTTGCTATAGTAGTTCCATTGGTTTTTGTGGGACACTATACATCACACGAAAAAGAGTCCTTATTTAAAAGATCCTATTAGCTGAAGTGCTTTTCCAGGACAAACTTGCTGTTAATTTTTGCTGTCTCTGCATGGGTGCAGCTGATACAAAGCCACATCAAAATTAGCAGTCCTCAAAGAAGAATGTCCCATGTGTGTCTGCATGAGTCTCTCTTCTGGGGTCGTCTCCTTCCTGATATAAAAGAGGAAAGGCCAGATCAGAGACTCTTGCAGAGACACACCAGGATGTCGATTCCTCTGAGGGCGGGTAATTCTTCCTCTTTCACACTCCAAATCAGTGTTTCCCAAACTTGGATAACCAGCTGTTACTGAACTACAATTCTATTATCGCTGACCACTGGTCCCGCTATCTAGGGATGATCTTGATTTGTAGTCCAAAAACAGGTGGAGAGAAAACGGCTCTAAATGTAAACTTGCCTGGTTGTAAAGGCCCGAGTGCACCTCCCATTTTAAATGGGGGTGTCAGCTAGCAGACGTTTGGGAAACCTGATTTTACCACTTCCCTTTTACTCCTCCAGATGTCCATTTGTACTGGATTTCTCATAGTGTGAGTGTACCTGTATTACCTGTAACTTTGCTTCCTGGCCATGCCCTGGATCTCTCTAGTCAGGGCTGTTTGTTGTTTTTAAGAACAAAAATAATCATAATGACAAGCTTGTTTGATATGGAGAAAGTTGATTGTTAATTGAACCTCACTGTGTCTCATAACTGAATCTTAACGCTAGTTTTTGTTTCTCGCCTGCACAGTCCCTTCAGTCTGAATATGTTCAGTACTAAAGCCTTGTTGCTTCGGTGAAAGCTGGACAATTCTTAAAATTCGGTTCTCTTCAAGAGGAGCAATGTTGAGGGGAAAACAACCAGCCCAAGGGGACAAGACCTCTTCATACATGATTAGAGCTAAAGACACCAAAATCTCTGAATTACCTAGAGACTTCAGTTAGTGACTACTACGAATGCACTGAAGTCAAAACTTACAACTAGTACAATTTTGTGTATAGATGCAAGATTTTAAAATGGAGAATATTTCTAATGGATTTTAGCAATATATTTGTAATTATGGTTCTCGATAACAGTGTTATTATAACGTGTGTATATAAGTATATATATAAATATATATATATATTGAGTAAAATATTTTGTGTGTATATAAATATCTATAAATTGTGTAAACATAGGCTATATTTTCATTTAAGCTTCACTTTTTTAATCCCTCCAAAACTGTGTGTATTTTTAGATGTCTTATTTTACATTTCAAACATTAGCCAGCACCCAGAGAAAGCAACGGGTGAAAACCACTGTTGTGCACACCTAGAGGGGAATGGGTTTGCTGGTAAGTGGCAGCCCGCCCCGCCCCCACCTCAGCCTTGTGGGTTGCTGCATCTCAGAGGGCCTTTCAACTTCTGCAGCATGCAACAAGGTGTCAGAAGAGGGGAACTAAAAATATATATGTGCCTATTTGGAAGCCTCCTGTTCAAATCTCTTGAACCTGGCCATTAAGAACAGAGCTGCTTGCTGATTTTATTTTCATGCACTGTGGCTACAGTATTATAAATAATTTTCAATAGTGGGAAGAAAGTTAATAGCCTCATTGCTTTGGCTTTGAAAATGCTAATGTTTGAAATGGACATTTTTCAAAGGGATATAGAATGCCTATGAAGCAGGCCTGTTCTAGCATCCTTAATTAAGTGTCTTTTCCATGGAAAGGGGAAGTAATTTTAAAATAAATAATTAGTATGTTACCTTGTTAACATTGTCAGCCCAATAATTTGTTCTGCAAAGACGTTCTGTTCTTTAGAGCCTTGCCTTTCTGTATTTCCCTTTTCTGTATAATTCAGTTCTAGAAACTGTACTGTATCAGAATGCGAAGCCAGGATGAAATATCCACCTGTGTATAGTGAGCAAAGAGTTTGTGCATAGCACGGAAGACACGTACTGTCTGAATTTGTAATAGTTGCAAAGATTCTGTCGCTGCATATTTAGACATGGAGGCAGGAGTTGCACGTTTCCACTATGGATTGCAGATGCACTGTTAAAACTATGCCCCTCTTTGTGTTTTACTCCTTCCATGTTCAGCCATGCTGTCCTACTTACTATACCGGTAAATGCCCTTGCTTTTCGCTAATGCCTCTTTCCCAATTCAATTTAATCACAGAACTATTTCAAACAGTGCTATTGTAGGTCTTCACCATAACCCTTCAAAAATAACTACACTTCCAATATTTCCCATCTACAAGTTTTGTCAGTGTCGCTCAGAGTGCAATAATTGTGAAAGTGAAATGGTAACGTTCATTTCACATACAATTCATATTATGTGAAGAAGAAACCTCTGCACTCCTTGGTTGTGTTCAAACAATCACATCTCAGCTTAATTGGCCAAGATAAGAACAAAACTTTTGCATTCATATGCAGCCCCATTGCTCATCTCTTCACAGTGCAAACAATCAAACCCAGAAACCTCTAAGCATAATTTCTTTTTTCAGCCAAACCAGAAAATTTATGAGCAATAGTTTCAGAAGAAATTGGGATATTAAATCAGAGTTTGAAGTTGATTTAATTTCCTGGCTTGTTGCAAAGCTGGTAACGATAGTTTTCCAGTTCTCTTATTTAAACCAAGCTACAGATGTCTAAACCAGGCCACTGTCCCAGAAATGTATTGTTTGGTCATATCAAGGAGAGATAATTACTAATGAGTTTTTAAAATATATATATATATATCATTATTTGGAAGGGAAATAGTCCTAATTATGAATATGGATAAATTCTTCTTGACTGAAACTGGTTTAATCACTGAATTCAATATTTTTATCATATGTACATAAAATGTACTGTATATGAGTAAGCGATAGGCAGATTCTAAGGTAATTCTACCTCTATAAAGTTTGACATGTATTTTGTTACTAGCTTAGTTACTAGAAAGATGTACTATTTTTGCAATGTAGAAATAATAAACGCTAATAGATAATAAAAGTAAAAATTATGCACAACTTAATTTCTTTGTTTTAATCAGGTGCTGGTGCACCCAATACTTCAGTTTTGTAAAGTGTATTTTGAGGACCCCCTAGAATCTAAAACCTCCTTCCCTCAAATTCAAGCCTTCCTTCACATTAGCTGTCAACCTTCCTTTTTTTGCATTGGGAAACGGCGCTGGAATAATGGAATTTCCCGCAAAAAAAGGAAAAGTTGACAGCTATGTGTTAATGTGGATTCTTTTGCTCTTGCAGCTACCCACTCCTCTCGCTACTCTTTTCTTGAATGCTGCTAGCCTTTCTTGTTCTGGTGGCAACCTTGTCTTAGGGACCCCGCCTCACAGTCTTCCTGTTCCTGGTCTTGCAATTGAGGCCAGCCTTATTTCTTCCCAACCATGGCCCCACGTCTCTCCTAAGGCATTAGCATTTGTTTTAAACCAGGGGTGGCCAACTCCCAAGAGATCTACTCACAGAGTTAAAAACTGGCAGTGATCTACCCCCTTTGGGGGGGTTTGAGTCAAAGTTGTTGAGTTTTTTTCAGGGAGGAGGTAAAGTATTGAGCTTTTTTTAGGGGAGCCACAGTTGTTCAGCTTCTTTGGGGGGAACCAATGATCTACTAGTGATCTACTGCAGACGTCCAGTGATCTACCTGTTGGACATGCCTGTTTTAAACCATCCTCTCAGTCTTGCTGTGCTAAAAAAAAAAAAACATGTCCGCATCGTGTACAAAGTTGTCCGCTTTCTCTGTTAGCTGGAAGGTGTATGGCAGACCTACCAGGAGGCTAACCATGAGCAAGTAGAGTGTTTCTTCGTAGAGAATAGGAAAACCCTGTATAAGCAAAGCCTGGTGTGTAGCTATCTGGCCTGAAATTAATAAAGAAATGTTAGAAGTTTGGGCTCATTTCCACTTCCACTTTTTACTGCTGAATTGGAGCAGACATCAATCAGGACAAAAGCAACTTTTTTTGTAGTGTATATCTGTATATGCACGTTTATATGGAATTCCCAAACAATGCCTTACCATTTCACTCTGCTCATAGCAGCCCGGTTCGCATGACAGTATATGGCAAGCCATATTATGGTGTGGAGCAGCTTGAAGCCTCTTTGCTTCTTCTGCTTCTTCTGCTCGGTCCCTTTTGCTTTCTCAACACACTGAGCTGTGTGTGTGTTGCTGTAGATATTCTCCTAAAAGCATCTGCTTTAGATTTTCTAGTGAAAATTAAAGTCCCATTTCCCCCCCTCCCCTGTAACACATTTTATACCACTAAAATGATGTCTTGTCTGACATTTTCCTGCAGTTTAGTGCTATTCCTGTATCTAATAAAAGGACGACACTTTTCTGGAAAGAGGTCGCTGTAATGTCGATCCTTCCATAGGTGTTTTACTGCAAGTCGTTTCATGAACAGCCAGGCCAAGCTCTTCCTTCTCGGATTACCTTTTCGGAACAAATTCATCCAGTCTTTAGGAAGGAGGCCAGAAGACTCTCGGACCCTGTCCAAGCCTTCACACCTCCTTCCCAAGCGTGAGGGCTGTGGGCAGTGTCAAATGTTGCAGAGAGCTGCCCAAAAAGGCCTTGGGGGGGCCTGCATGTTGGACCATCTTGATTTAGGCTTTTCAAACTTTGGGTTTAGATGTTTTCCCCAATGTGGTCAGCTGTCAGCACACGTGCCACAAATGGCACACACAGGGATCACAAGTTCCTTGTGGCATATCCAGCAAGAAGCTGGAGAAACTATGGCTTGTGGTCTCTGGCGCTGGGTTGCTCCCTTGTTTGGTGTGATTTCCACTTGAATCTGCTAGGGCATGTGAGGTTGTACATACAACTGCAGTATGTGCTGGAGTGGCATGACAGTGTTTTTATAGTGTATACCGCCCTGTGATCCTCAGAGGAAAGGCAATTTAATATTATAATAATGCCATTTCCACACACGCACACCCAAAAAACAACCTGATTGCACACTGCCTAAATGCACAGGCCTTACTGAGTCAGACTGCTGATGCATCGAGCTCAGTATTGTCCACGTTGACTGACAGCAGCTCATCTGGATTTAAGACGGGACGTTCCCAGCCCTACACAGAAACGCTGGGGATTGATGCTGGGGCCTTCTGCATGAAAAGCAGGTGCCACAGCCCTTCAATGACTACTAGTTGCATTTCTTCCCCTTTCTGAAAGTGATCTCTAAGAAAGGGAGCACTCTTCTTTTTGACATGCAGAGAACAGGAATTGTTCTGCGGGGTTTTGTCTTTCGTTCTGAGTGCAGGCTAACATCTTGGGAAGGAAGGGGAAGTTACAGAATAAGAGGAGGTGGCAGGAGCAGCACGTCAAGACTGCTTTTGTCAGGCTAGCACTTCACAGTTTAAATGGAGGCTGTGGTTTTGCACTCATTGCGGCTCTATCTTTCCAATGCGGCCCAGCGGGGGGGGGGGGATGTCCCAACGAATCAAGCTGTTGTGCCCGCCTTTTTGAAGTAGCAGACTCGAGGAGCCTGAAAAAAAGAGCTGGCTTATAGAGGTGGGTTCGAACCATGCTCCTTGTTCCAGTGCAGTGTGGGGGCGGTTTTCAACTCCAAAAGCCCCGGGGGGACGGGGACACAAGAAATTGCCATTCCCGTGATTTGAGTAGCTTTTGTTTCTTTGAAATGGTTTTGCCCACCCAGGGCCAATTCCCACTTTTTGCTTGGCAAGTGGATACAGCGTGGGGAGGCTGTAATCATGTCAGTCTTCGCAGTTGGATAAAGACTAAGCCGCAGCAAACTCTTTCAGCAGGGGGCCAGTCCACTGTCCCTCAGACCTTGTGGGGGGCCGGACTATATTTTGGAGGGGGGGAAATGGAACGAATTCCTATGCCCCACAAATAACCCAGAGATGCATTTTAAATAAAAGGGCACATTCTACTCATGTAAAAACACACTGATTCCCAGACCATCCGTGGACCGGATTTAGAAGGCGATTGGGCTGGATCCGGCCCCCAGGCCTTAGTTTGCCTCCCCATGAGCTAAGGTGTTCGATGGATCTGTGCATCTGGAAGCAAACATGCACTGTAGGGCTTCCTGGTGCATGGCCGAAGCATGCACCCTTGATTTAAAAAATAAATTATTATACACCATGAATTGTAAAAATGGAAGGAGGTGTGGCAGATGTTCACAGGTTACATAGCCCCTTTGACATGTTTCAGCTGTTTTTACAGCAAAGAAACACCTCCACTTTTATAGCATTTAGCTCGACAGACAACACTACTATTATTTGCTGCTGGTATGGGCAGAAGCGTCTGATGACATCGACCATCAGTCACAGCCAGTGGTATATAGTCTGAAGCCTTATTTTCACTATTTGCACACCGGAAGTCTGGCTCCTCTAGATGTTGTTGGACTCCGACTCCCATCAGCCCCTGCCGGCATCAGGGATGATGGGAGTTGTAGTCCAACAACAGGTGGAATGCCTCAACTTCCCCATCCCTGTCCTGAGGTCAGGTAGTACAGAGCAAGCGCTTCTTTAAGCATGTACGGAGTGTTTTTTTTTCCTCTCCTCCAAGGAATATCTACAGCTAGATGCGCCCCCTACCCCAGATAAAGGATTGTTTGTATGGACTCTACAGGAGATGGGGATGGATCACATTTTTAAAAAATGTGATCTGCTTTCTGGTAGAGATAAGGCTGTGAGATAAACCTGCCTTGCTGTTGTACCAGAGGTTTTTAACTTTGCAATTTTGGATTTTGTTTGCTTGTTTAACACACAGGAGCATACAGGCATCTGAAGGCAGCCCTGTATAGGGAAGTTTTTTAAAATATTTATGTTTTTGTATATGCTGGAAGCCACCCAAAGTGGCTGGAGCAACCCAGTCAGATGCACAGGGTACTAATAATAATAATAATAATAATAATAATAATAATAATAATAATAATAATAATAATAATGGTGATGTATGTCCCAACCTGCTATCTGAACTGGTATGGCTTGCTTAGCTGCCTTTAGATTTTATCACTTTGTTTTACTGCATGTGATCTTCATATAGGCTGCATTGATATAATATATTTAAAGCACAGACACCCCCCCCCAAAAAAATACTGGGAACTGCAGTTTCTTAAGTGTGCTGGGAATTGTAGCCCTGGGGGGGGGTTGAACTACAGTTCCCAGAGTGATTTGGATGGGTGCTTTAAATGTGTTTTAAATGTATGGTGTGTACAGACAAAGCTTTTCATATGCTGCAAGATGTCAAATGTAGAGTTCTCAAGTGATGCGCAGCCAGGTGAGTGGGGTATTAATAAATTATTATTATTATTATTATTATTATTATTATTATTGCATGTGTGAGCTGGACCTCAAAAATATGCAGAAATGTTCACAAAATCTGTCCATAAATAGATAAAGAGAAGATGAATGAATGAAAAATGCCTTGGTTTTAGAATGCTGCTGCTTGGGATATTTCATTCTTATCCGCTATTTTTATTAATTTATTGAATAATTTACTTTCAAAATGCTGTCCTTCCATTGATGCATGTTTGTATTTGCTGCACAGTCTTTTTAAGTTTAATCTGCAAGCCACCTTGTGGCTCTGTCTGGACCAAGGGCAACCTTAAAATGTAATTTGAAAAATTGTTTATTTATGACAGTGGCATACAAGGAAATAGAGGGGGGGGGGGAAACAGCAACAGAAAATCTCAGTAAAATATGCTCAAAACAGAACAGCAGCATTTAAATAAATTTAAAAAATCAGAGTTGACTAAACCTTACCAATGAGTTCACATTCTGTCTGTCCAAATAGACACGTCTTCTTTGCCTGGGAGCAAAAGAACGCTGGGTGGCTGTAGATGAACCTTGCAAGGGCCTTTCATAATTGGAGCGTCACAATGGAGAACCAGCATTATGATTTGTGCCTCCCTCCCCCCACACACACACAAAAGAGAGGATTTGGTTTTGATTCAGCTGTAGTTGAAAATCAGAATTGGTAACTCTGACTTAGGGACAGAACAGTTTGTTGATTTCAGCCCTCTCGGTTCCTGATTCTTCCCAAATCTTAAATCCAGTTCTCCACATTTCTGCAGCAATCTGCAATTTATTTTTTAATCCTTCAGCATGTTATGGTCAATTTAGCCCTATAAGTACATTTTTTGTATGCAGCTTTGACTTGTAGAGTCCAGATTTTTGCAAGCAATTCCTCCTAAAAGAACACATTTTTGAATGTTATTTTCCAATATATTCATATTTATGCATTCTTTTTTACCTTACACATATGCATTTTTGTAAAGCTTACTTGGTTGGAGAACTGCATCATTCTTTTTTTATGGATGCGGGTGGCGGTGCTTCAGTTTTCATATTACAGGTGTCGTCGTCCCCATTTATGTGGGGGGTTACATTCCGGGAGCCCGTACGTATAAGTGAAATCGCATAGAGTGGGGAGCACCCTCTAAAAAACCTCTTAAAAGCCTCAAAACACCAGTTTCTTCCTGCTGTCCAGCTCTCTCTCCACACAACTCCCTCTCCCACTAGAGTCGAAGCTCTGGGGCCAGCTGGAGGCTGGACGATGCGCGGAAAAGAACCTGTGCGGCTACTGCTGCGCTACCCCGAGTATCGGCTGCTAGACAGGGAGCTGAGCAGCCTAAACAAAGCTCCACTGTGCCTCAGGTCTCTTTGGGGCTTCTTCCGCCCTCACTGACATCTTCTCCAGGCTCTGAGGAGATCTCCAGCTCTCTCCTGCCACTTCCTGGTACGGTTCTATTTATTTCATTATTTCCTGGCGATGCATGCATGCGCGGTTGCGCATGAGTCAGTTGCGCGTAAATGGGGGGTGCCTGCATTTCAGAAAGTGCAGATTGGGTAGATTTGCCTTTAAAATGTGACCCAAGTCGCATTTTTGTCCTCCGTACAGTTTCTGAATAGGTCTGTACCTCCCCGTGTGCATTGAAACACACATCCAGAAAGTATAAGGTGTCTGGAATTTGCATCAGCTACATGCCTAGTAGATAACTTCATGGGCATAGCAGGATTTATGTTGGGGGGGGGGCAGGGCACCCGCTTGTCATCATCCTCCATCTAGCAGATTTGGAACGAAACGTCTCCCCAACAGTTGTTTTAAATTACTTTCTGTTGACCTCAAGCCCTCGGGGAGAAAAAAATCTGTCGAAATCTTCAGTGATTTCAAAACTAGGGAATTACATAAAAAATAACAATAACATCGTTGACTGAGGCCTGAGGGCTTTCTGCAGTATAAATAGCCTGTTGGGGAAACTTCCAGTCGTTTCTAGACAGGCCTTGCAGAGGTGCGTTCTCAGGAGAGAAGGCCAGGAACTATGAGAAGCTTCCGGAACCCGAGCTACCGGCAATGCGATTGGTCGGTTCGCAGAAGCCATGCCTATAGCTCTGTCGGTTGCGTCTCTCGAACGCACCACGACATCATCCAAGTGACCTCGGTGAGCGCTTCGATTTCAAATATTCTGATCATTCCTACTTTTGGTTAAGTATTGTATGTATGTATGTATGTATGTATGTATGTATGTATGTATTTACTTACTTAATTTAGGGGGAGCAGCTGCCGCCCCCCCCCCGACCAAGCCCATGAGCAACTTCCACCTTGTTGGATTTTGGTGCACCCACCTTGGGCATTTTCAGTCAGGGAGATCCCTTTCTGCATGTTAAGAACAAACCTAGTTGGTCTCTAAGGTGCTACTGGAAGGATTTTTTGATTTTATATTTTGTTTTGACTATGGCAGACCAACACGGCTACCTACCTGTAACTGCGTGTTAATCGACAGCTTTCAATATAAGGACAGCAGCACCTGCCCCTCCCCAATCTTTCCCTCAGGAAAAGCCATGTACTGTATCCCTCCTATTTTGTACCTTTCTCAACTCAGTTGCCACGGTGCTTTGCGCTCACAAGGACAGTTTCCGGAGGTGGGGGAATCCTATGGCAAAAATACACTAGAGAATCGGCACGGTGATATGATGAAGACTCTGTTGCCAAGGAGCAGCATGTTTTAAGCAGGAGCGTGGTTCCACCCCCAACCCACCCCATATTGCAACTAAAGATTTGATCTAAAATTAGATTTTTTTATATTAAAAAAAAGGAAAAAGGAGGAGGGGAAACTAACCACATCCTCATAAAAGACACGGAGGGGAGTCGGAGGAACTGGAAGTAAACGTGAGGAGAGGAATTTCCGTCCATCCTGGAAATCAGTGATACGGGAAAGGTCCAGGAAGAGACCAGAGGGGTGTGATTTGAGAACTCCAGTGGGTGGCGATGGAGGCAGGGGGAGAGGGATCTGTCTCTGTAATTGCAGGCTTTTCGGTGCAAGCTGGGTTCTTTCTGTTTCTTTCCCCCCTCCCCTCTCCTCCTCTCCTGCTCTCGCAAGCCTGAAACCTGCTGAATAATTCATAAAGACGAGAAGCGCCGAATTTCCCCAGGCTGATAATACAGTGTGCATGCTGTAAAGTGAGAGGAGATGCTCCAGGTCTTCAGATGAGCTGCTGATGCTCTTGAGGCCATTGCCCAGTGGGTGCTGGGACTCCTGGTATTTCCACAGCGGAGGCTTCTTCTTTTTTTCTGCCTTGCTTGCTTGCTTGCTTCCTCGCTCGCCTGCCTGCCTGTCTTTGGGCACTCATTGCTGCCTGCACTTGACCAGGAGAATAACTTCGCTGCAATCATGGAGATTTGGATGCAAGCTCTGGATTTCGCCCTCCTCCTGCTTGCCGGTCTTGCAAACACCAGCCTTGGATCTGTCGGCAAGCTTCCTCTTTTGTGATCTGGCATACTTGCAGCCTCCTCCGTGTAGAAATACGGTGAAGAAGATCCACATATCCCTTCTTTCACCTCTGCCAACAACTGGCTCTGGAGACCTGGCACGATCTGAGAAGTTGGCGTTTTCCCATGGGATCCAGTCTTGCTCTCTGCCTGTTTTGGAGATCACCATCTACATTCTGGGACGTCATGTATGTTTGGGACTTTTCTGACAGTCTGCTTTGGCCCCTGCTGTGTTCTGTATGGTCTAGGAGATTATCCTGGATTTCTTCCTGGCTCAGCTTAGCCTTCTCCAGAACTGAGCAGTGCTGAGGTTGGTCTGGAGTGCCTCATTTGTGTGCCGCACAATGCCCAATATCTCCTTCTCCTCTTCTTCTTCTTCCTCCTTCTCCTCCTGGAGCTCTAGATCCTTGCAACAGCTGCTTTGTGAAGAAGACTCCCTGGGGACGAGGATCACTTTGTGTCTCTTCTACTTGCTGCTAGCCATCTACGGGGCCATATCCAACATCATGGTCATCTACCTGGTCTTCACCTTCAGGAAGCTGCGCACCACCAGCAACGCTTTCATTGTCAACGGTTGCGTTGCGGACCTGAGTGTCTGTGGCCTTTGGATGCCGCAAGAAGCGGTGCAGGGGCTGCTCCCTTCCGGGTCCCCGACGGCGCGCTCAGAAGGGTACCGCTTGCTCCGTGCTGGGCTGGTGGGCCTTGGGCTCATTGTCTCACTGCTCTCCCACCTGCTGGTGGCCCTCAACCGCTATGTCCTCATCACCAAGCCACCCATCACGTACCAGGCTGTTTACCAGAGGAAGTACACGGCCTGGATGATCGGCTTGTCCTGGGGACTGGCTCTCCTCCTCGCCTCGGTCCCCCTGGGACTGCAGATGTGGCAACCCGGCTGGCAGGACTCTAGAAACGCCACCAGTACCAAGAGCTCAAACTACATGGGCCTTCTGGTTTCCCTGGCTATCCTCAGCCAGACAGTCCTCCTGTTCCACTGCTACATGGCGATTGTCAGGAGGGTGCGGGGCAGCGTCAAGCGCGTCAGCGTCCTCAACTTCCACCTGCTTCAGCAGCTCCCCTTCCCAGCAGCCCCGGCAGCTCCCCGCCGGGCCCGGCGCCTGAGCAGCATCTCCGTCTTGCTCCTCTGCCTCGTGTTCCTCCTGGCCACGCAGCCTCTGGTGTGGGTCAGCCTGCTGGGCTTTTTCTTCTGGCCCATGCCCCGGGGACTGCAGATCACCAGCTGGCTGCTCTTCTGCTCTCTCTCCGCCTTCAACCCGCTGCTCTATACGTGGAAGAATGAGGAGTTCCGCCGCTGTGCCCGCTTGGTGCTACCCGGAGGGGAAAACCCGGCGGTGGCGGTAGCTGCAGCAGCGGCCACTACCGCCCTCCCCACAGTGTCTCTTCCCTCTCAGGAGCCATCGCAGCTGGGGACCAAGGTAGAAAGTCTAGGCAGCTTGGTGCTTCACTGACACCCCCCCCTAAATTTGCACTTTCTTAAGTGAAAAGGTGTTAGGAGACATTAGCTTTGGACTCAGGCAGGGGTCAGCAAAGTTTTTGTGGCTTGGGCCGGTTCACGGTCTTGCAGATGCTGCGGTGGGCCAGAGTGTGTATGTGTGCGTGTGCATGCATGCTCAAACGCTATTTCCGGCACTCCTTCCAGCGCGGAGGAGGCGTGTGCAGCTTCCCATTGGCTGCAGGAGCTTCCTGCAGCCAGTGGGAGGCAGGCCAGCATCACGGAAGGCAGTGCCCACTCTGCTCCGCGCCGGTTTAGCGCGGCACACGGGATTCGACCAAGTGGATGACAGGGGTCCCTGAGTGGGCGGCGGGGGTCCATGGGCTGATTAAACAACCCCCATGGGCCGCTTGTGACCCATGGGCCTTAGTTTGCCTACCCCTGGACTCAGGTATCGCATGTGGGCCATTGTCAGCAGGTGGGGATGTTGTCCTTTACAGAGGTTGCTTCCAGATACCCTGCTTAGCCATCATTTACGTTGATTTGTTTGCACAAAGCTCACAGGGAGGTTAGATGATGCTAGCTATTTATTGGGCGTCCGTTGCGATTGGTTTGCAGTGAGGTCAGGTGACCCCATGTTGGGCAAGTGTCATGCCAAACTTTCAGGTGCCACTTTCCCCATGGTAAAAAAAAGTTCCCTTTGGGAGAGCAAGTGGATTAGTTGCTCAATATCCATTTTTAATGGTACAACCCTGAATTTGCCTGGACATCTGAAAATAGCAGCAGTCTGGAAGCGCTCTTATTAGATTCCCCCCCCTCCCCCCCAAAAAAATGGGAAGTCCAAACAGGGCATGGCGGGGGGAGGGGGATACAACTGAGGCTGGATACATGAAGAGCGGCAATCCCATAATAAGCAGCCATCTGGAAGCACCCACCAAATGACTCACTGAACTGCACGGTACTCCACTCCCTAAGGAGAGGCTTTTTAAAAAAATAATAATAATAATAATGTGCAGGCACTTGTCAGCTTTGAAATGTATATATTTGTATCAAATCGCTTTCACACTTTGTGGAGTTTTTCAGTAGCTCGGTGCAGTCAAGCGGATGAAAGGGTCTGATTATATACCTCAGTTTTTGGCCTCTCCATGCCTTCACTGTTTCGCCTGAACGTTTTGCGTTCCTTCTTGGCTTTTACAAACTACCGACGGAAGAGACTGGCTTGTAAAGGAGAGGTTGCCTTAGCCGAGGGATAAAGAGCACACGGTGGCCACGGATAAGGTGCACAGGATTTATCTTGAAGATGTTGGAAAACAGAGGGAAAGAATCTCCGTCTAATCCTTTGAAAACCCATCACCAGACTCAGACAAGGCTTCACTCCTTTTCTGTTACCAAAACACAAATGGTTGGGCTTGGACAGTAGAGAATATTGGGCATCAATGCTGCAGATACATCAATTATAGTACGACCCCCAACCCAAAGACTCCTAGGAACTGTGGTTTCTTAAGGATGCTGGGCTATGCAGCTCTGTGAGAGGCAAACTACAGTTACAATGATTATTGCAGGGGGGGGGTGTTCTTTAAATGTATGCTGGTGCTGTCTTTCTGCTTGGTTTACGGACGGTGGACTTTTTCTCGGCACACCCAAGGCAGAAGTAATCTACCCCTCAGTTCGTAATTATTCAAAGCAAGTGAGCTAGGGGAAATATCTCCCTTTTTTAGGGTCGAGAACTCTCCATCTTGATGAGAAACGATGGCAGAGAGCACAGAGGGAGGGGGAGTTAAGGCAGCTGCTGTGAGGTCCTAAATTCTCCAACCAAACAGCTCACTGGGCAACCTGTGGGCAAGTAGCCATTACGGGTTTTATCCAACTCTACTTAGGATAGACCCAACTGGAATCAACAAACTGAAGTGAGTCATGCCCATTAATTTCAATGGGTCGACTCTGAGGATGGCTAGCTTTGAATGCAACTCTACAAGCTTAACCTACCTCATGAAAGGGTTTGTGTGTGTGACGGGTGCCCTTAGGGCATGAGGAAATGGCAACAGTGAACAGAGAGGTTCTGTTCATAGGTTAGGATAGGAGGATCTCTCCTAAGATCTCATCAGTGGAAGTAAAGGTGCCCAGTCTTATGGGCGGTGGCTCAACTCTAGGAATTGGGGGGGGGGTTCCTAGTCTAATTTGCATTTAAAGGTGAACCTTCCCTCGTTTGCACTTCCCAATACAATAAGTGGACCAAAGCACTTCTCTGAATTCTGCAGTGGTGTTTTCCAGGCAAATAATGTGTACTAAAATGCATATATTATGGAGAAATGTACATAAAAATGCATATATTGAGCTTCGTAAAAATCATACAAAATCCAATAAAAATAATATTTTTAAAAGACTAAAAAGAAAATAAATGTGGATATCTGAGCTCAAGATTGAAAAAATGAGAAACAGAAAAATCAAAATGGACTCTTTCCTCATCCCTGATGTCCCTGAATGCAGTCATTTACTTCCAGCCATTTTATGGAACGGCAGCCATTTTTTAAAGGGCAGGGCAGGAAAACTAAAGCACTCTTGACCAAAAACATTGCCAGACTTCAGCACTCACTATTCCTGACCATGCTGGTGAAGGCTGATGGGAGTTGGGCGTCCAAACCATTGAGAAACCATCATGTTGGGGATGGCTGCTGTAATGTTACAGTCACATTTGCATGCACTGTCCCAGGCTTGCACAAATATGTCAATGCTGAGGTAATGATGAAACCCCTGCTGCTAGCTGGCTTTCTTGTGGAGATCTTAGAAGGAATGGAGCTGTGTGGAAAATACACTCCTGGATCACAGGAGAGAGAGAACAGAGTGGCTTCTGACTGAGTCTATGAACGTTGACCAAACCTGGTCTACATTACGTTGGTTGTGGTAGCTAACATGACGTTCTCCAGATGTTCCTGGACCCCAGCTCCCATCAGCCCTAAGCCAGCGTGGCCAAAGGCCAAAGATAATGAGAGTTGTAGTCCAACAACATCTGGAGAGCCCAGCATTGCCTACTCTTAATAAAGGTAAAAAGGTAAAGGACACCTGGACGGTTAAGTCCAGTCAAAGACGACTATGGGGTTGCGGCACTCATCTTGCTTTCAGGCTGAGGAAGCCAGCGTTTGTCCACAGACAGCTTTCCAAGTCATGTAGCCAGCATAACTAAACCACTTCCGGCGCAACAGGACACCGTGACAGAAACCAGCGTTCACGGAAACACTGTTTACCTTCCCACCGCAGTGTTACCTATTTATCTACTTGCACTGGCATGCTTTCAAACTGCTAGGTTGGCAGGAGCTGGGACTGAGCAACGAGAGCTCACCCCGCCGCAGGGATTCGAACCGCCGACCTTCTGATCGGCAAGCCCAAGAGGCTCAGTGGTTTAGACCACAGCGCCACCCGCATCCCTTTACCTACTCCTAATAGAATACGTTGATGCAGGTTTCTACAGAACTTTTTTCCTAGCACTGAGCCAAGATGGGATGGCCATCTGTCCCCTTCCATCCTGTGACTCAGTGAACAATCTCCTTGAATAACGTGGGAGAACTATTTATACAGGTACAGATTTACCAGCTCTACCTATGAACAAAAGCAGGTTTCATCTTTCCTAATATGGAATTTTCCAGCCCGCTTGAACGTTGCTCTCTCTCTCTCCCCAGAATGCAGAGGCCGATGACAGCTGACAGTGGGTAGGCTGCTATGTTAAGCCTCCAAGGGGGCACGATGTGAGCTAGTACTGAACACATGTCATTGTTTGTGCTGCTGCAGAAGATCTAAAAGGTAGAATTAATGCGCTAGGTACAAGGCTGTGCTCCCATGCTTTCTGTGGTTCTTGTTTCATCTTGATTCGCTTGCATGGTAGTTTTGCAGTTTCCCACTACAGTCGTACCTTGGATCTCGAACGCCTTGTGAGTCGAATGTTTTGTCTCCTGAACGCCGCAAACCCGGAAGTGAGTGTTCCGGTTTGCGACGGTTCTTTGGAACCCGAACATCTGACGTGGGTTCCGTGGCTTCCGATTGGCTGCAGGAGCTTCCTGCAGCCAATCGGAAGCCGCACCTTGGTTTCTGAACATTCTGGAAGTCGAATGGACTTCCGGAACGGATTCCATTCGACTTCCGAGGTATGACTGTAATTGGTTGGTTAGCCCACTTTTTTTTAGTCTATATTTCCCTGTCACTTTCCTAACCGCAAAAGAAATGAGTGGCTTCTTTTGAAGTTGATTTGTTGCGCCAGAGCATTTCAATTGCGCAAAACCTAAATTTCCAGTATGCAACTGAATCCCTCCTGCAAAACATTGACAGTCTGGAGGCAACTCCAGATGCAGAGAGAGTGGGGGGGGGGCTGCATCCTTCACCTTGCCTTGGGAAATGTACAGTACATCTAAAGGTTTTCCCTTCCTGTCCCTGTTCTTGACAGCGCAGCATCTAAAAAGATTTAGGAAGCAAAGTGTATAGATAGATATAGATAAAGATATAGATATAGATAAGGACATGGGTGTGGCGCTGTGGGTTAAACCACAGAGCCTAGGGCTTGCCGATCAGAAGGTCGGCGGTTCGAATCCCAGTGACGGGATGCGCTCCCATTGCTCGGTCCCAGCTCCTGCCCACGTAGCAGTTCAAAAGCATGTCAAAGTGCAAGTAGATAAATAGATGCCGCTACAGCGGGAAGGTAAACGGAGTTTCTGTGCGCTGCTCTAGTTTGCCAGAAGCGGCTTAGTCATGCTGGCCACATGGCCCGGAACTGTACGCCGGCTCCCTCGGCCAGTAAAGCAAGATGAGTGCCGCAACCCCAGAGTCGTCCGCGACTGGACCTAACGGTCAGGGGTCCCTTTACCTTTACCTTTATAGATATAGATATAGAGCCTTTTAAAATTATTTCTATGCAATGCCATCCTTTTTCTCGGAGGCTGCTTTTAAAGAATGTGCACTTTAAAAGAAACAAACAAATGGAAGCATGAGCAAAATCTCACCCGTTTTCAATGTCAAGCTGTAGCCGTACTTCAAAGTTGGGAGTAAACAACCAAGCATCTGCTCAGAACTCGATATTTAGTGGAGTCGTGACAGCTCTCGTCCTATTTTAACTAGTTATACATCATGCATTTCCAGTTTTATCTAATATCCACAGACATTCCAGGAACTATTGAAACTGATGTGTGTTGAATTTTGGGGTGGCCCTAGCCATGATGGGAACCAGAGTGGGAAGCCATTTTTTTCGGATACTGAGGCTCAGTTGTCCCCTGTTGATGGTAGCTTTAAGTGATAACTTGTCTGCATGAACCCAATGGCCTGGTTCCCAGGTCACTATACGCTCCAGTTTGTCTTAAACCATGGTTTAATTGTGAACATACCGCTCCTCTGTCGACGCGGGTGGCGCTGTGGTCTAAACCACTTAGCTTCTTGGACTTCCCAATCAGATGGTTGGCGGTTCGAATCCCCGCGACGGGGTGAGCTCCCACTGCTGTCCCAGCTCCTGCCAGCCTAGCAGTTCGAAAGCACACCAGTGCAAGTAGATAAATAGGTTCCGCTGCGGCGGAAAGGTAAATGGCATTTCCGTGCGCTCTGCTTTCCGTCATGGTGTTCCGTTGCGCCAGAAGTGGTTTAGTCATGCTGGCCACATGACCCAGAAAGCTGTCTGCGGACAAACACCAGCTCCTTTGGCCTGAAAGCGAGATGAATGCTGGACAGCTTTTCTCCCTGTCTCGGATGCGTGATGCACATATGACTCAAATAAGCCAAATTATGAGTTCTCAGCTCATCTGAACCTAGACGGAGACATGTTTGTTTGTTTGTTTCAAACAAGCCACAAGTGGCAAGCCAGAAAGGTTCATGTCTGTATTATGGCTCATGGGCAATCACTTGTTTGAAACAAACAAACTATGTTTTGGGTTCAGATGACATGGCAAGCCATGGTATAGCTTGTCTGAGTTGCGCAGGGACCCACATAGCGGGGAGAGGCACATTCATAACCATGGTTGAACACAATTTGCTGCTTATCATGACATGCAACCAAGACCATAATGTCCACTCAACCGCAATGCTTTTCCATTCAGCCAGTTTGCATAGTCATGCAGTGTTGATATGTCATGTGTTGTATATGGTGATATGAACACATGACGGATGGGGATAAATTCTATTCAGTTTGCCTTTGAAGATCTACTTAATTTGCACTTTCGGAACAATATTATATTTATTAATCTATTTTATCAAATTTATATACTGCCCTTCATCATAAGATCTCAGGGCGGCTCACAGAATATGTGAACCGACACAGCCATTCTTTGAAATTTGCACTTCTCCAGATTTTGCAGTTCTCCAAAGAAGTAATGTGTACAAAATGGCCGCTTAACGCCCTTCGCCAAACCTGATATTCAAACTAGCCAATCTGTGGTGGCCTGGGGGGCATGGTTTTGGGGAGCAGACCTGAGGGAAGCAGGCCTCACTCAGGTCCACCCGCCAGCCATTCACAAAAATGCATATACTAGGTAAAGTGTACCATAACACGCATTATATTGGGGGAAACTGAAATTAACAGATTCACCCATTCTTAGAATAGGCACTATTTCTGCAGCACAACATCATTTCTGAGGTGGCAGATTAAGCACGGGGTCGTTTATCTCCTCCTCCCCTCGTTTTTGCGTCAGTACAGTGAACCGTTCAAGCATCCTGCACGATCAAAAGTGCATATGTCAAAAATTGTTACAGTTCTCTTGCCCAAAGTTGCCCATTGACCTCGGAAATGCAGCATCGAATCTGGCTTTCCCGTTTTCTCCGTGTAGCCTGAGGCAAGCTAGGAACTTTTGCGACATGAAAGGAAGGAAGCATGGCATGTGGGCTTCTGACTCATTCGCATGGGTAACAAAGACCCGCCGTGACATCAGAAGGCTGACGGTGAACAGAAATAAGTGTTTACTAGATTTCGGGGCTCACTTGGTACCAGCAGGAGCTTGATGAGAAAGAAAAGTAAGGTTAAGCAGATGGAACAGAGGCAAAGTGACACATTCATTGTACAGGAGAGACCTCAGGTAGCATGTGAATCATAGATGGTTTTGTTAATACACAGAAGGCTTATACTTCATTTTATGGAAAATAATCCATTAATATACAATCTACGATTCTAGGCTGCCCAAACCCAGCTGGTTGCAGATACTCCTGCCATTTATTGACAGGCCTAGAATGAAATGAATTGCATTCGCATAGTGGCAACAATGGATGGCAGAATCCAATCCTTTCCATTATGGGGCAGTGCGATAAGGCCAGAGGGTCTGCTCTACACCATAGAGTTGGGCTTTTGTTGTTGTTGTTCAGTCATTCAGTCGTGTCCGACTCTTCGTGACCCCATGGACCAGAGCACGCCAGGCACCCCTATCCTTCACTGCCTCCCGCAGTTTGGCCAAACTCATGTTAGTAGCTTCAAGAACACTGTCCAACCATCTCAACCTCTGTCGTCCCCTTCTCCTTGTGCCCTCCATCTTTCCCAACATCAGGGTCTTTTCCAGGGAGTCTTCTCTTCTCATGAGGTGGCCAAAGCTGCTTGGCTTTCACCCAACGTGGGATTTTTCATTTTACCCCTGCCTGAAAGCAAAAATAGCCTGCAAATTGATTTTTTTAATTTTCACACGAAACAAGGTGTGACATAGAAAGGCAATGAATTCCCGCCTTTGCTTGGACACTCCTCTGCTAAAAATCCAGTTGCGCTAATGTGTGTATTATTTGCTTCCTTCAAAAGGCGGTAAACACATCTTGTTGCTCCCTGCCCATTTTTCTGAGTTCTCTCATGATTGTGCCCTTGTCCCTTCCTTCAGCTCCTTGTGCTCTCTAAATGATCTTGGGTCGTGGAAAAAGTAAAGAACCCCTTCCCTTTACAAAGGAACCAGTTCTAAGTGATCGGAATAGCTTTGAGCCAATGGAGGCTTTTTCTCGACATCCATAAGGAGTGAAGCTAGATGGTGCTGTTCTTCAGGCAGATTCTGCGTCGCAGGTTGGCTGCATTGCAATTGAGTAGTTGTGTGTCTCTGGCATTTTTCTAGAGGTTGCTTTCTCTGTTCTTTTTTTAGAACAGACAAACAAACAGGCACATCTTAACGCCAAAGCCACACAGGCAATACATCCATGACCATTGGCCATGCTGGCTGGGACCGATGGTTGCTGGTGGAAGATTTGCTGCACCAGCTTTACTCTATGAAAGTTTAAAGGGAACCCTGACCACCAGGTCCAGTTGTGTCCGACTCTGGGGTTGCAGCGCTCATCTCGCTCTATAGGCCGAGGGAGCCACCGTTTGTCCGCAGACAGCTTCCGGGTCATGTGGCCAGCATGATAAAGCCGCTTCTGGCGAACCAGAGCAGCGCACGGAAATGGCGTTTACCTTCCCGCTGGAGCCATCCCTATTTATCTACTTGATGTGCTTTTGAACTGCTAGGTGGGCAGGAGCTGGGACCGAGCAACGGGAGCTCCCCCCGTGGCAGGGATTCGAACCGCCGACCTTCTGATCAGCAAGCCCTAGACTCTGTGGTTTAACCCACAGCACCACCTGGGTCCCTATGAAAGTTTAGGCCACAGTAAATCTCTTAGATCGAATTAATTTAAATCAGTGAGACTTAAATTAAGCCACGACTAACTTGTCCTATTGATATTCGCACCGTGCATTCAGTTAACTTGGTCTGGCTTCAACCCTTAGTCTTTAAAGTATCACTAGATCTTATTTACTGTGAGTTATGCTTAGGCACGAGCGAGCTGGTTACTGCCGAGTTGCACAATTTCTTTTTTCTTCCAGAAAATGCAGTTCTGATGTGTCTGCAACTCCTTATAAGGGACACATGCTTGAAACATTAAATGAATTATTTTAAAGACGTTCAAGGAAGAAACATTTTGTTCCCCTCCTGCCTCTTGCAGCCCATTGAAAACTTCCCAGTGTGGTCTACTGGATAATGTGGAACAAGGTACAGTGGGCTGCTGGGTGAAGAAGGAATTGCCCCAAATCAGTCTTCACCCAATCCAATACTAGGTGATTCTCTGCTCCTGCAGAAGCCTCTTGCAGCCCACCCTACATTGCCCAGGAGGGGCCCTTGACCCTTAGGATAGGAGGTACAGTTTGGTAGCACAGGAGAGGAGGGGACAGGGAACTTTCCTTCTGTGAACTGCTTATGGATGAAACATTGGCTGTCACTCCAGCATTGGGGCAAAATAAATACAAACTGAAATAGAAGGCATGGTTGATAATCTTTCTGGCTTTGAGAATTCTGATAGGGTTGCCACACATAGTCAGGATTTGTCTGTTGAAAACGGCATCCGGGTAAAAGTATCAAATAGCGGCTAAAGTGTCCATGGAAATCCGGGCCTATGGCAGGCCATATCAAAATTATTGCTTTTTTGGCTCAACAACTTTGGCCAAAAGAAAAAAGAAAAAAAAGACAGACAGACAGACGAGGAAGAGGACAAGCAGACTGCATACCCGCCAACATTTTGAGTCCCCAAACCAGGATGCATGTCTTCCCATTGGTGCTCCCATGCGAGTCACATGACCTGCATGAGATCACAGATCCCAAAATACATGCTTGGGAGGGCATACTCACACAGTGCCCCAAAACACACATTTTGGGGCGTGGTGTGAGATCATAGCCCTAAAAGTAGCACTGTTTCGGGGCGAAATCTTGGGGGTGAGATCATGGCGCCCCAAATGGCCACCGTGCTCTCGTGGAGGGTGGGGACGTCCCAGTTTTTCTGGGACACTTGCAGGGTATGAACCTGTCTGTCTAGTTTTCTTCAACGATTTCTGACAGGTCTGCACAAATTATGCAGCTCCTCCTCACCAAGCCAAGAACACCTGACCAACCATGGATGGCGGCCCACACCAAGGTATCCTTGGTCACCTTTTTTTTGCTGCCTCTTTTGTGAATTGAAAAACAAACGAAAAACCAGGGATGCTGTCATGTACCTGGAAGGCCATGTTATGTGGATGGTTGTTGGCTGCTTTGGGGCTGGTGGACTCACAAGTTGTGCAGGCCAATCTATATTATTTTCTTCTGTAGTTTTTTGTTGTTGTTGTTGTTTGTTTTTGTATAGCCATTGCTACTACCTGTGAGACCCTAAATCTAAGCTCAGACTTTAGCTTCATTAAACGGCAGAGAGCTGAGCTGAGAGCCAAACTAAAAGAAATGCTAAGGATGTGTATCTCTTTTGCCTTTAAAAGTCTGAGGAAAGTATCTGTGGGAAGATTAGGGTCACGTCTATGGCAATGGAGGAAAACTTTCGTGTTTGCATTGTACGCTGCCCCTTAACAGGGCAAATAGCAGCTCCAGAGGGGTGGTTTTCTTCAGGAAAATGGTTGCCACAAAATTCTCCCAGCATTGTAGTCTCTGTCCTCATCAGGCCTTCCTGCCCCTGCTTTTTACTGAGATTTATACTGGAGATTCAGTCAGTCATCTCCAACATCTCCTGTAGTTTTGAGTAGCCAAAACAAGCGGATTCCTACCTTATTTGGTAATACAACATTGCCCTGGAAATCCCTGCAAAGATTAAAGTAACCAGAACAATGGCTGCACTTAAAAGAACAGGATTTAAAGTAGAAGAGATGGAAATCAGTAGGGATTTTCCCACTCAGAGTGGGGGAGATTAGCTTGCAGGTTCCTGGGATTGAAGCTTAATGAGCTCCCATGGTCCCAGAACTTGTAAATAACGCCAGCAATGTTATCCTGTGGGGGATTTTTCAAACTGAGATCAACAACTCCTACATCTGGGGTCCCAAATATGCCCCTGGGCACCATGGTGCTCTCAGACCATGGCATCTGTTGAGGCCAACTATAGAATCATAGTTGGAAGGGGTCCCAAGGATCATCTATTTCAACCCTCTTCAATGCTAGAATCTAGGCCAAAGCATCCATGACAGGTGGCCATCCTTCTGTCTTGCACCCCACCCCACCCCTTTTTAAATGGCTTTGGTTGTGGAGTTTGTTCGTTGCTTGGTTTTGGCAGGGTGTTGTCTGATTCCACCCACCAACCCTGTGTGTTTTATTTTTATCAGCGTTCTGCCTGGGTTTGGGTGGAGGGGGAAACGTTCTGAACATTGCCATTGTGTCCCTCTTGGTGAAATGGGTATTTTGTGGAGTGCACAACAGTTTCTTAGGTTTTTTCCCCCTTCGTTAAATATGTCCCTGGGTCCGCAGAGGTCGCAGACCCCTGCCTTCATTGAAAGCTAACGTTTCCAGGAAATGGCCACAAACCATGTATGCTCTGAGCTTGAAGAGAATGAAATCTTTTTACAAAGCCCTGTGCCAAAGAAGCCCTAATTTGGCAAGACAGATTAACCTTGTGAACTAAGGATATTTCCGTGTGTGTGTGTGTGTGTGTGTGTGTGTGTGTATTTCTGCTAATCATAGTGAGGGATGTTAAGCAATATGCAGAACGCTGAAGCCCTGACTTCCTGACTCCTGAACATCCTGCTTATTTTCCCCTTTGCTTTCAGCGTAGCCTGAAAACTGTCCCTATGTAACTGAATCTCCTGATGTGGGAGGAAATAAAGCGGCCACACCTTGTCTTGCTCATTCCTTGCCAAGTCCTGTTGGCCAAATCCCTCGCTTACTGTGCAACATGCCTGGAGCCTAGCCCTTGTGCAATGGGCCAGAGAGAGAGAAGGGCATATATACTGCAACCGATTTATCTCCTTTGGCCCCCAAAGGCAAAGAAGTGTCAAAAGATGTAAAGGGATAGCTGCATCCTCCGGCTTCGAATCCAGGCACCCTATCATAGAATCATAGAGTTGGGTCAATTGGTCCAACCTAGGGTTGCCAGATTCAAAAAAGTGAAAATTCGGACACAAAAGTTGTTGAGCTTTATTGGGCAAAGTTGCTGAGCAATTTATTTTATTTTATTTTTTTGCTGGGGGGAGAAAAGTTGTTGAGCTTCTCTTAGTTTTGCCCCAAGTTGTTGAGCTTTCCCCCCACAAATCTAAACAAAAAAATAAAAAATAAATACATTTTTGAGCTTTTTTTTTTTTAATGGGAAATCGCCAAGATCTACACTGCTGACATGAGTTGCCATACATCCAGACATTTCGGCGATTCCTGCCCGGACACTGCTAACGATGGCAGAATCCTGGCAATGTCTGGGAAATACTGGATGTATGGGAACCCTAGTCCAACCCCCTGCAATGCAGGAGTCTCAACTGAAGCATCCATGACAGATGTCCATCCAACCTCTGCTTAAAATCCTCCAATGAAGGAGAGTCCACAACCTCCCATGGGAGACCGTTCCACTGTCAAACAGCTCTCAGCATCATCAAGTTCTTCCTAGTCTGTCCCATCTGCCCCTGGATCTCTTGGCACTTGAGTAGGCAGCACCTCCAACAATACATTCAGGACTTACTTTGCACCCAGCTGAATTTAGGGCAGAAACAGATGCAATATTATAATTATATTATAATTAGTTTCCTAATTATATGTTTTATATTTTTATATAAAAATATTATTTTAATAAAATTTATTGTTATTGGTGGTGATGATTTTGTCGGGCTCCCGACAAAATATTAAAAACACAATAAAACATCAAACATTAAAAACTTCCCTATACAGGGAAATTGCAGCTTCCTCCCAGTTTGCGATATATATGGCCGGTGTTCAGTTCAGCAAATCGCATGCTGGGAGCCCACCATCAGTTCTGACCCTTGCTGGCTCCTAACAATAAAACAATGAACAGGGTGGTGATACGATGACTGCTGCAATCGGCACAAGGTAATATCACCAAGGCAACTATCTGTAAGCAAACGATAAACGTCCATAAAAATGGCAAAAGTAGTTTCTTTCCCAAACCGGTTTTATCTTAAACAATAGCAAACCCAGTAAATAATGAGTTTGCTTGTAATACATCAGTAGTTCAGTGCTCATTTCTACTCCTTCAAAAATAGATTTTATCTTGAACAATTGCAAACGCAGTAATAAAGAATCCACTTGTGATATACCAGTGGTTCAGTGCTCGAGCGTCGTTCCGGTAATCCAACGTTTCGTCACTAAAGATCTTAGCCATCAAACTTTGTAGTAAATAATATACAAGAGAAGACAGTATGTAAAGGACTTTAAGCAGAGGTATATCTGCCCCCATCTGCATGTTTCCATCGGGGGGAGCATAGAAAGAGAATGATGTCATTCAGTTTAAAAAAATTCCTTCCAGTAGCACCTTAGAGACCAATTAAGTTTGTTATTGGTATGAGCTTTTTTGTGCATGCACAAGTGTGCATGCACATGAAAGCTCATACCAATAACAAACTTAGTTGGTCTCTAAAGTGCTACTGGAAGGAATTTTTTTTTATTTTGTTTCGACTACAGCAGACCAACATGGCTACCTACCTGTAACTAGTCCTTCAGTTTGTTAAACCTGAAGGAGGTTGATGACTAAGCTCTTTAGCAACAAAACATCGGATTACTGGAACAACGTCCAAAATTCTTACTGAGTTTCTGCGAGAGAGGGGTGTTCTGGCATGTGGTGTTGTCACTCATCTTCCCCATTCCAGGAGCGAGGAAGACGAGTGGAAGGCCTTGCAGAAAGCCCCTTCTCTTGATGCCCCCTTCTCAAGTTTACAAGAGAGGGACACATCCCAGTTGTGGTGGAAGTGGCGGAGCGAACCGTCGGAATGGGGAGGGATGCAGTGGTGGGGCAGGGGAACCATTCTCATTTTGCCTCAGGTGGCAAAATAAGGTGGGCCACCGCTGGTGGAGGGGGGGTGGGTTGGTGTGGCGTCTCATTGGGAGCACTGCTCTGACCTTTATAACCCTAAACGGCTTTGGCCCTGTATACCTGAAGGAGCATCTCTGAGGGTGGACCTTCTGGCGGTTCCCTCATTGCGAGAAATGAAGTTGCAGGGAACCAGGCAGAGGGCCTGCTCAGCAGTGGCACCCTCCCTGTGGAATGACCTCCCATCAGATGTCAAACAAATAACCAGTTATGCAACTTCTGTAGACATCTGAAGGTAGCCCTGTATCAGGAAGTTTTTAATGTCTGGTGTATCGTGCTCTTTTATATTCTGTTAGAAGCCGCCCAGAGTGACTGAGGCAAACCAGTCAGATGGATAGAATACAACTTCTTCTTCTTCTTCTTCTTCTTCTTCTTCTTCTTCTTCTTCTTCTTCTTCTTCTTCTTCTTCTTCTTCTTCTTCTGTTGTTATTATTAGGAGTCCCCTGATGTCTGGTGTCAGCCCTGACTGTGGCGAAATCCAATCATCCTGGTGTTGTGTGTTTCCTTTATTTCGTTCCTTCTCAGTGCAGAATATCTGGTCTATGCCGAGTTCTTATTTGACCCAAAGAGCAAGCTTCTATTTAAATTGTTGTCAACTAAGCACTTTTTTAAAAAAAAAAGTATGCAGAACTCATATCAGGCTAGGCTCGCCTGCTGTTCTCAAGCACCTTGGATCCTTTCCAAGATACTTCTGTGCAGAAGTTTGAGGAAGAGTTAATATTTAAAAAAACAAACAAACATGATATTTATAAACTATGCATTCTTATGCTATATGGCTCAAGTTGAACCTAGTATGGAGGCTGGAGGCACACAATTCCCTGAGCCTTGGACAAACAAGAGACGCTGCCAGCATTTAGTGTTGAGGGATGCAAATATTTCCTTGTTAAATCTGATACCTATTTCCAGGAAATAACATCGGTGCACACTCTGTCCTCTTCACTTCTTCCACAGTCGCTGCCACTCATAAAACATGTTCCTTTTGCATCTTCCTTAACTGCTCCGGCCTATAATAAAATATGGCTTATTGGCTATTTTCCCAGGTGCGTTAACTTTGGGTTTGTTTTTTTAGGAAGTGCTCGTGCCACATGCAGTAGTGCTGACTTTGGATTCCCGAATTGTGGACTCAGCTATGCAGCTGCAAATATAATGTTTTAAGTGCATTATACAAATGTGGCACTAGATGGCGCTGGTGAACTAATGGCAAATTCCATATATATTTCAAAACTTTTTTTTTAATAAAACCTCCCCCCCCCCAGCCTCTATCTTCAGATCTGAGCCCCTTCTCCTATCCTTCCCTGCTTCCCAGCCTTTAAAATTAGCAACTGCAGCAGTTTCCCCATACCTGATGGAATCTTGTGTGGGTTTGTGGAGGGAGAGTGGAATGACTGCAGGGCAATCATGCCATGGAGCAGAACCAGCGTGGCACCAGCGATTGTTACTGCATGTCAGGGTCAGCCAACCCTGTGCCCTCCCAATGTTGTTGGACTACAACTACCATCTGCCCCAGTCAGCATGGTCAGTTGTCAGGGATGATGGGAGTTGGAGTCAGTAGCTGAGGCCATGGTTGGTCTGTGTTGCTTAGTTGGCTGAGTCACTGCTGTGTAGCATGAGCCGGTGTGGCATAATGGTTTGAGTGTTGGACTGGGACCTGGGAGAGCAGGGTTCGAATCCCCACTCAGCCATGAAATGAAGCTCACTGGGTGACCTTGGGCCAGTCACCATCTCAACCTAACCTTCTGGAGCAGCTTTCCGAATGGGACGGAACTGAGTTCAGTGAGCCTTATTTCTTGGAAAGTGCACATAGGATTGTGGGATAGAGGTGGTGCTTGGCTTAACTCTTCTATCAAAATCAAAGCGCTTGGCTTCTCCTGGATCATGCGCTCAGCATCTAGCTCAGCATCTCAGCTGCCTGACTCTGGGATGCATATTTTCAGAGAGACACCCTTGAGGACCTCTCTGTAAACCTCCCATTTTATGGCTCCTTTTGGGTTCCCCCCCCCCTTTCTTTCTATGAGTGAGCAATCTGGCAATTCATTCAGCTCCTGGGTCGGTTTATCAGCATTTGCCAACACACCAAACGGCTGACTTGATATAAGCAGCAGCACACCAGCATGAGATTGCCCACCCAGATAGCTCAGTCAGTAGAGCGTGAGCAGGACTTAACTTCAGGGTCGTGGGTTCAAGGCCCACGTTGGGCAAAATATTTCTGCATCACAGGAGGGTTGGACTAGATGACTCTTGTGGTCCCTTCCAACCCTACAATTATATGATTTATTATCTATGTTCAGAGGTGCTAGATATTCAGAGCAAGATGACCCCACAAAACCCCAGAGCTCCAGTGTTTCCTGCAGAATTCCTGCTGATGAATGTTTACTCAGCAGGCTGAAAAGAAATGGGAGGAAAATCCCCTTTCTTTTCCCTTTCTTATTGTGTATCTAAAGACAGCAAAACCTAACTGAGGCAAAAGTCCAAGCCATAGCTCCACAGTGGGGGGGGGGGGCTAGCAGCAGAGAGATCAGATCAAAATAAAGGCTGATTGCAGAAAGGCTTCAATAAACATTCAGTGGATTCAAATAAATGGTTCTGCAAAGGAGTTGAAATTTTCTTTCCCCACTTTTAAAGATCAGGTTTACGCCTTAGCATTTCCTCTTTTTTGCTAGGCTAGGGTATTTCCACGGCTTCATAGAGCATTCAAAAAATATCTGTAAGTAAGCAGGAGCTTAAAAAATATTTTGTATTAAGATGGTGTGGCTACCAGCACAAAAGGCTGGGAAATTCCACTGTTCCTGTGTCATGTTGATTTTGGGAGCACTGCCCAGCCCTGGATAGCATGACATCCAAAAAAATAATGCCGTTTAGACAATGTAAAAGAAATAAGCTACTATATGGGGCTAAAAGTATGTTTACTAGGAGTGCCTGAATATTTTCATAGGTACACCTCACATTAAAATCACATTTATATCCCATTAAAATCGCATTTATATCCCATTATTCCTGCAAGGAGCTCTTGGTTCCTCCATCCTCATGTGTATCACTATTAAGCCCTCACTGGAAGAATTAGGTGCATGTTTTAATATGTTTCCCATTGAAATCATTGGAACGTTAAAGGTGCTTAGCTTGGATCGTGTCCATACTGAAAACGAAGCGTTCCATCATAATACAAACATGGCATGTTGTTTTCCAAACAGTTTGGCAAATGTTTTCTACTAACGGTGAAATAAAGAATGTCAACGACGACTGAGCCATAGGGCTTTTGCAAGTTTCACCAATTTATTTTTAGCTCTTTTCAGTTTATGCCATATGTTCAGGAAAGTATGTGCTATGTACAAGGAAAGCCTAATGGTCCTAGGATTTCCTTCCTTGAAGGCAGCTGTACCAGAAAATAAATTATTCTCCTACTGTTAAAGACAATGTTTCCCCCACTAACAGTATGCATACAAACGCATTTTTAAAAGTTAATTATCACATTTTTATTAAGCCCTTCCACTAAAGGATGAGAGGAGAGTACACATATAGACCGTTCCCCAATTTTATCTTTACAAGAGGTGGGTTAGAGAGAGAGTCAGTTAATTGCTTAAAGTCAGCCCAAAAACATATTAACTGACTGAAGGGTTGAGATTGGATCTTCCTAGTCCTGGTCCAGCAAAAGGACACAGGAAGCGGATTCATTCTGAGCCAGATCCACTATATTTTATTTTTAAATTCATATCCTGCCTTTCTTCTTAGACCAGAGCTCATACGTTTTCTTGACCATTATTCCTCGCTGTTAGGTCTAAATTTACAGAGCCAGTTTGGATTCTGTTCTATGTAGTATATAATAAGTGCAGTTCTAAGCATGTTTACTCAGAAGTTTAATCAGACTCAATAGGCCAGCTATATTTATTAGTGTGTTTAGGATTACCGCCAGATTAATATTTGTGTTTTATAATTAGTTATCGGAGAGATTCTCTCTCTCTTTCGTGTATTTATTAAATTCATATCCTCCTTCCACGCATAACACCCTAGGTGGCTAACAGCATCATCTGACATGGTAAAATAAAAGCAAAAGAAATTTTAGAAAACACATTTATTTCCATCCTTTATTTACAAGCTGTCTATGCTGCCCCAAAGCAAAAGTTATTACTTTGCAATGAAGGTTGGTACACAAGATGATAGATAGATAGATAGATAGATGCTCTCAGTGTGGCTGACAGGCAAAAGGAAATGAATCAGATAAATGGCTTAGGACTGCAATACCTCAAGGACTGCCTCTCTCCACATGAGCCAACCCAGATTCTGCACTCATCATTTGAAGTCCTTCTTTGTGTGCCTCCTCCATGCGAGATCCGGAGGGTGGCAACACAAGAACGGGCCTTTTCTGTGGTGGCTCCCTGTTTATGGAATGCTCTTCCCAGGTATGTTCAGCTGGTGCCTTCATTATACAACTTTAGGCGCCAGGCAAAAACGTTCCTCTTCAACCAGATCTTTGGCCGATTAACATCCGAAATCCTTTTGAATGTGTTGGGGGGGGCGAGATTATTAGTTTGCTTTTGTTCTTATTTTTTTTTATGTATTTTGTGTTTCTTTTATTGTATTTTTATGTTGTGAACCACCCTGATATCTGTGGGATGTAAACACAGAGCAGTCAAAACACAACATTGCTAGAGTGGACATGAAGGTAACTCAGTCCTCCAGGCATAACTTCCTGCTACCTGGACTGAGTTAACTTCCTCTGTGACCAGAAGTAGGTGTGGTCTCACCTGGGAACAAGATCCCAAGACCAGTCACCATTTTCTCCTCGTCTATCCAAAGAGCAACAACTATGTTCTCCTGGCTCTCAGCCAAGAGAACAAAGGGAGCTACTTTTCCCTATGGAAGTAGCAACCACAGGTAAATACTTTTTACTGAGCAAGCCTGCCTTCTGAGAAACGCTGTGTAACTCAGGAAGTATGTGAGTAAACTCTTTTATTCATTTAAAATACATTGTGTCGTGTGCAGTCTTTTAAGAGGGATATAGGGGAATTATACCAGGAATATATATATTATTTTAGGCTTTAGCAAGCCTGTGCAAGCACATCTGCTGTGTGTGTTTTAAAAGGGAATGAAACTCTGCTAAGTTTGGAGCTTGCTAACACAAGCTGGGATAGGATATATCTGACAATATATCCTCATCCACGTTCCTAATCATTCCCACAATATCTACAGCTGAAGGGCGGTATACAAATTTAATAAATAATAATAAAGCCATCATCAAATCTACCGGTAAGTCATTTGAGAGAGAGAGAGAGAGAACAGAGTATATAATAACAAAGTTATTAAGCCTACTTTTTCTTTCAAATTCAAACTGTGATAATGTGATATGGTATCAATTCCTCTTTCAAAGGTGCTTAAAAAAAATAATCACCCAAATCCTTGTTTTCAGCTAACATAGATCCCGTCCGCATCTCAGCCTTTGTGACTAATATCTCGCATGACTCAGCCCCATTCTTCAAAGGCTAACTCTTCATGTTGCTGACCAGAGGCTCATGTACATTGAAATGAGTCAACTTCTAAACTTATGCCCGACTCCTTGAATGATTTCCCATTAAGTGGAGGAAGTTGGAGTTGGCCTGATTGCTAACCATAAACGAAAGAGAAAGGATTATGTGAAAGAGAAAGGAATCATTTTCATCTCTTGAGATAATGTAAAAAGTGTTGGTAGGAACGTTTGTGTCATTAGTGAATTACAGTGGTACCTCAGGTTACAGATGCTTCAGGTTACAGATGCTTCAGGTTACAGACTCCGCTAACCCAGAAATAGTACCTTGGGTTAAGAACTTTACCTCAGGATGAGAAGAAACCGCGCAGCGGCGGTGCGGCAGCAGGAGGCCCCATTACCTAAAGTGGTACCTCAGGTTAAGAATAGTTTCAGGTTAAGAACAGACCTCCAGAACAAATTAAGATATTAATCTGAGGTACCACTGTATGTAATTTAACGTTTGCATTTTGTGTAGATATTGTTTCGTGCAGTTATGGAATGAAACTTAAATAAGCTTTCAACAAAATTTAACAAAAAGTAATTCCAGATTCTGTTATTCTCCCTCTCTCATGAATAGCTCGGTTAGAATATGGTGTTGATCACGCTAAGGTTGTAGGTTTGATCCCCATAAGGGACAGCTGCATATTCCTTCATTGCAGGGAGTTTCCCAAACTTAGGTCTCCAGCTGTTTTTGGACTACAACTCCTATTATACCCAGCTAGCAGGATCAGTAATCAGGGATGATGGGAACTTGTAGTACAAAAACAGCTGGAGGCCAAAGTTTGGGAAACCCTGGTTGATCTGCAGGGTCCATTCTGATTCTGTGATTCTCTATTATTCTCACAAAATTAGAACCCAGGGCCAGTCAATAAAGCTGAATGTTAGAAGATCCAGGGGAGAGAGAAAAGGAAGTCCTTCATAGATTTGCATAATTATATGGAGCTTTTGATTTCTTTTTACTTGTAGCTTGCTTTTAGCTTTTCATGATTTTATTGTTTGCTTTTATGTTTTTTATATTATTGTAAACTGCTGTGATATGTTTTATGATGCACTGGTATATATCAATAATAAATAAATTGTTGCCGGGAAGAGGTGTAAACACCCTGAAAGCAGATCAGGACGAATGCTCGTTGCCATATATCTGCCCCCTAAACAAATCAGAATAAATGCTCAATAACAGCTGAGGCGTAGGTCTAACGGTGTAAATTTTGTGCAGGCAAATCCAGACGAATGCTGAATAAAACAGGTTATCCAGAGCGCTGTGTCCCTGCCTGCTGTGATAGGTGTCTTCTGTTCTAGAAAACCCAGGTGCTAATAAATGGTAAATCAACAGTTTAACGAGAAGATCTTAACTAATTTGCTCCTTTCAGTCAATAAGGAGGCATTCAGTACTTCTGATATTTGTACCATAAACATTTAGGAAAATATGACCCCACCCCGTATTAGGCAGCCGCCAGTGATGATCAGAAGTGAATCCAGTCTGTCCTCTATTGTTCAAGATTGGAGAGGTCAGCACAAGAATATTAAAGTGTGACACAGATTTGTTTTTTGTAATGTTGCCAGGCTCTCCGTATTGGAAATACATTCTTTAAAAAAAGAATCATGCATCCTGTAAGATGAAAAGCTGCCCCAGAGAGTACAGCTTGCGACAGCTTCCTTTTGGGAAATTTTAAACTGATAATTTCTTAGTATAAAAGAATAAATAAATAAATGACTGCTCCAAACCCTGGGTGTTGTTAAGGAAGACAGAAACATCATCGCCAAGAGAATAAACTGTGAGGGGTGAAATCTCCATTCCAGATTTCACTTCAGCTGTGTTTAGCGGCTAGCTCCCAACATCAGCCTCCCACCTGCAATTCAGGATTAAAAATATATAACACAGGGTTTTTGAAATAGGGTTTGCAAAGATTTACTGAGCTTGTGTGAGAGAGAATCATTGAAAACAGCAACACTGTGGCAGCACAATCCTGTGCAAATCTATTCAGAAGTAAGTCACATTGACTCAATAGGACTTACTCCCAGGTAAGTGGGAATAGAATTGCAACCTAAGTATTATTCTGGTCTAATATACAGGTACATGCACAGCAATAATGCAAGTAAGGAAAAGGTAAAGGGACCCCTGACCATTAGGCCCCCATCCTCTCTGTAAATAGCTTTTATATAATGTCAAAAGAGAATCCGCCTTTGTGTTGTATCCCCCATCTTCCAAACTTGGCATGTTATTGACAGGGCCAGATTTAGGTTTGATGAGGCCCTAAGCTAAGTGGTCTAAACCACTGAGCCTCTTGGGCTTGTCGATCAGAAGGTCGGCGGTTCGAATCCCCGCGACGGGGTGAGCTCCCGTTGCTTGGTCCCAGCTCTTGCCAACGCCAACCTAGCAGTTCAAAAGCACGTCAAAGTGCAAGTAGATAAATAGGTACCGCTCCGGCAGGAAGGTAGGCAGCGTTTCCGTGCGCTGCTCTGGTTTTGCCAGAAGCGGCTTAGTCATGCTGGCCACATGACCCGGAAAAACTTTTGTGGACAAATGCCCGCTCCCTCGGCCTGTAAAGCGAGATGAGTGCCGCAACCCCAGAGTTGTCTGCGACTGGACTTACTGTCAGGGGTCCTTTACCTTTACCTTTTAAGCTACTAAAGGTAATGGGGCCCTTTATATGTCCAGCTGTCCTTTGTCAACAACAAATTGTCACTGGTTTTTTTTGTGTGTGTGTGTTGAATATATGCTATATGGTAATTTATGGACCTAATAGGTATCTAAAGCCATTTGCACATAACAAAATATGTACATCATAGTTGCCTACACAACACAAAACACTGTTGCTGTATGTAGGTTTTAATTTATTTGTTTTTTTATCTTATATTTTGGAAATGTACATCCAGGTTTTGTTTTCTTTTTAAAAAATTTGGGGCCCGCAAGAGAGTGGGGCCCTAAGCTATAGCTTGTTTAGCTTATACATAAATCTGGCACTGGTTATTGACAGTAGGACATGCAAGTTGGGAGGTGGCAGGACACCTGCAGTTAGTGCATTATTTTGGCCATTGGTCACATTTTATGTTCCTTCTGTGTGCACAGGGCAATGATCACATCTTTTTCTCCCCACCTTAGGATGGTTGGAATGAAGAGTGCCACCCAACTTGAAAAGAATAATGGGACGCTGCCAAAGATTACAAGGTGAGAGACAGCTCAGAAGAGAGGAGAGACTCGAACTGTTGCAGTTAGTGGGGATGGGAACCTGTACGAAAGCAGAAGAAGACTAAATTTCATTAAATTAAATCTGAAAACAAACCTAGCGCATTGAATCGGCTTCCTTTTAAATAACGGAGAGTCAGGCCGCAGTTCCTGAATCTCATCAATTTATCAGTGAGACTTTGAACCCTTTCCCAGAACTTCATTTTTGCAGTGAGCTCGTGGTCATTTGTTTGTGCTCATGATGGTATCTCAGGTGGATATACATTCAACCTTTTCCAACACTGTTTGCAGCTTGGGGGGCAGACATACTGCTTCGTTTCCTATCAGTGCACAGTCCCAAAACTTTGCACTGAGATCCTTTAACTTTTCATACCGCAAATGATCCCGTAATGCAGTAAGGATGGTATGCTGAAGGTCCAGTATAAATCCACCTCTAATTCACTATTATTGCATCAGCGACGTGTTACAGAATACACCCACGAAATAAATGCCAGTCTGGAGGGGCTCTGAGAAGACATAAAGATTACTCTGTAAAAGCATTCATCAGTATAGCACTGCCTTGAACTAGCAGGGGGCACTGGAAGGTGGGCACTGGAGGAGGGTGGGACTGTTCCTTAAAAAAAAAATTATGATTTTCAATTTTATACATTTCAATAATTTTACAATCATTTTAACATTTTGAAACTCAACTTCCTTTACCCTCTTTCTGCGGTCCCTTAAATTTTTTAAATATATTTTCTACATATTCCAAATTAACTTAACTTGCTCATTTATTCGTCTACTTTAAATATATACGCTTATAAAACTGCAGGTTATGGCAGTAATCTTGCCAATGTTCTGTTTACAATTTGTTTGAAAATATTCAATAAAACATTTCCATTCTTTTATTTAAAAAAAAGTTTGTTATCTTGATTTCTTATTTTTCCAGTAAGTTTCGCCATTTCTGCGTATTCCATAAGTTTTTGTATCCATTCTTCTTTTGTCAGGACTTCTTTCCATTTGGGGGGCAAGTGACATTCTTGCCATAGTTGGAGCTCCTCCTGTCCTCTTTCATTTGCATTCCTCTGTCTCAAGAGACAATGGAAGAATGCACCATTAGAAAAATAATAATTATCCAGGGCGCAAGCCTGGGCAGTGTGTTTGGAGGTCCTGGATAGAGGTAGATTTAGGGGAGTGCAAGTGGTTTGGCCGCACTAGGCATCGAGCCAAGAAAGCGCTGCAGGGGCACCCCAACAATGACTTAGAATGGAAAGCGAGAGGCGGAGGGCACCGAATTTTGGCCTTGCCCAGGGCACCACTGAAATTTGGAAGCCCAAAGTCTGCCACTGTCCTGGGCTGCCCAGACAACAAGACCACCCCCCCTCCACCTCTTGGCGTCGGTGATGTGGTCCAAATGAAAGCAGAGCAATACGTTTGTCACCAGCTTGGCTGCAGGAGTTGCCAGAAAGAGGTGTTCAAGGCGCCATCGAACCGTCTTAGGGACTCCACTCCGGATTTGTGTTGTGTTTACTCCTTCGCCTTTTCTTCTCCCAAAGATGTCCCACAAGTTTAGGGTTTCCCTCCCAAAGCCTTTCTTACAAATGAGTATACAGTGGTACCTTGGTTCTCGAACTTAATCCATTCCAGGAATCCGTTCGAGGCGCCGCTTCTGATCGGCTGAAGGAGCTTCCTGCACTCAAGCAGAAGCCGCGTCGGACATTTGGCTTCCGAAAAACATTTGCAAACGGGAGCACTTACTTCCGAGTTTGTGGCGTTTGGGAGCCGATTTGTTCGACAACAAAGCTGTTCGAGAACCAAGGTACCGCTGTAGCAAGGCAGCAGAGATTTAAGGTCTGTGTTTTCCTTCTTCCCGATGAGCTACCTTCCCAGGTTCGCAAGCCCCATCTGGCCCTCTCTTCCCTCTACAGCACATGCAGAATGAAACCACCTTCTTCACCGTTGGACTCATTTTGGGTCTCATCCACTCAATCTGCCAGAGCCTGTCTTGCAGTAATACCCTGCTTTGTACCTATATTAAAACTGCTGGTGCTTGGAGCTTCATTTGCATCTGTCACACAGGGCCAGAGGTTTCTAACCTTTTCGCTCCAGGATAGATATTTATAGATTGTGGCTAAGGAGATAGGTATTTGGCTTCTAACTTCAGAGGTGGGAGCACATTGGAGCCAAAGTAAACAGGAATGTGTACACAGCCTAAGACAGCTCTTGTCTCCTTGTTTTCCTAATATATTCATTGCAAACAGTGAATCACCCTGTGCATTTTTTTAAAATCTTCATTGTTAATCTGTTTAATTGCCTTCCCATTGGGAAATATGCAGCTGTGAGTCATTTCAGTTTTCTTGTTATGGTGGCGGCCAAACCTTTTATCTTTTGTTAGATTGCTGGTTAATAGTTCAGAAATAACTTTCATCAAGTCCCACCCAAGCCACCCATTCCAAGCACAGTTCTGTCCCTTTAACAGTTATGGTAACTTTATCCTGGCAACTTGTAGTTTAGACACTTCCGTTTCCCAGCATCCTTAACAAATGACCGTTCCCAGGATTATCTCTTGATTGATTTGGGAAGAGAGCTGCCCACTCTCACAGAGGAAGAAGCACCAGCATTCTGTGTTGCAGATATTAATACTGCGCAGTTTGAAGCGACTGGAAGCATAAGAACTGACTCCTTTTGGAAGAAAATTGTTGTCCAGGCCCATAAAAGTACTATTCAAACTTTTACTTGCAGAACTCTTCAAAAACAGAACATAAGCATCAAAATTACATCCAAAAATATCCATACGATGTCTTGTGCTGTGCAGCACAAGCTCAGCATCTTAGAAAGTATTAAATAATCCAAACAGACAAATGAGCAAAGGTTTCTCTCTCTTTAATAGCATCCATTTCCCGCGAGAGCTTCATTTACATCAGGGTTTCCCAAACTTGGATCTCCAACTGCTTTTTTTGTACTACAATTCCCACCCTCCCTGACCACCAGTGCTGCTAGCTAGGGAAGATGGGAGTTGTAGTCCAAAAACAGCATTGCTTTTGTTTATTGGTGAACACAGTGAAGCATTCTTCTCACTCATAATCTGTTGTGGTACAGTCAATAAAGTTAGTACCTGCATGATGGTTCCTGCAAAATCAAGAATATTGTTTCCATCCATGTTTGGCTACAACTGGACACCATTTTGAATCAAAATGGTGGACTGAACCTTTAAAAACTGCACTGATTTATTTTGTTTCCTAGAATTCCCAAGAAGCACTGGGTGTAGAGTAGAGTAGAGTAGCATAGCCAGTGCTTTTTTCTTGAGGAATGCAGAGGTACGCATCCTCCTAAACATTTTGTGAATCCAAATTTGGCCTCATTGAGGGGCAGTATTTCAATATAAGTAGGAAAATGAGAGTACCCTTAAACTTTTTTTTAGGAAAAAAAGCACTGAGTATAGTATAGTATAGTATAGTATAGTATAGTATAGTATAGTATAGTATACCAATATCTATAGCTATCTTCAAGTTTTAAGAAGAGATAAGAAGTTGTACTCTCAACTTTTCCTGGAGCAGAGAATGGTTTGGGGGGTCTGTACACCAGAATACGCTTAGTCTCTTACAGGCAATTTATATACCTATGTGCCACAAAATATTGGGCCTTCATTGGAAGTGACATAGAGAGTCTTGTTGGTGGTGCTTAAAGTGCACTTCCTGTTTCACATGGCAATTCATCGGTTGATGTTGCGGTTCTGAAGTGATGAATACGCACACACAAACACCCTAAGAAGACATATGTGGGTATTGTTGTTTGCTTGGACTGGGAAAAGGATGGCTATGGAAGTTCCAGGAGTGTGGATGACCCTTTTTCTCCTGCCCCCAAAATGCCCCCAAGGAGTTGGAAGGTGGCTAGCTTAAAGAAAGTCCCTAAAACTACCTTGGACTTTATGGAAGAGAAAGACATGCATAGCTTAAAATAACAGAGAAAACCCAATCTTCAAGACCATCGCTTTCCTCCTGAAATGGCACCAGGTGCTCAGGCAGGATACTGGATCATAAGCCAAGTCAGCGCACCAATGTTCTTTTCAACTGCCCTTGGAGGAAATCTGCAGGGACAACAGGAGGACGAGGGCTTCCTTCGAGGGATATTTACCTTTGCCATGGCAGCACATGGGTCAAAATAATGGTCAGCATGAAAATGCAAAACAAAGAAGTCAAACGAAGCAAGGAGGGTCAGTGATCTGATGGTAAGAGGAAAAATAACAATGGAAATCTTGTGGATGTCAGTAATTTGGTTGGTAATTTATAGATGCAGCATCTCCTCTTGTCTGTTTTGCTTGGACATCCTGCCTCTGTCTATGTGTGCCCTGTGTGATAATTAGATTCTGAAAGCAACTCCGGTGAGAAGAATGCACGACATGATGCAGAATTTGGGAAAACAAAATGCCCCCCACAAATGTTTAGAAGTGATGGTGGGTGATGTTGAAATATGAAGTGAAATCTCCCATCTGATATATGCCTAAGGATTGGTCTATATAAGATAGCGTGGCTAAGAATCCTTAAATATTGTTGCACACCACCCCAATCTCTCCACAGCAGTATGAGATCCAGGCGCTTGCCCTTTGGGAATGAGGCAAAGCAGAGACTGTGGTGTCTTTAGGATATATGGTTTATTTACGCATATATGCAACCTGAGCCTATGGTGTGGAGGGGTTCATGGCAATACGCTCCAGTAAGGTCTCTTGCTTCTCCCATAGGCAAAGCACGATTGGATTCAAAACAGAAATCAGCCATGCTCTCTGATTTCTTTCTGCAGCCCGTTGCAGTTTTTGCCAGCACATCGCTACCAGCTGCTATCCTAAAAACTATTGTCTTTTATCTCCTGCTTCACTAGAGTACGTAGGAGCTCACACCCCTCTGCTCTCCAGGGCAAACTGCTTTGTTCTTTGCCCATCTCCCTGCCCGTGTTAGGTCAATAACTCAGCCACCACCACTTTCTCCATGCATAATTTTACATGCTTCCATCGTGTCTCCTCTTGCTCGCATTTTCTCCAAACTCAAAGGCCCCAAATGCTGCATTCGTGGGGAGAATGAAAGCCAGCCCAAACACAGCAGAGGACAGGAAAAGGATGTTTATGCTGGCATTAACCCACCTCCCATGTGGTGGAAGCCTATGGCTACATTTCCTTACAAATTCCCATCATTTGGCGAGCAGCTAGCTAGTAATAACATGATGTTTTGTCTTACTTACATGATATGAAATATTTGATCCCCTGGATAATCCAAGCATCAGCTTTGACGTTTGCAAATCACACACACACACACACACCCATCTTCGTAGGGCTGCGGACTTTGCTGTTCCAACTCATTAATGCTAAGAATGCTTCATTTGCAAGGGAAATTTATTTAGCCCTTTGAAAATCCTCCATTCCTCAGCAAACAGTAAGGGCCCAAGTTCCTACCTGGCAGGAATATCTAAGAACTTGTAAATAATGTGGTAATAATAATAATAATAATAATAATAAGAAGAAGAAGAAGAAGAAGAAGAAGAAGAAGAAGAAGAAGAAGTGATGATTTGATGGTCCAGCTAAATTCTGTGAAATGGAGGCTATGGTTTTTGAGCAAGCAGCCAGAAAGAAAACCATCTTACAATTTTAGACCCAAGAGCCGAGGTTTTAATTTAAATCATTTTGTCAAGAACACAGTGCCTCTGCAGTTGGGCCTGTTCCATCGAAAATACCTGCCACAGAGATTTTAAAGAACATTTCTTTGTGTGACTGTTTGTTTAAATATTTATAAATGGCACTTTCATAGAAAATATCACCAGGTGGTGTACAGCATGAAAACACACAACACTGAAAGAATATCAAGAAAAACATCAGTAGCGTGCCAGTAAACCGGTTGATGAAAACGTTGTAATTCGAAGCCGTAGCTACAGTTTTTAAAAGACACCTAAGACAAAACAGAGGGTGTGGGTGGCGCTGTGGGTTAAACCACAGAGCCTAGAGCTTGCTGATCAGAAGGTCAGCGGTTCGAATCCCCACGACGGGGTGAGCTCCCGTTGCTCAGTCCCAGCTCCTGCCCACGTAGCAGTTCAAAAGCACATCAAAGTGCAAGTAGATAAATAGGTACCGGTCTGGTGGGAAGGTAAACGGCGTTTCCGTGTGCTGCTCTGGTTCACCAGAAGCAGCTTAGTCATGCTGGCCACATGACCCGGAAGCTGTACACTGGCTCCCTCGGCCAGTAACGCGAGATGAGCGCCTCAACCCCAGAGTCGGACACGACTGGACCTAATGGTCAGGGGTCCCTTTACCTTTTAAGAGAAAGCAGGGGTGTCTCCCAGAAGACTCCCATTGGCAAGGCGTTCCAGAGGACACATTAAAACAAATGTGTTGTTGTTGTTAAACTGTAGCTGCTCTTAAAATGTTTAACTATTTTAGAAGGCTTTTCAGGGGTGTTTTAAGTATGGGTGTGGTTGGTGCCTTCGGCTCCTTTGGAAGAAAGAGGATATACATTCAATACATAACAGCAACAACAACAACAACTGGTCCCTGGCGAAGGCCAGCCAAAACTCAGGGGCACAGAGGACCACCCAAACTGTCCCATCGGAAGAACTCAATGATCAAGATGGACAATGTTTGATTGGAAGTGAATATTTATCCCTACAAGGGCAGTGTGGTGTAATGGTTAGAGTGCTGCACCTTGGAGACCAAGGTTCAAATCCCCACTCGGCTGGGTGACCTTGGGCCAGTCACTCTCTCTCAGCCTAGCCCACCTCACAGGGTCGTTGTGAGAATAAAAATGGAGGGGGCAAGAAGGGAATATGCCACCCCGAGCTCTCTGCAAAAAAGGTGGGAAATAAATGCCATAATAAATGAATAAAAGCAAAATTCCCAAGTGCCTCTGTATAGAATTGCAGACTTGGAAACTCAATAATCTCTGTCGGTAGACTCTCCCACTGTCCAACAGTTCTTCTTACAGGTGCTTTTATCTGGAAAGTGTATTTTTAGGATAGGTTCCCTTTAGTGTGCATAGCAAAAGAGACAGAAATGTGTTCAAGTATGAGCAGCTCGTAGCCTGATAATACACAGCCACATTTTGCAGACAAGCCAAGTGAATGGCGACATGAGCTGCTGAGATTGAGTTTCCCTTTCAAGAGGCTTGTTTGGCTCGGCATCAAAGACGGCAGTCCTTGTATTCAGATATACATATTTGAAGAAAAATGTTTTGCATGGCTGTGTCACCCTCTATCAGAGCGCAGAGTGAGTGCTCTTTGGAGATAAAGAACCAAGTTTTCTTTTTAAAATAATGTGATGTGCGTGTGAAATCCTGGCATACGCTATCTGGCTGGGTGCTGAATGATTCTGAAGAATATTTCAATTGAGCGAAGTGACTCATTTGATCCCTTACCTATGAAAATTTCTCAATGTATCAATGTGCTCTTAAGACCCTGGTTTTCAGCCAAATTGTACTTTGAGCAACATAAGAAGAGGGTTTTTGTTTTATACAAATCAGATACACATCTAAGCTAGTGGTTAATTTCAGGCTGCTCCAGGCTGGTGTGTTTCTGCAAGTGTATTCTGCAACATGTCACTGATGCAATTATAGTGAGTCTAGTGATACATTTATGGAAGTCAAAGGGCTGATCTGGAACAGAAGAAATGGAGGTGAAGGCATCCAAACCAATTTAATCTTTTCCTTTCAAAGACGTCTTTTGCTTGAAACGACCTTTCTGCTAGCCAAGTTTATTTGAAAACAGGATGCGGACAGAAGGTCTCATTTTAGACAGAGCATTGTTAACTAGATTCATGCCCATTTTCACATTTTAAATTTGGGATTTCCACAACGTGCTTTTGGTGCCAACAACAACAAACGGGCATTTCATTTCATTTCTTTTTTTCTGGTTGTCATTTTTCTTGTTACAGCTCACTAGATTCATAGATAATGTTTCGTTTCATCCAAAGAAGAACCCCTGTTTCAAGGAAAGGTGAAAATCAGGACACGGCTGGGCTCCTCGATGGAGGACCTCTCTCACTCGGGCCTTTCCCAGCACCACCATCTCACCAATGGGCACCTTTGCCTCTTCACACACACCCCACACACACACGAGGGCCACAGTGTCAGGCGTGGAGAGTCCTCCCCTCCCTTCGGTAACTTCACAGATAAGGATTAATGAGTGGTTGAAAGATTTATAGTCCCTTTATTACAGCATCATGTTGCAAGCACAAATATGCAGCTCTCCGCAAGGAGGGCAGTTGGCTACTCTAAACCCTCCTTCCGACTTCCGCAGCATTTTGGGCGACAGCGGGAAGTCCCTCCCTCCCTCTGACTCCTTTGCTCTCTGATACGTTTGGACCTCTGAGTCCATGGTGAGGGGGTCTCCCCCCCCCACGCTCTCAAGTGATGTATCAACTAGCTGCCCCCTCCCTTCTCCTCCCTTCTGGTTCTGTTGTCATTATCTCGTAACTGGGTAACTCCTCCCTAAGCTGTCAGCTCCTGTCTTTCTCTCTGCTTCTGAACACGCTGTGGACAAGAGGGACGACTCTTCCCCCTTCAGCTCTCCATCGGAGAGAAGCTGGTCTGCCATAGAAAGCATTCCCCAGTCCTCGTCCTCAGACCATTCCCTGACATGCAGCAACTCCCACCCCCACAGTTTCTTTCGTTTCAAGCTGGGAGAGGGGGACTCAGGAGGAACCCGGCCTGAGCTTATGACATACTTCCGGAAGCCAGTGTCACTCAGGCCACGTGACATGGAGGAGGAGGAGGAGGGCGTGTGCAGGTGCGAGGCAAGAGTGTGGCACCCAAAAAAAAACCCATGTCATTTGGTCCTGCGCTCTCACACAAGCAAAAAGCAAGACATTCTGGGATCCAACCAATCAGAAGCTGGGATGGCTTCTGTAATTCTGGGGTATCCCAGTCAAATTGGGATGGTATGTGGGTATGCTCACCCTAATGGTCCATTATCCACTGGGAAGAGGTCAGCTGTATTTTGGTAAATCTACCAGTCTTTCTGTCTTTCTTGCCTTCTTGTTTCCACCTCCTTTACATTCCATTCCAATCTACATAGGAGACAGGAATTTCCCTTTATTTGTGAGAGTGAGGAGGATTTATTAGAAGTTCCAAGACAGTTGCTCAATGCGTTGGAAAAGAGGACATTTCACATTTTCCACCCAAAGGGCTGGTGGAAAGTTTGGGTTCAGTTTCAGCCGTTCCATGAAATGGGGCAAAATTCAGAGGGTGGCCAACTTTTTGGCCAGTCTCTATACCTTCGCCATTAAGAGCAGATTCCTCTTCAGACATTAGCAGGTGATTGTGGTTATTCCCAAACTGCAAAACTTTTCCCACCTGCTGATTTGTAGATCAAGCTTGGGTTAATGAGCAGACCAATGTGTTGCTTTCCTGGTCAGCTCACCTACAAACTAGGGATGAATATTGGGAATAAGGGTACGGAGAGAAAATGCAGAGCAAAGTTAAATGATTCAGATTTCTGCTCTGTCTAACGAGGTGGAAAATGCTCATTTAGTTTCGGTTTCCTTCAGACAGCTTCATTTCCTGGTTCCATTCTGTTTCTGAATTTTTTCAAGTCACCCCATTGTTTCCACTGGGAGGGCCATCCAAGTCTAGATTAAAGTAATTTTATTTTAAAGTCACTTCTTGGAATTAGGAGCAACAACAATAACAAAACCCCTTTCTATTATTTGGCTACCGCAACCCCTACTAGGCCACTGGAGGATAGAGAAATAAAATCACAGATTACAGTACTTTGGTAAAAGAGTGAAAGAGCTTTAGTTACCAGCTTTTCTAAGGTAATTAAAGTCAATGTCTTGTGTTTCTACCCTTTATGATATCTCTCGTCTATCTCTTTAAAATATAACCTGTGGCCAATTTCTACTGTGTATTAGGTGTATTATGGACTGGGGGTGGGGTGCGGGGTACTGAGGAATGACAGTTTTGGTGTGGCATTTTCTATATTTATCCATTACAATTCTATTCCATCCTTTACATCACAAACTCAGGTCAGCAAACATAACCCATTATTCTGCCTCATTGTGTGGGCTGAGAGATAGTACTTAACCCAGGTGGGTTAGCGGGAACATCTAGAATATTGCAGGGGACTTTCAAACTAGTGTGCAACGGTGTTCTCTATTACCGTCCCTTCAATGTGCATTTCCACAGACCTTTTATCCATTTATTTTGATTCCCTAGTCTTTTGAAAGAGCAGAAGAAACCAGGGTAATGATCCACTGATATACAGAAAATATATACTGCATGTCTGTATACGAAGGCATCTAAGTCACTGTACAGATTCCAAGAGGGGGAAACTGAGATCTGTGCACACATGTGCGCAGGAAATGCTTGAGAGGAACCACTTTGGCACAAAACAGATTATAACCATTCCAGTGTCACCCTGACAAATAGTGTGGAACAGGGATGGGATCTGTACAAGTAAAGTCAAAGGTAAAGGACCCCTGGATGGTTAAGTCCAGTCAAAGGTGACTATGGGGTTGCGGTGCTCATCTCGCTTTCAGGCCGCGGGACCCGGTGTTTGTCCGCAGACAGCTTTCTGGGTCATGTGGCCAGCATGACTGTGATGGAAACTAGAGCGCATGGGAACGCCGTTTACCTTCCCACTGCAGCAGTACCTATTTATCTACTCGTGCTGGTTTCCTTTCGAACAGCTAAATTGGCAGGAGCTGGGACAAAGAGACAGGAGCTCACTCAGTCATGCAGATTCGAACTGCCAACCTTACGATTGGTGAGCTCAAGAGGCTCAGTGGTGTACAGAACCCCAAAACATGCCTGCATCTAGCACAAAAAGAGAGGCTAAAGACGGATAAGTGTTGAGGATGCAGAGAGAAAACACCCACGAGGCCAGTGTGCTTCATGGCTAAATAGGGATTCAAACCCTGGTCTAATCCAGCCCGCTAGCCTTTGTACCACATTGGCTCCTTTCTCAAATGCTTCAGTGGTGAACAAAGTCCCGGAGCGAAACGGCTTGTCCAATTCCCTTCCAAATGCATGACACGTTGATAGTGCTTAGCAATTATACAGAGCTTCTGTCACGCTCAAAGTGCATTGCATGCATCTCTAGCTGCAACAAACCAGAAAACAAAAGGATCTGCCTTGTTTTCATGCTGCCGGGGTTTGCAAAATAATAGCTTTTTTTCCACATAGGCAAAACTGTCACCAGGGGGTGGCCTATCCTGTTTTGCCACCTGAGGCAAATCAGGAAGGTGCTGTCCGCCCCTGCCGAACCCTCACTTACCAGGGTGGTGAGCCTGCGGCTTCTCGGTTCCAGCACGATCTCACAAGGGCTCCTGCAAGATCTCGCTCGAACCTGGAAGCCACCACAACCACTTCTCCCCACTCCTGCAGTGACAACAGGATCGGTGGTTTGCCTGTAGAGGCACCTTTTGGATTCTGCCACCTGAGCCAGTTGCCTCAGTCTGCCTCATGGAGGGGCTGGCCCTGCTATCACCTGTTCATACGAGGGTAGGGAACTAGGCAAGCTAATGGACTATGCAGAACTGGCAAAATTAAGATAATCTAATGAGTGTTTTATGAAAGAACATATGCCTTTTTCGTACTACTTAAAGAACTATAATAGTATGATGAACTCGCAAGCAGGATTTGAGCTATGAGCAACAGAAGTAATTAGACTACAGCATTGTGGGTTATGATTTAATAGAAGGGAGAAACAACAACTCCATGGAAAATGAGATGAGAAGTCGATGAAAATAAGAGAAAAAACATAATTGTGTATTGGATTGTATATGTTAAAAATGTTGAAACTTAATAAAATATTATTGGGGGGAAAGTAGAGGACAAACAAGTGCAAGCAAGGACTCAGCAAGTCTCTTGTACATTGTGGGATATTTTTAAGTGGATATTTATTGAAATTATACTTGGCCACATTCATGAAATGATTCTGGCCTTTGTTTTTGAGCCTCTGTTTTAAAATTGGTTTGTTTTTTTTTAATGGTATTTTATATTTTGTCATTTAAGGTGCCTCATCAGGGCTAAGTCCTAAAAGGCACTCTAAGAAGATGTAATTAAATAAAGGAATGACGAGGGGAGGAACACAAGGGTGGGGAACCTCAGGCCCAGGGGCCAAATGTGACCCTCCAGACCTGTCTGTCCCTTGGAAATCTCTCAAGCCCCACCTCGATTCCTCAGGCCACACACTTCACTGTTCCCACTTTAGCACTGTCCTTTGGTGTTTTTGCCTGGCTGCAATGTGCCCTTGAAATCTTGCGTGACCGGATGGATGAGAGAAGTCTGCGCGCAGAAGCTAGGCAAATGTAACAAAAGTAAAATGTGGTGCTCTGCCTCTGGCCCTGCCCAGCTCTGAAATGTGGCCCCTGGGAGGTTGCTCAGAAAGGACTGTGGCCCTCAGCCTGACAAAGATTGCCCGCCCCTTTGCTAATGAGTACAGATCAGGCCCTCAGCCTGACAGATCAAAGGACCGTGAGCCAGTAAAGCAAATAAAAACGGGAACCTTAATATAGGAATTGTTGCAACAGCCCTGTAAAGTTGGCCAGTGTTCTCATTCCCTCTTTGCAAGGGGTGGGGTGGGGTGGGGGGTACAAGAACTGAGTGAGAAAGAAAGAAAGGGGCTCACTTAATGTCCTGTATATGTTGTCACTTGAAGACTTTCAAGTTGATGGGTCATTTAACCCTTTTTCTTCACCATTCCCCCCCCCAGCAGAACGAGCCCTAAAATTCCTTCCTGTTAGATTTTCATTTTTCTCCTGCACTTAAATTTATCTTCACTTCCTCTCTCTCTCTCTCTCTCCCCCCCAACTCCCTTCTTGACGGAGAGCCTCTTGCTTTTCTTACATGTCAGGTGTTGTTTTTTTTTGGTGAGAAACGAAATATAGCTCAGGAAGCAGTAGAGGGAGCCAAGCCCAGGGAGCGACTCCGAGTCCACTCCTCACTGAGGGGGGGGGGGTGTTTCACTTTTCACTCTTGCTTTATGGGGTTTCCCGGCATGGAAATTCCAACTTGTCTTACCCACCTCACCCCTTCCCCACAGCCCCCCCCCCACCCTCCTTCACTGTATATAAAAAGAAAGAGATGGAGTTTCCTCACACGGCTTCCCCTCTCGGAGCAAATACTTTCAAAAGCCTCGGCTTTCACTTTTGAAGGAGCAGCATCCAGGTTTTGAGAAAACTGGTTTCCTTTCCCCTCTCCACATCAGTTTAAGACGAAAGGCAGCCAAATGTCAAGAGGAACTTCGTCAGCGTTGATTGCGCTTTTACTTATGGCTGTCCTAACTTGTGAGTTGTGTGCTTTGCTTTGGTATTTTTCAGGAGGCGGGAATTCTGTGCTTTTCGATACAGTATATACTAACGTTGTTGCTATCTGTTGAGTTTCGGCTTTGCCCACCCACCCACCCTGCCCTTCACTTCAGAAAATTAAACATACAGTTGTAGTTTGTTTAATGTGAGGCGTGTTTTTATAAATTGCATGCTCAGTCTAGTAGTATGAGACACTTAAACTGTTACCTTATAAATGAATGGTTTCAGGAAAATAGCATCACTTGTGCAAGGAAGAAATTTAAATGATAAATCTAAATTATTTAGGTGCAGAAGAGGCCCCTTAATAAGCGGGTAGTCCCAATCCTTATTTCAGAGTACAACCTGCAGTGAAACTTACTTCTGAGTAGGGGTGGATCAGTCCATTTCGGTTATCTCTGTTTATCATTTTTCCAGTTATCCACATTTTGCATCTTAGTGTGAATTTCTGTTTTAACTAACATATGCATTATTGCAAGCAATTAAGTTCTTTTCACCAATATATTAATTATTATGCACACAACCCCACAAAATATGCATTTTTTCCTTCGGCGAACTGTATTGCAAAATTCAAGTACGTGTGAATTTTGAAGGAGAGCAGCACACATTTTTCTTTTGGAAAGTGTGAATTTGCTTCAGCTTTAAATGTGAATTGAACCAAATTTCTCCTCCATCCCTGCTCCTGAGAATTAGTGACTTCATGCATAAGATCGTGCAGACAGTCTGATCCTGTCTGTGTTTATTCATAAATAGCATAATCCCCCCCCCCGAATTCAGTAAACTTACTTGAAGTAGGTAGCCATGCCTGTTAAGAATGTCTACTCAGAAGTAAGTCCTATTGAAAGTTGGGTTAGGATTGCATCCTAAATCTTGCTGAGTTCAATGGGGCATATTCCCAGCCAGGTAATTTTACATTGGAATTCCTGCCCAAGTACTTCTGTACAGATCATGCAATTTTAGAAATCCTGTTACAGTTGTATGCAAAATCAATTTGTGTATTAAAGAGGTCAAGTGAAATGGATTAAAAAAGGCCTTTGGGGCAATAATTCACCTGTTGTTGGCTGTTCAAAGCAGTTGATTACAGATAGATCTTAGGTTGCCAGCAAACATAAACTGTCACAACTGTAATTGTGAAAGCTCATACCAAGAACAAACTTAGTTGGTCTCTAAGGTGCTACTGGAAAGAATTTTTTATTTTGTTTTGACTATGGCAGACCAACACGGCTACCCACCTGTAACGGTCACAACTGTAGATTTAGCCCCAGACATCTGAAACTCAGTTCAGTATTTGCTTAGACAGTTGTGTGTGTTTGCTTGGTAGAATGTGCCATCAAATTCAATGGGATCTGGACTGGAGACGACTTGTTGAGAATAGACAATCTGATGGATTTAGACATTGCCTATATGGTGGGGAATGCCATTACAGGAAAATATAAAGCCTATCTGAATTGAAGAGATTGACCCTGTTTCTTTCCCTCTTCTTTCAGCTAAAGCATTTGAGGTGGAGGACATTGTGCCAGGCCACCAAGTTGCCGCACAGATCGGTGAAGACCTGGAGCTACGGTGCCGCACAACTGGCTGTGATAGCCCCACGTTTTCCTGGAGGACCCAGCTTGACTTCCCGTTAGGTGCAAATGTGAGCCAACAGGGAAGCAGCTCAGTCTTAACGATGAAGGTTGGCTTTGAAAACGAGCATGAATATCTCTGCAACACTAGATGCGGGGAGGTCAGAAAACAACAGAGGGTGCAAATTGACATTTACTGTAAGTAGTATTCCTGCACAACCCTCTGAAACAATCACATTTCAACCTACCAATAATTATAATCATTGGTGCCAGTTTGTTTTCTTTGTTTTAGTTACACCTTACTTTTCCCACAATCTAGATCCAGGATTTTACATGTTCATTGTTCCACGTGTATCTCATTTGATCTGTGCTGGTTTCTGGATTTGTTTGTTTTGCTCAAGACAATCCAGATTACAGAGAGAGATTGCACACCAGTTTATACAGTGTGAATAAACTGAGTAGCATTCTCCTGGGGTGAGGGGCCTGCACCCCCTCCTCAAAAAGGTTCAGTTAAGTAATTTTGGACCCACCACTGTATATGAAGTCGCCCTTAGAGGCATGAAATGTATTTTATTGGCTTTGGCTGATCTACGACCTGCAGCCCTATCTGGACACAAAGAGCCTTGCTACCATTATAGCTCAGCTGGTTAAAGCATGGTTCTGATAACAGTAAGGTTGCAGGTTCAAACCCCATATGGGACAACTGCTTGTTCCTGCATTGCAGGGGGTTGGACTACATAATGCTCAGTATCCCTTCCAATTCTACAATTCTATGATCCTTACTCTAATAACCTCCCACTTCCAACACTGCAATGATTTATATGTGAGGATGCCCATTAGAAGGCCCTGAGTTCTAGTATTGTGTGAGAGGAAGAAAAACAACTTCTCATTACCGGCTTTCTCTGCACCATGCATTAACATACTGAATGGGTTGTGCTGAACAAAACCTCCATGGAAATCCACCTGCTTAAGCCTCATTGAAGTGAGCAGGAGGTGAACAGAGCACAGTCAAGCTCTTGAAGAGTTTCCGACTGAATGTTGTCAGCGAGGGGGAACGACTCCCCAGTACAGCGGTACCTTGGTACTCGAACGGCTTGGCTCCCGAACAAAAGCCACGCCTTGGTTTTCGAATGGTTTCAGGAGTCGAACAGACTCCTGGAATGGATTAAGTTCAAGAACCATGGTCCCACTGTACAGATGGAGCCATTATAATTTAAAAAACACAGTAGAAATTTTCCATGTTGCTTTCTAAATACAAGTGGAAGCAAGTGGGTCATTCATATTTTGATGCAGCTGAATTAGTACTTGTTCAACAAATATTCAGAATTTGGAAAGTTATTTCTGTCAGGGAAGAATTCCCATATGAAAATCCCCTCGCTGCTGCTTCAGTTTCCCTTCAGCCATGATACGTCTTAACTTGAGAAGCAGATCATACTCAAAACACCAGAAACCTGAATCTAGGGTGTGTGCACAACATGTAGACGTTCTACTTTGAGCCTCTCTCGAGTAACCTTTTTCTCCTTCTGTGTCCTATTTCTAGCATTTCCCAGTGATCCTGCTATAGAGATCAGCCAGCCACTTGTTCTCGGGGAACCAGCCACTATCACCTGCCGTGTTCCTAAAGTGTATCCTGCTGACCGGCTGGAGATCTACTTGGAGATAGAAGGGGAGGTTCCTCGGGTGACAGATTTTTTCCGAGAACCCCTTATCAAATCTGTCGAGACAAAAAGTGCGAGTATGACGTTTACTCCCAGTGAAGAAGATAATGGGAGAAAAATCACATGCAGAGCTAAACTGCCAATTGATGAGATGGAGTTTGAGCCCAAGGAGAGGAAAACAACACAAATACTGCAGGTTAACTGTAAGTAAATTGAGACAATTAGCCTTCAGGGCAACATTAAATGTACGGGAGAGAATCAAGACCCAGGGTGCAGCACTGATTAATTATCCCAACATCACCATCATCATCAGTGTGGATGTGACCTAGTTTTCATTTTTACACACTGTAAAGGCACTCCTGACCGTTAGGTCCAGTCGTGGATGACTCTGGGGTTGCGCGTTCATCTCGCTCTATAGGCCGAGGGAGCTAGCGTTTGTCCGCAGACAGCTTCCAGGTCATGTGGCCAGCACGACTAAGCTGCTTAGTCGAACCAGAGCAGCGCACAGAAATGCTGTTTGCCTTCCCGCCAGAGTGGTACCTATTTATCTGCTTTTGAACTGCTAGGTGGGCAGGAGCTGGAACCAAACAACGGGAGCTCACCCCGTTGCAGGGATTTGAACCGCCGACCTTCTGATCAGCAAGCCCTAGGCTCTGTGGTTTAGACCACAGTGCCACCCACGTCCACTGACAAATTTAGTGACACGTGGGAACAACCTTGCTGAAAAAAGGCCTGTTGGGTTAATAATACAGTGGTACCTCGGGTTACAAACACCTCGGGTTACAGGCTCCGCTAACCCGGAAGTAGTACCTCGGGTTAAGAATTTTACCTCAGGATGAGAACAGAAATCGCATGCCAGCAGCATGGCAGCAGCGGGAGGCCCCATTAGCTAAAGTGGTACCACAGGTTAAGAATGGTTTCAGGTTAAGAATGGACCTCCAGAACGAATTAAGTTCGTAACCAGAGGTACCACTGTAATAATAAATCTATCCCATTTTGGCTCTTTAATGTAAACCGCTTATTGGTTTTTACTACAATTAAGCGATGAGTACATTTTGATAAGTAAAGAAAATAAACAAACCACATGGAAGCAATAATACATACGTATTGATTTCTTTTGAGAGACACTAATGCTTTGTGAGACACGAAGTAGATCTTTTGGCACTTGCTGCAAAAAGAAAAGCAAAACTGGAAAGGGAGAGTTAGACGATATTGCTATGAACTGTTTTGGAGATGCAGAGGTTTAATCTGATTTTTCTTTCCTTTATATTAATGGTGTTGGTTGTATTGTTGCTATGTTTGTATTTTGTGCACTATAATGTAATGGTCACAGCTTTTGGCTAGCACAATAAACTTACTGAACTGAATGAAAACATTTAACAACATACACTAATGACAGGTTTGCAACGTGGTTGTTTCTCCTCTCGTAGATGCCCCCAGACTTCCGGACTTCTCCATCCTTCCTGCCGCGTCAGTTAAGGAAGGAGAAACTGTTACTTTGCAGTGCTTTGCAAAGGGCAACCCTGCTGCCAAGGTCACCATAAGGAAGAAATCAACCAGTGAAGAAGTGGTCCTTGATGGCAAGGATGGAGTCGTCCACATTGCTAGAGCGACTCCTGATGATGCAGGAGATTACGAATGTGAAGCAGAGAATGAGTTTGGGAAAGTCAAAAGGGCAGAAACGCTAAGTGTGGAATGTAAGTTTGAATAAATAAGCAATAATTAGCATCTATTTTATTTATTTGTTATTTACGCAATGGATTTACAGTGGTGCCCCGCTAGACGAAAATAATTCGTTCTGCGAAAATTTTCGTCTAGCGGGTTTTTCGTCTTGCGGAGCGGCAATGGCAGCCGCGCTCCACAAAACGAAAAAAAGACGAATTTTTTTTTTGCGAGGCAGCCCCATAGACTTTTTCGTCTAGCGGGGCAGCCTTCCGCTAGACGAATGCCTTCGTCTAGCGAGTTTTTCGTCTAGCGAGGCATTTGTCTAGCGGGGCACCACTGTATATGCTGCCTTTCTGCTGAGGCACCCAAACTGAGTTTTAGAGCTCTCCAGTTTTGCAATTCGCCCATCGACTCTATGGCAGATAAAAACAAAGTCCTCTCTTCCTTCTTACAGGGCAGATGATATTTGTTGGCCCTGGAAGAAGGTGGACTTTGTATCTCTGCCTTCTCACAGGGCAGAATGGTGTCGGTATTACATTTCCAAGTGCCCTTGCCCTATAAGACAGGTCAAGACTGAACAAGTGCCCCTCTTCTTGCCTTCAGATGTGTTTAGCAGAAGACCTTCGTGTTCTGGAAGGCGCTGATGTTAGCGTAAGCTGCTTTGTGAAAGCTTTTGCTTTGAAGAGTGTGGTATAAATAACTGAAATAGATAAATGAAAAAAAACAAGCCTCCGTATTCCAGCTGTGGGGCTAAGGTTGTGAGGTTTGTCTTAAGACCACCCAGGGTATCTGCAAAACACATCTCGCATCTTTAGTCAAGGCTTGGATAAAGTGCATCCCTTTTGCATTTTGTTTTCTAGATGGACCAAGGAATACAAGGATTGTCGCCGTCCCTTCTAGCACAGTGAAGGAAGGAGACACCATAACTCTGACTTGTTCCACCAATGGGAGTCCCACCCCTAAGGTTTTCTGGAAAAAGCATCTTTTGGGCGGAGGCTCTCGGCTCGTTTTGGAAGGTGCTACTTTAACCATAAAAGCCGTACAGGCAGAAGCTATGGGACTTTATGAGTGTGAAGCAGTTAACGCGGCTGGAAAAGAAAGCAGGACTGTGGAAATAATTGTTCAAGGTAAATAAAGGTTTACAACGAAACAAGTTCAGCTTTGATTTCTAGGGCCAGATTGTGGGCTCTTCACTTTTGGTTCAGGGCAGAGATGAAATTTACTTGCCCGCTAAATCCTTCTCTTCAGTTTTTAATGCTGGAATACTCTCCAGCTCTGAATGCTCAAATGTTTGCCAAATATTTGAAAACATGATATTTATATGTGATTCTTGATTTCAACATTTGACAGTATTTGCACAGTGTAACTCAACCTTTTTATCTGGATTGATTATGAATGCCACTAAATATATCCCCCCTTTTTCTTCAGTCTTGTCACCCTCTACTCCAGAAATGTCACATTCTACTCCAGAATTGTCTCCAACTGCTCCAGAATTGTCACCCTCCACTATTGAATTGTCAACAACTGCTCCTGAATTGTCACCCTCTTCTCCAGAATTGTCACCCTCCACTCCAGAATTAACACATCGAAATGAAGCCGTTACTGAGGTGGAAGATTTCACCATTAAGAGTACAACCTATAATACTCAACATCAAGTGACTGACAGCAAAGGGGATGATCCGGAAAAGGAAACTTCCCTCGCCACAAACGGAAGAATCTTTACAACATATACAGCATCCAGAAACAATACAATCACGTACACAGTGAAAGTTGATGATGTTGGAAACAGTACAGAAGAGGACAAAATAGTCATAGGTAAGTAATTCACTGCCCCTCCCCAACTATTGTATCGTCACACCAGAGATGCGGCAATCATGGGAGTTGTAGTCAATCAATACCTGAGTTAGCCAGAGAGCTAACTACTTAGTTGCAGTATAAGCTCTAGGCGGTTTACAAGAAATACTAAAATACTAGGATCCTCAATAAAAATAGATTAAAGAACAATTTAAAACATTTAAAGTTAATTAAAACTAATAGTAAAAAATAAAAATGAAGCATGATACCCAAACATCCAAGTGCCGGGATGTGCTTGTCTAAACAAAAAATGTTTTGAAGACATGCCAAAAAGAGTACGGCAAAATTGATAAAGAAGTTAAACCACAGAAAATAATTTAAGGGAGGAAAAACAGAAATACCATGTCTTCGACAAAAGTTTGGGTGTTTTATTATGTCTTTTTACTCAAGAGGATCTAGCAATGGAAGAAACTGTCCATTTTGGTTCTCTCCGTTTCTCCAGTTTTCAGTCTTAAATTCAGTTCTCCAAATTTTGCAGCAATGTGTGTGTGTGTTTTAAAAGAAATCCACATGAAAATTCATCACTATTTTAGTGTGAATTTTTCCTAACAAACACGTTTTTTTGCTTGCACTTTTAATGTGCACATTTTTGCAAGCAATTTGCATTTTTGTATGTTCTTTTTACTAATACCTTCATTTCTATGCACACTTTTGACCTAGCCTATCCATTTTTGTAAATATTATTTACATCACAATATTCAAATAGGTGTGGATTTTGAAGAATTCATATTGAACATACTGTTTCAGAAGTGCGAATTTTGTGGATTTGACTTATAAAGGTGTACCAAATTGAATTTTTCCTCCATTCCTAACAACGACGCAGGCAATTGAGTTGGGGGAGGGAGTAAGAGTGATGTTAAATTCAGAAGGGAAGGAAATTATTTTGTAACTAACCAACATGGAACACTTTGCATGATGCTGGACTACAACTCCCATCAGCCAAAGCAAGCTTGACTAATGGTCAGAGATTATGGGAGTTGTAGTCCAACATCATCTGTAGGGCAGTACATGAGCTACCCTGTGTGAAGGAGTCTTGTCTTTAAGGTAGCACTGTTGATATAGTAGCCCAACTTCACTCAACTTCTTTATCTTCTCCCTGGTTTTTGCAGACAGACTAGATTACGTGACTCCTGTGATCATTGCTGTCTCTTCGTTAGCAACGGCAGCTGGGCCCATGGCAGCCCTATTGATTTACATTTTTCGAAAGGCAAAGATCAACGGATCCTACAGCCTGGTGAACTCCCTGAAACCAAAAGTATAAACGGAGCAAGAGTAACCACACGTTTTCTGCAAGTTTAACAGGCGGATAATGTTGTGCGTTGCTTTGATGAACTTCCTCATCATAACTTAATGTGATAAACTAAAAATACGCACTTTTGTGAGAATCACTGTGGTGTAGTTGTTAAATGTGTTGGGCTAGGACTGGGGAGACCCAGGTTTTCCCTACACAGCCATAAATCTTGCTGGGCTCCCTGGGGTCAGTCACTCTCTCAAGCCAACCTACCTCGCAGGATTGTTGTAGTGAGAAAATGGGGATGGGGCTATGGGTGCTGTCCTGAGATTCTTAGTGGAAGGACAAGGTATCTGAAGAAGTGTGCATGCACACGAAAGCTTATACCAAGAACAAACTTAGTTGTTCTTTAAGGTGCCACTGGATATATATATTGACTTCATCAGACCAACACGCTACCTACCTGAAGGTTTTAAAATGTGATAGATACAGCTTCACATCTTTTGGTAGCTAAGTTAAGGGATCCGTGGGCAATGGCAGACCTTGGGGTTTCAGATTTCAGCAGAGACACCATAATTCAGGACCTTTCATTCTACATCATAGTTGTGGTGCCCCTGAGTTTCTGCACCCAGTGGAACTGAACCACTCGTGCTCCCCTAAATCCACCTCTGTCTGCGGGGCAGACATTACCTATTAATAAAAGGTCAATCGCTTGCTTTCAATCTGCCTCCACAGAAGGAAATCCTGGAAGTTTTAGACCATCCTTATAAATAGCACGGGTGGCGCTGTGGGTTAAACCACAGAGCCTAGGGCTTGCTGATCAGAAGGTCGGCATTTCAAATCCCCGTGACGGGGTGAGCTCCTGTTGCTCGGTCCCAGCTCCTGCCCACCTAGCAGTTCGAAAGCACGTCAAAGTGCAAGTAGATGAATAGGTACCACTCCGGCGGGAAGGTAAACGGCATTTCCGTGCGTTGCTCTGGTTTGCCAGAAGCAGCTTAGTCATGCTGGCCACATGACCCGGAAGCTGTACGCCGGCTCCCTCAGCCAATAAAGCAAGATGAGTGCCACAACCCTAGAGTCGTCCGCGACTGGACCTAATGGTCAAGGGTCCCTTTACCTTTACCTTTAGAAATAGCATACGGTATATTTTAGCTGAACATGGGCCATAAAGTCACAGATCTGAGGGGGAAATGCCAAAACTTGCAATGGCCCTATTAGTTCTGTGTCTGAGCATTTCTTTCCACATACAGCGGAATAATTGCCGGATGGTTCTGAAAGCAATATTGGTGAGTTTGTATTATTACAGAGTGTGGGGTTTCCCACCCCCCACTCTAATCCAACTGAAGGTAGGGATTTTAAAGACCCACTGATTTCAGTGGAGGGTATTTTAAAAGACACACTTAATCTTTCCATTGAAATCAACTGTACTTCTTACAGTTGGGCAGATCCACATCACACATTTGAACTAACATGACATCGTGTCTGTATACATACCCGATCCCTTCCCTCATTTTCAGCAATACAATCTGGTAGTTTCACGAACCTACACCAGTGTGAAGTGAAGTTCTATGAGAAAGACTAGGTGGAACTCTTAACATGTTCCTCAACACCCATGCCAGACTAGTTCCCATGAATCTTTGGGGGGCAAGCTGCAACAATTAAGCTTGTTTAAAACTGTCACAACATGGTAGTGTGTAGATAATGTTCTGTGATGTCATTCTTTACAACTGAATACAATTAAGGCTGCGATCCTGTGTATGCTTAGTAGGGCATATTTATCTGAATAAATATGCTTATGATCACATGGCAGAACGTCCTCCACTCATATTAAGTGGAGCTAATAAGAGTGAGTTCAAAACATGTGTTGTCTCCCTAAATTCTAACTACAAAACAACAAAACTGACTTTTTATGTCTACTTTGAAGGACGCTCTCAACTGTAATTTTACAAAAATTAGCTTGTACAATAGCGCACATGAAACTCATTTCCAATGGAGTGATTATATGTCCTTCTGAAAAGTTTTTCCACACCCTCACCTGCAATTTCATGTTCTTGGTACTTCTGCATCTTGCACAGTATTATTTAAATCTGTTTGTAGTAACAAAGTTTTTTTTATCCCGTGAATAGAATATTCGTGTTTACATTACCTCCGCTCCCATTTGTAAAATATTGTTCCGCTAAACAGCAAAGTAGCCGAAGTGCTGTAGCTCGTTGATATGTTATTATTACCTTTGTAAATAAATGTCTTTTTCCTTGCTTTGTAAGGGTTGCTGTATTCTTTTGGCCTTTGCCAGATTTCGTAGAATTGTTTAGTTGTTTGCTGTAAACTGGGGACAGGGAACCTGTAGCCTTCCAGATGGACTCCAGTTCCCATCAGCCCCAGAAAGCATGGCCAATGCCCAGGGAGGATGGAAGTTGTAGTTCAGCAACATCTGTGGAGCCAAAGGTGCCCCAGCTCTGCTGTAAACCTTGGTTTGCTTAACTACACCTGTCTTCAGCACTGCAGCTTTCTCAATCAATGGAAATTAGCTAGTAGGACTAGGAACTAATGGATGTTGATGTTGCCTCACAAGGTGTCTGTCTACTTTAGCAGTGACAGTTGTGCTAATGTCATTGACTGTATGAGCCTAGAGTGTGAAGAACAGACTGTCTGAAAAGAACATCAGAGAGTGGTGGATGAGAAATTTCACAGCAGGCCTTTCAGACGCCCAACATGTAACCAATAGTCTGCAGGATTTTTTCCAGGTTGAAGGTCAAACACATACCGTACATACAAAACTAGTGTTTGAAAACAGACTACCATTTCTGGAAAATACCAAGCAAGGTAGACTTGGCCTCTGAGAAACATCTATACCATCTCTACTTCTCTGTTGTTTCGCGATGAGTAGACCTGACATGTGTGTTGTATCTTGCCAATGAAACTCTTAATCTCATTTCTAGCTGCCATCAACCCGCTCTGGCCCTTGGTTAATTGCACCGCTGATACAATTAACTTCAACTTGCATTTCCCCAAATGGCAAGAGCAACAGGAAATGGAATTGCTACACTGCTGAGTGGTCATAAACTCTGCATCCCACCCCACCCCCAGTAAAACAGGTGTAACAATATTAGGCTACTTTGCAGAGTGGCCATAACCGACACGCTCTCGATACAACCCCCAGTCCTGCTTATATCCCCCTTTTTCTTCCCAAGGAAATAACTAACCTTGATGTCCCCATTTTCATTTTCATTTTTACAATGATGAGAGCTCTCTCTGTGTGTGTCTGGGATGATCCTATGGCCATTGGGGAGTGCTTCTGAATATTCTCCTATGAAATATTGGCATGGGCAGGGCTTTTTTAACGTTAACAAATTAAATATTAAAGTTTACAATATTTAATAAATTTTGAGTAAGACCTGAGTAAGAATATCACTTTCTGCTTTGGAAAAGAAACAGTATTTCCATATGAGCCTTTTGCTCTTATCATTTTTGGCCAGCGACTACAAGGTTGGAATGTCTTACAACAATTGTGCGATTCTTGGGCTTATGACTGCCAATCTAAGTACATTAGCCAGGTCAACAGCAACCATTCTGCAGATTAGGAATCCTTCCCTCTTCCCCAGTAAGCACATAACCTCTTCTAGGAAAGCTTCTCTTCTGCCAAGATTCCAGCATTGATTCTCAGCAATTCCCTTCATGCAAACATTTGATAGTTTGTTTAGAGAGAGAGGAATGCAACCACTTTTTGAAAATGTTTTGCTGTTTCTTCTCTACTGATGCCATGTCACATACATAGAAAGAGTAGGCAAGGGCTCCTCCAGATGGGTCTAATTTTATACATTCAATTTGAAATTAGATTGGTGTTAAATTGCCCTTATTATTTCAATCAAGGAATATGGCAGGGAAGGAAGGAACATGGGAGTTTACTGTATTTCAGCTTTTGTCCAAAGGCTACCCTAAAACCACATGGTAGGATGAATAAGACTGACCTTTCCACTACGCACTGTTTCAGACTAAAGATGCAGGTGGCGCTGTGGTCTAAACCACAGAGCCTCTTGGGCTTGCCGATCAGAAGGTCGGTGGTTCAAATCCCCGTGCCAGTGTGAGCTCCCATTGCTGTACCCCAGCTCCTGCCAACCTGGCAGTTTGAAAGCACTCCAGTGAAGTAGATGAATAGGTACCGCTGCGGCGGGCAGGTAAATGGTGTTTCTGTGATCTCTGGCTTCCGTCACGGTGTTCCGTTGCGCCAGAAGCAGCTAAGTCATGCTGGCCAAATGACCCAGAAAACTAACTGTGGACAAACGCCAGCTCCCTTGGCCTGAAAGCGAGATGAGCGCCTCAACCCCTTTGACTGGACTTAACTGTCCAAGGGTCCTTTACCTTTTTACCTACCTCTTGTTTCAGACTTGTGGTGTGTGGCTGGCTGGCTGGCTGTGTGTATTCTGCAACGTGTCACTAGTGATGGATTTATAGCGGACCACCCATATGGACCATGCACACATCATTCTTCGTCTTTAAACTGGACAGCCCTTCAAAAAGATGATGGTCCTCTGCAAAGGTGGTTATCTTACCACTATTTTCTGATCTGCCTTTGCCCTCCTGCAAAGTTCCTTCGCCTTCCTGAAGGCGCTGGTCCCCGAAGTGAAGGAAACCAGAAGACGGAAATTTGCGCAACATTTCAACACTGGGATGATGGGCTGGATTTTCTAGATAGCATGTCAAACCGAGAGAATGCAGTGCAAGGAAATCTGTTCTGCATCTCTGCATGCTGTCAGTAGGAAGAGAAGCCAAGGGGGCAAAAACTGGCAGTTCTCCATCGAGTGAAGGTCTCCACTGAATGTTTAAAATATATGAAGAGAAATTGCCCAGTGGTACCGTGCACTAGAAATTCATGATGCGTTTCATAATTGATAATGAAAGAGTAATTTAGAATGCTACTTAAGGCACTGCCAAGTATTTAATAGCCTCCAACATTTCTCTGATGAAAATAGGGACGTTCTATCCCATAATACTACTGATAATTTTATTATTTATACCATGCCCATCTGACTGGGTTACCCCAGCTACTCTGAGCGGTTTCCAACATATAAAAATAATAATAAAACATTAAATGTTAAAAAAACTTCCCTATACAGGACTACCTTCAGATGTTTTCTAAAGGTTGTATACTTATCTCCTTGGTTCGGGGGTTACATAACCCCATAACCCTCCAACATTTCTCTTATCAAAATAGGGACATCCTAAGGAAAAGCGGGACAGCTTCTGTAAATCCGGGACAGTCCCTGGAAAATAAGGACACTTGGAGGGTCTGGCATTTTATAATATTTGCATGGAAAACATCAGCAGTCCCGAACAACTGCAGCACCATGAATTGTCAGGAAACACAACAGCAATGTTTTCTTTACATTTTAACTGTCAGAGCTCTAGGAGGGCTCTGCTTCTGTGTTTTCCCATGAAAGGATAGGCTTCACCGCAAAGTTTGGCTCTGAGCAAATCCCAGTTCCATGAGACATAAGAAGCTGCCTAATTGGTCCATCAATAAGAAGTCAATCCATTGGTCTATCTGGAGCAGGGGTCAGCAAACTTTTTCAGCAGGGGACTGGTCCACTGTCCCTCAGACTTTGGGGGGGGGCCTGGACTATATTTTGGAGGGGGGGTGAACGAATTCCTATGCCCCACAAATAAACCAGAGATGCATTTTAAATAAAAGGACACATTCTACTCACGTAAAAACATGCTGATTCCCAGACGGTCCACAGGCTGGATTTAGAAGAGGATTGGGCCGAATCCAGCCCCCTGACCTTCGTTTGCCTACTCATGATCTAGAGCAGTGTTGACATCTCTACAACAACTGACAGCGACCTACCAGGATTTAAGGTCCCCCAAGAGACGAAGGGTGGTTTACAATACGAAAACACAAAAAATATACCGTAGCAACAAACGAAAACAATAACCTCGTCCACATTATTATTATTCCCAGGTGAAGGCCTTTACAGATGTTTAGATTATCACTAACCTGAAATTACAGCCCGGAAGCCTTCATCTGCCTCAGCTGCAACAAAACATGTCTCTCCCTTATCAGTCTCTACAGCCACAGAAGGCGCTGCAACCTTCCCATAGTTTGACTTCACACCCAAAGGCACACCCTTCTATTGTCTCCTGAGATAGATGGACGCCAATACATTTGGAATTACAGGGCAAGGTTAGTTATGATCACTTCGAGTTCAACCTATGAAGCTTTCTTTAGGTATCCTTTTTCCCATTCTCATAAGGCCACTTGCTGTAATTGGTTGATCACCATATCTTCTTGTATGTGTGAGTTCCATTCATGGCAGAAGATTCCCATAGGTTGAACTCCTCCTCCTCTTCCCCTTCCTAGATACAAGGAATTCTGGGGAACACTGCTACATTACCTGCAATGGGAAACCCCTCTTGTAGGGTATGAATGGGTTGATTAACTAGCCCTGAGTTGATTAACTAGTACTGGGCGATGGCCAGTTTTAACTGGTGAAATAAAATTAAGGGCACACTTTTGTTTGTTTTAGGGTATTTTGGTTCCGGTGTGCATGTGAAAGAAACCAAAGAGGAACATACAAAAACTGCCTTTTTCTTCTTCACGAAACGATTGTTCACTCTTGTTTATAAAGAAGTAAATTTCCTTCAGCATCTCAAAATGGCACCTACTGTATACATCTGAAGCTTGGGTAATGTGCATGTTATCTAAATGAAATGGATTTGCTTGCAGATGATAAAAGGAATGGAAAATATTTTATGATCAGTAGTCAGACCAACATTTTATTTCAACATGTTTTGGAAGTTGGATTGTGTAGCAAACCGTTCAAAGATGAGGAAGTCCTTAACAAAAAGATACTAATCACAGTACATTTTGACTTATTGACAGCACTCGAGGGGACCAAATTACAGGAAGAATCCAGGTCAGTATAAATCTTCATCCTGAATCAAAGATTGTTTGAAAGATGTTTATTGTTCCCAGCTTTTCTATAGGAAATTTGCAGTGTGACAAAACTGGATGATACTGACTTTAATTTACACTTTTTCCGGGCGCCTCATCCAACTGGCAGCTGAGTCATTCATACAACAATGCTTCTATGGGGACGCAGAATCATAGACTATAAATATGAATTGCTTTTGTCCATGTCAAAAGGTCATCTTACCTGAAAATGAAATTGTGTTGTTGAGAGGAATATCAAATTGGCCAATCACATTCCTATGGTTTACTTTTAAGTTCCACCAGTTTAAATGGGAAATGGTTGCAGAGATGCTGAAATTTCCCATTAAAACCAATGAGACATGCGTTTTTTAATTATTAAGGGCAAGATTTAGTTTGTTCTTTGCATAGATGGTCTGCTTCACAAGGCCTCCCAGCCTCAACCTATCTGTTCATTCTGTTAATGCTCAGTAATAGGATAGTACCATACTTTCAGGGCAAGCATGATGTCACTGGGATCCAGATAATAATTTATAAGGGCACGTAGTAAAAAATTAAATGAACATAGAATGCAGCTTGTTAAAACTATGAGCCAGGATCCAGCCAAAGAGAGCCACTATTGACTTCTATAGGAGAGAAATAAGTACATTCTTAAGATTACCTAAATTGTAATCTGGTTTTTTGTGTGTGTTCATTTGTTTGGCCATAATTTGCATCTTAAATTTTGATTTCCATCAGATTAACTTTTACTTTTTTCTGATCCTCTTCCTGGCATTTTTACTGGGCCCCTACAACATGTCTGGAAGCAACAGAATGTGATATTAGTAATTTGACTTACCATATGGTTACTCTATGCCCTCGTTCATTTTCTCCTACACAAATCGAGTGTGCGTGGATGTTTACTTTGGAGAGCCACTTAAAGGCTGTCTTTCCAAGACGTCTATGCTTAAGAGAGTGTCGGTGAGAAGGCTGACAGAAAAGAAGGACAAGCCTCTCTCAGTATCATATCAGAACATGCCGGAATGATGACCATGTGGTTTGGAGCTGATACGTTTCGTTTCCAAGTGACAGAGAGCAGAGCTATCAGTGTGTATTGGGTGATGTCTATTTATCATAATGCACAAATATGATGCAGTTGCATCGCTACAAAAAATTTATTGGGACAGAGAAGGAGCTTGGCTGCAATCCGAGGTCATTTGAAGTGCAAGGGATTTGGGCCACCATTTTAATTAGAAACATGATGCTACCTATAAACAGTGAGTGATATCTAACACATCCTGTTAGCGCAAGGATTTTCACTTCTGCAGTTGGACTTTTTCCTTTCTCTCTCCTTCCTCCTTGTCTGCTCAGATCTGCTCTGGAGAATTGGGGGAACCCCTGGGACAGATTTAGGGGGTGCAGAGGAAGGGGGGAAGTTTCATTGAGCAAGTGGAAATCCTTGCACTGTTGGGACCACGGCCTAGGGCTACTTTGGATACAGCCCTATGCTTTTTCTCTTCAACCTACTAAGCTCCTGATCCAGTCGTTCATTCAAGGTGGGGTGGTCTTTTTATATAAAATAAAAATAAATGAAGCCACCATATTGGATGCATGCCACTCACTACTCCCAGCAGAGAGGAGAGGTCATGTGAAGCACTGAAACATCCTCCTCTCTGCCAGGATATGGACTCATGGTGCTTATAGGCCGTCACTATTTTGGGGTGGGATTCAATCACACGCCACCGATTTCACTTCATTCATCCTCCCTGCAAACAAATCCAAATTAATGTTCCTTAATAGCCAATGCCGTCTAATCTCCCTACAAACAAATCAAGATGAATGCTCAATAAGCAGGTCTTCTGGAAGCGCCAATCTCACAACAGTAGTCCCATTTATCTGCAAATTCATCACATTTTCACACGGGTCCTTCAAAGGTTGCTTTTCAATATTCTTTTCAGCCTCACCTTTGTTTCAAAAAACTCAATTAGGTTTAGAACTATATTAAGAGGAAGAGACGATAATGAATTTAAGGAAGAATGGAAGATGCTTATTGCATATATACAGAAGCAATGTACACAGGTAAATACATTAGCGGGATTTTAGGGATTACTTGTACTTTTATTATGAGTGGATAATAGATGATTTAAATATGTTATAAACTTAACAAACGACATGCAGTATCTTGACGAATAATTGAACCAAGGAAGGGATTAGAGGGGAGTCAATTTGTTTTGTATTGTTTTTGTATTGTTGTTGTTTTTTATTTTTTGTTATTCTTGGAAAATTAATAAAATATTATTTTTTAAAAATAGAACTATAAACACCTGCGATATTGCACAGCGACCATTCATGATTTCTGTTTCACAGCCGTTATGATTAATTGTGTTGGTAGTGCAATTTTCGGAAAGTGCAAATCCCGGTTTTGAAAAATGAAATGGGAAAACGTCGGCTGAGCCAGCTGCACTGCAGGAGACAATCTCACGGGCAATGAATCACGCTCAAGAGTTTCTCAACCTGACGGTGAAAAAACCCAACACACTTCAAGCGCTTAGATTCTTAGCTGAACTATTTAAATCTGGACGCACTTGTACCAGGCATTACTGCTTTCGGTGTATGTCGTTTTCCTTTGGTTCTACACAGCGTTAACAGAGATCAGACCGGCCCCCAACTGAAAGCATGCAGTTCCCATGTGAAAAACCTGAGGCTGCCTACAAGTAAAACAAGTATATATCCTTTCTCTCAAGTATACAGTCACCCACTTCAGTCTTTTCATATAGTGCTGCTCTATCACAGCTGACAGAGCCAGCCTAGTAAGACCCCGCCCCCATCTGCAGTAGGCCTACATATTTAAAGCAGTATCATCCCACTTTAAACAATCATGGCTGCCCCCAGAGCATCCTGGGAGCTGTAATCAGTTGTTAGGAAAGCCCCTATTCCCTTCACAGAGCTATAATTCTCAGAGCTCCATGGGGAGAGGGACTGACTGTTAAGCCACCATCTCCCTTACTATTTAAGTGCTCTGAAGACCAGCAGGAAAGGGGAAGGACTGAGGAAATTTAACAAGCGGGGTGTTTGTGCAGTCCCACAAACTGTTTTGTGCTGCCTCCATGGGAACCCTGGTGGGTTGGGAGCATATTGAGCCCATCGATAAGGCAGAGACACGCTGTGTTTGTGGGGCAGCCATGTTGGCTCCTGTGTGTGGATCTTGCCCAAATAATCAGCCAGACGTCCTACACGCTATATCAAAATGTCCACACTGACGCTGAAAACAAAGGGTACAGGAAGTGAGAGGAGAGCAGAAGTCCGCACTGGGCCCAGTCACCTGATATATTATATATATATATGTCAGAATTTAAATTATAAAGAAATAAAGTGATTCAACGGGGAAAGGGGTGAAGTGAAGGGGGGAGAACAAAGATGTGTATAAGAAAGAGGGTGGAAAGCAGTATACAAAAATGCAATGTAATATCCTTCCATACATTCTTATATAAATTGACATAGTGTTATTATCCTAATACATATGTAGATGTTAATAGCCTGCCACATTCTGTATAAACTCATTCCAAATGTGGTTAGGTTTATCCAAATGAAGTCTACATCTGTAAGTATCTAAGTTGCAAGTGTTGTCATATTGCTGGTCTATTGATTAAAGGGTATCACATCTTTATTCTTCCAGTTCATCGGTATTGGTCTCTTGGCCACCATTTTAGGGGGTGTAGAATCCATTTCTGTTGTCCCATTGTTAACTTCCATTCAACCGAATATTCTTTGCTGAAAGATCTAACTTTTTCTGCACAGTCATAGCTATATACACATGAGTTGGTGTTATTGTACCTTTTAAAGGACCCCTGGACAGTTAAGTCCAGTCAAAAGCGACTATGGGGTTGCAGCACTTATCTCGCTTTTCAGGCCGAGGGAGTCAGCGTTTGTCCACAGACAGCTTTCTGGGTCATGTGGCCAGCAGGACTATCATCATCATCATCATCATCATCATCATTTTATTTGTATGCCGCCTTTCCATAGTTAAAACAATACTCAAGGAGGCTTGCAGCATGACAAGATTTACCTAATTACTAAACTGCTTCTGGATACCGTGCAACTGGACACCGTGACAGAAACCAGAGCACACGGAAACGCCGTTTACCATCCTGCCACAGCGTTACCTATTAATCTACTTGCACTGGTGTGCTTTCAAACTGCTAGGTTGGCAGGAGCTGGGACCGAGCAACGGGAACTCACCCCGTCACGGGGATTCAAACCGCCAACCTTCTGATCGGCAAGCCCAAGAGTCTCAGTGGTTTAGAGCTCCAGGGGGTGTACATGGTTTGCTTCCTCCTCATTTAATCCCCACAACAACCCTGTGAGGATGCCTAGACTGAGAGGCAGTGGCTGGCCCAAGGTCACCCAGTGAGCTTCATCGCCCAGTGGGGATTCGAACCCTGGTCTCCCAGGTCCTAATCCAACTGCCACACCACAATGGCTCTTGTGTACAAGAGCAGTGCTGAGTCCACAATAAGCTCCTCTGTATAGGTACGCCAAGAGAGAACAAATCCCCCACTTCGAGGAACTTGCAAGCTACAAACTGACACAAAGGCCTGCTGGATTGGGCCAAAGGCCTATTTGGTCTCTCATCCTCAGTAGCGGAGAAAGGTGGGGGCGGTCTGCCTCATGTGCCATCCCTGAGGGGGGGGTTTGACATCGCTGCGGGCGGTGCCCCCCGGGAAGCGCGCCACCACTGGTGCACCCCCCCTGGAATGCTCCCCGCTGCTGGAGCACCCCCTGGGATGCACGCTGATGCCAACGCACCACCGCTGGTGGCTAGCCCCACCCCCACGGGCCGCTCCAGGTGCCAGAGCAGCTAGCTCTGTCTCTCCTCAACCTGTGTCCCTTTGCAGCCATTGAGTTGCCTAAGGAAGCCCACAAGGAGGACAACTTGCTTACAGCTGCTGCCTCAGATATGGGAAGCAGAACACAAAATGAGCCCTTGGCACCCTAAGCCACAGGGTCAAGAATTCACCAAAAATCTGACGTCATTCAATTCACACCAAATCGGCGCCAAATGTCAGGAAAAGGTCCCCTCCAATGTTTGGCAGTGAAAACACTATGTTTCCCGGTGCCACACAGAAGGAGGCCTCAGCACCCTAAACCACAGGGTCAAGAATTTGCCAAAAATCCGGCATCGTCCAATTCACTTCAAATCAACACCAAACAGCAGGAAAAGGCCCTCTGCAATGTTTGGCGGTGAAAATACTACGTTCCCTCCTGATTTTGACTACAACTCCCATTGTCCTTGACCATTGTCCTTTTTATCTTGCTTTTCAAACAAACACCCAGGTGGTGACATTGCAAGCAGACGTTCTGCACTTTCCAAACCAAGCCTTAGTCCCAGAACCTCTTTCGTTTGTTGGTTTGTTTTAAATAATTTTCATAAAAGATTTTCTTGGTTTATGGAAGTGCGTGAATTGTCTCTTTTTTCAAGTTGTGTTTTCTACCAAGGGTGAACTTTGGGTTGCCAAATGTCAACACCGCCCTGTGCAAGCCTAAAATTCGGCACCCCTCCCTCTTGTTCTTCCACATTGTATTGCCCCCCTCTGCAGCGTGGTGCCCAGTGTGAGCACCCCGGTCTTGCCATCCTAAAACTGCCCTGGCCCAATCTTGGGATGTGGTTTTGGCACGGGAGAGAATCACGCCCCTTGTCCTGCCCAGGTGGACCACAAAGAAACACTTCCAGTAAAACTATAGGAATATCTCAAACAGGCCTTCCTCCTCCAGCTGGCAAGATGACTGGGAAACACTTCCCCTGCCACAGAAGGTCCCAGCATACCTGCAAATTCTGGGTTTCTCCCTGGCATCGCTGGGCGGCTGCTGCTTGGCTGGAGCCTTAAGCTGCTCTCCCAAACCACGGCCCTGCAAAAGAAGAAGGACATTGTATTTTCCTGACATAAGCATCCACTCTAGGGGACAGGGGTCCCGTGGGTCCTCTCCATTAATGTTATTGTGGGGCACAATCCCCTCAATATTTTCTCTCCCCCCCCCCGGTCTGTCTTCCCATCTCCCTTCCTTCCTCAGTCTGCTGCCTCCCCCCAGCCACACCCCTACTTCTCCTGCGTGGCACAGAGCAGCCCAGAAGCAGAGGAGGGGAAAGCAATCCAGAGGAGGCAGGGCCTTCCTGCGGTGGGGACATAGGGCCCCTGGGGGCCAGCCTGAGCGCTGCCGAGGGTGCCTGGCCAGCAGGCCCAGGGAAGGAGGGAGGCAGGACAAGCACCCTTGCCATGCTGCCCGTGCCCACATCATCACTGCCTGCCGACACTCGCTGCTCCTGCCTGGGCACACGATGGCCCAACCCCTGGCTTGGAAGGAGGGGGGCAAGGGGGGGTGAGACAGGCCTGCTCCTCCCCACCCCAGCCCTGTTGCGCTCAGGTTGGCACCACGACCTCCTGGCACATGGAATTAACATGCCACGACTTCCAGGGCGGCTTCCCCTTCTTCACGGCGCCACAGCAGCCACTGTGGCCTGCCTGTCTTAGGACCTGGGAGACAGAAAGGAAAATAAAAACAGAGGAAGTAACCAACCAGTTATTCACAACAGAAAATATCATCTGGGGACCACAGCTGAGAAACTGCCAAGCTATCAATAGCTGTGGACAAGTCAAGTCAGGGAGCCAAGCCACTTGCATCAGTGATGGGTGATGCTAATGATGATGATGATGATATTTATAATAATAATAATGTTATTTCTATGCCACTCATTTCCTCTGGGCCTCAGAGCTCCTCCTACCTTCAGAGTTCCTTTCCATGGTCACTGATGGGCACACTTGATCCTACTGCTGGACTAGTGATCCTGAACAGCTGCCCAGCCCAGCTTCAGGATCCCCACCAACTGCCCCCCCTTCTAGAACCCACCACTCTCAACCGACTCTCACCTGCCTCCCCCCCCCCCAACATTCACTCTCGCTTTCCAAGCCTCCTCCAATCTTCTCTCTCCACCAGAATTCCACTCTCTCTCTTCCCCCCTCCCTCCCTGCTTGACATTCCCTAGGGAATTCTAATAGAATCACCTTAATTACCCTATTGCAAAAACAGAGGAAGAGGTTACAGATGGGAAATGTCTGGGAATCCCAAAGCCTAAACTCACAGACCCTGGTTTATTATGTCTCCCAGGAGGACTCAGGTCAGGATCTACCCTAGAGCTCAACCTTTCTCTGTCCCCTCCAAAATTAAAGATTGTAAGCCCCTTCGGGGCAGGAACCTCTTTCTCAAGGGTCACATGCAGCAATGGTGCAAACAAATAATATAAAATAAATCTTGCTACGCTCCTGCCCCATGCAAGCTGAAGCCCGCCAGATGCCTTTCCCTGAAAACCGAAGGCTGCGTACACACCATCCGTTTAGGGCTCATCCAGCATGAAAATGAGCTACATCCGCAGACCTGCATTGGTGAGGGGCAGGGACTCGGACCTTAGAAATACAGTGGTACCCCGCAAGACGAATGCCTCGCGCAACGAAAAACTCGCTATACGAAAGGGTTTTTCAATTTTTTAGGTGACTCGCAAGACGAATTTTTCTATGACCGTGACTCGCAAAATGAAAACATTCGTCTTGCATTCATCTTGCGTGGTACCAATGTAAAAAGAAGCGCAGCGGCGGAAACCTGAAACAGAGCGGCTCCTCCTCCTCGTCTTCACCGTGGCTCTCGGAGGGAGTCTTTTGTGGCAGCGCTGCGAGGAGAGCGGCAGCGGCTGAGGCGGGAGAAGCAGGGCACAGCTCCACCGCCCTTCCCTCCCTCCCTCCGGCTCCCCTTTCCTGCCCCGCCGGCTAAGGGGAAAAGCAGGGCGAAGCTGGGAGTTGCTGCTGCTGCTGCCAGCAACAAGCAGCAGCCCCGACTTTTTATGCCCATAGGAACGCATTAATTAAATTTCAATGCATTCCTATGGGAAACCGTGCTTTGCAAGATGAAATTTTCGCAAAACGAAACGACTCGTGGAACGAATTAATTTCGTCTTGCGAGGCACCACTGTACAATGGGCAGAGAGGGCTCTTTGTGACATACTTTCCCCTGCTCTCCTGGAGAGAAAGGAGCATATTGCACTTCACGTTCCCCTCTCTCGTCCTTTGACCCACTTTGGATGCAGACATGCCTCTTCCGCACGTTATCATGTAAATATCAGTCTTGTTACAAAAGTTGGGTGCGCCACCCCTACACTCTGCAAGATGCGGGGGGGCGTTCCTGGCATCTGACAGCCTGGTCCTGTCAAGAGGGGCTTCTTGTGCCCCACAGCAGGGCCTTGGGCGTCCCAAGGCATCTCTCCCAGCCTCTCCGATGGGCCATCGACCCCCTTTGGCATGTTCCCATCTCTATCCCAGGTGAAGCCCTGGCTTGGAAAGAAATCTGAGCCTGCACTTCCCCACTGACTTCCATCTTCCTTTCAATACTCCAAATCCTAAAAATCCTACCATTTATTACTCTCTAGGGTTTAGGGGTGTCCCCTGCAAATCCATCACACTATTTTGCCTGCATAGTTTTATACTGCTACTGTTGCTATGATTCAATGCATAATAATAAAATAAGGAAGGCTTGTTTTTAAACTTCTCTGCTTGCTGCCCGATTCTTTCTGAGGTGCCCTAAGAAGAGGGAAGGCAGCTTACTTCATAGCTGGACTTGCAGAAAACCAGGTTTCACAGCCTGATTCCTAAGCTTTTAGTTTTGCTGCCAAGGAGGGGATTTTAAAACTCTCTTCAACTCACATTTGTGGGTATCTGAAGGGATAGATTTCAATTAATGTATACTCTCCTTCCTGCTAAAACCCATCCTACACAGTGTCAAGATCCCGAAGCTTTGGGAAATTCTCTTTAAAATGATTCTAGAACATGATTCTAGAACACTTTGGCCACCTCATGAGAAGAGAAGACTCCCTAGAAAAGACCCTGATGTTGGGAAAGATGGAGGGCACAAGGAGAAGGGGACGACAGAGGATGAGATGGTTGGACAGTGTTCTCGAAGCTACTAACATGAGTTTGGCCAAACTGCGAGAGGCAGTGAAGGATAGGCGTGCCTGGCATGCTCTGGTCCATGGGATCACGAAGAGTCGGACACGACTGAACGACTGAACAACAACAAGAAGAAGAACATGTTTAGGAACAATGAGTGTGTGGGTTGACATTTAATGGAATGACCGTGTGACTTCCAGCTGTGATGTGTACAGAGCATTAGAGTTGAGAGAATAGAGGCACAGAAAGGCCATATGGTTCAACCTTGCAAGCAACCAGATATTCACAACAGAAAATATCATCTGGGAACCACAGCTGAGGACCTGCCAAGCTATCAACAGCTGTGGACAAGTCAAGCCAGGGAGCCAAGCCACATGTATCAGTGATGGGTGACGCTAATAATTAATTAAATATAATAATAATAATTATTATTATCATTATCATTATTATTATTATTATTCTATGCCACTCACCTCCTCTGAGCCTCGGGATTCTCCTACCTTCAGAGGTCCCTCACACTTGTCTTGCCAAGTCTCTCACCATCATCTGAAAGGCATCCCTCTTGCAGGGCAATATAGGGGTTGCTTGCAAAGCAGCACTTTGTGACATCAGCTGGCAAGCAGGGGCCAGGCTGCTGGGTTGTCAGGCAGCTGAATTAAGAAAAATAAAATTGGGGGGTCCAAAGTGTGCTGGGATGAAGCCACAGTGGGTCAGGCCAGAGGGTGCTGTTGGGGTGTGTGGTTGTGCCTCTCCTTGTTCTGCACCTTGCTCCCCTGCCCGTTCCTTTAGCTGCTCGATAGAATCATAGCATGGCAGAGTTGGAAGGGATCCCAAGGGTCATCTAGTCCAACCCCTGGAAATGCAAGGATCCTGCCCACAGCAGAACTACCCAAACTGTATAGAAATTTATTAATGTATGCGACCACAGCGGCAAGAATGTTACTCGCCCCAAAATGGAAAGAAGCAGAAGAATGGCTATAAAAACTTATGGAATATGCTGAAATAGTGAAACTTACCGGAAGAATAAGAAATCAAGACAACAAACTTCTTATAAAAGAATGGAGATGGTTTATTGAATATTTACAGATAAACTGTAAACAGATAAAAAACATTGGCAGGATTATTGTGATAACCTGCAGTTTCACAAGAGTATATATTTAAAGCAGATAAACAAATGAGCAAATTAAATGAATTTGGATATGCATAAGATTTTTTTTAAGGAACTTTAAGGAACCACAGAAAGAGGGAGAAGGAAGTCAAGTTTTGAAATGTTAAAATTATAGTAAAATTAAGGAAATGTATAAACCTGAAAAGTGTGTGTGTGTGTGTGTGTGTGTATGTCTGTGTGTGTGTGTGTGTGTGTGTGTATATATATATATATATATATATATATATATATGAAAAGAAGACGAAGAAAATGGAGCATGTCTTTTGCAAGTGAGCAGGGAAGTCACATCTCTGAATGGCTCTAAGAGGTTGTTTTGCACAACATTCCCCCTGATGGCATCCTTATCATGACCCCCCTGCCCCATCATATTCCCCCATTTAATATGGGTTTGCCCTTCCCACTAAGAATTTGATGAGTAAAAACAACAACATGGAAACCTTCAATCTGGGTTATATGGGGGATGGTATTTCAATGAGGAAGGCGTTGTGTGGATGCTTACTGCATTTCTATCCTGCCTTTTTCTCCAAGGTAAGGTAAAGGTAAAGGACCCCTGGACGGTTAAGTCTAGTCAAAGGTGACTATGGGGTTGTGGCGCTCATCTCGCTTCAGGCCAAGGGAGCCGGCGTTTGTCCACAGACAGCTTTCCGGGTCATGTGGCCAGCAGGACTAAATCGCTTCTGGCGCAACAGGACACTGTGACGGAAACCAGAGTGCACAGAAACACCGTTTACCTTCCCGCTGCAGCTGTACCTATTTATCTACTCGCACTGGTGTGCTTTCAAACTGCTAGGTTGGCAGGAGCTGGGATAGAACAACGGGAACTCACCCCGTTGTGCAGATTCAAACCGCTGACCTTCTGATCAGCAAGCCCAAGATGTTTCAGTGGTTTAGGCCACAGCGCCACCGTACTGTTAACTGTGGAGGGTGGTGGAGAACACGGGTGTACCTAGGGGTTGGTCAGGTTGACCCCTGTCCAGGACGCAGGCCCAGTGGGGGACATAAAAATTGCACCTCTCCTCTCTGGCTTGGAGTGGCTAGAAGCCCATCTGCTTGCCTACACACTCCAGGGGCTGCTCCTCCACTAATCTGGGTGGCCGGATGAAGGGCGCAGGCTCCTTTGGGTCCCTCAGAGGAGATATCCTGTCACTGATCTGAGCTGTCACAGCGGCCCTGCAGAGCCCCTTTCCCAGTCGGCCAGCAGCACTATTAGACATGTAAGCAGAGCAGCCAGTGGGGCTCAGATGAAAAAGGGAGAGAGAGGGCAAGAGATGCAGGAGGAGGAAAGGGGAAAGGAGGGAGCCAGAAAGGAAAGCAGCAAGCGGAGGATGGGAGGAAGGTGGACTGATGGAGGAGGAGGAGGAGAGGTGGAACAGAGCCAACCTTGGAGGCTGTGGAGGAAGTCACTAGTGGAGTGCAAAAGGCAACAAAAAGCAAACTTATTGGGTTTCTGGTCCATGGTTTCTCCCAGCATCAGAGGCACCAATATAGCTCCTTGCCAAGAATGCAAGGGAGCCTAGGTCTGCTTCTGCTGGAGACACAATGACCAGCACACGAATGAAAGGAGAGATGCATAAGCTTAGAGCCCAGAAGGCTATGAATCACTTCCTCCCTTCACAAACGTTTTGTGCTGATCTTAGAATATATATTTTTTATAAAAACAACAACCCCACCAGTGATTAGGTGTTTAAACTCCCCAGGATAAACGGTGCCAGCCAAGCAGGGGAGATCAGCTTTGTAAGAGCACATGAATACAAATCTGGAAATCAAGTTAAAAATAAGCTGTTCCCATGGGGACTAAAGGAGAGGCTGGCTCACCCCACCTCTCTGTATTTCTATGCAAAATGGTGACAGGAGAACCAATATTCTCCATAATTAATGTGCAAAGATGCAAAAATTCTGGAACAGAGAGTCCTGCTTTTGACATCACTCCCCTGCTTTTTTGGGGGGGGGCAGGGATAAATAATGTTTCTTCCTTCTAGAAATCAGCACTTCTTATTGTGGGTAGGTAATACCCAGCCTACCTTGCTGCCTGGTGCAAGCTCCAAAGGAGCATTTACACGGCAAAAACAGAATTAATTCCTGGGGAAATACTCTGAGGGATTTGAAAAGTAGCGTTTAACAGCAAAGCTGCTAATTGTGCTTCAACTGGTGGCCACTAACTTCTAAAGAATTATGCCCAAAAGACGAGCTCACTGTGGGGCACCTTGAGCCAGTCTCAGCCTAGCCAACCTCACAGCATCGTTGGAGAGAGAGGGAAATCCATGTGTGTTACCTTGAGCTCTTTGGAGGAAAAGTAAGAAACAAACACAATAATAAACAGACCGAAACAGATTTGGACTGGACAGCCCTTCATATAGAGGATTCTTTCAAGCAGACAACTGTCTTCTGTAAGATAGGATACACGGGCATCCTAACTGAAAATGGGACTCTCCAGCCAGAGTTAAGCACTCTTAAGAGACTTAAGTCGGTGCTTCGCTCCTCCCAACCCACTAAATTCAAAGGGACTTGAAAAGTGCCTAATTTTGGCTGCTTATTTATTTAAGTTGTTGGTATGCTGCTGTTTTTTTCAGGCAGACCTCACAATGCATTTTACATAATATTACTAAAATAATAATCATCAGTAGCTATTATAAAGTAGAACTATTATACAATAGAATAACAATAATCATTATCACTTATACAATAGAACACCTGTTTCCGTTTCTACCCTGCCTTCTACCCTCAGGGCAAGACAGGCATACACCCATTTTTCAGGAAAGGAGGCACCATCTCTGGGAGCTGGAGGGTGGCAGCTCACCAAACTGTTTCTCCGAGATTGTGATCAATGTTATTCCAGCTCTGTTTGTGCCATTTTGAAGTTAACAGAAAGCAGGGGTGTCATAAAACTTCAAGACAAGCTGCATTCAAAGACGTCAATGAAGCACACCTCTCTGTGTAGGATTGCTTACGCCACCACTTCTAAGCACACACAGGTCATCCTAGAAACTGAGCTCCAGTGAGTTCCAGCTGGAAGAAAAGTCACGTGTGTATGGACTCAGCTATACAGCTGCAAATAAAAATGTTTTAAAGGTGTTGTAAAGTGCAATATACAAATGTGACACTAGGTGGCGAAAGTGAGCTAAGCCAAATTCAATGCATTTTTCAAAACATTTTTTAAAAAGCATTTTCACAGCATTTTTTTACATGTGTGTAGATTCTACCTGTGTGTGTGTGTGCATTTTGCTGTACATTCTGAAAAAGCAAAATGTCACTGCCATTCTTCCTCTTGAGATGATCTTTCAGAAAGCACAGTCATCTTCAGCTCTCCTTGCCAAATCACCAGCTTTTAAATTTTTTTGTTTTTTGTGAAAATTGTAGAGTGATCTTTCTTACAAAAGAATCATGGAGCGGTTTTAAACTGGTGCCAGAATCCCCTCAAAACTGCCGCATTCCATGCTTTCACCCTGTTATATTTTGCAAACCACTCTAGTGTTACTAAATATTTTGAAGCAAACAGATGAACTCATGGGTCTGACATTAAGCTGCTCACACAGACCTTCATGAGTTATTTGCACAAGTGAGCCACCTACCAATCATGCAAGCAAACAGTGTGAAGAACCAACGAGGGAGCAAGAATGTAGGTGCTTTTGAGCAGGGATGGGGGACCTGTTGCCCTCCCAATGTTGTTGGACGGACCCCAGCTCTCACCAGCCCTTGCCAGCATGGCGAAAGGTCAGGGATTAAGGGAGCTGAAGCTCAACGACAGCCAAGGAGCCTTAAATTTCCCATTGATGCTTTTGAGGAACAAGTCTGTAGCAGCTTTCCCCAAAACTGCTGCTCTTCAGATATTTGGGACCACAAATCTCCAGCTGGCATGGCTGGAGCTGCAGCCCATAACATCTGGGTATTACCAAGGTGGGGGTGGTTGGTCTATATTAACCTGAAGAGGGGTGTGTGTGTGTGTGTGTGTGTGTGTGTGTGTAAAGCTCCCCTTGTCCAGTGAACGGCAGCCTTATCCCCAGTTTTGGAAACCAATAAATAATTGGATCCCAGTATGTTTCCAAGCACAATTCAAGGTGTTTGTGCTGACCTTTAAAGCCCTAAACAGCCTCGGCCCAGTATACCTGAAGGAGCGTCTCCACCCCCATCGTTCTGCCTGGACACTGAGGTCCAGCGCCGAGGGCCTTCTGGCGGTTCCGTCACTGCGAGAAGCAAAGCTACAGGGAACCAGGCAGAGGGCCTTCTTGGTAGTGGCGCCTGCCCTGTGGAACACCCTCCCATCAGATGTCAAGGAAATAAGCAACTATTTTACTTTTAAAAGACATCTGAAGGCAGCCCTGTTTAGGGAAGTTTTTTATGTTTAATGTATTGTGTTTTTAATATTCGGTTGGGAGCTGCCCAGAGTGGCTGGGGAAACCCAGCCAGATGGGCGAGGTATAAATAATAAATTTAATTTCTTTCTTTCTTTCTTTCTTTCTTTCTTTCTTTCTTTCTTTCTTTCTTTCTTTTTAGGATTGTCATCTTCACTTAAAATTGTCACTTTCCTCCTGGTGGCAGCATATCAGATAATGACCACCTGGACAGAATTTCAGACCAACCATGGCAAATTCTTTGAAGCAGTAACTTATTTATGATCCACCCTTGCTACTCGAGCAATAGTACGGATAAACATCTCCACTTCCGCTGAACACCTGCAGTGCCAGCAGCATGAAATCCAGATTGGCATGAACTACCTAGGCAAACACAGCATACGTTTATAGAGCAGAACAGAGATGTCTCATGCCTTGCGCTGAGCAGAAGGTTAATATATTCTCTACAGCTCGTTTAATCTTCTTTACCCTAATTGATACTGACAATATAGTTGCACTGGGATTGTTGTTTTTCAGTCGTTCAGTCGTGTCCAACTCTTCGTGACCCCATGGACCAGAGCACGCCAGGCATGCCTATCTTTCACTGCCTCCTGCATTTTGGCCAAACTCATGCCAGTCGCTTCGAGAACACTGTCCAACCATCTCATGCTCTGTCGTCCCCTTCTCCTTGTGCCCTCCATCTTTCCCGACATCAGGGTTTTTTCTAGGGAGTCTTCTCTTCTCATGAGGATTAGCTATGCTTCTTAAGCTAATACAGGAACGTTCAAAAGGTTTTTTTGTTTTGTTTTTTAAGTTACTAATATCAAAATGTATTACACTTAATATTTTAACGACCAATTAATTTTCTAAACTGGGGTACGAATACACACAGCATGGACTCTGGCGAAGTTAAACTTGCTAGGGCAAATGAACAAAGCTTATAGCGAAAGACCATCACTAACAAAATGAGGAGGAAAGACAGATTTGTCAGTTATAATAAAAAGGATAAAAACGGAGGGTATTGAAAAAAGGAATGGCAAAGCATTAATATCTCCCCCTCAGGTTTAAGGGGGAGTTCTACTTACACCAATACTTACTTTAAAAAAATTAAAATTCCCTATACCAGCTTTACAGAAGTTATAACAAACTCTGTAAGGCTAAAAAATACCTCACAAATATAAAATGAAGACATGACCCAGGGGAAAAAATAAGCCAGCTCCATGGGAGATATTGATGCATTTGTTTAACTCTCCGGCTGAAATCCATTGGATTTAAAATTGCATAACTTTTGCTTGATTGTGGGCTACATGATTTGTGAAGCTAAGCTCCTCTTTCCACCGTCATGTTTATGTTGGGGGTTTTACTTCGTTTCGTTTACGAAAGACCGTTTTATTCCTGCAAGTATTTAAGTGGCTGCAATCGCACAACTTGAGCAGCTATAGCGGCAAGATTTATGGGGTGGAGAAAGGAGCAACATTGCACATTTTGCAACATCAATCACGGAATTGTACGTCTGGCAAGGATGCCCTGTAATCCAACTCAGTTTGCTGAAACACGTCCCCTTCCTTCCCAAACATTCCTGGCATGTTAGTCTAGCAGTTGATGGAAACCAACTCAAAGAAGACTGTCAGATTGCTTGCAAGACCAGGGATGGGCACCTCTGTCTAGGACTCCAGCTCCCATCAACCTCAGCCAGCAGGGCCAATGTTTAGAAGAAGAAGAAGAAGAAGAGTTTGGATTTGATATCCCGCTTTTCACTACCCGAAGGAGTCTCAAAGCGGCTAACATTCTCCTTTCCCTTCCTCCCCCACAACAAACACTCTGTGAGGTGAGTGGGGCTGAGAGACTTCAGAGAAATGTGACTAGCCCAAGGTCACCCAGCAGCTGCATGTGGAGGAGCGGAGACGCGAACCCGGTTCACCAGATTACGAGTCTACCACTCTTAACCAATGATATTCTCTTGTTAACAATGCTGTTTTAAACATGCATTTTATATTTGACTTCACTTAGCATTGTTTTCTTTTAAAACATTTAAGGTTATTATTTTTTGGTTAACTTTGTTTGTGTTGATTACGTATTCTGTAGTTGGCCTCCTTTGTTATGTTTTATTTTGAAATATTTGAAGATATTTTAGTTTCCTGTTCATCATGTTGCTTTGACTGTATACTTTATATTTGATTTTCTTCAGAAATGTTTTGATTCAGGATTGTTTTATTGATGTTTAATATGCTGTAAACCGCATTGAGATTTTTCTTAAAAAATGCAATTAATAATAATAATAATAATGAGAACCACATTGGCTATCCTGATATCAGTAGGTTAGCACTGCTTATGTAGTAGCTCAGCTTCACTATTCTTCTGTTTCTCTTTCCTCCCATCCCTGCCTTAACCCTCCCCACCTGCATTTACCAAAAAAAGTGTGCTTGCTGCTCAACTGTAATTTGTGGAGATGTGGAACAGTCCTGGTTCACTTCAAGCTGAAGATCTGGTGTGGATCATGTGATTATCCCTTTGAAGTGTACAAAATTATTTTTTTAAGCTTCCTACTTGATTATTGGCATAATCCCAGTGAAACAGGCTAGGCAGGAAATGACTCACAGCCCCCTCCCCACAAGGAACAGTTTCCATATACTCAAGAGAATGCCCTAGGTGTGCAATTGTATAGGGGTTTGCAAATGTTTGTTAATTTTAAAAGGGTTTTTTGTGGCCCAACAACAATCTGTGAGCTTCCTAGACTGAGGGCAAGCGTCCTGTCCCAAGCTGCCAGCAGGAACATTATTGGGAAGGGGCGTCTGTGATATACCCTGCCCCACTTGCCCTAGAGCCATTGTGGCATAATGGTTAGAGAGTTAAGACTAGGAGCTGGGAGACCAGGGTTCGAATCCCCACTCAGCCATGAAGCTCTCTGGGTGACCTTGGGCCAGTCACTGCCTCTCAGCCTAACCTACCTCACAGGTGCAGGTAGGTAGCCGTGTTGGTCTGCCATAGTCGAAACAAAATAAAAAATAAAAAAATCCCTTGGTGCTACTGGAAGGAATTTTTTTTATTTTTTATTTTGTTTTGACTACCTCACAGGGTTGTTGTGGGGATGAACCAGGGAGGAGGAGAACCATGTATACCACCTTGGAAGAAAAAGGTGGTACAGTGGTACCTCGGGTTACAAACACTTCAGGTTACAAACACTTTGGGTTCCAGACTCCACTAACCCTGAAGTAGTACCTTGGGTTAAGAACTTTACCTCAGGATGAGAACAGAAATCGCACGGTGGCAGCAGGAGGCCCCATTAGCTAAAGTGGTACCTCAGGGTAAGAACGGTTTCAGGTTAAGGACGGACCTCCGGAACAAATTAAGTTAGTAACCACAGGTACCACTGTATATAAAGGTAATAATAATAAAATAGAAAAATTCCCAAACCAACCGTTTGCTTAAGCCAGTGTTTTTCAACCTTTTTTGGGCAAAGGCACACTTGTTTCATGAAAAAAATCACGAGGCACACCACCATTAGAAAATGTTAAAAAATTTAACTCTGTGCCTATATTGACTATATATAAAGTAATTTTCCCACGGCACACCAGGCAACATCTCGCGGCACACTAGTGTGCCGCGGAACAGTGGTTGAAAAACACTGGCTTAAGCTACCTTGGCAACCAGTCTTTATAGGTCTTTAGAAGGACAAAATGGCACCGGGAACTACTTTCTTGCAATAAAAAAGGAAATGGAAAAGGTACGCCTGTTTGGTATCAAATCCCACGAAGTAAATAAATCACTCATTTCATTTGTGGCAGATTGGTTAGCATGGCAGACATGAACCCAGGTGGCCTAACTATAAAACCAAAGTCAAAACAAAATAAAATAAAATAATTACTTCCAGTAGCACCTTAGAGACCAACTAAGTTTGCATGCACACGAAAGCTCATACCAAGAACAAACTTAGTTGGTCTCTAAGGTGCTACTGGAAGGAATTTTTTATTTTATTTTGTTTTGACTATGGCAGACCAACACGGCTACCTACCGTGTTTCTCCTAAAATAAGACACCGTCTTATATTTTTTTTCGCTCAACAAAACACAGTATGGCTTATTTTCAGGGGATGTCTTATTTTAACCATGTCGCATCGGTACGCTGCATAGCCACACCTCTCCAGGCTGTTTTAATGGGAGGTACCACGTCACTATGGCTTATTTTCGGGGTATGGCTTATTTTCGGGGAACGGCTTATATTTCGCAAATGCATAGAAATCCTGCTATGGCTTATTTTATGGCTATGTCTTATTTTAGGAGAAACAGGGTACCTGTATATAAAACCAAAGCCACTTTTATCCTAGTTCAACACCTTCTGTCATTTGTTATAACACTTCCACTCTGCAAAGGATGATTTCTGCAACCCGCACAATGCACTGGTAATGCAGGTCTGAGTAGATGCTGGAAGAGACTTGCTCAAGGCCACATACTGTTGCAGAAGCAACAGATGTGAAAGTTTTAATTCAAGGCTCCTGCATTGCCTCTCTGTCCATAGAATTAGTGCTATTTTCTTTGAAAGCAGATACCCACAGAATGTGTTACTTTTTCAAGCTTCTCAAATAGTCGATGGATAAATTAGGGCCTTCCCCCCCCCTTTTTTTTGGAGGGGAGGAAAACACAAGAAACTCAAGGAAAAAGTCTTGTGATTGTATTTTTTAAAGAGGGATACTAATAGGGTTTAATAAGTTATCTGCTGCCCCCTTCAGACAAACTCCAAACATTACAAATAAAGCTGAACAGCTGTTCCTTGTGAGATTAACAAGAAAATCAACCCGCCCAAGCTTCTATCACTACATTGGGACACATTTGGAAAGGGATTACAGACAAGCTATCTGGCAGAGGGGAACGCAAGGTGAAAATCAGCTAACACCTCCACAAACCAAGAGAGTTCCTGGAAGCAGATTGGCCTGAAATTGTGCCATCTTAGCCCCTGGTCATGCAAGTCCTGCTACAGAAAAAGTCCTCCCTTGCCCCAGTTGGGCTTCCTATTGCTGCTAACATGGTAGATTCTCTCCCTCTCTCCCTCCCTCCCTCCCTCTCACACACACACACACAAAACATACCCTCCAAAATTTCTCCGATGAAAATAGGGACGTCCTATTCCATAAAATAAAAATAGTAATAATTTTGTTCTTTATACTCCGCCTGACTGGGTTGCCTCAGCCACCCTAGGCTGCTTCCAACATATATCACCTATAATAAAGTGCAAGTGTCTCTGCATCCAGTCCCTGTGTCCGTGGGGTTGCGCTACTGCGCATGTGCCCCATGGACAGCCGTTGGGACTTGGAGCCCAGAGACTTCGGGCAGCCGGGCGAAACTGTTGAAGCGGCGGGTGTGTGTGGGCACGTGGCGGGTGCACACTCGCATGGACTTACTTCTAAGTAGCAGCAGCCGTTACAAGTGGCGGCGGGCGAGCGATGTCAAGCGAGAGCTGCTCGGTTGTTAGGGAAAAAAACGAGATAAGCGAGAGCCGCTCAGTCAGCTCTGCGCATGTCCCCGACGTTGCTAGGGCAACAGTTTGACCACATATGTTCTAGCGCCCGTTAATTTAACGGGGTTAATGTCAAGTAAAAACATAATAAAACTACACAGGGCAGATTTCAGATGTCTTCTAAAGGTTATATAGTTACTTACAGCAGGGGCGTCGTTGGGGAGGGGAGGTAGGGGCGGTACGCCCCCAGTGACAGGGTGACAAGCGGCGGGTTGGGGTGACAAGCGGCGGCCCCTCTCGCCACTCCCACGCGCCGCCGCTCCCTCCGTCACCCCGTCCGTGCAGCGCTGCTCCTCCCGGGGTGACCGGTGGTGCGTGGGGAGTGGTGGGAGGGGCCGCCGCTTGTCACCCCCACGCACCGCCGCTCGCTCCGTCGCCGTGGGAGCAGCAGCGCAGTGTGTGCGATGCTGCTGCTATCGGGGCAACGGAACGAACGGCGGCCGAAAGAGAAAGCGGGCGGGGAAGCGAAGCCAGCGCTTGAACGCGCCGCTTCACTTCCTTTTTTTCTCCCCTTTCGGCGCTGGCTGGGCTGTGTAGTCGCAGCCCAGCCAACGGTGAAAGAAGCAGCCGAAAGGGGCAAACAAAGGAAGCAAAGCGGCACATTTAAGCGCTGGCTTTGCTCCCCCCCCCTTTCCCTTTCGGCTTCTTTCGGCGCTGGCTGCGCTGCAGAGTCACAGCCCAGCTAGCGCCGAAAGAGAAAGCGGGCAGGGAAGCAAAGCCGGCGCTTAAACGCGCCGCTTCGCTTCCTTTTTTTCTCCCCTTTCGGCGCTGAAAGAAGCCGAAAGGGAAGGGGGGGGAGCAAAGCGGCTTTGCTCTCAAGCGCCTGCTACGTTCCTTTCTTTTTTCCTGGGGGCGTGGTGTCGCGCTGTGAACGTGCGTCATGACATCATGACGCACGCACATGGCACGATGCCCCGCCCCCAGGGTGCCTCTTGGCTTCCTGCCCCGGGCGGCCAAGGGGCTAGGAACGCCCCTGACTTACAGTGCTTTCCTTCTAGAAAAAAATAGGTATCGGTACTACCCTTGAGTACCCCCAGAAAAAAGGCACTGGTTACTTATCTCCTTGGCTTGGGTGTGTGTATGTGTGTGTGTGTGTGTGTGTGTGTCACGACTCCATATCCTCTGATGAAAATATAGATGTCCTACCACACCCTCCAACATTTCTCTGTTGACGTCCTAAGGAAAAGCGAGATGTTCTGGGATCAAATCAGAAACTGAAACAGCTTCTGTAAATCCAGGACTGTCCCTGGAAGATAGGGACACTTGGGGACACACACACACACACACAAACATCCCTCGGCATGGCCCTGATGTACTAACAACACGTAACTGATCAAACTAAAACAGCTATCACTATGCCCACCTCTGCCTTCTGAATTTCAACTGTGCACATGGGGCAAAGTACAGATAAGTATTGATGTATATTCAATACTTAAAAAAAAAAATCACCAGAAATTGCAGAGGAGTGAGAAAGCGCCATGTGTGAAGGGTTTGTGGCACGTCTGCCTTAAATATTTGTGCTGCTTTTTAATGGCGTTCTTATCACTTCTTCTCTTTCTTGCACTGTGCTGCGTTACAGCTTGAATTCTGCGCAATGCAAAATTGGGCTGCGAGAAATACAACGTAATAAAGAAAAGGAGCAATGAAAATAAAAAAGCATACGGTGTCCAGCACAGCGCACTGAAATTGCTACAACAGGCAGAAATATCATTAAGCGCGTATACCGAGACCCTCGGCAGTTTTCAAATTTGGGAGCCACTGCGCTAAGTCAAAGCTTGCAGCAGTAAAAGGACCAGGGAGAAGTGACACAGCTACATCCTCCCTTTCTGTAACCTGCACACTTATGCTAGCAGCCATGGTGTGGCTTAGTGTGACATGATGCAAACCAGGTCATACAGGTGCCACCGCCAGGAAATGACCTGCCGTATTATTTGCAAACCTCTGCCCTTTTACTGGTAATAAGTAGCAAATACCTTCATCTGTTGAGACTGCTTTATTTTTATCTGTAGCCATGTGCAGGAAAAGGGTTACAGAAATAAAAAGAGAGATGTGAACAGTAACTGCTGAAAACGACTTTTTGTCGACATTTTTGTTGCGACGCATGTGAAGGATTCCGTATGATCAACTCCCAACAGGGGACAAGAACGACTGAATCACAGAAGTCCGTTTTTAAAAAGTGAAGCTATCGCTTCCCCGCTCTGCTGTGATCTCTACTGCTCATCTGCTGTGTTTAATAGCAGCCATATAGGCTCTTTATTATCTACAGAGCCCAAAATGGCTGTCCTTTATTAGAATTAATTCAAAGCTAACACTAATCACACTTTTCTCCCTTGAAGGTTTCAGCAATACTTTTAAAGGCAAAACAAAAACAAAGCCAAAATAATAATAATTAAACAATTCCAACAAGCAGCAGCAGCAGCTACAAATTGGGGTTTAGCAGTCCAACTCCTTGGCACTCAATAATGTAGGCATCCTTGGGGGAAGCGTCCTCTTCTGATTTTGCCACAGTAAATTTAGCCTGCAAATGAAAATAATTTCATTAAGTGTCATAAAGTGAGTTTATTAACGTATTCTTTAAAATGCACATGTGTAGCCACCTGTATGTTGTTTGCATGACGCGGAAGAGCCTGCTTATTAAAATCAGGCTCTGAAAATAAAATACTATAATAATAATAAAAATAATACAAAACTGATAGTGTTAAAAGCGTGAGTAAACCTGTCATATGAACGGACCTGAATAGGCTTTGCTAGACCCCCACCTGAGGGAGACTATTCCATAACAGCAGCATAAACTACTGAAAATATCTAACTAGAGAAAGCAAGTCTGTGGAGCATGTACTCATGAACCGACCTTAAAAAAAGAAAACCACGTTTTACTCACCTTTGTCAGCTGTTCTGCAAAATGTATAGCAGTTTTTGTATGGAGAGTAATTGGTCCAGTTTTCACTCTGGAGAGGCCATTTGCTAAAGCCATGAAAATGATTAGCTTGAGAAGAGACAGGAAGAAAAAAACAATCCTTATGAGCAACTTTACTCCCGTGACAACTAAAGAAAGCCAGTTAAAGTAAAACTCCTTGCCCACATAATTCACAACAAAATCCTATTCATGTATCTGCAGAAGTCAGCAAGCCCAAGAGGCACAGTGGTTTAGACCACAGCGCCACCCATGTCACAAGGGGACTTACTCCCAGTTAGGTGCCAGAGTGCAGCCCTTTCAAGACCACCTACAAGACTGATATTTTGGCCTTCTCATTTTGGGAGGTGCCTCCACCTGCCCTTGTCAAGCTCTTGTTTGCTTATACGAGGGAACCTCTGTGTCAAGGATAGGGAACCTGTGGCCTTGCAGATGTTACTGGACCACAACTCCCCTCAGCCCTGGCCATTGGTCATACTAGCTGAGTCCAACCACGCCAGGAGGGCAAAAGGTTTGCAATCCCTGCTCTACAAGAAACGCTTACTTGGTCTTGCAGATAATTGTCCACTGCTCCACCGTGTCGAAGATTTCCAAGCAACATCTCGGCGGCTTCGATTCCAATTTTGTCAGCACTTTTACCTGCGTGAAGAAGAAGCACAGGTAGAACCTAACACACCTGTGCTGCATGCGTGGCAAGTGTTTTGTGCCTATGCGCATAAAAAGGTTAGCTACCACAGCTCAAGAATGTGGCCTTTTAGTGACTGTAATTATTAAATCATAATTACCCAGAACATGGATAATATAAAATAAGAGAACACCACGAAGCATGTCAGAGAGCCAAATTAGTTTTCATTGGAAACTTTTTTTAAAAAAAAATTGTTTCCCCAAATCCTCACCTCTTTTACCAAGCGATGATCCTGCCAGCAGGCAGCCTGTGGAAGTCTCTGCAACAATTCTAAACAGAAGGGGGCAGGGTGACATGTCGGAACAGTTATTCACAGAAATCACCCTTTGGAAAGCTCTAAAGCAGCGGTCAGCAAACTTTTTCAGCAGGGGGCGGTCCGCTGTCCCTCAGACCTTGTGGGGGACCGGACTATATTTTGGAAAAAAAAATATGAACGAATTCCTATGCCCCACAAATAACCCAGAGATGCATTTTAAATAAAAGGACACATTCTACTCATGTAAAAGCACTGGACAGGCCCCACAAATAACCCAGAGATGCATTTTAAATAAAAGGACACATTCTACTCGTGTAAAAACACACTGATTCCCGGACCATCCGCAGGCCGGATTGACAAGGCGATTGGGCCGCATCTGGCCCCCGGGCCTTAGTTTGGAGACCCCTGCTTTAAAGTGTGGATAAGTGAATTTTTGGATAGCGAGCATACGGAGACCTGCAATTTGAGCCCACTCACATTATTCCGCTTCCAGTTCCAAAGGCCTCGTTATCCGGTTCTCGAACGGCCTGGATGTTGACGTATAGGTCTCGGATTTCCTTTCTGATGCACCTCACTGCCGCCGATGCCATGTCTTTTGCTAACTAACGCGACAAGGTCAAACAAGTACAACGATTACGACTGAAACCTCGATAGAAGAGCTTTCCCCCATAGGCTGAAGTTCCTACGTAGAAAAAGGCTTCTACCCTACAAAACGGGTGATAAAATTCTCTTTACTCCTCGGCAGGTTGACGCACAGACACCTGGCTTGCTAAAGTGTCTCTTACATGCAAAGCATGTTACTGCTCGGTAAACGCTTGACTATTAGACAGCATCTATACATTGTAGGTCAGGGGCAGCCAATGTAGCGCCTTCCCCAAATTTGTTGGACTGCAACTCCCATCATCCCCGACCATTGGGGCTGATGGGAGTTAGAGTCCTATAATGCCTGCAGGGCACCCCATTGGCTGGCTATACCTGGATTAGCTTTCTCTGCATATTGTGAAAGAGGTGCTATTCTGATGTCACAAAAACGAGACTCTGGAAGCTACATTATCCCAGGTCAGGCTGATTCACCAACATCAGCTTCCCCAGGGTCTCTGGCAGTGGTCTTGCTTATCACATGCTCCCTGTTTCTTTTTTAAACCAAAGGTGCCAGTGATGGCACCTGAGACACCCCCCATAAAAAATTATGGTCCTTCTCCTTATGGTTGTATAACAAAATATGTGTGTGCACCTGCAAGCATAAACGTTAGAAATTCACTGACATGGTGGGGGGGAAAAGCAGCTACACATTTTTTTATTCACCAAGTGCAGCAGAACACATGCATTTTCCCCATGAGGGTGTGCTGAATTTATCAACTGACAGATCCCCAAAATGAGGGCTGCTACAAAGCTGTAATATTTTGACAGGTTATTTTGGTTAAATTAATACAATTTGGTTCTGCTTGGCAAGTAAAATGTGTGTCGAATTGCACAGAAATTGTTAAAAATGATTGCCAAGTACCTTGGATCCCGAATGCCTTGTGAGTCAAACGTTTTGGTTACCGGACTCAGCAAACCCGGAAGTGAGTGTTCTGGTTTGCGAATGTTCTTTGGAACCCGAACATCCGACGTGGCTTCTGATTGGCTGTAGGAGCTTCTTGCAGCCAATTGGAAGCCGCGCCTTGGTTTCCGAACGTTTTGGAAGTCGAGCAGGCTTCCGGAACGGATTCCGTTTGACTTCCAAGGTACCGCTGCACTTGCAGTTAGATTATATATCAATCTTATTTTTTATTACTATTTAGTATTAAAGGACATTTCCAGAAGGCAGCATTAAAAAGCCTTGGCTTTCCAAAAGCAGTCAATGAGTTGGACTTACCAAGCTGAGAGTTGTCCAATCACAAAAAAGAGCAGATTTGAACGCCTCACACCCAAAAACTTTGTGACCCCCTCACTGAAAGAAATTTGCAAAAATTTGAGTTTTGCCCCCTAAAATGACACACCCTAAGAATATGAAGACATGCTCACTTTTATTGGCAGAGCTCCAGCCACAAAGGCTCTTCCGTGTATCTTGGTCACGGTGCCGCGGTCGGTTAAGTCGATTGGGCTCAACTGTTTAACAGGCGACATCCGGATGATCACTTCGCCACCCCCCTTGGGGTAGTAGCCCCTGTGAAGAAATAGCAGGTTATGGGTCAGGTTATGTTCCTGTCATGGCAACTAAGAAACAAGCCAAATCAAAACTAGAGTTTATGGCCGGCTTATTTAAGCACAGTTCAGGGTTCAAACACAATGTCAAACTGCCGTATTTAAAAGCGGCCAATCTCCTCCTCACAGTCACAAAAGGAGGAGCCTGAGACCTACCTCCTTTTTATATCACAGTCCAGGGTCAAATTGAACTTCTCAACCACTGGTTTGAAGACCTGGAGAGTAAATACATTTGCTGAAAAACACAGATACATACATATTTTAGTGAGCAAAATATTCCTTCCTATCAACCTGTCAGAGGGTCAAAAAGAATGATGTTGTTTTTGACTCATGTGCTGCCAAAGCACACACTTCAGTCATTGCTATGTTAGGTTGTTTTGTGCATATATAATACACAGATACAGTGCTATATTTCTGGAAAAGGAGGGACTGAAACTCACCATGAACACGTCCCTTGTTCTCTTAGAATGGCAATGGTGGCCAACTGAGCAGGTGCCGGAACTGAGTTCCAGCAAGTTCCGGCTTGGGAAAAAAAGATAGCTAGCTAGAAATGAATACTAGTTAATTTGCATGAATTCTTTTAATGGCATGATGTATTTATGTTTTTGAACATTTACTTGGAAACCTTTGGGTAACAAGCAACACGTCAACAAACAAAACTGCTAGTAAGGTAGTGGCTTAATTCAATCTTATTAATGTTTTATTACTTACTATGATTTATAAGAAATTATTATCATCATGAGATCTCAGGACAGTTCACAGAATAAAAAACAGGCTAAAAACAAGTCTTGGACTCTCACAATCCCTCTTCCCCTTCATTTGGCACATGGCAGCAGTGATGGGAAGGTAGATTAAAAGCAACCACTTCTAATTTGTCCGAATGCAGAAAACGATGATTTGCACAAATCATCGTTTATTTGCAAACTATTATCCGAAACTAAACTTGGATTGTGGCTTGCAGGCAAAATAAAAGTTTTTGCAAATCAGTTTCCTGCGACCAGGCAAAGCAAGCTATGGCTTGCTGCACACTAGAAGAAGACTTGCACATGACAGAGAAATCATAACAAAAAATCCTGGTTTGTCATTATGTCTGAACTGAGTTGATGGGCAGTGCTGATTTTTAGTTTCCACAAATCCTGCTTTGTCATTACGTATATCTTGGTTTAAAACAAACTCCAGTTAAGCTAAATAACCCATGGCCTCCTTCCTGCCAACAACATGCCACAACACCAAAGCAGGTGGTCGTGGAAAACTGAGGGCTAGTAACTTTTTGTGGCTTTCTCTCCACTTTCCGGAATTTAGGTCTACTTAACCGTTTCGTGGCAATCTATTTCGGATGTAGCTTTCTTGTGTGACGTTGTTGCCAAAGTCTAATGAAGCAAAGGATGACTTGGGCTGAAAAGATGGAAAGGCCAACTTACCATCACCGTATAGTCGATCTGAGGAGCCATCTCTGCATTGGTGCCACCTTTCAAATGAAGTTCCGATGGAGAGGCTGCAAAGAGCACACAGGGCATTGCGACTTGCATCAGCAGGCAGACACTCCTACAACGGGAATGAGACATAGACAGAGTTATTTATTACGGAGGGACTGGAGCCAATGGGGATTCCAAAACTCCCAGGTGCAATTTTCTAACTGTGGGAATGCTGTGGCTAGTAACAGAGGATATGTTGATTAAATATTATCCTTCCTTCACTCACGCTAGTGAGTCAAGTAGCAGAGCACATTCCCCTTATACCAGGGGTGTCCAAACTTTTTTCAAAGGGAGCCAGATTTGATGAAGTGAACATGCGCGAGGGCCGACCAAAATTGTTGACCTTTATTTTAGGATTGAAGTTGTTGACCTTCTTTTAGGATTTTACCCTAGGAAATTAACTGCCACAGGGGCTGGATTAAACCGATCAGCAGGCCGGATTAGGCCCCCGGGCCGCACTTTGGACATGCCTGCCTTGTACAGCAGGAAGCTGGTTTGCAGATTCGTTTGAATCTCTTTAGCTAAGCAATCCAGTCTGGCATGCCCAGATTGGATTTATTCCTGGTAAGTCACCTTTGATCCCTCAAAACAGTCATTCCTTAAAAATAACAAGAGGTTTACTTACATTCAGTTCACAGTATGATCCCTGAAGGCAGGCTTTGGCTTGTAGCTACAGTTACAGAAAAAGGTGTGGATTCATCCCATATGGGGATTCATCCCATGTGCTGCTGGCTGAGAGCCACCAGTGCAGTCCAAGAGAATGGCGTCAAGAAGGCAAAAGAGGAAAAGAGGAAGGTGGCTGCGTGACTGGACCTGTTGTGGGGTCTGCAAAGGTCATCCCCACCTACCTAGTCACATGTAGGGGGGAGGATGCTCCAGACCAGGTGTAACAGGAAGTTATACTGGCTGGAGTAACATCCCCCTGTCTGTGTCCACTCTAGGGAAACAAGGAATGTTGTATTTGACTGCTCCAATGGATTACATCTCACACTATCTACCAGTGACAGAGATGAACCTTACAAAAGAGTTGTACTTTAAAACACACACACCACAGAGCTCACAGAAAATCTGTTCGCTAAACGGCCCAGTTAACAAAGCTTCAAAAAGCCAGCCCCAGTGTTTGGAGTTTGTAAAAGAAAAGCTATAAACATTACTGTAAACATTCCTATTTATTATGACTCCAGTGCACTACCGTTGCTGTTTTTTAAATCCATGAATACGTGCTACCCAAGATCCAGAGCTATCTTGAAGTTTCTGGTGAAACACTGCATTTTGATGCAGTTTTCCCTAAGACAGCTTCAATCTAACTCAAACATGGCATCCCTTTCCATGAATTTCTTTTGCCACCAGTTTCACCTCTGCTTTACTAATAAAGATTGTGCAAGGAGTTAATTTGGCGAAGTGTAAAAATCAAGGTGCGCGTGGCACAAACCCCCAGGTAAGGCACACCTGAGTACATTTCCTTTCCTTCTGGATTTCCAGGAGGCAGAGGAACCAACTGGACAATTACGTCCGGCAAAGACATTACCACCTGAGGTTGTGGACCTGCAGCAATTTGTGCATACAGGGAAAGGCAAATTCGACCTGAAAGGCAGCAAGAAGAAACACGACTGATTGGTATTTTTAAGCTGGCAAGATGTCTTGTCAAGACTGGATCCATTTTCTTTCATTCTGTTGTGTACAATTTCTCTTGAACACGGAATGACAATTGCTACATCAGCACTCAAAGAAGTCGCAGAGATATACCCCGCTGTTTTGGTATCCGCGACGTGGGTTCCACCCTGGATCTTCCCTGGCACGAAAGTGACTTCGGTCGATCCAATTTCTCCACCTTCCATCTGCCCGTTGCAAAGGACGCGAACCATTTCCAATCCTGACAGGTGCTGAGGCCTTCAAGTCAAGGGGACCGAGTTAGAACAGAATCAAAGCCTGCGTACGCGTTCACGTAGCAAAGAATACTAGATTTTTGCATGCCCGGTGCGGACTCCTCAGTATACCACAGTAACTTGCTTGCAAGCTAAGGGTGAGCAGCCATTGACCCTTGCCAAGAAAGTTAGTGGTCATAGCAGCAATCATCTTCCAGGGAAAAAGGAAACCAGTGCTATCACAGCTGCAGAATTCCCTGGGAAGAGGGAATGGTTTCTAAAGCACCCTGGGAATTGTAGTTCTGTGAGGGGTCTCCTAACAACTCTCAGTACCCTTAACAGCTCCCAGAATTCTTTGGGAGAAGCCGTGACTGTCCAAAGTAGCACAATAATGCTTGAAATGCACAGTGCACATGAGGCCTCAATCACTGCTAGCACACAGAAAAGATGCTAAGTCTTTACGGGGGGCTAAGGGATTTCCAGCTGCAAGCAAAGGCTCATATGACTGAATGCTACCCAGCAAGAACAACAAAAGATTCCTACACATGGAAAACGAGCATGTCGGGGAGAATCTTGCACTAGAATAGGACTGGGTACTCTGTGGGCTTCCAAACTGTGGATTCCATCAACCATCAGCACAGCTAAAGGTCAGGGAGGATGGGAGTTGTAGTCCAGGTGTTATCGATGATGATGATGATGATGATTATTATTATTATTATTATTATTATTATTATTATTATTATTTATATACCGTCCTACACCCATAGGCCTCACAGGATAAAATCAGAACACAAAACCATGAAGCACACAATCAAACAAAAACAACCACAACCCAACAACCCCCCCCCCCCGACACATTTTAAAACGGCATAGGCTGTACGTTAAAAACAGCTAAATCACTTTTAAAAATGATTGAAAAGGACATAGAATTTTTTTTAAAATCAATTTAACAGAAAAAGCAGTACTCTCTGCTGGGCAGCAGCACCAGTCCTTATGAAGCCTGTCAGGCCACACCCTGGGTCAGGTAGATACGAGGCAGGAGCAGGACCCTCAGCAACAACCTTGACGATTGTCCACCATGACTTGGTTTGCTATGCAAAATGGATGTGCATTCAGTCACGCTGACATTCCCACCCTGAAGTCTGAAGTGATAATGTCCAAACGCAGAGCATCATGGGGTCAGGTGATTGACAGGTGGACTATCCTATCAAAGCTGGCCCGCGAGGTTGGGGGCATTGAGGCTCCCCAATGCCTCTCCTAAAGCAAACCGCTTTCACAACTGTTCCCCTGTACTTACCTAAGGCCAGGCTGACTCCTGCCGGCTCGGATATTTTTCACATGTAAGGGCGTACCACAGAGGCAGCTCAGAGCTGTGGAGACGCGCAGGATCTGGCCACCCTGAAAGGAAACAGGTGATCAGATACTTGCTACAGATAGAAGCGACTGTCATGCAGGTACAGCCTCGTCACTGTTTCCAGGCAGACTGCTCCTCTTTCCAGAAATTAAGTACTGCCCTGCTATTGCAGTTACCCAGTCTATTTGTATGCAGGTCCCACTGGGTACTTGGGTGGGAAGGCAGAGGTCTTTGGGCTCTCCAGAGTCATCTAGTCCAACCCCCTGCAAGTCAGGAATCTCAACATGTAGGAATCTCACCCCATCCATTTTGAAACCATACTGTTTAGCTTTGCAAGTGTGCTGCGTAAGTCAGTGGCAGAGGACGTGCTTTGTATGGAAACAGCCGCACACTCAGTTCCTGAGGCCTCAGGGTAGGCCTAGGACAGATCCATGCCTGAAACCCTAAAGAGCTGCTGCCAGTCAGTGCCAACAGTTCAGAGCTACATGGCCAACGATCTGGCTTGTTATAAGGCAGCCACCTATATTCCTTTGACTGCAGCTTGTTTTTAAAGTGCTTTCTGATTGTTGTCATAAACACGACTTGCACCAGCATACCTGCAAGGCAGGCTACTAACCTGGTGCGGAGTTTGGTAAATCGGTACCCTGACCAAGGGCAAAATTTGGCAGTAATCTCCTGCTCTGGAGAGTAGGACTCAAACCAGTGACTTCAAGGTACAGTACAAGAAAGGAGACTATCTTGAGAGTAAGAAGCTGTTCTACAGCTGGAACAGGAGGCGGTGGGCTCTCCTTCCCTGGACATATTTTTAGCAGAGCCATCTGTCATGGCTGCTTTAGCTGAGATTCCTGCATTGCAGGGGATGGACTAGATGACTCTTGAGGTCCCTTCCAACTCTACAGTTCTATTCAGAAGCAGGCCCCACCAAGCAGGAGGGCAGCCTGCTATAACTAACCTGGGGGGTGGGGAGAAACGGAAACAGAAGGGGGGTTGGCTCATTCCCGTTGGGGAAACCAAGGAATGAGTTATGCGGCTCCACGGCAGGGGATCGAACGGGAGGCGTCCCCCTCCCAATCTCCAGGAATGCAACTCCGGCCCTCCCGCCCCCCCAAAAACCCCATTCATTCAGGTCCACGGCGACTATGAACCCCGAGAAAGGCAGCCGGCCCCGCGCGCAATCCTCTCCGACTCCCAGCTCACCCCTTCCATGATGCCGCCGTCAATCTCCACCGGCTCTGGATTCCCCATGATCGGAAGCCGCCGTCGAGGATCCGAGCCCCGGAGCCTGCGAACTTCAGCTAGAAGGAGACGCCGGCACACCCGCCCTTTGCTCCAGGCCGCCGCCAGCGAGGAAGGGAAGCCGCGCACCCGGCTGAAGCGCCGCCCCCGCCGGGCTCGGGTTGGAGGCGCGCCGAGCAGGCGCACAGGGAGACCAGCGCAGCCGCCCTTGACTCGGAGCTGCGGATCCGCCGGGCGCGCGCGCTCTTCGCTGGTACTGCCATAGCTGTTTGAAAATAATTGATCATCCTGATGTCGCCAGAGAGACAGTGGGTTTCCTAGTTCTAGGTTGCTTTAGAGGACTTTAGGTATGTGAGACCCCAGTTGGATGGATGGCCTCTGAAACACAGCCCCTGCAGGACGTCGGATTTGCTGTCACACTGCTTAAATGAGAGGAAGCTTTGGGGTCCGCACACCTAGCAAGCTGTAGCTTCCGTGTTTCTTTTCTGCCTGTAGTTCTTGAAAACACTGTGTTCAGTAAAATTGTTATTAAAACCTTAAAAAAAAAAAAATCAGCAACCTCACCTGTCCCGGGGACAGTCTACGGTTCTCGGGGAAAGCCCACGCAGCGGTAATCCCCCCAGGCTACAAATTAATTTACACCAGGCTACACACCATCATCTTTCCCCACATTCATATGTGGCATTTGACTGGAGTAACACATGACTGGAAAGGTGTTAAATATTCAGGAAAAGTCAGAAGCCCAATGTAACTTCGTTTATTCCACAGCTCACTCCATATTAAAACAAGAACACACTATGAAAGCCAAACCGAACTGCCAGTTGGCAGTTGACAGTTGATAGACCTTGCCATTGGAACTTTCGTCCACCTACGCTCTGCGATTGGTTAGAATCATAACGTGTTAAACCCAATACATAACACTCCTCCCCCCAACTTCCTAACAAAAGGAACAAACATAGTCATCCAAGTGTGCTGGCCTTTTCCGCTCCCGCTGGGACTGTCGTGGTTCCTGTGCCTGAATGGGTGACCCAGGAGGTTCCTCCGGTACCTGCGGTCTAAGTGGGGAGGCCAGCTCTGAAGGGGTCATGGCCAATGGCACCATTGAGGACTCCGGCCTGAAGTCACCTTGCTGGGGTAACTCGGTCACCGGCAACCCATCTGGTTCCCACCCTGGCCTGGGCACAGATTCTCCCAAAGTACCCATTTCTCTGTACTCTGGTTCCGCTTGAAGTTCCCTGTTCGGAGGTGTCCTGGTTCTGATCTGGTCAAGGTGTCTCTTCCAAACCAGACCCCCCTCCAACCCTACCTCATAGGAGACCGGACCTGTACAGCGGGCAATGGTACCTGGGACCCAACCCTGTCCAGGCCCATAGTTCCGGACGTACACAGTGTCCCCTGGGAAGAACCCTCTAGGAGCCCCCCGCACCACAGTCGATGGCCGTTGATCAAGAGCCCAGTCGGGGTGCATACGATCAAGGAGGGTAGTGAGCCTCCTTCCCATAAGCAACTCCGCTGGGCTCCGGCCGGTCACTGCGCTTGGAGTGGTGTGTTGGGCTAATAAGAACTCCGCTAACCGGAGAGTCCAGTCACCATGCACTATGCGCCTAAGTGCGTCTTTGGTAGTACGGACCATGCGTTCAGCTTGGCCATTAGTGGCTGGGTGAAAAGGAGCGGAACGAATGTGGCGGATTCCATTCTTTGTTACAAATTCTTTGAATTCCGCCGAAGTAAAAGCAGTCCCATTATCACTCACCAGTGTGTCTGGCAAGCCATGTGTTGCAAATAGCTTCCTAAGCGCGTTTATAGTTGCTCTCGTGGACACGGTTGAGGTCGGCACCACCTCTAGCCACTTGGACTGAGAGTCGACCACTATTAGGAAGAGTTGGCCCTGAAAAGGCCCCGCAAAGTCCACGTGCACCCGGGACCATGGGGACTGTGTGGACTCCCAGGACTGTACTGGAGCCTTGGGTGGATCCGGCCGGGAGACCTGGCAGGGCTCGCAACGTTTCACCCAACCCTCTATCTCCGCATCTATGCCTGGCCACCACACATAGCTACGGGCCAATGCCTTCATCCGGACAATTCCCGGGTGAGACACATGCAGCCCTTCTAAGACTTTTTTTCTTAACGGGGTGGGGACTATAACACGGCTACCCCATAACACGCATCCTCGGTGAGTAGACAGCTCGTCTTTGCGGGCTGTGTAACATGAAAATTCTGGACCCGGCTTCCCGGGCCACCCCCTCCCCACCCAGTCCGAGACACGGGCCAATAGTCTGTCCTTCGCGGTTGCGGCGGCAATGTCCTTCACATGCAGGGGCTGGTCAGGTAAGTCTTCCAGCCGCAGGATCTGGTGGGCAGGAGCAGGGTCAGGGCCGCTCTCCGGCAGTGGCAAGCGGCTGAGCGCGTCTGCATGACCCATGGCTTTCCCAGGTCGGTGCTGTAGTGAGTATTGGTACCCGGCCAGGAAAATGGACCAGCGCAATACTCGTGGCGAAAGCATCTGGGGTGTCTGGCGGTCGGGCGCAAAGAGTCCCAGGAGTGGCTTGTGGTCTGTAATGATTGTGAAAGGCCGACCATAAAGGAAGTCATGAAACTTTTTGACTCCTTTAACTATTGCCAAACCCTCCTTGTCGATCTGGGAGTAGTTGCGCTCTGCCGACGTGAGAGTTTGGGAGAAGTAAGCTACTGGAACTTCCCTCCCATCTGGGAGCTGGTGGCCCAGTACTGCGCCCACTCCATAAGGGGAAGCATCGCAAGCCAACACCACCGGAAGCTTTTCGTCGAAGTGTGCCAACACTGAGTTGGACACAAGCAAGTCTTTGACCCCTCGGAAAGCCTTGGCCTGTCGAGGGCCCCAGACCCATGGTGCTTTTTTATCCAGGAGCCTGTGCAAAGGCTCAGCTATGGCTGCCTTGTGTGGCAGGAATGCATGATAAAAATTAAGAAGTCCCAAGAAGGCTTGTAACTCTGCCTTGTTCTTTGGGTCTGGGGCATCGCAAATGGCGCGCACTTTGTCCTCTGCTGGATGCAGGCCATCCGCGTCAACCTGGAACCCCAGGAAATTCACACTGCTAACTCCCAACAGGCACTTTTTCTGCTTTACTTTAAGTCCTGCTGCCTGGAAGCGTTGGAGCACTGTCCGTAATCTGGCGGTAAAGTCCTCTTTTGATGATGCGGCAATCAGCACATCATCGAAAAACGGTGTGACTCCGGGAATGCCTTTAAGGAGACGATCCATTAGGCTCTGAAATAACCCTGGGGCCACGCAAACTCCAAACTGTAGGCGTTTGACCCTGAAAGCACCCCTGTGAGTCACGATTGTCTGGGCGTCTGCGGTGGCCTCATCAACGGGCAGCTGCTGATAAGCTTGCGCTAAATCTAACTTCCCAAAAATCTTGGCCCCAGCCAGGGTCGCTAACACGTGGTTCACTACTGGAACCGGGTATGCGTGGTCCTGTAAGGCCCTGTTCAGGGTGCATTTGTAATCACCACAAATACGAACTGAGCCGTCTGGCTTAACCGGTGTGACAATTGGGGTTTCCCAGGTTCCCGAATCTACCGGCTCTAAGACCCCTTGTGCGACTAAGCGATCAAGCTCCTCATCGATCCTGGGTTTCAGCGCAAATGGGACTCTACGGGCCTTGACCCGGATGGGTTGCACTGTGGGGTTCAGCCGTAGGGAAATCGGGGGTCCGTTGTACAGGCCCAGGGTTCCATCGAAGACTGATGGAAACTCGTGGCAGATTGATTCAAATTCTGCCCCTGGGGAAATCTGATTAAGCCCTGAAATGCTTAAGCCTAATGGCCCGAACCATGCTAGGCCTAGAAGGCTAGTGAATGGGCCTTTAGTTATGATGAGGTTCAAATTCTTGGTGTACTTCTTAAACTGGACCTTGAAGGTGCCCATACCCTTTAGCTGTATTCTTTTCCTCTGGAAGTCCCGCAGAACTATGGGGGCCGGGCGGAGAGGAGGACCGCCGTCAGGACAAAGCTCTTTCAGAGTCTTAGCAGATATTATGGAGTAGGATGAGCCGGTATCCAATTCCATAGTACACGGGGATCCCTCTATCTTGAGTCGCACCCTAAGCTTATTGGGCCCCGGGGACGGAAGTTGCAGTACCCTGGCTGAAGAGGTGGACTGTAACTCCTCCTCTATGTAGGCCTCATGGACACGTTGCTTGGGTCGTGCTCCGAAGGTCTTGGAGCGGCAGACTCGACCAATGTGCCCAGTTTTCCCACAGCGGCGACATGTGGCATTCCGAAACCTGCATGTCCGCCGCTCGTGGTTTTCTCCGCAGCTGGCGCAGGTCCCTTGAGGTGTGTCAGATGATCGCTGGTTCGACAAAGTGCTTGTAGCTTGGGAGCTGTGGTGTCGGTCGGATCTGTCCGAAGCTCGGTGGACATCCCCATTGTGGGAATCTACTGAAGATGACCGGTCTCGCTGTATGCGGTGAGTTCTCACTTCGGCATGTAGGCTGTAGGCCGCCTCATGGGCGTTATCCTTCTCAAAGGATGTGGCCATATTTATTGCTTCCATCATTGTGATGTCATCTTTTGCCAGCAGCTTGCGGCGGAGACGGCTGTCTCGCACACCAGTGATGAATCTTTCGAGAAGTCGTTCCTCGATGTCAGTGAATTGGCAATACATCGCAATTGCCCGGAGCGCGGTGATGTATTCCCTCGCTGACTCTTGCGCTTGTTGCACTCTGTGCGCCAAGTCGTAGCGGCAGTGGTTCTTAGTTGGCTGAGGTGCGAGGTGTCTTGTCATAGCCTGTGTCAGCTCATCAAAAGTGCAGGCCTCTATGTCCCTGGGTGCCATCAGACCTTCCAGTAGAGTGATGGCGGAACTTCCCAGCACAGTGAGAAGTACATCTACTTTATCCATTTCCCTAGTAAACCCTTGAAGCCGAACATAGCTCTTTATTCGGCGGAGCCATTGTGGCCATTGCTCGGGGTGACTCAAGTCGAAGTCTGGTGGTGGCCTAGTCTGCCCAGCGGCCATTTTCGTACCTTGAGCTGTCGCTTGTGTTGTGCTGGTTGATTGCGAAGGCGCTGCTGGCCCTTCTTCACTACCGGAGTTCTCCGCAGAGTCCAGTGTGACTGGATGTCGCACTCACTATGAGTGGCAGGGCGGTGCTGCAGTGCCAACTCAGGCCTCAAATCCGGGAGGGCCAGAATCCCACCTTCGTCGCCAGTGTTAAATATTCAGGAAAAGTCAGAAGCCCAATGTAACTTCGTTTATTCCACAGCTCACTCCATATTAAAACAAGAACACACTATGAAAGCCAAACCGAACTGCCAGTTGGCAGTTGACAGTTGATAGACCTTGCCATTGGAACTTTCGTCCACCTACGCTCTGCGATTGGTTAGAATCATAACGTGTTAAACCCAATACATAACAAAAGGTTTGCAGTTCCACAAACATAGGTGTGCACTGCCTCGAAATAAAAAGAAGTGAACAAAAGAAGGCTCACTAGGGGGCCACTGCAAAAAAGTCAACTTTGTAACCAGAAAGCTCATACCAAGAACAAACACAGTGGAAAGCTCATACCAAGAACAAACACAGTTGGTCTCTAAGGTGCTACTGAAAAGAATTTTCTATTTTGTTTTGACTATGGCAGACCAACACGGCTACCCACCTGTATTTGTAACCAGAGGTTCAACTGAATAGAATCTGAATCACATGCACCACAAGGCCTATGCAGCCTCAACTTAAGGTGTCTCCCGGCCTGGCTTTTTACAGGCCCCAGCTGACTGCACAACCTGGCCTTTGGAAAGGCCATATAGACAGATAGATACCTTTAGCTTCTGCACCCCTCCTTTGCACACCTGTCAACACAACCACATAGGCATTTTCCATAACAGCTCCGCAGCACAAATCCCTTCTGCAGGCAAGCACCCATGCGCAAGAAATGCGCTCCGCTCCCCACAGCGGACCCATGCTCCCTCACCCTCTCGAATTTCCCCTCTGCAAGCTGCATCCATGGATAGAACATCGCACCTAAATATTTCCATTCTGCACAACGTGAAGCATTTGCACGACCCCCTCCTGACAGCACCACACACGGAGGGATAATTCCCACACACAGCTTGATGGGATCATGTGCAAACCCACCCCACCCCACCCCACCCCACCCCACCCCAATATATGTATATCAGATTTGCATCAGAAGGAATGGCACATGCCTCTTTGTCAATTTGAGAATAGTTGCGCTCCGTGGGCAACAACATATGGGAACAGAAAAAAGTTGTTTTCCTTTAGGCCTGGGCAGGCCGGGTCGTCCTCTTATATACCTGCTGGGATTGACAAGTCATCTGACCCCCACCCTCACCTGAATCTCATAGCTCTCCTGTAGCTGCCTCTGATTAGTTATCATTTAACTCTTGGGGGAAATAATTATCATCACACATCCTGTGCCTGGAAGTTGCCAAACCAATTAACCAACCAGAAGGATTACTGTTAATAGCACCAGTTTTCAACTTGATATTGCTGGATAGTTTTGATCAACTGCAAAAGCATTTTTAGTTTGCTTTCTGTTGCCACACTGGAACGTTTCTTTATTAGTGCCACTTTGTTTTGTATGATTCCTTGCAAATGAAGGAAAACAACTTTTCTGCTTGTATACGTTGATAATACAATTTTGGTTACTGGGGACAAACAAGATTGTACAAAAACAAGATTGGGTGCAGGCCATGCTGTAGTGTAGTGCTTATGCGACTGTGAATAAAAGGTGGCTGGGCTCATTGTCTCAGGGTTTGTGGGGAAGAGGTGACAAAACTGATTTCCAATAAGTGCCCCCCTTTATTTCCACAGAGTGTTTGTTGTTGGGGAGAAAGGGAAAGGAGAATGTTAGCTGCTTTGAGACTCCTTTGGGTAGTGAAAAGCGGGATATCAAATCCAAACTCTTCTTCTTCTTCTTCTATGTGTATTTTATTTGCATATATGTGTGTGTAAAACATAGTATATCTATATCTATGTATCTATATATATCTTATATATATAGATATATATATATATTAGTGATGCCACAACACTGCCATGTTCCTTCTAAAATATATACCCGGCTTCGTGCCCTGCCGAAGAGTTCTGTGCCGCTCGGTTGCTTGCGGCTGTCCATAGGCGATTCTCGCTTTACCTTCCAAAGCTAAGCGCCTCCCTCTCAACCATTCATTGGAGAGAGAGAAATAGTAGACCTTCAAGGGGCGGGGGCAGCCTTCCAACGTCTAATTGGCTACCGGGCGCAAACCGTGCGATCCCATTGGCTGCCAGGAGGGAGGGGTGTGGAGGCGAGGGTCTCTCCTCTCTCTTGTCTTCCCTCCCCCAGAATAAGATGGCGGCAGCCGTCGGACTGAGGAGTTTTTACAAGGCGACGGGGCGCCTGGTAAGGGGGCAGTGCAGTGAAGCCCATGAAAAATGGGCGATGGGTGCGTTGGGGGGGGGAGGGTTAAGAGCAGCTCCTCAGTCGATCCCGCGCCTCAGCGATCCTCCTCTGTAGAAAGCAAGAGATCTGGGAGGACCTTGCCTTGAAATCTGCCAATGATTGCGGGTGTTTGAGCGCCTTAGTTGCCCGCCATATGGTTGCTCAAGGCGGGTTGCAAGGATCTGAAGGGTCACCTAAATCAGGGTCGTCAAAAGTGGGGAACTGTGGTTGATCCTCCTCCCCTCCCCAAAGCGTCCCTGTCGGTAACACCTTAAGAGATGTCTGCTGCTGCAGTAGGTAGAGCGTGTCATCTTGGAGGGGGGGGGGTTGAACTTAAATTTGGCAGATTATTCCATGAGGGGGTCTTAAAAATATGCTTTGGGGTGCGAGGAATTCAAATATGCTATTATTTTTGTGACTGGACAACATTTGGTTTGGTAGATCTGCGTTCCATTTTTAAAAAGCACATAAACTAGTTTTGCAGAACTAAATCATGTTAAACTTACCATCTGAGAATGTAAGGTGATAGTAAATAAGAATAACAGCATATATAACACCAATCATTTCTAATGGTTTCTGCGCAATTTGTCACACGTTTTGCTTAGACAACAAAGCTAAATTCTATTGATTTAACCGAAATAACTTTTGCCTTACAACTTTTTAAGCAGTCCTCAGTTTTGGAAGTTGAAGAATTCAACACCCCCTACCGCTGCTGCTGACTTGCCCATTTTTGCAGTTTTAGCTCTCTGAAACTTCCCAGTATAAAATCTGCCCTGCCGCACTCCCATTTGTATATAAGGCTTTTGAAAACAACAGCAGTGGTTTATAGTCAAATTTGTTAATGAAAGATGTTTTCCAACCAATGTTAGTGCTGGTGGCTTGATGGAGCTTCCATGTACAGAGGCAGCATACCTCTGGGTAGGTCCCAGATGTTGAGACAAATACTGGTGGTTTGAAGATAGGCAAAGGTCCCCATTCTGCTGAGTCTAGGTCTGGTCCATGCCTGACTGGGAGACGTCTTAGAAGCCCCATGTATGCTGCCTGAGGTTACATGATGAATATTTAGAAATGTGAAAAACAAAAAAACAAAAACCCAGGCAATTATGGTTAAAAAAGTCAGTTGTTTATGTTTTGCACTTAGTCCTCTGAAGAGCTCAGGGCAGCTTATGTATGGTCCCCAGGCAATCTATACAAACAGTAAAGGTTAAGGGACCCCTGACTGTTAGGGCCAGTCACGGACGACTCGGGGGTTGCGGTGCTCATCTCGCTTTACTGGCCGAAGGAGCTGGCATACAGCTTCCGGGTCATGTGGCCAGCATGACTAAGCCGCTTCTGGCAAACCAGAGCAGCGCACAGAAACGCCTTTTACCTTCCCGCAGGAATGGTACCTATTTATCTACTTACACTTTGACGTGCTTTCGAACTGCTAGGTTGGCAGGAGCTGGGACCGAGCAACGGGAGCTCACCCCGTCGCGGGGATTCGAAGCGCTGACCTGATCAGCAAGCCCTAGGCTCTGTGGTTTAGACTACAGCACCACCCATGTCCCTTTACAAACAGTACCCAGTGCCAAACTTCAGATCTTGTCACAGGACCTCCTGCCATCTGTCCAGTGGTCTGTCCTTTGTGAACCCACTGAGGGACTCTTGACCTGACATTTGTGGATGATGATTAGATTCCATGTGTGTCTTCTCCATTTGTGATGAACACTGAACAGGGGTATTTTACAATGTATTCAAGTTAGCAAACTTTTGTTAAACTGATATTGTAGAGTTGGAAGGGACCCCGAGGGTCATCTAGTCCAACCCCCTGCAATGCAGGAATCCTGCCCACAGCCATCCCTGGATGGACTCGAACCACCAACCTCCTGGTTAACAGCCTGACCCACTGCGCCGCATGGGACTAACTGCAAGTACATCCTTCACTTGATCCTTGTCTACACACGTGCAGATTAATTTGGCATACAGTCAGAACTTGATAACCTGAATTGGTAAACGATATGCATGTGCTTAGTTAAGTCTAAGCTTCTTTGATAATTCCATTAAATTCCACTGTGAGCTGTAGCTATTGTATGATAGCCCGATACCTAATCCCAGTGTAAAGGATTGGGAATGAGAATAACCCTGCTGTGTGGATCTTGGTACGGTGTTTTGATTTCATTTAATGTCTGGTGCAATTTTGTGTGTGGTTTGCAGGATTTGTGAGTTGAGATGCTGCTGCAGTCTGCTTTGACTTCAGATTGTATAAAAGAGTTTTGGCAGAAGTTTACTGCAGAAAGTAGTTAATACGTTGATGATAGACACGGAAATTGCCAATTTCAGTACTTTATTCATGGGGTGATTTGTGCTTATGATGGTATTGAGGTGGTTATCCATGACCACACTACCAATACTGTTTACACTTGCAAATGTCTTTAGAGTGGACATACAACTTCTTCATTTCCAGTCAGTGCAAGTCCTTAACATCCTGTAACTCTTTGTAGCACAGATGTTCGGGCCTATTTTTTGTCCTGCAATACTTCCCCCCCCCCATGGCCATAATGGGCTAACATTGGGGAAGCATTGCAGAAGAGCCAATAACATGGAATGACATGTGAATGGTCCCGTAAATTTCTTCCTAGTATAGAAGGGAAGAGAGTTTGAATATTCTTCACTCGGAGTTAAAGGTACCACATTTAAACACATAATTGCCAACTTCCCCACACAGGTATCCTCTTTCCTGGATCTGTCAAGAAGATCATTTCTCAGTTTTTACTATGTGAAATGCTTGAGGTACTTTGCAGGACCTGCTACACTTCCTTATTAGGAATCCCAGCGGTTAACTGTTGTTTTAAACCATTTTAGGTTGATAATCTAAGGCATCTTGATCTCTTTTGGGAAGCTGTGCAAAACAACAACTCTTTGAGTATTGTGCAGTTTTTGAAATGGAAAAAAACGGTGCCTTGTAGATTATTCTGCAGATGCTCTCTCACTGCCCTAATGACTTCAAAACTGGACTTGGGGGCAGGACAGCCTCTGTGACTCCTCCCACCATTGATGAATGGATGAGACCTGGTGCATTTCTGTGGCTGAGCTGAGCATCCCTCCAGCTTCTCAAAAGAAGATCTTCTGCAGCGCACGCACCTGCTCCTTTGCATTCCTCCACAGCTTGAGAACCTCAGCATAGGAATTCTTCCTCCCTTCCCACTATTTCACTAAGAAAGCAATAAGCAAATACATGCAGTTTATATCCAACGAGAATAACATTGGCATTAAGATTACGTATCCCCTAAGTAAGCAAGCAAGCACCTATGGAAGATAATTAGATGCACCTTCTCACTGCTGATTTTGACCTAATTGTGGCATTAATTTAGTTGTGATTTTGGTAAACAATATTGTAGTGATTGGTCAGACAGATTGCTGGTGTGGTTTTTTTCTTGGTCACACCTTCAAAGCTCTGATGAGCTTGTAAGATACAAAATGGCTACCTCTTCAGTGCTGGAGCATGGTCCATAGATGCACTGTGGGTGTACATTTCCTGATATTGCCCAAAACTGAAGAGAAGGGGGGCAGCTTCTCTTTATACGGAGCTCCGTGTTGACTCCAAAGCCCATGGCCCAGAGCTAGGGGAATCTGATGGTGGTTTTTAATATGGTTGTTTACATTTCTTCTATACAGGCCCCTCGGGATTTTGTTAACTTCCAATGAACACAGAATATGGCAGAATTTGCCTTCTGAAACAAAGCAATTAATAACAATGAGTAAGATGCAAATGATAACATCTGCTACCTTTAATTGTCATTTTTCTTCCCCAATAATAAGTTGCTTCTGTGCGATTCTGACAAATTGGAAGAAGAGAATAAGTGGCAATTTCAGTCGTGCTTGTCTCTAAGGCTTGGTTTTTGTTTTCTTTGCCAGCTCTGCGTCCACCATATTAGATTGTACAGTAACTTCCGTTCGCTAAAGGCGAAATACAATTGTGGGCTTGACAAGCCCTCATGGAGGTATCGAAATCCACACCGATTGTTCAGAACAACTATTGGTGAGTTTCTTTCACACATAAAATTCTTTTATTTTATTAGGAGTTCTGGTCACTCCAAAGAGAGGCAAGCAAACAAGGAAGGGATCAACGTATATACTTGGAGCAATCTCAATTCTCCAAGTGCCAGGACTTAGATAGCCAAAATGGCAGCCAAAATGGAGCCATAGACAGTGAATGGTGGCCCGTTAGGGCAAATGGGGCACTGCCCTCCCAACTTCAGTCTGTTGTGTAGGCATAGCTGTCAACTTTTCCCCCTTTTTAAGGGAAATTCCCTTATTCCGAATAGGATTCCTCACAAGAAAAGGGAAAAGTTGACAGCTATGTGTGGAAGCCACCACTGGGTATCAGCATACTTGGGGAAATCCTGAGGTTTGCAAAAAGTCAAAAAACCTAAAAGAGAGGTGAGGAACAACCCTCATGCATGGTGGAGGAGTCCCAAATATCTCAGAGAAGACTGGTGTGCTCTGGCCATGAAATGCTGACTGAGAGAGGGTGGGGGGGAAAAAAACTGGTAGTGGGGTTTGAATAGGATGGAGTAGCTGAAACCCTGAAGCACTCCATTCTGCAGTAAGCATCACTGAACACAGTCTTGAGGTAAATGATGCAGCAATACATAGTTAATTCACAGAGCCCAAAACAACATGGACCCAAAGTACCTTAAGGACCGTCTGATAGCTTTTACTCCACCTCAAATTACTGAGATCCTCTGATGGGGCACTGCTGGTGGTTCCCCATGCCTTCACTAGAGACCAAGTATTTCATGGAGCAAGCCCTGCCCTGCGGAACTGCCTGCCACTAAAGGTTTGGCAGGCACAGTCCCTGGCTTCTTTCATGTCTTCTGAAAATTGTTCAGACGGGTCTTCACAATCAGAATTTTAACCAACCAGTACCTGCTGATGTTTTATTCATATTTCTGCTTGGGTTTTATTATGTTTTGTGTGCATTGAGCCTCCTTTAATATACTTTAGGAAGGTGAGGTTTATAAATATTTACATAAATACACTGCTGAAACTAAGCAGGGCTGATGGGAGACTGCCTGAGAACCCTGTGTACCCCAACTTGATTCCACAAGTGAAGAAGATTGAGATTTAAATGTAATAAATAGGTTAGAAAGTGGGCACAGGATTGCACTTCTAATCAGCAGTTGTTGGGACCTGACTCTAATGAAATGTAAGAATTGTATAGTCTGTACATGGAGCTACTCCATGCTGCTCTCTGTTGTTTTGTTTGACATTTGTTCCCTTGTCTTTCCCCCCTCATAAGTGTCACGTGGCCAAATTGTCCAATTCAAGCTATCCGATATTGGAGAAGGGATTACGGAGGTGACGGTGAAAGAATGGTAGGTTCCCTCGCTTCGTGCCACAGGGCCTGCGTCGCCTTGCACTTCCCTGACGAGTTGGAATAGGGTAGGAAAGGATGTTCAAGTTGTGTTAAGACAGGAATCGCATCGTGTCGAGAGGCCTCTCACAAAATCCACATACAGTGGTACCTCAGGATCCGTTCCGGAGCCCTGTTCGCATCCTGAGCAGTCCACATCCTGATCGCCACATCTGCGCATGCTCGCCGCTCGATTCGGCACTTATGTGCATGACGTCATTTGACACGTTTACGAACGCAACACACAGCGTTTGTAACATGAGGTACGACTGTACAAAGGACCTTGATAGGCAGAGCACTCCAAAGCTTGCAGTCTGCACATTAAAGTTCTGCTGCTAGTCATCGCTGTTGTCATCTGGCAAGTGCTGAGCCATGTAGAGCAGAGCCCCATTTTCTGACAGTGACTGGCACATCGTCCATTTTGGGGGGGAAATGGTCCCTCATCTTTGAAGGCCACTAATTTCAAGAGCGTAGCTGGAGGTAGCATTCTGCGTGCGTCCGACTAAATACTTCCACCTAATTTTGGAAATACCTTTCTGTATCCACGGAAGATAACAGTGAGACATGAGGAACAACCAATTGGCCAGAATTAGAGAAGGATGAGAAGGTGGACCTCAACCACTTTCTTGAACAAGCTCTTTCAACCAGAGGGACTTTCCACACACTGTGCCATGAAACATAAAACTGAGTGTGCATTGGCAGTTTGAAGGGGGGCTGGCTGAGCTACGCTAGGGGCCCCACATAAATCAAGGTTGCCACAGCAATCGAAGGGAAGGTGAGGAAAAACAGCTCTTTTCCTGAAACATCAGCAAACCACGGTTCTACTCAATACTGCCAACCCATTTCTGCCATATTTCTGCAGCACCTGTTTTGGAGCACACCGTCTTACTGAAAGCACAGCATTAAAAAAAGGAGAGGTGCCGATTGTCCCATTGTTCTTTGGTAACCCTCCGGCTCCTCTGTCATGTATGTTACGCAGGTCTTCCTTTTCTCTTAGGTATGTAAAAGAAGGCGATGTTGTCTCACAGTTTGACAGCATCTGTGAAGTCCAAAGCGATAAAGCCTCTGTCACCATCACCAGCCGTTACGATGGCGTCATTAGAAAACTCCATTACAACTTAGACGAAATTGCCCATGTGGGGAAACCGCTAGTGGATATAGAAACAGCTGCCTTGAAAGGTAACGTCAGTGGATTTCATCATTCTGTCAGGATGTCTGTTTTAGTCTCATAGAATCAAATGTGAAATAGGTAAATGCGGATTTTTTTAAAAAAAAACCAATTCTTGTTTCCAAGTGCTTTGCAAGTTGCAGGAGGTTCTTCACTAGGCAGTGGGGGGGGGGGGGAGTTTTTGCGCTTCTCAGTTCATTTTTAGAGCCTAGTCACTCAGTTACGTTATAAACAGAAGTCAGGATCCAGAGAACCATTTCAAGTATGCACAAGGGCTTTGAGCAACAGACTCGGGTTATTATTTCTTGTTGCCATATACAATTCTTGAAAAAACAGAAAGACAAGTCTTGGGCTTGTACCTTCTTCCTCTTTTGCAGGCCAAAGGAGCAGGTTGGAAGCTTTTGCCTTGCATTTTTTAGAAACCACTATGGCATCTGAAACCTGGGAAATTCTGGCCTGGTTAAATTCTGGTTGGTGAAAATAAGGCAGGATCAAACCATACTTTCAGGTCCTAGCTTGTTCTCAAAACCGAAACCATAGTTCCCTGCATTTGTACGTCACAGTGGTTTAAAATCAGAAGCCTCCGATCTTGTCCCGCTGACATGCAAAAGACGAGGAGTGGGGAGATAGGCGCACACAAGACTGTAGCTCGTTCTGATAGTGGGAAACCCTGGATTCCTGTACTTACAAACTCAGTCCATGTCACAAACTGCTTTGGGATGTCTCAAAAGCCATTTGCTGTCTGCTGTGCTATGACACACCGTTGCTGCAGAGCCACAAGCCTAAAGTCCCTTTGAGTGCATGGAGCTAATTGTACATATCTTTGCACCCTGGCCAGAGACCAGGGCAGTGTTGTCCCACATTACTCCAGTGATGTGTGAAGGAAGGAACCACCATGCCGTAATCTAACCCCTTTGCGTCCAACCTGCAGATGTTGCTCCCGAAGAGGACGTGGTCGAAACCCCTGCCGTGTCTCATGAAGAACAGACCCACCAGGAGATTAAAGGCCACAAAACTTTGGCAACTCCTGCCGTCCGCCGCCTTGCCATGGAAAACAATGTGCGTTTACTTTTCACTGAAGCGGGCTGCCTCGTAGTTGATCTCTTTTTGTGAGGAGGGACGCGAGGCCTGGTGTAATGCATTCACAAGCTGTGCTAACGTAATGGCTAACACGACGATTGTGCTAATGTAACGGCTGATCAGAAGGTTTGATGCTTCGTGGCAGGAGTAGGTAACTTCTTGGTGGCTGGAGTTGGTACAGTGGTACCTTGGGTTAAGAACTTAATTCATTCTGGAGGTCCGTTCTTAACCTGAGGTACCACTTTAGCTAATGGGGCCTCCTGCTGCCGCTGCACGATTTCTGTTCTCATCCTGAAGCAAAGTTCTTAACCCAAGGTACTATTTCTGGGTTAGTGGAGTCTGTAACCTGAAGCGTCTGTAACCCGAGGTACCACTGTACATTGCCTTCCTGTATGTTAGTGCCCCACCTCCTTTATTGTGGGCTGGGTTTTACGGCAAGCTCCACCCACCACGTGCTATATTATGCCAAACACAGTGGAGAGGCTTGCTGGGGATTAATGTGGGCTGAGAGACTCCATGGAGCATGGAGAGTCTCCTAAGTCCTGCATTGCAACACTCGTGGCTTGATGAAGTGGCTTGCATGGCTAGCGCCAGGAATTTTGAAGCCATTCACTTCTTGTGCGGAATAGTTCCGTTACAACACAGAAGTATCTTGGTGATATACAATACATGTGACTTTAATAATAATAATTTATTATTTGCAACCCGCCCATCTGGCTGGGTTTCCCCAGCCACTCTGGGTGGCTTCCAACAAAATTAAAAATACATTAATACTTTGCATGCATAATGGCACACAATGTCAAGCTCCTTTTGTGCAGGAGATGTTCTGAGTCCCATGTCATCGGGAGAAACCCCTCATGCCACTCCCACAATCGGGAGAACCTTGGAAGAAGCCCTGAAGCAGCCTGGTCCACGCTGAAGGAGTTTAACACAAACAGGGAGTTTAAAGTATGAGGCAGGCAGCGTAGTCCCATCTGCTGTAGAATCAGACATGGAAGGTGCCCACTGCCAATACAGGAAATACAGGGACGCAGGTGGCGCTGTGGTCTGAATCACTGAGCCTCTTGGGCTTGCCAATTGGAAGGTTGGCAGCTCGAATACCCACAATGGAGTGAGCTCCTGTTGCTCTGTCCCAGCTCCTACCAACCTAGCAGTTTGAAAGCACACCAGTGCAAGTAGATAAATAGGTACCGCTGTGGCAGGAAGGCAAACGGCGTTTCTGTGCGCTCTGGTTTCTGTCACGGTGTCCCGTTGCGTCAGAAGTGGTTTAGTTATGCTGGCCACATGACCCAGAAAGCTGTCTGGAGAAACACCGGCTCCCTTGGCCTGAAAGCGAGATGAGCACCACACCCCCATAGTCGCCTCTGACTGGACCTAACCATCCAGGGGTCCTTTACCTTTACCTTTTACAGGAGATTACACCCACCCAGCTTCTCTGAAGGAGAGCCCACCACTTCTCAGGACAATCTGTTCCACTGTTGTATATAGATCATACCATCAGGAAGTTCTTCCTAATGTTTAGTCTAAATGTCGTCGTCCGCACCAATAAGTTAAACCCATTGGTTCAGGCCCTAAACTCTGGAGCAACAAAAACCAAATTTGTTATTTATTGATGTGTCAGCCCATCAAATATTTGAAGCTATCTCCTGTTAAATCCTTTCTTCTCCCAGCTTTTAGCAGCCTCAGTGGAATTATGTGTGGATCTTTGTCACCGCACATTTCCCGTGTAGCTTTGAGCAAATGGATGATACAGAATTTTTGGTTCACACTATTCAATTGCATGCATGTGTACACCAATTTAAGGGGCATGTGGATTCCTTGGGGAGGGGGTGGGTTACCGGTCCCAGCTCCACACTCACTTAGCTTCAACAATCCTGCAATACTGGTATTAGATGCTTTCAGATTAAATTACTGGACACATGTGGATTCAGTGTTAATGAAGTACCTATAAATATTTGCAGAGGGCAGTATCCAACCAATACATCCCATCAGTGTAAGGATTTCAATTTCTGCAAAGGAAAATGGGGGGGGGGGTGCATGGGGGCAAGAGAGGGCATGTTCTGTTGTGCAAACGGAAATACTTGCACTGAGGGGGACGCCTAAGTTGGAAACGGCCCACATCTCCTTCAAACGCTTAACTTGCCTGCCTTCTCTCACATTTTCTTTTGCCGTTTCAATAAAAACAACATGCTCCTTCTGCTTATGCTCTGTATCCAGAATTCTTTAGCTTGTGCTCTTGTCTTTCAGATTAAACTGAGCGAAGTTGTTGGAACAGGGAAAGATAACCGTATCCTCAAAGAAGACATTCTCAATTACTTAGCCAAACAGACGGGAGCTATTTTACCTCTATCGCCAAAACCTGAAATTGTCGCGCCGCCGCCGACAACGAAGCCTGCAGCGGATATGCCAAAGACGCCGAGAATCCCTCTGCCCATTTCCAAACCTGTCGTCATTTCACAAAAAGATAAAACAGTGGCCGTTTCAGGTAAATGAATAAATGAAACCTCCCGAGGATCTAATATAGAACAGCATGCGTAAAATATTTGTAAAGGGCAACTGAGTGAGTCAAACATTAATATTTGTTTCTGCATTCGTAGCGAAGCACACTGCTGGCGTTTTTCCACATATAATCCCAGTAGGATGTTGAGGGGTGTGCTGCAATTTTCCGTTACAATTAGAGATGAATCCAGGAAAATGGCAATGCAGATTTTTTGGGAGAGTTCATTCAGGCACTGGTACTTATGGAAGCTTCCAAAGACTGACAGGACAGCTCCCCCCTCCCATCTATTCTCATATTACAGTAATCAGGAATTACCAGATTGTCTTCCTGAGTCCCGGAAAATTAATCCAGACACTGTCTTGGTACAACTTCTAAGCCTTGGGATTCAGTGACATCACCATGCAACAGGGCAGGAAAGAACAACACCCTGTTGTGGTGCAGTGCCAACGTAGTGTATTTTCTGGTTACCCTGGTACTCTGGGTAATCAGACCATAGATATGGCCACGCATCGTTCTCAGAACATCTCCCACCCAGGCATGGATAAAGTATGCACCCACTTAGCTTCAACAGTAAAACAGCCTTGGATACTGTAATCTGTTCATTGGACGAATACATTCTTACTGCACTGCAGTCTTCTGAAAATAAACAAGCAGGTATTTTCTCATATGGTCCCCCCCCCCCCGAGTTTCTCCTAGGTCTTACTGTAGTCCCATCTGCGATATTTAGCCTTTTTAATAGTTTTGATGCCTACATGTCTGAGGTTGTCATCGGCGTCAGTTAACTGGCATATAAATTTTGTTAAATAAATTAGAAGGAAGATGGAAAGCAAGGCAGGAAACCAGGGATATCACTGGGCGTATTTTGTCTTCTTCTCCCCCTTATTTCCAGGATTCCAGAAGGTCATGGTGAAAACCATGTCTGCAGCGCTGAAAATTCCTCACTTCGGTTATTGCGACGAGATTGATCTCACGCAACTTGTCCGGCTGAGAGAGGAGCTGAAACCTGTAGCGCTCGAACGTGGAATTAAACTCACCTTCATGCCTTTCTTTTTAAAGGTGAGGCAGAACCAGCAGGCCTTGCTTATGTAGTTTTGTTAAGATGCAAATGCATCAAATTGTATTAAGTTTCAAGGGAGATAATTAATGTAGTGAAAAATGTGTTTTGTTTTTATGTCCTGGTGATTTTTATTGAGGGTCAGTACAGAAATCTATATAATAAATAATAAGAGTCCTTTAATTGGTAGACAGCACTCCTCCTTACAGGCTGTTACACTGACAACATATTTAGTTTTGCAATTATGCTTGGCTGCAACAATAGACTGACCTTTTAAAAACACACATACACACCTGATTTTTCATGCTTCTCAAAATATTTTGAAAAGTATGAGGCGTAGTCATGGTCCTCTTTCAAAATGCAATTCTTTGGGGGTGTATCACAAGTTGTTGTTGTTGTTGTTGTTTGTTATTTGATTTACATACCACCCTTCATCAAAAGGTCTCGGGGTGGTTCACAATAATGCTGTAATTAACAAAAAGCATCTTCCATCCAATATTTTTTTCCCCATTGAATACCAGAAATTACTTACTCTGATTGGAGACATTTGCACTGAAATGCTAGATAAAGAAAATCCGATGGGCATCCAAGCACATTTATTTAAATTAGGGGTATGATTTTGAGTGGGGTGGGGGTGGGGTTTAATCCAGCTCACAGAAGGGCACTTGATCCAAGAGGAGGGGAAGACGATTTCTGCCCATTCCCTCTTCCCCCTTCAGCTCCAGTGAGTTGGGGGACGTGCCAGAACAGGGCGGAAGTGAGAAAGGAGAATTGGGGTGGGGGTGGAATCCCCTCCTCTTGCATTAGTAGGCACCTCTGCTCAATCAGAAGCCCTTGGGAGCATAGGAAGCTGCTTTAAACTAAGACCATTGGTCCATCTTCCTCAGTAAAGTCTGCACTGATGGGCAGTGTCTCTCCAGGGTTTCGGACAGGCGTCTCTCACAGGGTTACCTGGAGATGCTGGACCTTTCTGCATGAAAAACAGGTGCTCTACCACTATCTCCCTGTGTACACGTATGCAGAAGCTACGTTGCACAGTTTCTGAAGCATACAGACTCTTGGCTCTGGCTACTAGAATAATCACATTTGTCTTTCTAAAAAAAATATTTAACAGGCCGCTTCTTTAGCCTTATTACATTATCCGATCCTCAATGCTTCGCTGGATGAAAACTGCCAAAACATCACTTACAAGGTTTGTATACTGACATTCCTGTTACGTTCTTAAGGGAGATCCAGCTCTATTTTATGATGATTCAATACGGGGAGCAGGTGTTAGGGGAGGGGTAGTACCTCTGATGGGGGGCATGTTGTGCTCCTTGTGGGGTAGTTTGTCCACCTTGGGTCGTCCGTCCATCCCTGCATTCGGCTCTCACCTGTGGCTCCTCGAAGTTGTCAGCATGCAACAGCAGCCGCATCCTGGGAATGGCTTTGACTGGCCGGCTAAACCAGGTGAGGGGAGGCGATAGGCCTCAGACTCTTGCAAAGACAGGCTCCAGTGGATTGAGCGGACGAGACCAATAGTGGACGAGAAGACAGTTTCTGCATGGGGGGCAGATGGGGCTCATCAACCTAGAAAGGGAGCCCGTTGAGGAGAGGGTCCTAAAACCTCCACTGCCTTGTGGGATATCTTCAGGAGAAGAAAAGTCTAAGGAGTAAACCCAACACAGATCTGGAATAGACTCCCTAAGATGGTTGGATGGCATCTTGGACGCCTCCTTTTGGCAACCCCTGCAGCCAAGCTGGTGCCAAACGTATTGCTTTGGACTGCATCAGTGAGGCAACAACATCTTGTCTGAGCAGCCCAGGACCTCCATGTGCACTTTCCAGGCTTGCATCCCAGGGAGGTCACTTGGGTGCTGCTAATGCAGTGGTTTGACTTCACCTGTGGAAGCGCACTCCATTGTCTCTCAAGCCTGATGCCAACAAGATACAGGAAATTATAGTTTGTACTGCAAGCAAGCAGAGTGCTTATGGGAGTACGTCAACAGCAGTTTGCAGCTTGCATGGGTTTTTATAAAAAAAAATTCAAAGTCCTGTATTTTATCCCAGTGTTACATCTCTCAGGAGTTCAGAGCAGCATACGTGGTTCCCCCCAATCCCATCTTATCCTCAACACCCCTGCTAGTCAGCCTGAGGGAAAGAGCAGTTCACCCAAGAGCCACCCTTGGAGCTTTTGCTAGTAGACTTGGAATTTGAACCCATGTCTTTCCAGCTCAGTACAATACAATACCGGACTGCATCTAGCATTGCATGAATTGAAGTCCAGTTGTGGAGCAGGAAAGGGAGAATATATTGGTCATGCCTTCTTACATCTTGAAGAGAAATTCTGTTTTGTCCAAAACAAAGATTAATATTTTTTATATATTCATTCATTCATTCATTCTAGGCTTCTCACAACATTGGAGTTGCTATGGATACAGGGCAAGGCCTAGTTGTCCCTAATGTGAAGAATGTCCAGGCCTGCAGTGTATATGAGGTCGCTTCAGAATTAAACCGTCTGCAGAGCCTGGGGTCTGCCAATCAGCTGGGAACAAGCGACCTCACCGGGGGAACATTCACACTCTCCAACATTGGCACAGTGAGTTTAAACAGCCTTTTAAAATCCAACTCTAGAAACATATCTAGCCATATTGTTTTAATACAACAAGGCCACAAACTATTACCCCATAGGGGGAGGGAGAAACTGGAATAGCTTTGGGGACTAAGCCCCTGGGAGGACAGGGGGTTAGATGAATGAATATTTAGTTATGTAAATTGCCCTACATTTAAGCTGGAAAAGGCTCCCACAGATGGATAATAATATCAGCTAGCAACTCTCATCATCCCTTAGGGCTGAGGGGAGCTAGAATCCCAACAACCTCTGAGAGGGATTAGGTTCCCCCATGCCCGGCTTAGATGATGCCCACTGCTGCCATAGTAGATAGTCCTGCCGGACTTCGTCACAGGGCAGTGGAGCCTAATGGTCGCTGCAGTGGAGGGGTGGCGAAAACAGCTACGAGTGGAGATGGCAAAGGTGTCCGTTGACCTTGCTGTCTGCTGTTGCGTCTCTTCCTCGCAGGGCGTTTGGAATATGAGAGAGTGGTATGGGCCCCCCATGAAGAGTAATGGTGTTGTGTACATGCGAGCACACATAGCAAACGACCGAAGGAAATGCTCAACATGCACAGCTTCACCCATGGTCTGGGAGGGAAGGGGGTTATTTCCCCCAGATTAAAGATCACCCAATACAGATGTCATCCAAAAAAAATGCTTGTTTATTTTTTATGTTCCAGATTGGCGGTACTTATGCAAAACCCGTAATTCTTCCTCCTGAAGTAGCTATTGGCGCTCTTGGGAAAATACAAGTATGTTGATTCTGAATTATAAACCTACAGTTTCAGTATTGGTTCAGTATTGACCACTCCCATATGTTTTTGAATGCATTGTCACAACCAGTGTAATTTTTTTTTCTGGGGGGACGCAGGGGTATGCTTACCCCTAAACATTTTGTGAATCTTAAGTTTGGCCTCACTCAGGGGCAGTATTTCAATATGAGTAGGAAAATGAGAGTACCCCTAAACATATTTTTTTTTTAGGAAAAAGCACTGGTCACGACGCTCTGCAAGCGTTTGTTGGTTTTCACATAGGGGCAGTGAAAACTCAAACAGAGTGTTCTGATTGTGAGGAGTGGCCAGATTTTGAACCAGTCTTGCTGCTGTTTCACAAAGGCACATTTGTCCTGCTGCAAGTCACCATGAAGAGTCAGGGCTGTGGATGAGCACTTGCTCCACAAAGTAGGGGATGGGGTTTGGATTGCTCAATAAGCCTGCAGTCTCAAACATAGCTTCCTAAGGCGTAAGCCCCATAGTGGGAATTGGTTTTGAGCAAATATGCACAGGATTGTGCTGTAAAAGTAACTTGAAATACTAGCATTTTCCTCAATTGCAGATTTGTCGTCTGCTTAGTTGAGGCCTTTAGAGAGAGAAAATCACACAACTGACTGTTTTATGAGTGATACTATCAGTTTTGTGAGGCAAGCTCTCAGAGTCAAGAGGGGAAACACTCTAATCCGACTAATTTTAGGGACTCTTGCATATCGAGGGCAATAGACAAAGGTGTTAGAGAGTTCTGATGTATTAATAATACTCCATTAGTATTCTGTCCTTTTCTTCCTGGATTTTTTAGGGCCTTCCTCGGTTTAATGCGAAAGGTGAAATATTTAAAGCACAGATAATGAACGTGAGCTGGTCGGCCGATCACAGAATTATCGACGGCGCAACCATGTCCCGTTTTTCCAACTTGTGGAAATCTTACTTGGAGAATCCTGCTTTCATGCTGCTGGATCTAAAATAAAGAGGACTAATGCATGGATGCATCGTTTAAATTTTGAAACTGCTATCAAGCTAGCTATGCTAGCAAGTGTCCTTAAATACTACATTTCACAATTCAGTGTGTGAATTGTGTGATCACTTACAAGATGTGATCGATAGGCCTTTCTGATCACCAGTCAGTGTACTGATTAGCTGTTACATTTTGTCGGGCTGAGTGGGTTAGTTTGTAAATTATTAGGCTAGAGACTGTCATACTTTGGCTCTTTGGTGCGGCAGTGAGAAATCTACGTTGATAACAGGCCATATTCCACTACACTGACATTGCCAGATGAAGGTTACTAGCATTTATTTTTTAACTGCTTCTGCTGTTGGTAGTTTAATCTTTTCTTTATTGGAAACGGGGTTTTCTCTTTGACAAAACAAAAGGGATGTTACCAAGTTTCTGATGCAACAAACGCACAAATCATGTTCAAATAAAATGATTTCATTGCTTATTTTATTAAATACACGGGGATGGCCTTTCATTGGTTCTTGACGCTAACTTTTCTTTTCCAAACGTCCTTTCTGCCTAAATTCATTTCTGTAATAATGTGAAGCAACTGTCGGCAAATGGGAATATGTCCAATAGGAGTAAAGTTTGAAGCTCATACATGGCACAGCTTAGCTAAAGAGCCAGAAGTGAAACTCATGCAAAATAGAGTTTCTTAAGAGCCCCAAGTGCGTTGACTTTGGACAGTTACTAGTGCTCCATATCAAGATGGTCGGGATAGATATTTTGTGTGAAATCTAATGAATGTAACAGAGGTGCCCAAATGATAGTTTGTACAATATGTTTGTTTATTTCGTTGTCCCCCACATGCTGCTGTGGACCAGGGGCACAGACTCCTGGGGGCCCAGCCCTTTTGGGACACCCCTCCAATATTTTGGGGGGCCCAATGTCCAAAAAACAGGAGGAGGTCTGAGCGCGGTGCAGCTTCCATAGCCAGTTCCTCCTCCTCTTCCTGATGAGGAGGGGAAGGAGGGTCTAAGCAGCCTCCTGCCAATGGCAGCGGGAGAAGGAGGAGGAGCCACTGGCTCTTGAAGCCATGTGGCCGCCATGTCCAGCTCTGCCCGGGCTCCTCCAGATGCTCTGACATCTTGTGTGACATCAGCCCCCCACCCATCGCCCTCGCAATCTGGCACCTCTGGTGTGGACAAATGTAATTTGTGAAGCAGGCAACCACAGATAGACATAGCTGACATCACTTCCTGTGATCAGAGAGGCACATTTTGAGCCAGCGCAATAATAAAATTTGCTAATGGCCAATTCATGCGTTAAGTTTCTCCACATGAGTGCATGCCTGGGTTTGGAAAGGAGACAGTTAAGTGGGAAGTAAAGGCATGCAGCAGAAAGGTGTTTGCCCGTTTACATGAAATGAATACTTTGAAGGGACGCTGGGCGCAAGCTGTGCCAACTGTTAAGTGGTTTCATCTGAGGATTTTCCACAGCATCAGTGGAGTTCACGATCTCTTTTTCTGCACGTGCGTTTAGAGCCGAAGAATTGTATCCAGTTAAGTCGCTGTGTGCACAGGAATTGCCCCCCATACCATCCCCCAAATCTGCTCAGAAGGCTATTCCAACCCTGTTGTGCAATTGTGGACTGGACTTCAGAACAGCGAAAACCTGAGATGCAAGCAGAAAGGGGTTTAAAATGAGCAATACACAAATGCACAACTGTTTAGGGAGATTTAAAGTGACGTGCCAGATTAAAGGCTGTACATGACAGAAACTAACAGGCACTTTAAAGAAAGAAAATAATAAAGCTTCTGAAAATCATATGGGAAATAATCATACGCTCAAAATGCTTGACAGAAGCTTAGTATTGCACGCACAGCGTATTTTCAAACAATATTGTATTCTCATTGTGAAAGTTACTTGGTTAAACATCCCTATAAACTCCTAAATTGTATATGTTCATTTTTTATTTTTTATTTTAAAAAAAACCCACTTCTCTTGTCATCTGTGGGAAGAAAGTTGAGGTAAAATATCTGAGATTTAGATACCTAAAGATGTGAAATAATACTCAAGTCTCAAACATCTGTGAGGAATTTTGTATTCACTTTTGCCGATTATAAAAAAAATAATTATTATATTCTGTCTTAACATTTCTTTTAAATTGTTTTCTATTCTTGAATAAATCTTTTATTACAACCTTTGTGATTTAAGACTTTTATCTGAGGGTAATTTGTGACTTTAAATCCACCAAGAACATAAATCCACATACCAGGACAAGGTCCTGATTAAACACCATTCATCATGTCGCATGAAAGCAGCCGTTTGAGCTCATCTGCAGAAACTTGTTTCTTTAAAGATTTTCCATAGTACCAACAGCATTGTCCTCCTTTTTACCTGTGTGCTGACACATAGACTGGATTGAAGAGTGGATGTAAATTCAGATTCCAGAGGAAAAGTGGCTATGCGGCATGATCAAGCTACAAGAAGAAATGGGACAGTAATGGGTGGGAATATCAGAAGCAGGGGAAGACCGAGAGATTTTTCAAGAATCTGGCTGAGCAATGCCAATTTTTCTGTTTCCCTCCTCACTTCCTTTCACCGAAGCAAATCATCATAATGTTTACAACAGCCAGTGCTGGATTTACGTATAAGCTAAACAAGCTATAGCTTAGGGCCCCACTCTCTTGGGGGGCCCCCAAAAAATAATGAGTCTTTGTAAAGGAAGTTTTGTTATTGCCAAATGCCAATGTGTTTGCATTATTAAATTTGTTATGAATTAAAAAATCATTTTAAGTTAGAGCTTAATAATTATTTCACTATTAATGTTCATTGTATTTCACTATTAATATTAATTGTATTTCACTATTAATATACTTCTTAATTGTATTTCAGTTCAACAATTACTTTGATAAAATACATATTTTGTTATTTGCAAGTGGCTTTAGATACCTATTGGATCCATAAATTACCATATAGCATATATTCAACACAGAAAACTGTGACAATTTGTTTTTGACAAAGGGCAGCTGGACATATAAAGGGCCCCATTACCTTCAGTAGCTTAGGGCCTCATCAAACCTAAATCCAGCCCTGACAACAGCGATCCTTTTTAAAAACAAATCCTGGGGTTTAGGTTATTTTTTCCCTCTTTAAACTTTCAAGTCAGTTTTATACCCTCCCTTTCTTCCATTCTGGAAGCGACAATGGGGGAAGGAGACAAGTTGAAGGAAGAGTTCCATTGTGACTGACAGGTCAGTTCTAATTTTTTACCTGTGCATTTCAGTCCCAGTACTTAGGACAGAGAGCAAAACTTAGATCTCTAAGCTTAAGGGACTTTCCCTCATGGTGGAGGGAGAAGAGAGACCTCCTTTGTTGACTGTCAGCCCTAGCTGGTAAAAAGTGCACCCCTTCTTTTTCTTCTCACCCTGGAGTCGCCTTTAATGTTGCCAAGTACAAAAACCTCTGGATCTATTTGTAATTTTGCAGGAGCACCTCTCTCATGCCCACAGAACTGCCCACAGTACACTAGGGAAGATTAAGTGATTACTTCTTCATTCATCCAAAAACTATGATGTCTACCCTTGTCCCTGCAGCTATCCTCCTGAATTTTGGCAGGGTTCATGCTCTCTGGAGGGGTGACCCTGCTCCAATTCTGGCCAAAGATAAGAAAGTTGAAGCCGGATTGAGAGAGAGAAGTTACTGCCAGGAACTTTACAATAAACTGCTTGAGCATTTCTGGTTGCTCCCCGTTATATTGGCAGTTCTATCCAGGATTCCTCATGGATTTAGATTCGTGTCACCAATCATAACCAGAGCTGTATTATAGTAACAATATAGTAAAACTCCTCTTTTTTCGTACAGAGCAGCTGAGCTTTCTTCGACCTGTAGGAACACGATGATGAGTTCTGAAAAGCGGAAAGGGATTCAAAATTGGAGAAATACTTCAGAGGGCTGTGACACCCGGCCACAGCAATACTTACTATTCCCGGCCAGTGCCATGGGTTAAAATTAGATCTTGGCAAGTGTTGCATTTCACTCTTCCATAGTTGGTACAAAGGTTGTAAATGGCTTTAGCAAAGCATTCAGGGTTTGCGGCCGATTTCTGCTGTCGCACAAGAATCAGGGAGTCATGGAAAACCAGGCAATAATTGAGGTAAGCCAATACAAAATGCTTCCGTTAAATGCCTGAGGTGAATGCATTAGCAACGGATTTGTTGATCTGTTTGCTTTGTGGCTAAAAATGGGAGCAGGCTTTTGAAACGGCTTGTGATCGCTGAGCAATTGTGAGAGTGGCTTTGTCCAAAATAAATAAATAACTCTCCTCTCCTCTTTTTGTCTGCTTGACTACATAGGCCTGCAAAGTAGGCTGTGATCATTTTAGGCTGTGGAACCCCCTCACTTTCATTGTACATTTATTATTATTATTATTATTATTTAGCAGGGATCAACGATTCTTGACACTGAAAGTCTCGCCAGATTTTCCTCTTTTTATGTGACAGTGATGCAGAAAAATGAAACCAGACACTGAACCGGGAGGTGGAAGGGCCATGACTGAAACGTCAGTTTGTGTCGGCACGTTTACAGCTGTTAAGGCACTTTGGGAAGTCAGGATCCAGAAAATCAGTGAAGAGCTTCGAAAGCAAAAGGCATTCACTCAGAGGTCTGCAGAGAGGTAGGTTGTCAATATGTCTTGAGTCCCCCCCCCCCCAAAAAAAAAACACAATTTAGAAATTGATTTCCTAGCTTCATTGGGAGCAACAAGTTGAACTATCTCCTTTGAAGGCCTAATCTGTTGGTTTATTTAGGGTATTTATGAATACCCTAATACTCCAAAGGAGTTAATGGCAATAGACAGCAAGCACAAAGCAAAATGCACCAAACATGAATCAAAACATATGAGCTAAAAATTAAATTTCAAAAACAGTGGAACAACGACTCAAATTGCTTCTGAGGATTAAGCATCTCGTTATCAAACTGTAAAACTTTAGGTAATTCAAAATGTCTTCGGTTGATGTCTGAAGACTATAAAATATGGGAGACAGAGATGACTCTAAGTTGGGGGGTTATTCCAAAGTCAGCCCCCCCCAAAAAGTCCTTCTATATATTAAATATGTTACAACCTTTTTATAGGCTGACGCTTGTTTGGGAAGAGAGAGTCAGTTTGGCCAAGCTCAAAGAAAAAGTTATCACAGAAGACGGAAGGGCTGTTTTAAAGATTGAACAGGAAGAATGGAAGGTATCGCCTGATGCTGCTAACGAAACATTTCACATTTTGTTATCCCAGCTTCAATGCTCCACTTAATCAGTTTAATCCAAGCTTTGCCAGTATTATGGACTACAACTCCCATCATCCCTGACAATCATCCATGCTGGATGAGGCTGCTGGGAATTGTAGAGGGTGCCATGTTGGGAAAAAACTGATTTAATCTATTGTTATATGCTCCCGTCTTCTTGGAGGAGAAGGGCTCCAGGGACAATGCTACAAAGACTTCCTTTATTTTGGATTAGTGTGCTTGCTTCGAGATGTGTGTCTCTATAATATCATTTTTTTATATACTGTACAGAAGCACAGCACAGAAATACACAGGCTTCCAAAAGTAGGAAGCACAGTCACTAATCCTGCATCAGATTCCCACACCGACAGCGCTGAGCTCCCCGCAGCTCCCTAACCCGGCTTCCAGTTTCATTCTCTCTCCATTAGATGCTCTCGAGCTGCAGATTGCTTCTAGTGGTCTCTCTGTCCTATTCTGCTGTGAATGCTGACTTCAGCCAAGCAGAGGGGTACCCTAGACAGCTCCACACTAGGCTCAGGCTGAAGACTTCATGAGAGCAGAGCTCTGATGTTGCTTCAGGAACAGTCACCCTCAGCCTTGAATAGGAGCCGCCGCTTGGTTTCAATAGCTAGTCTCGTCTTCGGTGTGAGGAATACCTTCCTCTCAGCCTGCTTCAGCAGTCATTTAGTCCAATGGGATGGAGGGGACGGGTTGCAGTTGGGCTTCTAAGATGGAGTCTCTTGAGCCAAAGGAAAGTGACAATCAGAATCACAACACCTTCCCCAAAACCTGATGGGTGAGACAGGTAAGAGCAAGAGGGAGAGAGATTAAGCCACCAAATAACAATTTCTCCCTTTTGTTAAGCCACTGGTTGCCCATTAATTGCTAGACTCATAGCAATATACTATGTGGTTTTATATTCTGATTTTGTCCTGTGAACCGCCCTGAGACCTCTGGGTATAGGGCACTATAGAAATTCAATAAATAAATAAACATGGCAAACAATGTACGACTGCAAATGTAGTTATTATACAGAGAGCGGTGGGTCATGAGGGTTTGGGTTGAAGTTGAGCTCTCTGGCATTTTATAGACTTTAATATATTGAAATCTGGTCTATGTTAGCATACTGAATGCTTACTATTTTTATTCCCCTGCCCACCGAATCTTGGAAATTGTAAACAGTGTTTTTACCAATATTCTTTGTACTGGATTATTTAAGGTGTCAAAACTACACAGGCATAAACAAAAATCTCTTAGTACCCGTTCATTTGCTATATATATTCTGCATTGGTTCCTGATTTTATTTGGCACCAAACTGATTGGATTATTGTAATTGTTCCTCTGGCATGATAAGTGACATCTCCCTCTTGTTTTGTCTCATGCAAATATAGACTCTGCCTTCCTGCTTACTGAAACTGAACCACCTCCAGGAATGGCAGCTTCACAGAACTGGTTTGGTTAAAATCCCTCAATTCATCGGTCGCTTTCAGAGTCTCATTGTTCTAGATCTGTCTCGAAATTCCATTGCAGAAATTCCTAGGGAAATCGGTGAGTTGAACCATGAAAACTTGTAGTTGCTTCTGAATGAGGAAGACCTGCAGGACTTTCCACAGCAACATATATCCCCTGTCGAAAATAATATGCTTAAAATGCACCGTCAGTTGGTTTTTGCTGAGACAAAAATCATTCTGAGATTGCTTGAAATATAAAGTGGTATACAAGTCAGATAAAATAATAATAAATTGGGATTCCTGTTGGGATGGCTTCCCACAGAGAGGGCCTTCCCGTATGGTCTCTGTGGAGGTGGACCCAGTTTAACGCTTCCACAGTCTTGAAGATAAAATTGAGAAAGCCTTCAAAATCTATCAGAGATGGCCCCTCCAAAGTGTTCATCTTCTTGATGTCTTCATCTGATTTTTCCCCAGAGGATGCTATTGTCGTACGTGTGGAGGAAAACCTTAAAACAGGGGTGCCCAAACTTTTTTCGAAGAGGGCCAGATTTGATGAAGTGAACATGCAGACCAGAGGCAATAGTACTTCATCCAGCAGAGCTTTACTTGTGCTGAAGGCAAATTAACGTAATGGTCACAAATCCAATACATTCAGGATTGGCACAGTCCTTAAGAAATTCAGTTGCAGCGCTTACAAAAACTTATAAACTTAACTCATAATACTGTAAGGGTAAACCTTAGCACTAAGCATACTATGTACAGAACACCACACCAGAGGGAAGAGAGATAAAAAGAGAAAGAAAGTAAAACCCAGACTCCTGGCCTATATTTATAGTCAGCTTCCCAGAAGGTATAACCCAAACAACATTAAGCTTCTTTCATACAGAGACGCTTCCAGAACCCCCTTGAATGAATTAGAATAGGAAAGATATCTACACATCAGATCAATACTTTCTGCACTAAGAAATACAAACAGCTATTTGTTGGAAAATAAGCTTTTAACAAGTGAACATTTATCACCCATTTTTGTTTCATTCGTAACTTTTGCAGGCCAGTTGTCAAATCTCCAAGAGCTGATCCTCAGTTACAATAAAATTAAATCCGTTCCTAAAGAGCTAAGCAACTGTGTCAGCTTAGAAAGACTGGAGCTGGCAGTGAACAGAGACATCTGTGACCTTCCCCATCAGGTTTGGAAAGACCATATTCCTTCTCTCCGTTTCTCTGATCACAAGGGTGACAAGGGACTTGCTTACGATTACCATTTTTATACCAGTGTAACAAATGTGGAATCTCTTCCTTCACCATGTGCCAATTTAGCCCTTCCCTTCCCTTGCAACCAGTTGGCACCAACATGGAGGGACCACTTGTGAGAGTGGATTTAATGTAACTGTCACAGTTTGCCCAATTGTGGAAGCCTTTTAATGGTCAAAATTGTGGTAGCTGCGCCATGGGGGTATGCCAGTTCTCATAAAGAGACTGCTGCACAACCACTGTCCAATGGTTAGCTCAGGCATAGGCAAACTCCAGTCCTCCAGATGTTTGGGACTACAATTCCCATCATCCCTAGCTAACTGGAGCAGTGGTCAGGGATGATGGGAATTATAGTCCCAAACATCTGGAGGGCCGGAGTTTGCCTATGCCTGGGTTAGCTCAATGACAGATCCCATGCGAGGGTTGCCATTTTGAGTGGTCCCCTAGTACAGTGGTACCTCGGGTTACATACGCTTCAGGTTACAGACTCCGCTAACCCAGAAATAACGCTTCAGGTTAAGAACTTTGCTTCAGAATAAGAACAGAAATTGTGCTCTGGTGGCGCAGCAGCAGCAGGAGGCCCCGTTAGCTTAAGTGGTGCTTCAGGTTAAGAACAGTTTCAGGTTAAGAATGGACCTCCGGAACGAATTAAGTACGTAACCAGAGGTACCACTGTATCACATTCCATTGTACCATTAGGGCTGATTGACCAATTAAAGGAATCTCGGTTGATTAACTGATTTACCATTGGTTAACTTTGCATGTGTCGGCACGTCGAACAATAGTTCTGAAGGAGAAACATAATTTTAAAAGATGATGCATGCATGTTCCACAGTAGAGAGATTTTCCTTTTGTATTTGCGAGAAGGTGGGAAGCTTGTGCTGTTGTGTCATAAGATGGCATATGACACAACAGCACAAGCCTATGCATGTTTACTCAGGAGTAAGCCCCACTGCGTTGAATGGAGATTCTTCCTTAGTAAGCTTGCTTAGAACAGTATCCTAATTGTTGCAGCCAAAGAGGTTCAAGGGGGCAGCGCTAATGATTTGTTTATTATCCTCTTGATATTATCGCAAGGAGATCCATTATTTGCAGAGAGGTTACTCATGCTTCTACTTTCTCATTCCGTTTTGTAATGTTTGACATGGCTCTGCCTAGCTCACTCTGGAGCCATTTGTGTTACATTTCGTGCAGAAATTCTCAGGCTTGGTTTTCCTTTGTCACTCTACCAAAATATCTTGGGACTCTGTGTTGGCCCTTTCATACTGTTTGCACAATGCCTGCAGGCTTATGTTCTTATTATACAAAGTCAAACGGAGAAAGAGAACAAACGAGCTATTGCTATAGAAACAGGGCAGATTTATTTATTGAACAAGCATATCCCACTGGTCACTCAGGCACCTGCTCTGCAGGCCCTTTGTTGTGGCTCATCTTTCTTACAGTATTGTATACTGGACTAGATTCAAGAGTAAGCTGGCTGCCTGACTATATCCAACACATTGCCCTGGTGCCACTGATATAGAAATGATTCTTCTCAAGTAGGTGGCTGAGCTTAGCTGGCAATGGCGCAAGTAAGGTCAGACCTCTGTCTATGGCCTCATTGGACGCAGAGGACTGGGAGGAGGAAGCAGTTGGGGAGCCACCGAGGGAAGAAGGCTCAGAGCCTGGGGAGTGGTGGTGGGACGATGTTTTAGTGGGCTGAAGGAAGATGGGAAGAGGTGTTGGAAGCTGAGAAGGTAACAGGGCTTAGTGAATGGGAGAGTCTGTGTCAGATAGAAGTCCTGAATCAAGAGGCAGAAGCTGAAGCTGGGGAGGGAGTCCAAGAGGCAGAGATGAGTCAGGATGGTGAAGAGCCGCCATAATAATAATAATAATAATAATAATAATAATAATAATAATAATAATAATAATTTATACCCCGCCCATCTAGCTGGGTTTTCCCAGCCACTCTGGGAGGCTCTCAATGGAATATTAAAAACACGATTAAAAACATCAAACCTTAAAAACTTCCCTAAACAGGGCTGCCTTCAGATGTCTTCTAAACATGAGGTAGTTGTTAATTTCTTTGACATCTGATGGGAGGGCGTTCCACAGGTCAGGCGCCACTACTGAGAAGGCCCTCTGCCTGGTTCCCTGTAACCTCACTTCTCGCAGAGAGGAACCGCCAGGTCCTTGGAGTGTCTCTCCCTCCTGCTTCCCTCCCCTCTGGCCTCCCAGAACCAATAAAGGCATGAAAAGCGCGGAGAGATTGGCTTCACACAGGCAGTCTCCAATTGCTTGGGAAAACCCTAGAAAGGAGGGGAGGCAGGAACTTTCCGTCTTGGCAACTGAACCATGGGGCAAGACCTACCGGGGACGAGCTGCTGTGCTCATGATGCCTCTATGCCAAGTCTGCGCAGATTATGTTCTTGCTAATAAAGCATTAACTCCAACTTGCATGGTGTGGTTTATTGCTGGCTTGCTCGCGATACCTGCTGAGCTAGGTCCTGCACATGTGGTACAATGCTTAGGACCCTACACTTCTGCTATGCTTTCAAAGATCAATGGGGAGGATGGATTAAAGATCACAGAAGCAATATGAGTTATGTCCAGGTATCTCCTCTGATCTCTCCCACCTCATGGGGGTGGGGGGTAGGGAGAGGCACTACTAGTTTATTGCACAGAAGAGCCCAAAATTGGATCCAACGCTTCCTCAATGTTTATAGCCCATGGCATGCTTCATGAAGTTGTTATCACTGAAATACTTATGCATTTTTCCCAGCTCAGCAACATGAAGAAGCTTTATCACCTAGACCTGAGTATGAATCAGTTCACCACCTTCCCATCAGTCATCCTGGATATGCCAAACCTGGAATGGTTAGACTTGGGGAGCAACAAAATTACAGAAATCCCTGGGGATCTGGACAGGTAAATTACAAAACCTGGGGAAATTCCTGCCACTTTCCAGTATTTATTGTTAACAATCAAAGTTACCAATAAAATGTCTTGTTACCTAGATAGTAAAAACTGTAATATATTGTGGTAATGGCAAGCTGTATTATTGTACCATTTATCCTAAAAGCAAACAAGTTCTCTGCCAGCAGAGAAACAAAGTTGCCCATCCTTCCTCCACCAGCCCACTAAGTTACATGCATGAAATTCTGAATGCTTATGACCAGGTGAGTCCTTAAATATAAGCGTGTGCAAATCAAGCTAGCAGTTTAGGCTCATACATTGATGAGGATCGCAGAAGTCCCCTTTGTGAGTTGTGCAAAGAGGGATGAACAGGTGAATGACAAAACAATTTTGGCATGACTGTCTGACTTTGTGGGGGGGGGCATATTCTCCCCTGGAAATGCTAGAATTAATTACTATTGCAAGGGTTCACCCTCCACCAATTCAAACTAATGGTTTCATATTGTCAGCCCTGACAAGCACCACCTCTTCAAGATCTCAGGCAGATATTTATCCTCAGCTAGCTGCCAGATTCTGTAATTGAATACCACAGAGAAATTGGTGTGTGTGTGTGTGTGTGTGTGTGTACAGTGGTACCTCGACTTACGAGTGACTCAACTTCCGTATTTTTCGACTTCCGAATGACCTCCGGAAGCGAAAAAATGGCCGCTTCCAATTTTTTCAACTTGCGAAGGGAAAGCGGCGGCACGATACCTCGACTTACGAAGTTTTGAATGTGGTTTTTTCGACATACGAATTTTTTGCCGTTTGGAAACGACGCCTTCGACTTACGAAGATTTTGACTTACGAGGGCGCCTTCAGAACGCATTAACTTCATAAGTCGAGGTACCACTGTATATCTATCTATCTATCTATCTATCTATCTATCTATCTATCTATCTATCTATAGCCAAATTGTTTTCTTCATAATTAAGGTATCTGCTTGACTTCACAGAGCTGAAAACCTACATACTTTGTGGCTCCAAAGGAATGAAATAACTCATTTACCCGAATCCATTCGTAACCTGAAAAATCTGAGCACGCTTGTCCTTACCAGCAACAAGCTCCAAGATATTCCTGCCTGCCTAAAGGACATGACGGAGCTGAGGTGAGAGGAAAGCAATTGCTTTGCGTGCAATGTTCATATTCATAGGCAGACACACACAACCATACTGCTGCTTTAATATTGTGGAGGAAGTGGTCCAATAAGGTTTCAAAGGGCACATACTACTCCAGTAAACTTTGCTGCAAACCATTTCACATGAGGATTAGATTTTAAGGCCTGAAACAGCTCTTCCTCTTTTGCTTTTTGAATTTCTCTCTAATGCATCGCTAGATTCGTCAACTTCAGAGACAATCCACTGAAGCTGGAGGTAACATTACCCCCTTGTGAGAATCCTGAAGAAGAAGAAGAACAGGAACTGTATGGCATTCAGTTCATGCATGCATACATTCAGGAGTCACTCAGCAGAAAAGGTATCTTTATACCATTAAAATAAAAGTTATATTTGAATTCAGTGACCAAATGCTAAGGGCATATTTTCAAGTGATGCAAACTTGTAATTTTTTGCTTTCTAATCTTTATTCTTCCTCAGTGTGGAAATATATTCCTTCTTAAGATTGTTAGTGCTACTTTTAACAAATAACAAAGGCATTTCTCTCTGGGCTGTCAAGGCAGGCTGGGAAACACTAACACTGTATATTACTAGATTTGTCAGCATGTTTGCATGTGCTATGTAATTTTTCCTGCCTCACCCCCCCCCCCCTATAGCGTAGGACTTTCTAAGGGAAAACAGCTATGAAATCTCTGGTGAAAAATCACCCCTTCCTGAGGCAAATTGCAGCTTAAAAAGTAAGGGTTTTCACTGCAAAGGAGAAAGGGTTCAATGCTCACTCTCTTTGCAATGCAATCCCTGTTCTGATGTGGGAGCCTCTGGTTGCTATTTTAAAAGAAAAAATATAAACATGTGAAAAAGTAAACTATGTGTTACATGTAAGGTATAATTTAATTTACAGTCCATTAGCAGGAAAAAAAAATACTCAACAGGCTTCAGCTAAGTACACTGGAGAGCCAGTGTGGTGTAGTGGTTAAGAGCAGTAGACTCGTAATCTGGGGAACCAGGTTCGTGTCTCCACTCCTCCATATGCAGCTGCTGGGTGACCTTGGGCTAGTCACACTTCTCTGAAGTCTCTCAGCCCCACTCACCTCACAGAATGTTTGTTGTGGGGGAGGAAGGGAAAGGAGAATGTTAGCCGCTTTGAGACTCCTTCGGGTAGTGAAAAGCGGGATATCAAATCCAAACTCTTCTTCTTCTTCTTCTTTAATTCTATGCAAGCACATATTGCAAAGAGTATAAAAACTTGTTTTAAAAAAACCTTTCAACAGATAGGATTATAAATAAGTTGCCAGCATTGTTTTTTTAATGTAAGTTTCTTGGCATGTAGATTTCTTTCATTAAATATTTTCTCTTTCAGAAAACATGGAAAGTGGTATGCTAGCTGGTGCTGCTGTCAATGAAAAGTAAAAAGAAAATCTTTGCCAGTCTGAGTTTTCACTGTTACTAGAAGTTCACAAGAATATGTCTTCCAAACAAAGGCGTTCTCTCGGTGAAGAAGACTAAGTTGGTGTTTCCTTTCTTCTGGTTCCAGAGGAGGCTATAAAAACCAATAGCTATTTGGTAAGCTCTATACTGGATGTTAGAAAAGGAGACATGTTCTGAAGATGGTGTGTCCAGTTTTTTCTAAAGTCCTCTCGCTTTTAAGCAGTTGAGGGGGTTAATGAAGACTGACATGGCACAGCTGTCAAGAGTACATTTTCTAAGGAAACGCTGAGATCTGTATAGTGCTGCAACACAGCTTCATACCCTCTCTGCTGTAAATATTCGATCCGACCATGATCAATCAACAGTTTGCAAAGCTGACCTATCTGCTTTCGGTCCTCAGTGGTTAACAGCCTAAAAGCAGAAGGAAAAATGTTTTAAATACAGCAACTATAACATCTCAAGGAGACATCAGATTTAGAGCACTACAATGCAAACAGGTGGCTTAAGAGTTCCTTAAAAGTCATACAGTACCTTAAAGACCAACAAATTTATGTTTGTGTAAGCTTTCATGGACTGGGATCTACTTTAAAATCTTGCAGGTTGTAACAAATTACAAAATACACTTTGGAAGGGAAAATAATATTCCTAATTTACATATCTGAAAGAATAGCAAATGCATAAAGTTAAAACCTATTTATTCCAATAACCTGTTGTGCTGAAAAGTATCACGTACCCTTGCAGGCTATCCAAATTGTATTCAATACATCTATCATCTTGGTCATGTTCTTCTGCTTTGTTGCTTTGTTCATCATTCTCTGTATGAGTTGCATAGCTTTTCCTTGCAGTTTCTCTCATGCCACAAGTGGCCCAACTTGTCATCCTTTTAAAATAATTGAATTCCATCGCCCCAAGTCCTACTTTTGTGAAAAAGTCTTGGCCTACGTAATGCTTCCAGTCACATCTATGATGGCAACACAGAGCAATAACAACTCCAGCCACAGGGCTCCAGCTGTCTGCTATAGGCTTGCCATGCGATTCACCAGAATTATTAGAAGTTATGTTGCTTTCATTGCTCTTAAAGCGTTTAGGTGCAGGGCTCTCCTTTTCACCTTCGCAGAGTTTTGCGTATGTTTCGACTAAGCATCTCAAAGCAAGATCTGTGAACACAAAAGTACTGTTTGAATTGTGACTGCTTCAAAGAGCAATAGAAATAATGTATAACTTATAGCATTTATGTCATCTTGGTCATGTTCTTCCGATGTCTGGACCATCTTTTCACCTGATTCCATCCACAACAGTTTAAAAAACATGGTTCGTTAACAGATGTACCATATTTATGGTGCAACATTTTCAAGCTATATTCTTTCTTAGCGGCCCAACTTTGTGCTCAGTTTGAGTTCAATAGGACTCAACTCCCAAGTTAAGTGTAGGGAGGCTTGCAGCTTAACAAGTACAATTATTTATGAAAGGGTTTGGTAAGTTCTATTAACTTGCCTTAAATTCCTTTATTTTGTTACCTTATCAGTGTTTCCCAAACTTGGGTCTCCAGCTGTTTTTGGACTACAACTCTCACCATCCCTAGTGAGCAAGAAAGGAATAATGGGAATTGTAGTTCGAAAACAGGTGGAGTCCCAAGTTTGGGAAACAAGGCCTTACATTACATTTCCGTGAATATTTTTAAGCAGATCCAACGTGTTCAGCTATATACCAAGGAGAGACAATGAAATAATGATACTCAGAATAAAGTCAAAGCCTGTGTCAAGCAATTGACCCTTTGGGCTTGTGTGATTTTAATCAGTGATAGCTTCTCACTGTATAGTTCATTCACCTCTCTCTTTACCAACTAATACGGTCTTGTGCTGTTTGTACCTGTTGCCGCACCACAAACATGTTTTCCAATTCCTATCACAGGCAGCTTCTCTTTCATAAGAACGGGGACCTTATCTGAAAAAGAGAACCCCAGCCAGCATGTTTCTGACAAACGTGCATCAAGCAATCAGAAGAAAATGAAAACAGAAAATCGTATGCTTTTACATACGAATTACATGTTAGTCCAGCCACAGAGCAGCCAGAGACACTGTGATGAAAGGTTTTTAAAAGAAAGATTACAAAAAAAGCACAGGACGTAAGAGTATCAAATCTAACAACATAAGTGAATCAGATCAAAAGCCCATCTCACAAGCTCTTTTGAAGCCAGCTTTGGGGAATCCATAAGCAATAAGGATGTGAAGGGCAATAGCCCTCTTCCAACCCCTTTAGTAAGCTGGTCAAGGATGCCAAACAATTCAAACACACATTCCTAGTCAAATGTATCAAGTTTTATACAGTGGTACCTTGGTTTTCGGACATCTCCATTGCCAAACATTTCAGTTTTCGAACGCCAAAAACCCAGAAGTAAATGCTTCAGTTTTTGAACGCGCCTCGGAAGTCGAACAGCTTCTGCTGCGTGTATCTGTTGTTTTTCACAATTTTCTCTATTTAATTGGCAGACTGCCCTTTGCACCTCGGTTTTCAAACGTTTTGGAAGTTGAACAGTCTTCCAGAATGGATTGCGTTCGAAAACCGAGGTACCACTGTACTTGGATACAGTGCCTTCAAGTTTTTCAGCGCAATGCATTTAGCCACAAACAAATATTCTGAAAATAATATACAGAGGACCAATCTGAAGTTAGTTCACTGATGGCAATTCAAATGTGTAATGCGCATGAAATTGAAACACTCTAATTGATTTGTGTTATCTGACCTGCTTTGTGATTATTAACACTTAAGGAATACAAATGGGGAGTGTCTAGTAATGGATTTGAAAAGTTGTATTTATATACCTAACTATGTAAAATCTTGCCATTGAAATCCTGTTCTCTAGCTCTTGCACCACACTTGTTCTCAAATCTCAGTTTAGTAGGACTGATCCTGCTTTAACTGTTTCTAAGATCACCAGGGTTTTTTCTGCACTGTCTTTCACAGAGTTCATAAATAATGATTACTGTCAAACTGAAGAATGAATGAGCAACTTACTTAAACACAAATGCTGGATATCGACCTGAAGCCTTTCAAAGCAATTTTTTCTATGCTTGCCGTCTACCTGTGAAAAAACAACAAGAAAGTATTATGAAGTAATTGCCTCCTAAAAAAGCAACTCGGCAAATTCCAGTTATATTTCACAATTGAAATAAAAAATGTTCAGTAACAATTTCAGTATATATTTTTCTGCTGCAATGTTATTATTGGCAAGACTTTAAAACAGACAAGTTTAGATTTGGCCTTATTGATAAACTTATTTTTTGTAAAACAAAAAACATAAAAAACTCTTGAGTTGGCTTCCCCTGGGGGGGGGGGGTTATCAGGCTTGCAATACTGCCTTACCTTGAACCTAGTAGTTGCTCTTTCAACAAGAAGAAAATGCACATCTTTAGAATCTTGTAAGGCTATATCCACCCAGTGGGACAGCTTTCCTCGTCCAGCTCCAAATTCAACAAAACAGTTGCCAGGTTCAAGCAAATGTAGTCTTTCCATATTACCTAATATAGAAGCCTACAGATGTCAAAAGATTATTTATCAGCCCAGCAAAATTAATTCTCTCTAATATCATCAACGTAACAATCAGAATAATTTTCCATAGCACCTACTAAAATGCTACTTCTGATTCTGCCCATACTTATGGTACAACAATCTTAGCAATCACAGAAGACTAAGCTTTCTGCGTGACTTCTCCTTACTTTCCACACATAAGATCCTGCTCTAGGTATTTGAGATTGGATTGCAGGATTAAATTATTGCATTGTTATTTTGAGCATATTCTGATAATTCCAGGTTGGGGTGGGGGTCATCTATGTGGCAACCACAGGCACATGCACCCACAGAGGCCCTTCCTGCCATCCACATAGACCCCTCTTCTTGCTGAAATTAGGCTTGAAAGCAGTGTAGCCAACAGAACAGAAACTTAAAAGAAAGTTTTGCTAAAGTCAGTGTTTACCACTAAGAGTACTCACCTGTTGTTTCAAATGCTTAAAAGCCACGTCTCCATTTTGGGGGTCATTCAAGGCCTCTTGTAAAGCTTGGTGAGAGAGGATTTGGTCCTTAAGTACATAATTTATACCTGTAGAGGAAAAGCATTGTTATCCCTTACCTGAGTTTCAACTGAGGCAGTCACAAAGAACCTCCTTCCAAGTAAATACATCTTGTAGATGGAAGGGTAATGGGTGGCATGATGGGGCTGTGCAACTCCCAACCTCCAGCTGGTTGTGCCACTGCTGCTTATGGAGAGGGGAAAAGAGGCAACATGGGGCCAACTCATTTATGCAGCAAATCCTGCACTCCTGTCAATGCAATTGCACCATAGCAACGCCCCTGCCTCCTTGCCCCTCCATCTCTTGCAAACAGCAGCAACACAACTGACCAGAGGTGTCAGGTGAGCACCATCGACCCACCACACTCCTGTGACCAAGTTACCAACCATATGAGAGTACACAATTCCGAATAGCAAAAATATTTTAAACAGTTGGTGTTTACAACTTAGTTGGTCTCCAAGGTGGTACTGGACAATTTTTTTTTAATTTTTTAAATATATTCTAAAAACGTTAGGCTTTGACCATTAGGATTATTTCTACAATACTAAGTATACAGTACTCTATTTCCTCATCTCCCTATGTAATCTATTATAAAAATAATAAAAAGTTCATCAGGATAAGCTGTGGGAAACCAGGCGAAAACGGGAGAGAAAGACTGAGAGGAGGCAGGCTTAAGTTCATTGGGATAACGTGTGGGAAACCAGGCAAAAACAGGGGGGAGGGAAGACTGAAATGGGCCACATGGAAGTTTGTGGTGATAAGCTGTGGGAAACCAGACGAGAAGGGGGGGGGAGGAGCCACAGCAAGGCGCGGCCGGGCCAGCTAGTCTATTATAAAAATAAAAAGACTCACAGTTACTTGCTCTTCGTAGCTTTCTAATTAAGTCCTCCAACTCTTCTTTAGACAGAGCAGAAATTGGTACCTGCTGAAGGGTACACAAAAGGAAATTTATACAAAGTTTATTCTTTTCTGTCTGTTTATAAATGAAAAGAATTAAAAAAAAATTAAAATGTCCAGAAGTACCTTAGAGACCAACTAAGTTCTACCGGACAATTTTTTAATTTATTTCAACTGTGTCAGACCAACACGGCTACCTACCTGAACAAAAGAAAAGTTTAGCCTATATATCCAAAAAGAAGAAACCTCAAATAAGCAGTATTAAATTTGATCTGATTCAAACAAGGCGCCTCTGCCCTTAGATTGGTGTTGGTCACCAGGAAGAAGGGATCATGTACAGATCCCCCGGGCATGATCCTCAAATTCTCTCCCATTAAAAAATGTAGTGACTAGACAAAGGAGAATAAAAGGGAATTCAATGCAGAAGTAATAATGGTGCAATACTCCCAGCTTATCTACACATTCTAATTGAAGTGAATGAAAAGTCATGAGGAGGAGTGCTTGATGTTTCTCACTGTGCCTAGTAAGTGTGAACACACATCTAGAAACATGGTTGCCTTAGCAATTGTCAGTTACATCCCACCTGGTGCTTTTTTAAAAAACAGCTGTTATGGTATTAGTGGATCCTGCTTGGTGTGATTCATAAGCATCTGTAGTCCAGTCCTACATGCATCTACATGGAAGTAAGTGCCAATGATTTCAGTGGGATATATTTATGAGCAAAAACGCATAGGATTGGGCTTTTTCAGCAGAGGCAGCCACAGCAACAATGGATGAAGAAGATAATGGCACATATAAGAAGATGGATGCAGTCATCTGAACAAAGGCCCCTTGGGTGTGGTGCCTCAAATGATCAGCAGCATATGATTCTGTCCGAAACCAAAAGCAAAGAAACAGCTTTTTCTATACTGAGGTTTAAGATACAGGTCAGCTAAAACCAATGTTTAAACCCATTGTATTGACTTCTAGGCTAATAAATCTTGCTGCAGAACCATGACTGACACACAAGGAAATGTGCACTTACAAGAGGCAGTATCTTTGCACCAGAGAACATATTGCAACTGTTTCCTTGATTATCATTTATATATATTAAAATTTAATCATTCACCTGCTCTCCTGGCAACTCTGTCGTATCTTTCAGTCCTGCATTAATATCTTGAGCGTAGTAGACCTTAATTAAATTGTGGAACAAATATCATGTTAGAATCTAATTATGGCAAGACAACTTACATTTACTTTTTCAGTACATTTATAAGGTTTTACCTAGCCTTTCATTAAAAGGTTCACTGAAAGAGTTTCTTCTCCATCCCCTTTCCATTTTTCTTTTGGTGCCATTCTTCTTATTTCCCTGTTTTAAACTTTAGTGGCCACCTCTTTAGAGGAGCCTGCCTTAGACTTTTATATCCATTGCTTTAAGAGAACCCAGTACTCTATAAACCGTGTTTGCATAACTGTAATGAAAACACCACCACAACAAATCCACATATTTTATCTCACCAGAGAACCATCAGAAGGAAGAATGGCAGTAACATCACTGCACAAGGCAGCTTTGCTTAAAAGACACCATTAAAAACCCTATTAATTCATTCAAACCATTAGAAGTACACTTACAGGCTTGGGCTTCTCTCTTGAATTACACTTTTTCAAGTGTTTTTGTAGCTGATCTTCATATACAGTACTAAAAGCAGAAACAGAAAGAAAACTAGCAGCACTATTCACTTTTCTCAAAACAAAAAGTTAGTGTACAAACATGTATTAAGCATGCTTACTGTTTCGGATCCAAAGGGCAGGGAATTCTTTTCCTGCTATTTTCTTCCTGGGTGGCAAAAAAAGTTTTAACTTTAAAACTGTGTGTTTACTTTAGCAGTCAATGGATTGTATCCAGCTATGCTATACAGAGAGTAGCCCCACTGAGATCACTGGACTTCAGTTAGTCATCGTGACCTCTAAACCACATTTTGCACCCCGGAACGGAATACAAAATCAAAATTGACTTTCATAGAATGGGGCAGTTTGCACTCAAACCCTTAAAACATTACCTGGCAACAAGTTTTACTTAAAGCATGTGTAAAAGAGAAAGCTTTTTTCATTTTATGACCTGATGTTTCAGATTGCTGTCCTATATACACATTAACCTGGCCACAAGTCCCATTGAAGTCAATGGGTTTTACTTTTGGGTAACTTTTGGGTAGAATTATAGAACCATAGGGTTGGAAGGGACCCCAAGGGTCATCTAGTCCAACCCCCTGTAAAGCGGGGAAGCTCTTGCCCAACTCCAACACACAACCCTGAGATTAAGAGTCTCCTGCTTTCCCAACTGAGCAAAGGATTGCATTGCACAGAATTTCAGATTTCAGTTTTATAGGGTGTGTTTTTTTTCCTCCTGGGAATGATACACTGCCTAGAAGTCGTCCACTATAAATATTAATTTAAAGAACTAAGCGTGTGTGTGTGTGTGTTGCAACTGATGAAGCCTTCATCCAGCATGGAAACAAACGAAGCCACGAGAAATCTGCAGCTACAGTACTGAAAATGTGGTGGATCTGTCGTAACAGACCACCGTGCCTCTGAGCACGTGCAAAGCGCAATTCCTCGTTTCTGGAACGAAGGGTGTCCTTACTGACGGCGTGGTTTTTATTTTGGTCTTTTGATGGTGGTTTTTTTTTTGGGGGGGGGTCATTGTTTATTAGAACGAAAGCGAATTAGCTATTTGATTGCCATTCTCTCCCTCTGCCTCCACGTCGCCTGGTGAGAAACGAGCTCCAGCTGCGGCCATTTCTCTCTATTTTTCCTCCCCGCCCTCCGCCTCCAAAGCGACTACCTCACGGCTTCCGTGCTCGCCGCAGAAGCGCTTGCCCCGGGCCGGCACCATTTTGCAGAAGCGCCTTTTCCGCGCCACGAAATAGGCGCAGCGGCCCGGCTCAGGGGAGACCGGCGCGGCGGCAGCAACCTCGGCCGCCATCTTGCCTCCTCCTCCTCCTCCCCCGCTCGTCCCCGAGAGGCCTCCTTCCCTCTTTTCTCCGCCCCGCGGGAGGCCGGCGCGAAACTCAAAGCGCAAGATGGCGGCCGCCGAGAGCCTGTTCAGTCAGTTGGTGCCGGTGCAGGCCAAGTGCCAGGGCTGCGAGGATAGGTGAGCGGCGCGGCGCGGCTTCCCCCAAAAGGGAGACGTTTTCCTTGTCTCCCCTCACAATGGCCTCCTTTCTTTTCCTTTCGCTTGCATTGATTGAAGGGCCGCCCTACCTCCGTCGCAGCAGGCGGGCGGTTGGCTCGTCCCCTGGTGGGACCCGGGGAGACGGAGGGGCCTTTGAGGTGGGGGTGGGGGAAACGGCTGCTTGCCCCCCACTTCTACAGCGCAAGACCCTCGGACCCTTTTGAAACAAGAAAGCTGCGGGTTTCTGTACTTTGGCCGCTTTTGGGGGGGGGGGTTATCGAGTTTTTTTGTGGGGGGGCTTTTTCAGAAACTGGTCGTAACACGAATTCTGGCGGGCTGGGAAGATGCGTGTCACGCTTTTCAAACAACCCCCTTTCGAGGTTGCAGATAAATGTGCGTTGGGTTTTTTTTAAAGCGCTGCGGGGCTCGGGAGCAACGGATTCGGGAACCTGCGTGTGTTTGTGGTCCAACTGAGTTCAGTCGAGAGGAGGAGGCAGGCGCCGCACCTGAGCCTTAGGGGTCTTGCCCGAGTTCATCCCCTTCCCAGCATATTGGCGCCATCATAATATGTGTGTGTGTGTGGATTTAGTATAAGCTAAACAAACTATAGCTTAGGTCCCCACTCTCTTGGGGGCCCCCAAAAAAATTTAAAGGAAAAAACCTGGGTGTACATTTCCAAAATATAAGATAAAAAACAAAATAAAACCTACATACACAACAGTGTTTTATGTAGGCTTCTATGATGTGTAAGTAATGGGCCCCGTCTGCTAGCCTGCTCCCTAAAATATCACTGGCTTGCTCATTTCTATATCAATTGCTTTGATAAAATACATATTTTGTTATGCGCAAATGGTTTTAGATACCTTTTAGGTCCATAAATTACCATATAGCATATATTCAGCACAAAAAACAGCGACAATTTGTTGTTGACAAATAGCTGGACATACAAAGGGCCCCGTTACCTTCAGTAGCTTAGGGCCTCATCAAACCTAAATCTGACCCTGTGTGTGTTTGTCTGTCATCATCTTTTGTCTAGCAAATCGGGAATGAAACTGTCCAGTCAGACAATAGTTTTAATTCCTTTCGAATTAGGGAAAAATCTCAAAATCTTTCAACGCTTTCTACTTTTAGTTCAGTATTTTTCATTGAATTGTAAATAGAATACGTACGTTTCTGAGCGCAATGCAAAGTGCTGGGTGCTGACCTTTAAAGCCCTAAACGGCCTCAGCCCAGTGTACCTGAAGGAGCATCTCCAGCCCCATCGTTCAGCCCGAGGGCCTTGTGGTGGTTCCATGGTTGTGGGTCTGTTCGCATGCTCTCTCTAACTTGAATGGGACAGGCTGTGTAGATTTCACACTTGAGCACACATGCATTTGAACTTGGTGGAGCGCACAATTTGAGCCATGTTCGCTTGCTTAGAAGTAATTCCCGTTGCAATTCTAAAAAGCTCTTGCTAGGGATCAAGTCCCGTTCATTGCAATAGGACTTAACTTCCAAGGAAACATGCATAGTAAAAATCACACTGTTAATGAGTCATTAAGTGCAGGAAGCCCATAACTTTTAGGAATGCTGTGAGTAACCATTTTTATAGAGCTTTCCTCCTTTCTTTGCCTATATTATATGGAAACAGTTGTATTTTGTTACAGAATTTTAGAATTGGAAACTGGGGATAATGTGGTGATCTATTTAGATTTTAGAATGAATTGGACAACACAGGCATGACTTAGTAAGCTTCTGTTTATTTCTTGTTTGTCTATACAAATGGAACCTATAACAATGCTGTAGTGTGGAGTGCTTGTGTTCAGGATTCTAGTTAGCCTTGTCGTTTTCCAGAATACCGTGGTACCTTGGTTTAAGAACAGCTTACTTTATGAAGAACTTGGATTAAGAAAGCTGCAAACCCAGAAGTAGGTGTATGGTTTGTGAACTTTGCCTTGGAAACAGAACATGTTCCGCTTTCTGTTGAGTGTGTTCCGTTTGCCCCCCGCTGCTGTGGGAAAGCACGGCTTGGTTTAAGAACGTTTTAGTTTAAGAACAGACTTCTGGAACGGATTAAGTTTGCAAACCAAGGTACTGTTCCTCACCGTTACTGCTGCCCCAACAGTTGCTCGGCATCTTGTGCACTCTGATCATGGACAATCTGCTTTGGGCTGTTTTGGGTTGTCCACCCCACCATATCCCCATTGGAAATGATAATGTAGCCAGCTGATAACTTATACTGTTTTGGCTTCATAAGGATCCACACTCAGTGAGTGGGCATGTTGTTATTAACTAAACAATGGGTGGTATGAAACTAAGGCTCACTTAGAAACCCATTGAAATTAACAATCATGACTGTAAATTCCATTAATTTCAGTGTGTCTACTGTAAGTAAAACTTACTGTAATTGCATACCACTCCATATTAGTGGATTGGTTTTAGGAGTAATGATGTGTGTATAAATGAATGGTTTAGATAGCAATTTTAAAGCAAGTGGCATGTATGGAGACATTACATTAGGAAAAGTATCTGTTACCCAAGTTCACTTTTGTATTGTTGAGAAAAATTCCTAGCTGAATATAAATATAATCTAAATTATTCAATGATTAAGGTTTCATTGCTGTTCTGTAGCTTATTTTAGCATTTAATCTATTTTTTTCCTGTGAAAATCTTATCCTATTGATCAGTTGAAGTACAAAATATTTCATTTAGTAAAATGAAGAATAAAGATGGAGTCACATGTCTGTTTTGCAGGCGAATAAACGTTCGTGTGAATATTGAGCTGCAATCAACAACAAATCCCATTCATAGAAAGGTTTGTACTTTGCTTGACATGTGCTGGTTTTGCTATCCTTTAGTTGCTTCTTCATATGATGATGTTTACTAACACAAAGTAGGCTCCAAACAAATTTGATTCCATGAACAGTAGCCTTGTAAGAAGTAACAGATTTCTGGGGATTATTAGTCTCCCCCCCCCCAACACATACTGTGTTTCCTGAGACATTTCCTAAGTATAAACAATACCCTAAAGGCTGGGGCATGGACAATGGACAGGGATGATGTAGACCAACAATATATGGAGGTCTACAACTCCCCATCCTTTTTGTAGGAACTGCTGTACAGTTTCTTGTGGAACATTATGAATAAACATTGTCTTCGGGCTTAATATTTCTATGTTATTGTGCTGTGGTGTCATCTGTTGTATAGATGCATTCAACAGTTACAAAATGCATGGGCAGGCTGTTGCTGACCTGGTTTGCATGTAACACTAAGGCATGGTTTGTTTGAATGTCCAAGCCTAGCAGAGTACCCATGGTTTGTTTTCTACTTTGTTACTACTGTATTTTTCGCTCCATAAGACGCACTTTTTCCTTCCTAAAAAGGAAGGGGAAATGTTGGTGCGTCTTATGGAGCGAAAGCTTCGCTCCCACTGCCTCCCCCCACTGCGTTCGGCGGGAGGTTGGGGGCAGCAGCGGAGATGTTGCTGGATCCTCCCCGCACCTCCGTTTGCAGAAACATGCTACCCGCTCCCACCCCCTGCCGCGTTCGGCGGGAGGTAGGGGGCGGCAGCAGCAGAGATGTTGCTGGATCCTCCGCGCCACCCACAGATCCCAAAAGCAGGCTTTTGCTCACCCCCGCTTGCTTTAAAGGGAGCTGGGGGCGAGGGGAGAAACAGAGTGTTCTCCCCTCGTCCCCAGGTCCCATTAAAGCAAGGGGGATGAGCTGCTCTGAAGGGGCGTGCGGCGCTACCGGGCTTCCCCTTTCTCTGCCCCTGTTGGCAGGATGGGGGAGGCCAATATTTTTTTCTGGTTTTCCCCCTTTAAAAATAGGTGCATCTTATGGTCCGATGTGTCTTATAGTCCGAAAAATACAGTATTTTGAGCTGGTTTGCATGCATTGCTAAGCTAAACAATGGTTTAGGATGAACAAGCAGACTGCTGGGGATTGGATTGTGGGCACTTTGTTCCTCCTGCTGTCTTCTTCCTTCTGTCAGTTAAGCCATGGTTTTGCTTAGCATGTAATCTAAACTCAGCCTTGTTATTTGTCTTTCTCCAGACAAATTATGAGCGGTAACCCAGGTTTATTATTAGGTTTGCAGCTCATCTTGTGACAGCCAACAAAAAGGCCTTTTTGTTGTGGTACCCTGCCAGTGAAACAGTCTCCCTTGAGATAAGGCAAACACCTACTCTTGGTTAGCAGTGGTTGCTAAAAACGTACTACTACTTCAGACTTTTGCTAACCATTAATATCAACATGTTGATTTTATCTTAACTTTTTTGCTCCCGAATTTGTTGTTTTTATTGTATTTTTAATGTTTGATTGTGAACCACCTTGAGATTTTTTTCTTAATCAAAGGGGATAAAATAAATGAAAAACAATACATAGTTAAAACAAACTGTTACATAGTGCAGTGTGCAGACACAGCCAATGAATGCATGACTCTGAAAGAATTGTGAAGCTGTAATAAATTTCTCCAAACTATTTTCTTCTAGGATTTACTTGTTCGACTAACTGATGATTCTGACCCTTATTTTCTATACAATCTTGTTATTTCTGAGGAAGATTTTCAAAGGTAAGTTACCAAGTTCTGATTAGGAAATATTTGGATGAAAGTTTGGGAAGCTGTGTTTTTGTTGCCGTTCAGTCGTGTCCAACTCTTTGTGACCCCATGGACCAGAGCACGCCTATCTTTCACTGCCGCCCGCAGTTTGGCCAAACTCATGCTAGTCGCTTTGAGAACACTGTCCAACCATCTAGGGAGTCTTCTCTTCTCATGAGGTGGCCACAGTGTTTTAGTTAATGATTATTATGAACATTGTTCCTATGTACCTAATGACTTGCATATCTCAGAAGGAAAAAAAGGTAATAATAATACATAGTGAGGAGAAAAGAGATTCCGACTAAACAAGAAAGGAGATTCCAGCTAAACATCAGGAATAACTTTCTGACATGTAAGAACTGTTTAACAGTGGAACACACTCCTACAATACCTGTTGGACTCTCCTTCCTTGGAGGTTTTTAAGCAGAGGTTGGATGGTCATCTGTCAAGTATGAATTGAGATCCCTGTCTTGCAGGGTGTTGGACCAGATGACCCTCAAGGTCCCTTCCAACTCTACAATTCTATGATTTTAGTAACAAATATTCTACAGGAATACATATTTATTATGCTCTTTGTTTTTATATAGTTTAAAACTCCAGCAGAGTCTTCTGGTAGATTTTTCTGCTTTTCCTCAGCGATTTATAGACCTCCTTCAACACTGCATCCAGGAACAAAATAAAGACATCCCAAGGTTAGTAACGCTTAAGCAGTAATCCTATGTTTTCTTTAAAACAAGTAATACAAACAGCAAAAGTAGCATTCAAGGAGGCTGTTATTGTCTAAAACATTTATTTTATTAACACCATTTGAAATCTCATGTTCAGTAACAAAACAAAAATGGGCAATGCAAAACCTATGGGCAGAATTCAGCTAGTGCAGGGACGTCCAACTCCCAATAGACTGTGATCTACTCACAGTATAAAAAAACTGGCAGTGATCTACCCATTGTTGTTGGATGGACCAAAGTTACTGAGCTTTTTTTTAGGAAGCTGCTTTTTTGGTGAAGGCAAAGTCGTTCAGCTTTTTTTAGGAAGCCACAGTTGTTGTCACCCCCCCTTTTTTGGGGGGGGGGTGAATCACTGAGGGGCCGAAGATCCTCCAGGAATACCCTGAGATCTACCAGTAGATCACAATCTACCTGTTGGACATGCCTGAGCTGGTGCAAGCCTGCACAAGTGGGCTTTCCCACTCTTCCGTCCCCATGCCATCTCCCAAATTGACATGGGGACGGGGCAGGAGATCTGTTAGAATGAGCTGTAGGAGGAGATAACTGACTGTCCCATCAGGCAAGGAGAAATGTCTGTGCTGCCAAAGCAATCTGCTTAGCTCTATGTTGAATTATTCCATATAAATCTGTCAATTATATTTTGCTTTGACTTGGCTCTAGGAGTGCTACTGTGTTTCCCCGAAAATAAGACATACCCATAAAATAAGCCGTAGCAGGATTTCTAAGCATTTGCGCAATATAAGCCATACCCCGAAAATAAGACATAGTGATAGGTGCAGTTCTGGAGGGCGCCTATCCATTACAAAGTTTTAGCCAAGTGCTGAGATAACGTGAATCATCCCAGCTTCACCTCTCTCTTCCTGCTGCTCCTCAAACACAGTGGGGAAAACACAGGGCTGGATCGGTACCAGAGCGCCAGCCCCTCGGTCGTCAGAAGAGCCTTTGTGAGGGAGCGAGGGCCGCCGGCCTGGATGACTCAGCCCGCGCCCTCTCTTTCTCTCCCCACACTCGCCAGGCCCCTCCGGAGAATGCCCTCCTCCAACCCCGGGCGCTTTCTTCTTCTCCCCCTGCTGGGATGTCTCGGGGAGCGGTGCCATGTTGCCGAGGGGCCAGTCAGCTGCAAGGCGCAGAGCAGGCAACTCACCCATTGTCGCCTAAGGGAGGAGCAGCAGCTGCCTCGCCACTGCTGCCAAAGTTGCCCAGCGGACCAGAGTAGCGCAGGGGCCTCGCCGCCGCCACGGGCTCGGAGGAGATGCCATATTTTCTCCATCCAGGCCCTGCCACCTCAGCCCCTCTCACGCCCCCTCGCAGGGAGCCAGCAAGCGAGAGACGGGCAGGGACGGTGCACAAACAGACGCCTCTCACCCGAGTCCTGGCCCGACCGCCTGCTCCTGGCGTGCATGCCCCGCCCCCAAGACACAGGCAGGCAGGGCTAGAGACACTGCGGTCCCCTCCCATGGCCGCTCTCGCTTTCGCTGCCTCAGCCGCTAGACGAGAGAGATGCTCATGGTGAAAAAGACTGCCTCCAGTCAATCGGGAAAGTGGAACTCCTGGTTGGCCGGTGTCATCTTTCGGCTCCGCCTCCGCCTGCCGCTGCAGACGCATCCCGAACAACAAAAATAAGACACCCCCTGAAAATAAGCCATAGTGTGTTTTCTTGAGGAAAAAAAAATAAGACGGTGTCTTATTTTTGGGAAAACATGGTAGTTGGGGTTGTTGACACCCTTTAAGTGGAGAACACATACCTCTTGCTGTGAGAGAGTTAGAGGCAAAGTACAAACTCTGCCCAGTCCATCTAATGCTCTGTTATAGTGCAGTGTGCCTCCCCCCACCCCCTTATTCCCTTTCCTTTGCCTTTTCATGAGCTACTTCTAAGAGATTGTTGCTGGCTTTTTAAATAAGGCTTGCAGACTGCTTAGGAAAAGGTTGTTGCACCTGCATTGATCAACATAGTTACCGGTGGGCAGAGGAAGTAGCCAGTATTTGTAATGATTAGTGGATTAACACGCCAATGGGATAGCAGTGGAATTGGAAGTTATTTCCTCTGTACCAGCCTACCCTTCCATAAGGACATGTGTGTCATGTGCTGAGAGACCCAGCTAGCAAGTTATTTTTAATGTGTTCTTACTCATTCTTTTTAGGTTTTTACTGCACCTGGTTTCATCGGGCCCTAATTTAGATCACACTCCTGCTTTTTTAAACGTGGTCGAGACAAACCCATTTAAACACCTCACCCACTTATCACTGAAATTCCTACCAGGAAATGATGCAGAAATCAAGAAGTTTCTGGCAACCTGTTTGAAATGTGTTAAGGTAAAACTAAGATTTCAGTTGTATGTTTTGGGTTACATTTTTGGATCTTTTGGCATAGCGACTAGCTTGGGTCACTTTGTCTAAATGAGGAAGCAAAATATAAAGTTGTGGGGTGTGTCCTGCTGTGTGGTCTGGCATACTCTGCTTTTCTTTTCATGACAGTGGTGTAACAAAGCCGCCTTGACATAAGTTTTCTATGTTTTACAATTGAAAGTTCACACATCACATTAAACCAAAGTTGAAATAAAGTACGGTTTAATGTGAAATTGCAGGTGCTCCTGCTGCACTGCCAGGAACAAGTTATGTTCTGGCTTATCATGTCATCTGGATGTGGGTTGTAGTTTGTTTCTCTCCAGCCAAACTATGAATTGAATCCAAGGTTTGTGCTTGGCTTACCACTCATGGTTTGTCTGAGGGAAAGAAGCCTCAGGCCCATGGTTGTTTCCTTGCAGCACGGTGGAATAAAAGCAAAGCACTTGTGAGTTCAGCAGTGTGCACCAACATGCTGCTCATTCACATTAAACCATACTTCATTTTAACTATGGTTTAATGTGATGTGCAAACAAGGCTAGTGCGTCTTTCAGAATTAGGCCTATGGAAAGGCACCTAATAGTTAAGTAGCCCAACTCCTGTAACAGGAGTGAGAATAATAATAATAATAATAATAATAATAATAATAATAATAATAATAATAATAATAATAATATTTATACCCTGCCCACTCTGGGCGGCTTCCAACAGAACATTAAAATGCAATAATCTATCAAACATTAAAAGCCTCCCCAAACATGGCTGCCTTCAGATGTCTTCTAAAGGTCTGGTAGTTGTTTTTTTCTTTGACATCTGATGTGCTGAATAGCAGTGCAGTCCTACGCATTTTTACTCAGAAGTAATCTCCCTGTGTCCAGTGGGACTTAATTCCAAGTGAGAGTGTTTAGGATTGTAGGTTTAATGATTTCAAGAACTGGAAAGGGTTGCATTGACTGACAAAGCTGTCAACTGTACCTAGGAAGAAAAATTGCTGGTGGAACAGAAACTTAGAAAAACAGATGAGGATCTTACAAGACAGCTGAACTATGCCCATCAGGTAAGAACAGAATTCCACTGTGAGTCAGTTGGTAGAAAATTAATGTTAAAAATACCCCCCTGTGTTAGGTTGTATACAATGTTATCTGTGTGTGAACAAAACTTCTACTGTGGCATCATCTTCCTCTAGTTGAGATTCCTGCTTTGGACTATATAACCCTTGGGGTCCTAACCAACTCTACAATTATCTGATTCTTTACCCTCTCCCCTGCATGTCCTTAAAATGACAACCCTTCTGGAACAGATTTTTGGAGTACATTGGGGGGCTGCAGAGAGGATAGGAACCCATTGCACAAATTGAAGTCTGCTTGAGCAATGTTTGACTCTTTCTATTATTTAATTACTGTATTGTGTTTACTTAATGACCTTTTTGTACCTGACCCTTTAGAGAGAAAAAGTCTGACAGATCCTTACTCCAAGTGGCACTCAACTCAAAATCAGACATAGCAAAACAACAGAGGGAAGGGGGAAATGGAGGTGTGGTCAGGGCAGGGAAAGACCATGCAATTCAGTTTGTTGCACTAAGGTGTAGGGGCTAAGAGAATGAGCCCAAAGGCTCCCCATGAAATGTGTTTTGAGGGGTGGGATTAAAAGAAAATGAAGATTATTGTCTCTATTTTATTGAATTCATTGTATAAATAATGTGTCTAAATTTAGGATCTGTGATATGCCTTCTTGCCGAGATTCAGTACAGGAGGAGAGGAAATGATTTAAGAATAGCTGCATTAGATGGCTGAAGCAAAATCAACAGAGTTCTCAGGCTCCTTGAACAGTAACTAAACTTATTGCAGCTTGTGCTAAAATAGGCAAAAGCCTGTTTCATCAGATGCATGGGAGGTTAGGGGAAGGCTCAGCTGTAAAAGCTCATACTATGCTTAAGTTTTAGTGTTTAAGGTGCTATAGGTTTATGTAAAAACAGAAGAATTGTACCTGTCTATATAAGGATGTAAAGTGCAAAGCAAATATGGTTTTTTTTCCTGGGATAGCTGTGATGTGGGAAATGTTCTGTAGGCTAGTATTTGCAGTGGGGTGTGTTTGTAATAGGATAACCTGCCTGTAACCATTTTATAAAGCACTGGCATATTATTGATTAAAACCCTTCAATTACATGCAAGTTGACTATCTTACTTTTTATTTTCATATATTTAGAGCTTGTCGGAAAAGAGCAGGGAACTGGACAAGTTGAGAAATGAATTGGCATCCAAAACAGCATCTCTAACCAACAAATATACCCAGGAACTGACAAATGAGAAGGAGAAAGCTCTGCAGGTGTGTGTATAGAGATGCCTATATACATCTGCCAGAATCCTTATGCCTTTACTAGTTGCTCAAGTAATTGCTTTTCTTTGCAGGCACAAGCACAATATCAACAACAGAATGAGCAACAGAAAAGGGATCTGGAAAGCTTGCATCAGAAAACAGTGCAGCAGCTGCAGAATAGGCTGAAGGAATTGGAAAATGTCAACAAGGAGCTAATGGAAAGGAGATACAAAGGCGATTCGACAGTCAGAGAACTTAAAGCGAAATTGTCTGGCATAGAAGATGTATGTAATATTCACCTATTAAGATCTACGTTGGGAGACAATTTGCTAGTTTCCAGACACTCATACAGATAATACCAAATAATCCCAGTTATGTATTGAAAACAAGTTTTTTTGTTTTGTTTTTATAGAATATGCTTAACTTCTGTCAAACAAAGCATGAAACAAAGCATGAATGTTTGCCAGCAACATTTTTGTTAAAATGCTTGTCAAATATTTCTTCAACCACATAGGAATGCCAGAGAGCAAACCAGGAAGTTCTGTCTCTACGTCGAGAGAATGCTACCCTAGATGCTGAATGCCATGAAAAGGAAAAACTAGTAAATCAGCTGCAGACTCGAGTTGCTGTTTTAGAACAGGAGGTCAAAAGCAAGGAGGATCTGGTTACTAGGGCGAAAGAAGTATCGGATGCAACACATGAGCAAAAGGTTCTTAATTTTACTTTCTAGAATACAGCAGTACTTTAATTCATGGAGAATTGAATGCTGAAATGAAAGAACATGAGCTACAATCCAAAAAGCTGCTTATCGGTGCATAGCAGGGTTTCCTCATGCCCTATTTACTTTACTTCCTATTTGATACAACGTAAGTGTTGTGTTCCACAATATGCCCTTGAAATTCCTTTTAAGTTTCAAAAATAGTGCGCTGTGTGGCATGGGACATTCCCATCAGAGAAATCCAAAACCTGCTGAGCACACACAGATAGTTATGTAGTTCTCTGGATTATTGCTATATTTAGAAAGTGCAGGCAATACTACAATGCATTGACTTTAAAAAAAAAAGTTTCACCACACTGTAGTAACCATAGTAATATAAATAAGCATTTTTGGATGTGATGGGCTTTTCAGAAATTGTTAGCATTTTACATTACAGAATAGGAATTTCAGAACTAGTGTTCTTGTTACTTTATGCAACTGATCCATGTGAATATTTCTTGGCAAAACCTCCCTAATACAATATATGCTCTTTTAAAAGGTAAACCTGGAAAAAAATATAGAAAAGAAACAAATTCAAATAGGAAATCTGGAAACGACACTAAAGTCACTATCATCTGAACTCCTTAAGGTTTGTTCAAAACACGTTATTGTCCTTCTTGACGATGATTATTTGACTTCATGTGTTCTTAATTTAAAATTCTGTGGTTTTATTAGGCGAATGAGATAATAAAGAAATTGCAAGGCGATGTAAAGACTCTAATGAGCAAACTGAAGCTGAAAAATACAGTAACAATTCAGCAAGAAAAACTCTTGGCTGAAAAAGAAGAAAAACTGCAGAAGGAACAAAAGGATCTACAAGAAGCAGAAAGTTCTCTCCGAGCAAAAGAGCAAGAGGTAACTTAAGGGTCAGGTTTCTATCCAGTAAGTGTTTTTTGTTTGTTTGTTTGTTTGTTTTAAAGATGCTTAACTTTAAACTCATGCTATGTCAGTTCATGCTAGGTCTCTGCCTTGAACCATTTTGCATAATCCCTGTACATATGATTGGCAGACCAATTCTATGGTGTGGTGGAAATAGTCAGTATGAACTTTTTAATAGACTTAATACACTTTGCTTTTAAAGTAAGTCTTGGTGCTGCCGATTAAACTGCTATGGACTTGATAGTGTTAAAACATGGGTAGGCAAACTAAGGCCCGGGGGCCGGCTCTGGCCCAATTGCCTTCTAAATCCGGCCTGCAGATGGTCTGGGAATCAGCATGTTTTTAGATGAGTAGAATTTGTCCTTTTATTTAAAATGCATCTGGGTTATTTGTGGGGCATAGGAATTTGTTCATTTTTTTCTCTCCAAAATATAGTTTGGCCCCCCACAAGGTCCTGCTGAAATAGTTTGCTGACTCCTGTGTTAAAACATTTCAGGTGTGCAAGTTGCAGGAACAATTGGAAGCTACAGTACAGAAGCTGGAGGAAAGCAAGCATCTTCTCAAAACCAATGAAAACGGTGTGTGTACATGAGATTCTTGCATTAGCCACTAATATCTAAATCTAACAATTGAAGCTGGTTTGAGATGTAATCTCACTTTCGTGGGTCTACGGTCCTACACCCAGGCATGTTGAACTCGATGGACTGACTTCAGCGTAGACATTCATAGGATGGCACTGTGAATTATTTGTGTATGGCTGTCCAGCAGTATACTGAGCTATGGTTTAGATTTAAAACAGCAGATAAAAGTCCTGAAAAGTGAATACTTGGTGCACATTTTTTCTTTGTAGTCATCACATGGCTAAACAAGCAGCTGAATGAAATTCAGATGACAAGGAAGCAAGAAGTGTCAGGAACATCTACTAGTCCTAGTGGTACCACACCAAGAACTGGCATTTCACCTCACAGTATGGTAATAGTAACATCCTTATGATTTTTTTGTCTGTCTGTAAAAGTGATCCCAAAGCTGCATTCTATTACTTGGAAGTTCCACATGGAATAGGTAAAAAAGGTAAATGCCCCCTGATGGTTAAGTCCAGTACAATTCAACTACGGGGTGTGGTGTTCATCTCTGCTTTCAGGCCGAGAGAGCCGGCATTTGTCCACAGACAGCTTTTCCGGTTTATGTGGCCAGTGTGACTAAACTGCTTCTGGTGCAACAGAACACCGTGATGGAAGCCAGAGCACACAGAAATGCTGTTTACCTTCCCGCCGCAGCGGTACCTATTTATCTACTTGCGCTGGCGTACTTTTGAACTGCTAGGTTGGCAGGAGCTGGGACAGAGCAATGGGAGCTTGCCCTGTCGCATGGATTTGAACTGCTGTCCTTACGTTCAGCAAGCCCAAGTGGCTCAGTGGTTTCGACCACAGTGCCACCCACATCCCGCCTAAACCACATGCAACAAAATCTTACTGGGATTTCTTAAAAAAGCATGCATATATACACATAGTACACAGAACTATTTAGAAACCGATCATAGACTATTTAGTAGATACAATGAGATCAAGCACAAGGTTTTGTTTGTATGCTTGCTTCTGGTCCTTTCCTTCTCCTATACAGTTAATTTCTACACATACTGGGAGAGAAGGAAGTGCTTATACCCAATATCCACTACCATTAAGATACAAATAGAGGAATTTGTTCTCAAATGGAAAGAGTACAAATTATGAAGTACTATATAAATTATTAGTATAGTTTAATTTTGGATGTGTTTGCTTTTAAATACAAAAAAGGGGAAAGGTATGAAAGGAGCTTTGGAACTAATAGTGCTGTTGTTATTTTGCAGGTTGATAGCAGAATCCCATTTTTGAACTCTGCACTAGGCTATCCCATCTCCCCTTTGCTGCCTTTTCAAAGTTTCCCAGATACAATGGCTGTGAAAAGCATCAACCAGCAAACTTCAGGACAAAAGGCAGGCACCCAAATATATAATTTTATTGCATATTTCCAAGTTAGCATTATAAGCTGTTGCACACCCAGAATACAGACTTTAAGAATACGTGTAACAAGGACCAAGCTTTAAGTTCTCATATGGAGAAACTGCTACTTGTGGCAGCAGAACTAAAGGAAATACTTTTAATGAACAAAAAAATTATGCTGTCACTGTTTTGTCAAACCTCATCTCTCAGGAACAACTCTTTTCCCTCTAAATTGTTGAAATCTTAGCCTGTCCTTTTTGCACATATATAAAGTGAAATTAATCTTCACAACTGCCCTCCTTTATAATTTCAGCAAAATACTGGGAGTGTGGAAGCCTAAGGTTTATACCTTTGGGTTAAGTTTTAAAGTGTTGTGCGTATGAACCAGATTTTAGGATAACTCTTCTTGGTATTCTTTAATGTATAATTAAAGCCTTGACATAGAAATGCGAGTGTGTGAAAAAATTTCTTTCTCCAGCAGGTTCAGTTCAATGTGCAGCCTCAAGAGATCAACAGATGTTCAGATTTGCAGCCAGGAATTCCTGTGATGACGAATCACCCAACAAATAAAGAGAAGTGAGTACTTGTGCTTTTAGTTTAGGAGTGGTCCATCGGTGGCCCTGGCCTAATTATGTATGATGGAGGTTGCCAAAAGAAAGGAAAGGGGTGCCAAAATGGATGGCAGTCTACAGGATGTGGGGAGAGAAAAGGAGTGGAAAGGAAGGAAGGAAAGCAGGTGTCTACATCCTGAAAGTGTCTCCATCATATTATCCCTGAAGGAATGTGGCCTAGGCTTTGACTGAAATAGGATCTTCAGACATGTTTTAGATAACTGATTGTAAAAAAATGAAAGTATTCTCCTGCCCACATCCCAAGAGCAACAGCAGCAGTATTATTTTTGAGAAGGAGGAATGTGTGTAAGGGACCTTTGAGATAAATCTCTTGGGATTTTATACACAGGTACGCATGATCTTTTTCATCAGATTCCTTTTCATGGAGAAGCTATTCAGTATGACTGAACCCATTTATGGTAACTTTCAAAATACTGTCCATAACAGAGTGACAGAGACTAAAGGGCAGCATGGCGACAATGCATGCATTGGTCTGTTTTCCTCTGGCCACACTGGCACACCAAAAGTGGTGGGATCCAGCAAGTGAATGTGATGTTCATAGAAGATGCAAAAGTATTCTGTGATGCTACTTGTATCCAAAGTATAGGTGACACTGTGTACATGCAGTCATTTTGATATGCATACTTTTTAATTATCAGCTGAAATGGATCCCTTGTGGAATTCAATCTGACTTCCCTTAAACATGTATAGCTGCTTTATGCTGAATACTGGGTTACATGGATCATTGATCTACTTACTATGTCTGGCACTGGCTCTCCATCAGATGCCTTTCCTATCAGCTGCTATCTGATTCCTTTTAGTGGAAATATCCAGGGATTTTCTTCATGGAAAGCATATGCTCTTAACAGTGAGCAATATGACTCTTCCCAGCTGTAGGCCCTCCCTGACAATGGGCTTGATCTGAATAGAACCCAAAAGCTGCTGCCAGACCTTGGACACTGGCTGGGGAGACCCAGGTTCAAATCTCCACTCGGCCAAGCTTACTGGGTGACCTTGGGCTAGTCAGTCTCTCACAGCCTAGTCTACCTCACTAGGCTGTTACGTTATGGTAGATAAAATGAAGAGCCGTGTACCTTATTTTTAGTTCCTTGGTGCAAAGGTAAGATATAAATAATAATACTTTGACTAAGGCAGTCCAAAACAGGCTACATGTCTGAGTGTTCCTGAAGAAATGTCTAACTTGTGACCCTCAATATGTTGTTGGGACTCCCATTAGCACCAGCCAGCAGGTTGGACTACAACTCTGACCGTCCCCAAAACCATCTGGAGAGTTTTGACTTCTAAAGAAAGCAGTATTTCAGGATACCATAAAATGTATTATTTGAAGATCTTACAAAACACCAGCCTAGTGAACTTAGAAACATGCTTCCTCTTAGCAAGTATCTTTCTTCTGATTTAGTGGTGAAAACATGGGATTGGAAGCAAAATATTTGAAGAAAAGAGAAGACAGCATTCCTTTACGAAGGCTCAACCAAAACACATCTCACAACACAGGTGGGCAAGCATGCGCATTAAATTTAAAATGTGAGAAGTTGCTCTAAAACTTTTTGAAATCTTCTGAAGCTGTTCATTTAAGATTCTTTCCCCCATTATTAGGACACCTGAAGACTGCCTTGATAAAAACACAAATACCAGCGAAATCTGCAGCACCTTCCAGACCCTCTGCTTACTTCCCTGGATAGTAGACAACATATTTGCCATGGTAAAATGTTTATCAGCAGTTGCAGTTCTTTTTATGGTTATCTTCCCTGTAAAGTGTCAACATAAACTCATTTAGTAAGCAATGAAAAATCTGAGAGATAACAAGAGCTAGTTTTTCTTTGGTCTGCTTACATTGTAAGGACCCAAATGAGTGATTGAGCAATTTTGTATCAAATATCATCAAAGTGCACTGACGCAAGTCATTTAAATTAAAATTATACCAAGGATGAGCTCATCCATTCATTCTTTGCAACACTTCTGAGGCTTTCGGAAGTGCACAAATTTCCTACTTACCATATGTCAAACTAAATTATCTTAATATTGATTGTCTGTTGCTTATTTGACCAGATGGTGGCACTCTTTATAAACGTTTGAACCTTTCCTAACTTTACAGGGAGAAAAGTAAATAAGCTCTTCCAGGTTTATTTTGCAAATTTATTTTTCATTGATCCTAAATATAAGTAATTTGGTAGTGTTCCACTAATTTCAATGGGACATTCACCAGTGCAAAATTCTTCCACCAAGATTCCTAATAGTAAGCAAGGTGTGTCTAGTTCTTACCAGGGTTCAGGAGGCATTACTTGACTTTGTTGGATACCAAATGCAGCAGTCTAAATTAGATTTGCCAGGTGAGTTCAGCCTTACAGCAAACCTTAATTTTGAAATATATCAACTTTTTATATCTTAATGGTCTGTAGTATAGTATCCGAGTATGTTTAGCATTCTAAGCTACTGTCCAACATTTGAATCACAACAAAGGATAATTTTGCTGCTTTTCAAAATATTGTAAATTTAGAATGTCAGTTTTTAAGTTGTAAAATGTTGCAGTCAAAGTTTTACATTACATAAAACTGGTGCATACCGATAACAAACAACTTTTGTAAAATTAATGAAAATCAGCAATCCTTCAAAAGGATTTTAAGGCCTTTACATTGCTACTGAAATCAGTAATAAGCACTATTCAGATTCTCCAAAAGCTATGAAATTTCAGAATACTTGATGGTGGGTGATTAATGCCCAGTGCAAGACCTATTAATTTCAGTAGGTTGTGATTACACTTCTCTATTCTAAATAGCAGCAGTGTAAGATTTTTTTTGCAAAGCATGCTTTTTTATCAGTCTAACTGATTTGTATTGGGAACTCTACATGTGTGATTTCAAAACTGGAGTGTCATTTCTTTAGCTGTTAGCAGTCATGATATTCAAGTCTTTTAAAGGCAGTTAGTATAGTAGGTTGTTACCCACTTATGAGTGGCTTGCTTTTTAAGCACATGGGCTTTTTGTATATTGTTACAGGTTTGTAAATACAAATTATTTGAACATGTATGGCAGAATCATTCTTTGCAGTGTAGAATTTGTACATTTGTCTTTTAATCAGAATGCATGTTCACATGTATCTAAATGCTTGTTTCAGTAAATTTTCAAATAAAATGAAACAAATACTGCTGGTGGAATTAATATATAAATTTTAACTCTTAAGAGAAGATGCAAACATTTAATTTTGTCAACTGACAAAAGCTAATGGTTGCATGGTATTGATTATGGCTACAATCCTATAAAGACTTCTCAACAAATATGACACAGGATCGCGAATGCTCTTAAAAGAGATTGTTGCAGAAAGTCACCTTCTGCCCATATTATAAGAGGGGTCACCAACCTTTTTTTGGACCAGTGGGCACATTTCCAACTTTGAGAGTGCTGGGGCTGCGACATGGCAAAACAAAATGAGTGAAAGAGCTACTTCCAACAACTTTGTTACCCTGGGAAGACAGCTGTATCCTGTTGGTCCTCATTGTGGGAGATATACAACACTGATTTTTACCTTCATGCACTGTAACCTGTTGCTAATAGCAACAGCATGCATTCCTCAGTACCAGGAAAAATATACTAGGTAGGCATAACACACTCATTTCACAGAAATTGCTTCGTAGGTACCTGCACATTTTGCTCCATAGCTTTCTTTCTAAATGAAAGCTCAGAGCCTGGGGTACATAGAAACAGGAGACAACCCCAGTCCAATAGGCAAGATTTACCTAGCCTTCACTTGAAGGACACAGGGATTTTTAGATCTTACATCAGTGCATTTGATTTGTGCCCTACTCCTTGTATTGCAGAACAGAAATTTTGCAGTTTTTCTTCCAGTAGAGAAAGCATGTCTTTTCTCAGATGTTATAGGGCAAAGTAGCAGCACTGTCAATTTTTAAGCTTAAACACCTTATTGATTCACTGCTCCATCACCGAGAGTTTGAGATAGTTTTTTCCAGCTGTACTGGAAACACCAGGGATCACCAGGTTGATGAGCCTTTTTTCTCTAAGTCACCTCCTTAAGCCTTATCTACCTCCATAATTCTACCCATTCAACTATTAAGTTTTTCCACAGGGAAATTACAAAATGAGGCTGAGAATAATGGGAGAGATGCACCAGTCCTTCCTAGGACCAAACAACTACAGCAAAGGTGTAAATGCCCAGTTGTGTGCTTACAGTACTACTCTAGTGCTTGCCCACTACTGTCTCAAGTGGAGGAGCTGCCCACCAAAAGCATTTCAAGTTTCAATTCTACGGTTATCTTATACGAAACTGTCTTATTCATATAACTCCTCCACTAACTGTATATAAAGAAAATTATTCATGGGGAAACTCCTTTTTGCAGTGACATTACTAGCTGAAGACAATGCCAAAAAACTGTACATTACCTAATAAGATTCCCTTCTGGAAAATAACTGTTGATTAATTCTTTATATAGCCATAGGCAGAAATATTAACAGCTAAATCCAGTTGGTGCTATGTAAATACATTTTGCTCCTATAAGTTTTACAAGAGCCAAATTTGATAAACATCCTTTTATCTAGTCAGCAGGGAATTCTTTCTACAATATTCCATCTCTCCCCTCACCAAGTGCTCTGACAACCGTTTAAAGCAGATTTAAGATTGGGAGGGGGGTTGCCAAATTTTCCTCCCCACCCCATTCTGCTGGCAGATTCTTTTCCATTAATACATAGTCACCATTAGATACTACACCTTATAGAATATGTTTACCTCTTCCTGGTGTCTCATACAAAGTACAGGTTGGTGATGCCTTTAAGTAGTAAAGAATATCTGTGAGTACATAGAAGAAGCAGAGTTACCATGAGAAAGGTATAAGCTCATCTACACACATAGCATATAGTCTTGTTTCAAGTAATTTGTTTTAAAAAATCACTAAAATATTCAACTTTATTAACAGTGTATTTACATTTTTTTCCAGCTTTTAGTCAACCGTGGTGCATTAAAAAAGCTAAGCAATAACCACAGTACAAGATGAAAACATTTTGAACTATACAATACTTTATACACGTTTTATACAAAGGAACACTTAAATAATACAACCGGACACAAAAATATACATTTTTAGAGAAATTCACATCAGTAATTGTATAAAGCTCTCTCCTGTACTGTGGTCCTGAAACGGCAGGACTAATCCTTGGCTCTGAAGTGTTACTTGTGACAGTCCTGAAAGGCCACTATAGCACAAGGATTGCCGCCTCCATTACTAGGCAGGGCTACTTACCAGTCACCACTCTCTCTCTCTCTGCAGACTTCATTCACAAATAACAACAGAGCCAGAGAAGGCAGATCAACTGCCATTTGGCTTTAGCTCTGTACTTAAAAAGCTACCATCGCTGACCAGTAACAGAAGTGGCAATCCAGTATAGACCACACCAACGTCTTCAAGGCTATCAGCTTAGAGTTGAGTTTGTGTGTTCAAGTGTTGAGGTCCTTATGCAAAACATCCAAAGCATAGTGGTATCAAATTGTATTTAGGAAGGTAGAGTTCTGGAGCCAGTAATAAAATCTTTTAGGCTCACGCTACCCACTAGTTTTAAGTACTACATACCGATATATACTTAATTAAAAGAATGAAAGAATCAGCAGAATAATGCACTTAAAGGAGTGTGTACTGTTCAGGATGTGTGTTCAACACATGATTGTGTTAGTAAAAATAAGGAAAGCCCGCCAGACACTGATTTGACAGTCCAAGGTCAACCCAGTTCACTTTTCTTGGTCAAGTGCATCTACATTAAGGCTTTGAATTCGTCTGACCCAAGATTTTACAGTTCAAATAAAAGGGTACCCAAGTCCTGCTAGTATGTCTCATTGAGACCAACATGAAGAGAATAAAGCTTAACACCTTCCAGAAACTGATGCAAGAACACATGCCGATACCTTGAATATATATAATTTAGTTTCAAAATTAAGATGTAAAGATTTAATAAGTTTTTGTTTTTTTCACTAGGACATTATGGCAAAAAAATCCTAGAGGGTTAAAAAAAATCAAAAATCAAATAATTTAAGTTGTAACTTCTTTGGAGGATTTTCCACTTCCTGTTTGTGGTTCTTACAATTTTCATGCAAAGAGATAAAATTTCTTAAGACCACCTTAAGAAACGATACTTTCAATGGAAATGGAATGTGCATCCAGAACTGCAGGTGAGGGGGGGGGGGGAGAGTAAGAAACTCGCTCTAGGAGTCCTTGAGTTTTGTTGTCATACATTTGTGTCTTGTAATAAAGGTTCCTTGGCCTCTCCAGGGGCCTGTGGACTGTGTGGGTGACCGTGGCCACCGCAGTGCTTTTTCCAGTTGCTCGATCGACCATTTAAGTTGGTGTGTTCGGGAATAAACAAGGCAACAAGCAGAGCCAGTAATACAGAGCATGCTCCAAATAGGAATGGGGGACCAGGAATGATGGAGTTCTGCAAGGAAAAGCACAAGAAAAGTTTACCAAAAGAAACCACCACTTTTAGTTTGAATTGTGTTTCCCTTTTAGATTACTTTATGCCAGATGTTGGTGCAGCAAAGATTGGACACTGGGCCAACAGAGTTGCAGAATTTTCTTTCCCACCCTTCCTCCCACTAACCAAAACGATTAGAGGGCACTGGACTTTGAGCCACTAAACGCAAACAATAACCTATCTCACCTCCGTGTGTGTGACATATTTAAAACCAAACTACAGAACTGCTCCAGATGCTGGAGAATGCCAAACACAACAGGTAATCCCATATATGTCATTCGAAGTAGAGATGATGGCTACTCTGCATTATTATTATTACTGCTGCTGCTGCTGCTGCTGCTGCTGCTACTGCTACTGCACCAAGCATTGGACTTGCAAGAATAAAATGTTCACGTAGTTTGCTGGTAAAAGTAATACAAAATCTTTGTTGGCAAAATTCTGGATTTACACTTGAATGCCATTCCCAGGTTAAGTGCGCATTTATCAATCAGAAATCGGTCTTAAGCTGCATATGGGTTTTCTCGAGATACTGCAAAACCACTGTGCACATGCAGCCAGCCTCACTCCCCTTTCCAACAGCAAAAACTGCAGCAGGCAAGGTATGACACAGTTAACAAAATAAAATGATTTTCCGTCTGTGGACAGATCTGAAGTGTTATTATTTCTAAATCGAGAATGGTGAAAAAATAACCTTCAGTATTTCCATGCAGTGATGAATTGATGTATTAAGCCATTCTGAGGATCAGATATTCTAAGCCAGGTACATGGTACATTCTAAATGTTGTGGACTGCCAACTCCCATCAGTCCAGTCAGCATGAACAATGGACAGGGATGACGACACCTGTATGGTACCACACAGGCTACCCATGCTGTAAGCTTGGTACTCACAACCTCTGCCATCATGTACCAGAGAAGATACTTTTTAGAGCAACCTTCACAAATTCTGTTTCTGAAATAACTCTTTAGGACAAGTCACACATTAAGCAAAGTCTACCACCACATATACACCCAAGAGGTACTTGTATGCAAGCAGTGAAGTGTTAGCCCCCCTCTGTTAAAATATACAGAAACGCTGAAGACAATACCTGCTGCGAATGGTGCGGTGTGGCTACATTATCTCCCAGATCATTCTGAGTCACTGGAATTTCATTCAATTCTACATGGAAAATGTAGAATATAAAACCATAAAGTGCTGGTCCCAAGCCATTGCAGAGGCCTCTAATTCCTGTTATCATTCCTTGTACCACACCTAGAAAACAAAAAAAGAATCAGCTACAGGCTAACCATTTTCTATACTTGGGCAATGATTAAAAAACAGATACTGTGTGCTCAACAAATATTTGCCTGCCTTATCTGGAAACTGTCTCCCCCCAGTCCCGAGATTACTAAAAACATTTTGATCACTTTTTACTAGTACTCAATGTGCTTCTAAAAAAACAAAGCCATTCATTGGTTCTGAGAATTTTCCACTTCACGTGTCTCGTCTTATGAAGTACCTACCCTGTTGATCAGCATCAGCAGTTCGTGAAACAAGCGCACTGACGGCTGGAAACGTGATGCTAGACATGGCAGCAACAGCCCCTGCTGCCCACATCATCCTGGAAAAAAGTTGAAATTGAAACGGATAAATTTGTCAAGATACAGTTCAGAATCACCTCTGAGAATTTCAGCTTGAAATCATGTAATGCTGCAGGGAAACAAGCCGTCTGTATGACAAGAATGTGCCTTATTATTATTATTTGCAAAAAGGAGCAACAAAATAGCTTGAATAATGTATTTAACATATTCTACATAGAAGACATCAGAAAACAACAGCTTGTTACACTTCTCTGCAATCATTAAAGGCAATACCCCCAAAAGTCATACTCTCAGTAGACCAGTTCAAATCAAAAGGCTTAAGTCATGACTAATTCAAATCCACTGCTTTCAAAGAACAGCCTTCCTGGACCAGACCAAAGTCCCATCTAGTCCACCTCCTCTTCCCACAGAGGACAATCAGATGCCTACGAGAAGCCCATAAGCAAGATATGAGCAATGGAATTCAGAGGAATACTGCCTCTGATCCTGAAATACATATACCCATGACAGTGATAGCCACGGTTCTAGCATTACAATATGATTTAATCAGATACAACCCATGCATTTGGATGGGTGTACTCAGATTTAACCATTGTATATCACCCTGAATGTGTGGCTTGGAACAGAGGCATTATGACAATCAGCATTGCACATCTTTAGAACATACACTTTCCAATACTATGGATGAAAGCAAAAAAGAGAGATTTATGAGTCACATAGCATATATTTTAAGGAGTCTTCTAAATTAAGAACAGGATTCTGCCAATAAATAAACAAAAAAGCAACAAATGAAAAAGTTACTTACCAAGGTTCTGAGCCAAAGCCATACCACGCAAGCTGCAGTATTTGAAATCCCAGGCCCAACAGGATGGTGTTTTTGTTTCCAATTGACCTCATAAGTAAACTCAAAACTATTGTCTGAGGGGAGAAAAATGACATTATTCTAGTTGATGCAGTATATGGTTATTGGAAACACCCAGGACACCTCAGAGATTTAAAAAAGCATTAGCTACAGAAAATCCCGAGCTAGTTCTCAGTGACCCATGCATCTGATTTCTACAAAGCTAGAGACTGGGAACATGATTGGGGGTGGGGTGGCAAGCGGAGAATCAAAGTAACAACTATTGTTTGCTTTCATCACACACATTTAGTAAAGCTACACTGGAATGTAGAAATTGAACTTTATGTATAATTTGTACTGGGAAGCCCTTTGTTTTCATCTTATTTTTGCTGTGGCTCCACAGATTATAGTTTAAACATCAGTGCCCTAACAGGAAAACTTTAGTGCCTTACTTAGCTAATCACCAGTGACAGCCCAACCACCTCTGTTCCTGGAGATATTCTGTTAACAGAACCTCTACAGCAAACCATGATTGTCAGTTATAGTTACCTGGGCAACAATGGAGAGAATCCCAAGGACTGCTATAAATGCTGCAACACTTTCTGGTGAAAATCTCATTATCTAAAGGATAAATAAAAATCATCAGATCATTTTTACGTTAAACATAGATGAGCGTGTCAAAGTGTGTTCAGTTCACATAATGTTACCTATCTAACTAAAATCTTTCATTTAATAAAATACTGAATATAGCTAGCCAACTCAATTTCAAGGCAGGACAATTTTTTAAAATGTCCTTCCAATGGTACAGGAGAGGCGGGTGACGCTGTGGTCTAAACAACAGAGCCTAGGGCTTGCCGATCAGAAGGTCGGCAGTTCGAATCCCCGCGACAGGGTGAGCTCCCGTTGTTCAGTCCCAGCTGTTGCCAACCTAGCAGTTTGAAAGCACATCAAAGTGCAGGTAAATAGGTACCGGTCGAGCGGGAAGGTAAACGGCGTTTCCATGCACTGCTCTGGTTTCGCCAGAAGCGGCTTAGTCATGCTGGCCACATGACCTGGAAAAACTGTCTGCGGACAAACGTTGGCTCCCTCGGCCAGTAATGCGAGATGAGTGCCGCAACCCCAGAGTCATCCGTGACTGGACTTAACGGTCAGGGGTCCCTTTACCTTTACAATGGTACAGAGGCCTGATTTCAGTCAGTTCTTCAGCAGAAAGTGAATGTGCTTTTAAGCAATGCAAATGATTCCACAAAGCACAGAATAAAAAAGTGATTTGCCCCTTTCAGGCAAAGCTGACAAGTCCTAGCAAATGAATCTATCAACAAATTGTTCCGGCTTCATCACCCCTCATTTCTGTCACTTAATATTCCACAATCAAAATAATTAGGCAAATGCTTACTTGTCTGAGGTACAAGAAAAAGCTGGAATACTGTCCTGCCTCAGGGAGGTATGAGAGAAAGACTGTTATGCAGATCAGCAGCACTATGGAATCCTGACCAACTTTCTTCAATGACTAGAACAAAGGGAAGAAAGGAAATGGTCAAGTATAATTTACAGAGCCCATGTGATGTAGTGGTTAGTGTGTTTGACTAGGACCTGGGAAAGGAGGGTTCAAATCCCCATGAAGGCCACTGGGTGACCTTGAGCCACTCACTGCCTCTCAGCCTCACCTACTTCACAGGGTTGTTGTGGGGTTTAAAGGAGACTGGGGGAGGGGAGAACCATGCATGCCACTTTGAGCTCCTTGGAAGAAAAAGATGGGATTTAAGCACAATAAAATAAATAAATGTTCCTTGCCTCACGGGAGGACAGTGGACAGGGCCACACATATATGCGGGGGTTTCTGCATACATGAAGAGATCTCTCCCCAGGAACGCAGGATAAAAGATGAGTAAATTTTAAAAGGAAAGAAAAAAACTGAAACAGCCCAACAAAGATGTGAAAGTCCACTGCCGTTCAGGAGCCACAAAATGTTGAAGAGAGTTTGAAATAAACAGAGACAGAGAAAAACCAACTTGGATGAACACCTAGTGCCCTACTAGTATCCTGGGTGGGCAATTAGGGTAGGGAATGTGTGCATTCCCCAACCCAGCTATATTTTCCCTCTCTCCAGGATTTCTCCAGAACAAAATAACGTTTTGAAGGGCTATATCCCCATCAAAGCTAAATCCTCCCCAATCACAGGGACATATATGGTCTGAAGCAAAGATAGGGATTTTCAGAAATCGGTTTGTTACTTTTATGTCTCTATTCTGGACCTTCATAAAAAGTGAGGACTGATAAATGGACAGAATTCAGTCCTGGTGTAGCCACTTCAGCTGGGACACACAGTCCCCACACCTTAACCATTCATTCCTCCCCAGGAGTTCAATAATGTGCTCATGTTGGAGCCCAAGTTCTTTTGTGTACTGACACTACCCTAAATATTTTTACAGTAGTTAGTGAGCCATTCCACTTGGCTGGGAACTTCCATATACAGTCGAACCTTGGATCCCGAATGCCACAAACCTGGAAGTGACTGTTCTGGTTTGCGAACTATTTTTGGTAGTCAAACGTCTGGCGGGGCTTCCGTAGCTTCCAATTGGCTGCAGGAGCTTCCTGCAACCAATCAGAAGCCGTGCTTTGGCTTCTGAACATTTTGGAAGTTGAACCGACTTCCAGAATGGATTCTGTTTGACTTCCAAGGTACGACTGTAGTTTCTTAGGGAAATTGGGGACAGCTAACTGGCTAAAGAAGAATCCTGCCTAGACCTACAAGTGTGACTCTGGAAAGAGATTAAGTAATCAAAGTTGTATGGAAATATAAACCAGCCAGGCATCTAGCCGCAGACCAAGTGTGTTCGCATGTTTTGAAATTGTGCCACCCCAGAGCCTTCTAAAACATTAGCTAAGCAACCAATTGCAAAAAGCAGTGGGGTGAAATTCCGGTACAGACATGCTCAACAAAACATTTACTGTTACACATTAATAAAAACTCCAGTTTCAAGGCACACCACAGCACCCTCTGTACCAAACGTTTAAATACATTATTACCGCAAATGGGTCAGCTTGTTCCCAAGAAATGGGTGCTCCCCACGACGCAGGCCTCATCTTTTCTGGCAATGATTCAGGTACAGCAACAAGGATAAAGCAAATATCCAGCAATGCAATAGCTGTAGCTAGGACCACAACCAGGCTGTCTCCGTACACACGACCAAGGTAGGCACCAATGGCAGGACTGGTAACTAAACTCGCAGCAAAAGTTGCCGAAACCTATGAATGATAACAGGGATAATATTTGAGCAACCACATCCTCTCTTTCTAATGCCAAGGAGACAGAGAAATGGAAAGCATTTAATACAAAACACCACCGTAAGTTTTGATAATTTATAGACTTAATGATCATGATTTTCCTATAGCAACTGTTGAATGTTAGGTAATGGAAGAATGACTTAAAGTTATGAGTAAGAGTAGCAATAGATAGTTCTTTCGCAATACAGATGAAGTAAAGATTCTTCTGATAAATAGGAACAGGAAGCCAGCACTGTAGGATGCTAACCAAGAACCCAATTAGGTGCATGTACTTCCTGTAACGTGTTACAACTCACATTAAAAGAATTCTAATTACTAACGACTGTTGTGTTTAAAACATTCAGATAAACTACACACATACCAAGCCATACGCCATGCTCCTTTCATGTTCTTGGGTTATATCTGCTACATAAGCAAACACCACTGAAAAGGTCACTGCAAAGACTCCAGAGACAGATATAACAGCAAAGTACCACCTAGGAACACAAAAAAACCACAGTAATAGTTTCTTAAAGGGATAGTTTCTTAAAGGTAGTTGCAATTAACAAGAAAAATCCTAGCCTGGGGTGGAGAAATACAGCCAAATTTTCAAATAAATATTAAAACAGAGGACCACTGAGTAAAAGGCAGCATTTTTTGACAAACCTTTCCACAATATATTAGATTTAAAAAGATTTTATATTTGTTTTATTTATTCAAAGTATTTATAAACTGCTTTTTAGCTAAGCCCATTCAATGCACACAGAAAGAAAAACATGGGTTACGTTAAGCACATTGAACAGGTGCATTTGGCATACTTTGTCAAAGTGAATATCCTTGAGTCACTAAAAGTGAATGTTTCAGCAGAAAAGGAGAAGCAAAAAATGACATATAACTGGTCATTCCAGAGAGACGCTCTACGCCAAAAACTGTATAGGACTCATTCTTGTCCAGAAACCTGAGGAACAAGAAATTGCAGAGTCCCATGAACCAAATCTCTGCTTCAATAAAACCTAGGGACTGCAGGAAAGCCTAAAGCATACCAAAAGGCAATGTTGGTCTGCAGCACTGCCTGAGAACAAAACAAGGAGAGCAGCCAAGGACAGCTTGTCTATGTCATTCACAATACGTTCATTGGTAAGTGAGCTGGCACTCTGCTAACAAGCACCATCTAGCTTTGCACAAAACACAGTTCAAGATTTGACATTTTGTTTGTCGTCGTCGTCGTCTTCTTCTCTGGCGATCACTCGTAGCCGAGTAAGATTGTCTTCCATAAACACGGTTTTAACAACGAGTGCGTAAGTGACTGTGGAGGCCAATTCTGGATCCACACGCCCTTCCACAGTGGGGACATTGGTTTCTGGGCGGGAGTTGATCACGATGTGGATTTGCCAAGCGTGCCTTCCTTATAATGAAAACCAAGCACACAAGACTAACATGACAGACGTATACAGGCAAACTTTAAAAGGGGACACTAACCATGGACTGATCTTCATTAGTGGAATTGGTGCACAGGTAAAAAATACTGTTAGCAGCAGGAAGGATTTTCGGCCCCAAACGTCAGACAGAGCCCCAATCAGAGGGGCACTTAGGAAAGACAGTAAGCCCTGGGAAGTAAAAACAAATGCTTAAGTGAAGGACAATGCACACACTGAAGGCAAAAAGAAGAGCTGAAAGGTTTAACATCCTGATACATTCATTGAAAGCAGTGCTTCCCAAACTTGGGTCTCCAGCTGTTTTTGGACTACAATTCCCATCTCCCCGACCACTGGTCTTGCTAGCTAGGGATGATGGGAGTTGTAGTCTGAAAAAACCCAAGTTTAGGAAACACTGATCTAAAGCCTTTTTAAAAGAAATACATTCATCTAAAGCCTACTTTTAAACAAAAAGATAATCTGCCCCTTCCTTGAAATGACTCACTACTCTACAACAGGCAGGTTCAGTTAATAGGATGCATATGACACAAAGTGCAGGATAGGGCTCATATGGATGTCTCTTAGCCCATCATAAACATAGGTAGCCCTACAGTACTCCTTCCAGTTTTGGAGGCCGGCATTGCAAAAGCCTTTTTCTGTGATATAAAGCAGGCTTATACACAGTGGTTTACTAGGTGAGAACAAATCACCTGCAGATAACCAGGCAGGAAAAAACTGTTTGGCCCTCAGCATGTTCCAAATAAATACTTGCTCAAAAATATATTGTTATCTGAGTGGCTCACAAAAATGATAAAAAATGCATTAAACTTGTTCTTTTTGATAAAGAAAACAGGAATCATAAAACCGAGAAGCCTATATTATACACACACAAGTTGTTTAAAAGGCCTGGGTTAATAACACATCTTCACTTCCAAGACTGAACTAGAACATTTGGAATCCCTGTCACTACAGGAATTTAGTAACACCGTATCTTGAACTGAAGGCTATGATCTTCCTAGAGTTTTGAGACGATTCTTAAAGGAATGATATGAAATACGTAGAGGGAACGAAGAATTAAATGCAGTCTAACTTTTGGCTTATTGTGTTTGATCTCACCCTTAATTCACAACGTCAGGTATAATCCTGAACTTGAATAGAAAAAGGTGGAATACTTGAACCATTCAGGTCTAATTTGCAGGCATTTGATTTATGAATGAATCATACACCTCAATAGAAAACATTTAAAAACTAGGCTGGTCTTACCTTTACTCCTTGGATTAGGCCATTCATTAAAAACGTATGTTTGGGGAAGGTTTCGTGCAAAACCTGTGAAACAATTATGCATGTGACATATTAATGAAGGACACCTAAGAGTATGAATACTCTATTTAAGCACAAAAAAGTTTCAAAGTCCTTAGCCTCCATTACCACCACCACAGTTTACTGAGACAGAATCACTTCCCTTCGCAGCAGAAAACACTCACTAGTGCCAATACTGTAAAAAGCTTATCACCATTTGTTACGTACATTGGATTTTTCTAAGAAAAAAGGAAGAGGGAGAAGAATGACGTTCTACAGCTAAGGGCCTGCAATACCTGCAGCGTTATGATGCGATACAACTGTATCACTCAACATGGGAACTGTTTCTACCATAAAGAACATTGCAACTGCTGGTGTATCCATGCCCACATTTGTCAGAAATCCCAGTGTGGTATGGTGTTACTTGGCAGTGCGTCAATACAGTACTACCATCAGTAGCTTCCTTTTGCCCTGACTTTTGAGATACTATGCCTCTTTTTTTAAAAAGGGACAGTTTCTAGGTTTCTGCATATGCGAATTCAGATAATGCAGACACACTCATATTTTACTTTTTAAAAAATGCAAATTCTGTAGTGTATCAAACTACTATAAAATGTGACTATGACTTTCTTAAGGCTCTAATTATATTAAAGAAAAGAAATATCTAATGTATCAAAAGAAAAAAAAATATGATTACTCTGAAGAAACATGAACATCATGAACATCAAAGGAAACCATAGCATCAAATGGTGGAAAAGAATTATGTGGTATTAAATTGTAACTAATTTTGTTATTCCAATTATTAATTTTTTAAAAGGCTTTAAATCTGCCTGCTTGCTGGTTGTTTAAAGTTCATGCATTAATTTGGTCATTAGGAATAATTCCCATATATTCTGTCCATTTTTTGAAAGACTGAATATTTTTGCTTTTCAAGGTTGGACAATGCATAAACTTGCCAGACTGGCAATCTAACTGCACTTCTATAAGTACTACTTCTGAGTTTAGTACACACAGAAGAGCAGTTTTAGGAGTATTTGAAATATTATATCCAATAATTTCCTATATCATGTTTAACACCAATTTCTATTTTCATTTTTACACAATTAAAAAAAAGTGCAAGTAACCAGTAAAAGGTTTTAGAGAGCTAGTATAAATTATTCTGGTACCAAGTGCAGGTTTTTTTCTGTCATTACATAACAGCACACAATAAGCTACAATGACCATGCAAACACAAGAACACTGATGGTCAGCAATTTGTTTACTACCTCCATTATCATATTTGCATACACTGCACTATTTTCAGTTGTTTGCTTTTTCTGCATAGAGAATTTGGAATTGTGTTCACATTTATATCATGAGGCACTGAGAAGGAAATTTTGACTCTTACTGAGGGGTGAGCTAGGAGAAAAAAAGTCTGAAGAGACAGAAGGCATGGATAGTGTGCATGCTGCAGAGTTAGAACTGGCAAAGGAATCTAGGAAGACCTTTCCCTGAAGATATTACAAAATTCAAAGCCACCTATCCACATGCAAGCCAGACGTTGCTAGCATGTTTCTGGCCAAGACAGATTCACATTGCATCAAAAAAGGGGAAAGTGAAAGCAGAGCTGTCCTTGGAAATTCTAAATGGGTGTGTGTTTTGGAATCGAATTTACAGAAACACAGTCTCTGCTGGATTGTATTAGGCTTTCCATACTTCAGAAAGTTAGCAGTGAAATACTTCCTCCTCTTATTACAAAGCTAAAATTGTATATTCAAAGAGTGTTTATTTTTACCTTTCAAACGCAAGACAAGCCAGTTTACTTGGATTTAACTGAGAACATAACATTTACTTGAGAACAAATATCCCAGTCACACTATGTCCCTTGAACACAAACCACCCCATTTCAGTTACATATTACCATCAAGAACAGCATTTTGCCAGATACAGAAATAGCAATAAACCACAACAGAACACTTAAGAATATACAGTGGTGCCCCGCTAGACGAATGCCTCACTAGATGAAAAACTTGCTAGACGAAGGCATTCGTCTAGCGGAAGGCTGCCCCGCTAGACGAAAAAGTCTATGGGGCTGCCTCGCAAGACGAAAAATTTTCGTCTTTTTTTTTCGTTTTGCGGAGCGCGGCTGTCATTGCCGCTCCGCAAGACGAAAAACCCGCTAGACGAAAATTTTCGCAGAACGAATTATTTTCGTCTAGCGGGGCACCACTGTATTCAGAATTTGCTTTTAGCACGCATTAAGTCATCTTAATGTCTGCTTAAGGGGAATGGCTCTCTCATACAGCAATGCACATAACCTGCCAGTCATGCCAAGACTGAACACATTTATCTGATGGCAAGCATAACTGTTTACTCTGTTGCGTATTTCCAAATAACCATGCACTGTTTTACGCATGATACAGATGCACAGCCCCCAACTTCCTAAACTGTTGTTTAGCAGCAAGAATGAGTAACCCATCTCACTCCTCCTCCTAAATATTTGCCTGCTGATTCAATCAAACCTCAGCTATTCCAAAACAGGGAACTGTGATTTAATGTCAGTTTACTAACCAGCTTTAAGCACCAAGGAAGGGAGGAAGCAGAGAGAGGAGCGGGAGTCAGGTCTAATCCCTTGTTAAAATACAGTATTTTTTTTAAAAAAAATCACTTACCACTAAGGTAGGTGCTGTCAGAAGCCCCCATGCAAAGAATTCCAAAAATATTACTATCACAGCATGATAGACACTAGGTGAGCCTATTCCTTGAGGCTGAAAGAAAGAAATATAATTGTTACTACATATAGCCCAACACCAGTCACATATAATTTCCTCACTAGCAAACAATAGGGAAGAGGTGGCCTCAGATGCTGCTGAACTCTAACTCTCATCAGCCCCAGCCAGCAGTACCAATGGTTAGGGAAGATAAGACTTGCAGTTCAACAGCATACAGAGAGGCATTCCTGCAACAGGGGATGAAGACAGATGTTACAACTCAAGGGAATGAAAGACACCCAAGCTGCATTCAGACACAATGGCAAATTACAGTTTGCAGTTGCATGCATGCATAGAACTTATGTCTCAGGTATTCTACCCACCCACCTGACCAGGAGAGATTTATAAAGTGACCTTGCTTGTTGACAAGATAAAAGTTTGTCACATTCATGCACAATGACAAATTTGGGTTTGGCCAATTATAGTTTGTTCTTAAAGCAGGAACAAAATGTATGTTAGGATCCTTGATTAAGGGCAAATTAAGGACAGGTATTCAGAAAAAATGGAAAACTGATGGCTTGCTGGCTAACAGGAAACCACTTTAGGGAACCCCTGTGTGTGAGTGGAGAAAGTGCACAAGCCCAAGACTCAACTCTCCATGCGCATGTAATGGAAAAACCATAGTCTGAATGCATTAAACTATTCATACAATTTTTCAGTAAGCATTTCCATTATGAAAACCTATTTTGACTCTTATATGATTCCACTATATGTTTGAATACTGGTCCTCTATTCTCTCAGGTCAAGTGACATTCATGACAATGGTGCATGTTCCAGTTATCTAGTCTTACATTACTAGATCGGTGTTTCCCCAATTAATCCTCTCAACTTAAAAGTGTGCTACTTCTTTCTTTTGCAAAGAATTTGCATACCTTCATTCAAAACCCACTATCCATGAAAATGTATCAACAGCAAAGTAACATGCAGCCATAGTATTGCTTGAACAAATCAAAATGAGAGTATCCAAGTTTTCAAGTGTGACCATTAATTGCATCAATGTATTGGAAAACTGCCACAGCCCTTTGCTAAAATGGATGTTAAGGTTAAATGCCTAACTGTAGCAAAAACTCTTCAATATAGAACATACTACAGGTAAGCCAGCAGCTTATTGTTGGGCACTACACCCAGAGACAATCATGTAGTGGGCTCATTTTGGTTCTCTTACTTACTATATCTCTCCCAATAACTCTGCATGAGACCACATTTAATTGGGATTACAAGTGCAATACATGTTTGAGGGCATGGAAAGGTTGATGCTAAAAACCTTAACTGCCACAGGAATTCAATTACTGCTCAAACAAAATTAAGCCAAGAATGAGTACAAATGTCACAGCACATTTACACCTTTGTACTACACACAAAAGCAAAAAGGAATATTTTAGTGTGCAACTACTTTTTTTTGTTTGGGTCCCAAATTGAGCTGAATTTTGCATCAAAACTCATGCATGGAAAAACAATACCCTGCCAAGAGTTGTAACTGCCAGAATGCTTCAATATTTCTCCAGAGGAGCTCCTGGCACTGATGCATCTACGCTTGCATTCTTTCTGTGACTACAGAAAGCTGGGGGAGGCGGAAGAAATGTAACTGGAGGGTTTGACAGCCTTGTTCATCAAGCTAAAATAGATTATCACCTGGCTGGGAGGCAGAAAAAGTCTGCATGCCTCTGCCACCCCATGCCAGCTGCAATGTGAGAGAGAATGGGAGAAAGTTAACCATTTCTCCATCTTTTACTGAGCTCCAAACACGATCTCTAACTTTCATATTGTTTCATATCTCTCTCTCTCTCTCTCTCTCTCACACACACACACAAACAATAATTTCCTATTTAGCAGCTTTACTTACATGCAAAAGATTCACTCCCCCCCAATCTTTCAGCCAATTAGAAGGAGAGTAGCTGGTTGCTTCAGTTTCCGATTCCCCATTTTTCTTCTTTTCTTGTCTCTCCTCCCTTTAACTTTGGGTTTCATTTGAGTTTATTAGGCTGAATTTTTGAGCCTCTTGTTCATGACCACCACTTAAACCAGAAATCAACCACTCTGGCATTAAAAAAACCATACTTCAAATGGATCAAGTTACGTTCCTTCAAACTGGCCATCTCCCACTCCCCCAAAATAGGGGCATGTTCAGAGGAAATGTTTTTGGTCAGACACCAAAGACACCACCAAAAAAATTGACACCCAAGTACACACACACACACACACACACACACACTGAGAGTGGCAGCAGCCAGGGTGTTGTGGCATTTCCTTACATAAATTTGTTATGGCTCCTGCATCTGTACACTGCATCTTTTCTGGCATAGTGACACATCTATAGCACTCAGACCAGCAGCAGTCAATACGCTTTCCCAGCCAAGCCAACAGAGGGGAGGATTTAATCTGCAGCTACCCTCAGGATTTCATCCTTTTCCCAAAAGGACATGATGAAACAGTAGCAGATGGAGGGGAAAGGGAAGGTATAAACAGGAGCAGTGCCTCAATTCCTTGTAATTACTCATAACAGACTTGGAAAAAAGTTAAGAATCTACTGCAAAAGATTAAAACAAGGATTGTAGAAACTTTTAAAAAACGACAGTACTCAAGCTGCAGTAGCATCACACAACTTCACATTTCTAAAATTCTAGAGCACTTTCAAATACAATCAAATGCTTAACCACATCCTGTCACACCCAAGAGCTGTATAGCATGCTTCCTTAAAATGGTGGAATGAACACGTCGGAATTGACTGAATATTACAAATGGGGAAGTACAACAAAGATGAATGACACTGAATTAATGTTACTTCCTTTTGGGGGGGGAGCAGTATTCCTTTCTTTACTTACTTTAACTTTTCTGCATTAAGATTTTCTTGAGTATTGTTAGTTCACATTATGGAATAGGAAAATTAGTCAGAACTTTATGCCACTTATGTACGTTTTCCTCCAGAAACATATTTTACAGTTCTTAGCAACGCTTGAAAACATCCCCACAGAAACATTCATTTATAAGAGCATCTGACTGACCACATTGCTTTTATATGCAGATACAAAAGTCAGCTAAGTTTACAAGCAATTCTGCAACTTTTCATGAAGGCCCCCCAGGCATTAAATATGCAGCTAAAGACCACAGAGCACCAAACACATGGTACCTACTACACCATTATGTACAATCAGCACAGAAGGGCAATTACATGCTTCCCTTGAGGGTGTAAAGTAGTAACAGCACCTCCTCATTCTCCACAACAATCTTACTCTGGACTGGAAAGAGCATGACAGCACTCCTTATCCAAGGGGGGAAATGCACTGTGATGAAGCAATATTGTTCTTCCTGCATATGAATACATGAAGTTGCCTTAGAGTGATATGTGTTTTAAACCATGATTTGCCATGTGTGCACTGATCATGCTCGCTTTGCTCCTCTCCCTACTTGCACTGGAGAGAAACAAACCACGAGCCCTGCCTTCATGTTCCATCCATGTTTTGGTTTTACTCCAAACCACAAGGATAAGCCAAAGTTTGTTCTTTGCTTATCAGCCATGGTTTTTTTTTTTAGCAAAACAAACCACCATCCCTGGTTCAGATGCAATACTAACCCAGTAGTTGTCGTTTGTAGAGAACATATAGCCTATGCATGTTAAGCCACGAGTCAAAAAGTCTGTCTGTCTAGTTCAGCTTTCTCCAACCAGGTGTCCTCCAGATGTTTTAGACTATACAGTGGTACGTTGGTTGTTGAACTTAATCCATTCCGGGAGTCTGTTCAATTCCCAGAATGGTTTGAAAACCAAGGCATGGCTTCTGATTGCCTACAGGAGCTTCCTGCACTCAATTGGAATCTGCATCGGACGTTCAGCTTCCAAAAAATGTTTGCAAACTGGAACACTCACTTTGCGGTGTTCTGGAGCCAAAACGTCCAAATACCAAGACGTTCGACAACCAAGGTATGACTGTAACCCCCATGATTCTTGACTATTGGGCAATAGTTCAAGAGCAATGCTAAACCAAGGTTTGACGTTATGTGCACAAGCCTCAGTCTTGTACACTTCTTCCTACTCTCCTGTGTGGCCATTACCTCTCTCCTTTGAGATTTATCCAAGAATAGAAGTAGGGAATTGTGGTGCATGATGAAAGGGGCCATGTGTCATGGACTGGTTGGATGCAAAGAATGGTAAGATGAAGCAGCTGGGGAACCACCAAGGGAAAATGGCTCAAGGCATAGGGAGTGGTGGTAGGACGACATGAGCGGTCAGAGGGAGGTGGTGTCAGAAACTGGAAATGGGGTTTAGTGAGTGGGGTGAGTCTGTGGCAGAGAAAAGTCCAGAATCAGAGGCAGAGATGAGACAGGCTGGTGAAGAGTCACGGGTGTCTCCCCCTCCTGCTGCAACAAGCACCCCTCTTCACCCAGACTTCCAGAACCAGATGAGGCATGAAAGAGGAGGAAAGACAAGCTGCACACAGGAGCAGTCTCCAATTGCTTGCAAGAAGCGCTGGAGAGGAGAAGACATGGCTGTGGGGAGGAAGGAACTTTCAGTCTCAGCAACTGATTTCATGAAGTAAGATGCTGTGCTGAAACTGCCCAGTCTGTGAAAATAGTGCTTTGCTAATAAACAGTGTACATGCACACGAAAGCTCATACCAAGAACAAACTTAGTTGGTCTCTAAGGTGCTACTGGAAGTATTTTTTATTTTTTATTTTGTTCTGCTAATAAACAGTTATCTCCAGTTTGGACTGTGTGATTTACTGACTGCCTGGCTTTGCGGCAGAATGTGAGCCTGAAGGTTCAGATAATCTCTTCCACCTAATGCCCAAAAATGATTTGGTGATTCATGTGAACCACCACTATCAGCAGCTTACCAAAGTCTAAGGCAGAGGATTTTCCTGCCTCTGCTACCTGAGATTCTTTAAGTAGTGATTCAGAGGTCTGAATCTATTGCCAAGCTAGGGCATGTGCCTTGGGAAGTTGTGACAACCCTGCCTCATGTCTTGTAATAGGCAGTGCTGCAGGTGTCTCAGCCATCCCTTTAAGGATAAAAGAGGTGACTTGTCTGCAACAGTGTACTTACTCTCCTGCTGGAGAAGAGCATTAGGTCACAATTGCCAACTTCTTTCTTAGCAATAAAAAGGCCACACAAGTACTGACTTATTACTGAAGTACCTTCAAGGATCAAGAGAAGTAATCCCCAGGGAAACAAGCATTCCAAGTACATTAAATACCCAGATTTCTGGAGTAATTTATAAGGAACCCAATGTTTGAAGTTTCACATACATTTATGTTGCACTAGAACTTAGAAATCTGACCTGCAATAAGGAGGGTGAAAGTGACAACTATGAAACTTAAAATATTTGTTTTCTAGTGTGAGCATTTGCAATAGTAATTTGACATAAAGGGTAAGAATTGAGCAGGAGCTGGAGGGAGAGGGAGATAAGTTTCACTGTAAGTTGTAAGGAGACACCCACTGAATCAAAGTCAAGAAGTGAGACGTCACCTATTAAATCGGAACTCAAGGCCACTAATAAGTATACATCCTTTCTCAACCTAGTTTCAACATAACCAACTTCAAAAAAATGAAGCAGTCTCTCCTTCAAAGCACAGGCAGTCCACAGAGGGAGCCCCCAGAAAGTGAACAACTGTTTGATAAGAAGTCAACCCTCCATTCAGTCTTCACTAACCTGGTGCCCTCCACAGGTTTGGGACATACAACTCCTATGGCCAGGAGTAGTCTAAAACATCTGGGGGGGGGCACCAAGTTGGCAAAGGCCACTCTCTCAAAACTGCTCTATACAGTGCAGCACAAGGCAACACACCACCTGTGCTGACTACTTAGCAATTTTAACAGTAATTATGTATGTGGTGTTAACCATTCAAGGGAGCAACTTTGTGCTTTAGTAGTTTCTACCATAACATGAATACACCTGTGTCCCTTTTCTGTTGATACAGCAGATCCCACTCAATTAAAAAAAAAAAAACTACTTTTGCCTGAACAAGAATAATCAAGATCTATAGACTTTGTGCCTTCTTAAATAAAATGGACAGAGCATTGAGAATCTGTGACCTCTGAACCACACACATTATCCACCTGAAATTAGTATCAATACAAGGGGCAACCATTTTGCGAGGTGGTTTCGTTCCTGACCCCCATGCGCGTCAGTGAAGAATGCACAAGTCCGCCCCATTTTCGGGCCCCTTCTGGGTCGGCAGTGACAAGCATGTACGTGATTGCATGTCAATCAGACACACATAAAATAGTGGCTGCCTATAGTTTAAAAGTTGAGGCAAGCCCTCCAAACACACTGGAATAGACATGGCAATGTTAATCTACCAGTATGTACTGTACAGTTGTACCTCTGGTTGCGAACGGGATCCGTTTCGGAGGCCCGTTCGCAACATGAAAAGCCCGCAACCTGAAGCATCGTATCTGCACAGTGTGCGGCGCAATTCGGTGTTTGTGCGCATGCGCGAAGTGCAACTTAGCGCTGCTGCGCATGCGGCGAAAGATGGAAGTAACCCTTTCCGGTACTTCTGGGTCGCCGTGGGACGCAACCTGAAAAAACGCAACATGAAGCAAACGTTAACATGAGGTATGACTGTATTTTCAACCATTCTGTTTAAGATTCTAACTACCGTACTACTACAGTTACAAATATTATCACATGATCCAACCTGATGTAAGTAGCTGAACATCCCTGTTTCTAATGCCACCAGATTACTTCTTCAATGTGAAGAGTATATTGGGGTAAGCAGGATGAAGGAGGTGGGGGGTGGGAGAAGATACGGTCCTTTAAGCATGGTTTTTAAAAGGGACAGTGAATTTTACAAGTAAGTGAGGCTGCAACAGGTGCTCTACCTACTTTAAGCACTTTTAACAACATAAGAGTAATCTTCTGAAAATATATAGGATATAAATAAAATGAACATGGCAATGGTGATAAGCTGAAAATACAGTTAACTGCAAGTAAGAATGTGATGTGGTATTTTTAAAAATATTGAAATGCTTTATCATCAATAATTCTGCAGTATTATTTCCCTTTTGAAAATGGGGAACTCAGAATTTGTTTCAGAAAATGTATCTTCTAAGCTTTGTACCTTCAGTGAAAAGTGTCATTCATTTGAACCATCAGAAATGACTGTGTAAATTGATAACATGAGTTTGACTAACAGGGTTATGGCATTCAGAGCTCTGAGTCAAAGCTCTTCATTGCCAATTTGCACAAAAAGTTTTCCTGCACATGAAGAAACATGCATGACTTTCTCATGTGCTGAACTGTGAAGAGCACACCTGCAAAAACAAACAAACCCAACAGAAGAATCCAGAATAGCTCCTCACACCAACAGCAGCGACATGAAGAATGTAAACAGGAGGCCTGTCCCCAAAGACTCAGGTTCCCTGATGTGTGTGTCCCTAATTGGACACAATACTTGGATCTATTCACGGTTCTACACGTTTTAGTTTGACATGTGTACTGTTTACATTTTATGTGTGAATTATGGAAAACATTGGTGCAACCAGAGAAGAAGAAGAGTTTGGATTTGATATCCCGCTTTTCACTACCCGAAGGAGTCTCAAAGCGGCTAACATTCTCCTTTCCCTTCCTCCCCCACAACAAACACTCTGTGAGGTGAGTGGGGCTGAGAAGTGTGGCTAGCCCAAGGTCACCCAGCAGCTGCATGTGGAGGAGCGGAGACACGAACCCGGTTCCCCAGATTACAAGTCTGCCACTCTTAACCACTACACCACACTGGCATGTGTTAAATGTAAAACAACTCTGAATTCATGACTGAGCAGGAAAGTCAAGCCAAACTCAAATCAAACATCAATAGGCTATTATCTCTGCCATAAACTCTCTCTTTGCTCAAGCTCATAAACTATAGGTGGCTAATCTTTCCAGCCAGTTGCTGCTGGACTTCAACTCCCCCCATCCACAGTTACTTATCATGCAGGCTAAGGTTGATGAGTTTAAAAGCCAAACAACGTTTAGGGGATCACAGGTTAGCCACCCCTGCCTTAAATACATAACAAAAACAGGCAAAGCTGGATTCCAACCAGTGTTAAAAATGTAAAAATTGCAGTCACAGTAGAGTACAAGAAGATAATTGACCAGTAGAGTACAAGAAGATAATTGTGCATCTGTTACTTGATGGCTCTAGAGAAGGAAACACAGTTAGTGTGTGTTCATGTGTCTATGACAAGATGATCTCCATGCTGAAAATAACATTTAAAGCATGAAGCTATCCATTGGCAAGAGATGCACATAGGTAGCTCATAAACAGGGTGTGTGAAGGTGTGGGTCTGTGACATGCTGTAAATGACAAAGCATAGAAATTAAAACTAAGTTCAGCAATTGAAGCCCACTAGGCCAAAGCTCTTGTTCAAACTGCCAATCCAAAGTTAAGAATGGATGTGCCAGCATACCATCTGGGGAACTGGCAAGACTGAACTAGAAATACTAGTTGCCAAGAAACCGGTCAGCATCCTTGCAAAATTACAACTGCCTTTGAAATGTGCTCTACATCTTGTGACAGAGATGGGCTCCCCTCCCCCCAAAAAAAGTTTCAGGGATGAAAATAGGGACATGCCTGTATTAAACATTCAATTCAATTAAACATTCAAATCAAGATTACTTCCTGATCAGCACACATTGCTGAAACAGCCATAAATTTAATATAGTACAGAGCAGGCATCCTACACCAGCTGAAGGTGATGCACAGGTGAAACTACAGCAGTTTCCTTTAACAAAAACACCTGAATATGCTAGATTTAATTTGCAATCTCCTGGTGGATCTTTCCTTCAAATAGTGAATTCGAGCAGCTCAAGAGTGTCCATCACTATGGAAGCACATCAGGTCCACCCAGAATAAAGCCAGTGATTTCTGCAGCAGCCAGGAAATCTCCGAGAAAACATATGTTTGTGAATCAAAAGAAGGACAAGCCCTTTTCCTTCCACGCTTTCCAGTATAGTAAATACTGTATATATACAGCATATGTATAGTATAGATATGTCTATCTCTAAAGATTTCTGAAACAGAAGCCCATCTAATGATATATACAGGACAGCAGAGGAAAGAGAGGAAACTGTGCTCCCCTCCCCCCATTCTCCCCACCTGAAATTCACCTTCCTCACAAGGCCTGATTACAAATTTTGTCCCAGAAGAGGGACACTCCTTTTAGGGAGCCTATTGTGACAAAAAACTGATTTATTGTAACGGGAACCCCAAACCCACTTGGGACCAAAGGACGGCGGAAGGCAAACTCGCTCTCTAGGGAAAGTGTAGTCAACAAAGTTCCTTCCAAAAGCCACCCTTAAAATTTCCTCACGTAGAACAACAACAACAACAACAAAGTCGTCGTCCCCCGGTCAAACCGGGGCAGTTAACCGATTCCGCCTTCGGTTAAAGGCGACCCAAGCTCGTTGGGCGGGCAGACGGCAGCACCTGGGCCTGAAGCACGCGGGCGAGCGGGCCTGCCTGGTACCGCGGGGGTCTCGCGGGGCGCCACCCCCTAGCCCCGGTCCCCTCAGGGCCCTTCGGAGCCGCCCACCCCTCACCGTGCCGCCGTCCTTAATGATGATCTTCTTGGCTAGCAGGATGCTGCGGTTGGCGGCCCTTTTCTTCTTCTTCCCCGCCTGGGTCATTTTACCATCGTCCTGGAGGGCCGAGGGAAGGGCGGGCTGGGCAGCGAGAGGGGCTCGGGGCGGAGGCGTCTCGTCTTCCTCTCCCGGCAGCGGCCGGGACCTCGTTTCCTCCGCGCGGCAACAGCCTCCCTCTCAGGCACCCGCCGGCGCCGCCATCTTGGAGAGGGGAGGAGGGGCGGGGGAGAGGAAGGGGAGGGCGGGGCGGAAGGGGAACAACAACTGCGGCGCCGGCAACAGAGGCTCACATCACGCGATCACCCGATTGGTCAGGGGGCCCTGCACGTGAGCCCCGGGGGCCTCGCCCCTAACACCACCCCCTCCAACACAAGGCGGCGGAAGGGAGCCAATCGCTTTCGTCGACGCTAATTTTCGCGCGAGCCCCTCTCAACCTTCGAGAGGTTCACGCGACGGGACGCGAGCGGCGGTGTGGTGGGCGGGGCTACGTGACTGGCGGAGCAGGGCGTGGCAGGAAGGTTCCTCGTGAGGGCGGCGCTTCACTCTTCCCTATTTGTGGCTCTGTAGGCGTGAATGTACCAAGATTTCATAAGTTAAAATGAGGCTGCGGTCTTATGATTTCCTGCTGGTCGTTAGATGAAATTTTATCATTATTATTGCTTTTATTTTTATTTTATATACTGTGATCTTTTTCTGTGAACCGCCCTGAGACCTCCGGGTATAAGGCGGTATATAAATTCTAATAATAATAATAATAATAATAATAATATAAATTAATAATAAATTTAGAGTTCTAGTTTGAAGAATTGGTTCCTGATTTTGCTTTCCTGCCTTGACTCTCCCCTGCCTGTCTCCCCCCCCCCCCCCAAGCCTGCCTTCCTTGAATGGATTGTATGTTTTGGATGAAAAGCAGGAGTACCAATGCCCTAAAATAATAATAAACTGCCTTTTTTATAAGTGGGTGGTATGTGCAGGCCTTTAAATGAGATAAAACAACAATAATCTGAAATTGCAGCTCATATCAGTGTCGGTGGAGTGCCCTATAAGTAGAACCATTTAAAACCAATGGATTTAAATCCATTCATTTGGACTTAATTCTATGATTCTGTTATTTCAGTGGCTCTATTCCAAGTATGGCTTAATTGGGTACAACCTAAAGTACTTAATTAAATGGTTTAATTAGGTAGAACCTAAAGTATTGTTACATGTTTGGGGGTGCCAGACCCCTCTTCCTGGATCCAGTAAGTGTTGGAATCAAGCTTGGGGTGTTAAACTGAGTGCCAGACACCCAATCCCTGGACTCAGCAAGTGTTAAAAGCTAATCAAGACAGGCAAGCTTATTGTGTGCTCTGTGCTAGGTACAAAATGGGTGGAGCCCCTTTTTCAAATCAGAGGAAAGCCAGAGCTTAGAAATGAGTTTGTGCCAAGGGAGCCAGAAAGTAGACGTAAAGTAGCAAGCTGGAATGCCAAAGAGGTACAATGCTCGATTTGTGTTTGAATCCAAGACTGGGAGAAACAAGACCCTTTTGGGATGTTAATGCTGTGAACCCCTCTGTTGAGGTTCAGGTTGTAAAGACACCACAGTCTTCACTGTGTTTCATTCCAAAACAAAATACGAACCCTGTACAAGCTGCTGGAATCTCACACCACTCGGCGATTGAGGGAGCATCCAACAGTATACAAATCACACCCATTTGGTTCAGGTGTAGATGTCCTGTTCTGCTATGAATGTAACAACTTTTTTATTTTTTAAAGATATGTTTACATCTTGTCTGGTAAATATAGTACATTGGGTTATATTTACATTGTGCAATAAAAAGGGAACTATAAAGTGTACATTAATGTATTTCATTCTTCCATTATTATTCCCCCCCCCCCCACATTGGGGCACATTAAGCCAGTTCTTGCACACTAGGTTTATTGACCCTCCTGGTCAATACATACACTAACTCCATTTCCACTGCAATCCTGTCCACATCACCATACCCTCCTCCAACCAAACAAAATACCCTTGAAAAGGATTGGAAGGAACTGGCGACAAGAAGGGCTTTCTTCTCATCAAGACAGGAAAAGTGTAAGCCTCATTCTTGAATGGAAATGAGTTCCTGAGTATGTGATGAAACATCAGGTTCCTGATGAGGAACCTGAGATTAGAAATTTTCCCTGCTTCCCTACTCTGTTTGGGAGGCAAGGGAAACTACAGATCCCATACTCTCCAGCAGGAAACAGCATTCACCAACATGCACAGCAATTCTCATACTGGAAGCAGGCCCTTCTCACTTGCCTTTATTTCTCTCCCTTGCCAAGGATAGTCAAGATGTTGGTTTTTTAATGACCCAGAATTGGGTTGTTATTCTTTTAAAAAAACATTTATTAGAAAAGCTTTTTTTCTTTTTAAAGTGAATTTTGCAGCAAGCCAAGTGGAGCTCATCCATCACCACCTTTCATGCAGGCCACTGTTGCCCAAAGAGCTTCTGCAAACTTTGGCAGACTTTTCCCCGTTCCCTGGCCCGAATTTAAATTGGAAGGACCCTTTATTCTTACAGTCTTAAATATTTGCTTTTAGCGTGTGTAAAGTGTAAGAATCAGCTATGCAAAACTGGTATGATAGGGTTTGGAAGGTTGTGCTTGTAGACAAACCAACACAACATTGTGGAGAAGTCAGGGGCAATATTACCAGAGATAAATTTTATGATAACTGGTCTCCATTCATTTCTTTCGTTAATTCCTCAACAGAAGAACCTGGACCACCTTCTATTCTATATTTATTTTGAGATATTTACTGAACTTCCAGATTTTTATTTATTTAGATACTATGTTTTTGACTGTCTCCAAGGTTTAAAGAAGGTTGTTTTCAGCTTTGCAAGTCTGCTGTTGTAATTGATCCTATATGTTTGGCATTTATTCTTGGATATATTCTTTCCAACACGTGTAATGGGGACACATCGTTCACGTACGTTTCCCCCTCTCTTGACGTGATCCTTAGAATTGTTGTGGTTGTTTTGAGTCGGTTTAATTTTTTGTTTTAAACAAACAAACAAAGAACAGCCCAACCAGAACTAACTAGGAAGACCTTGAGGTCATAGTGGATAGGCCAGTGAAGATGTCAACCTGGTGTGTGGAGGCTGTGAAAAAGGCAAATTCCGTTCTAGGGATCATTAGGAAAGGAATGTAAAATAAAAATGCCAGGGCCGTTCTGCTGTTATACAAATCTATGCCATGGCGACATTAGGAATACTGGGCCCAGTTCTAGATGTCTCACCTCAGAAAGGATTTGGTAGTTTCAGAAAAGGGCAGCCAAAATGATCAAAGGACTGGAACAACTCCCTTATGAAGAAGGGTCTCAGCATTTGGGGCTTTTTAGTTTAGAGAAAAGGTGAGCAAGAGATGAGATGACAGAAGCACATAAAAGCATGTGTGGGATGAAGAAAGGTAAGAGAGAGAAATTTCTCTTTCACAGCAGAAGAACCCATGTTCTGCTTCATTGGGAGGTTCAGGAAAGACAAAACAAAGTCCTGCTTCGGTACTCCACGTAGGTGTCCAGCTGCTCGCTGTGAGACTAGGACGCTGGTCTAGATGGGGCTCTGGCCTGCTCCAGAAATCTCTTCTTACGTTCTTAACCTCAGAGTAGTCTAGTCTATGCATTTGGAAGAAGGCAAGCCAAGAGCAGAAAACACACACTGAGATTAGCAGAAAGCATGTTTTGGAAGCGAGACCTCGTAGCTCACAAGGGTTTCTTTCATTTACTTCTTGTGGCCCTCCAGTTCAAATTCATCATAAAATATTTCTTTAAATAGTCTGAAAAGGGCTTCCGTTATTCCGATATCTTGTGGTTCTAAAATTTATTTTTGACATCGACAGGATGTCTACCAAATTATCCCCCTTCTTTTCATCTTTAGCCCATCAGGTTCTGGACCCACCCAAATGCAAAACTCATTTTCACCTTACCAACTGAAATCCTTGGTGAGTTGCCTTCAACACTTTCACAATGCTCTGAAGCTGAGACTGTATTTTTGAGATTATATAATACCTTGGGAAGGGGAAAGGTTCATAACAGGCACCTGGCGGAACAGGTTTTGACGGAGCAAAGAGGCCGCTTACCTGTCTGCAGCTTTGAGAAGGTGGCTGCGTATGCATATTATAAACTGAAAGGCCTGAGGGGAAGCAGGACTGATGTTCTGTCTTTTGGAAGCTGAACAAGATTAAACCTCAGCCCACGCTCTTACGTACTGATGAGGAAGTGAAGAGAATAAAACAAATGCTTCAGGAGATGACTAATAAGGTGTCTCCTCCTGCTATAGCAGTTTGGGCCGTAGATCGGTCAGACATCCAAGTAATAATTTCTCAAACTTCTTTAAAAGCTTAGACCACCCCTCCCTTTTTCTACCTGTTTTGCTTCCAATCCCCCAAGCCTGACGCCAATGATCTGTTTTGGAAATGAGCCTGTGGGGCTGAACAGTCATGCAATTGCAGTTTACTACTGTGTGCCAAAGAAATACCATCTCTGCCTAGAGCAGGGAAGCTCTCTAAAGACAGAAACGAGGTTGGCTGTATGTATCAGCAAGATGCAGCTATGAGGGCAGAGGGAGGGAGTTCTTACTACTTTTTTGGAGCCATTGGAAGCCTACAGTGCTATAAAGTGACTAGGGAAGAGGGAGCTCCATTTGGCTCTCTGGAACTTTACCACTTCCATAGTTTCCCCCTGCAGATCATCACCAATATTGGGGCCAGGCTTGCACTACAGGTTGTGAACTTAGCACTCTCCTAAGTGGATTCTGATTTGGCAGGTACAAAATTTCCTTCAGTATGCATGGAGCTTTGGGTTTCATCAGGGTAAAAGGATCATCATCATCATCGATTGATGCAAGAGCACATGTATGAAATCTTCCATCCAAACATTCTTTCGCATAGAAGCAGCTGCTAACATGAAATCAGTCCAGCATTATATTTTTTTTTTTTATAAGAATTTATTGACATTTTTACTTATAACCACATACAACCTTAACCACACCTACATTTATACACATACTAAACAAATACAATTACACATCTAATACAAAAATTGCCATGATTTTCCTTCTTAATTAGACATCTCAAAAAAAAAATTTTCTTTTTCCAATCTTGACAGTTGACTTCCCCTGCCTTTTCACCTTCGAGTTTATATCCATAATCTACTTTTTAACCTCTTCATTTAAAAATTTAAACTTAATTATATATATAAAGAAAAACATTCATCTTAATCTTCATCTTAATCTTAATCGTCTTAATCTATAAACTTAAACCACTTAAATCGACTTTATTTATACTACATCCTCATAAATCCTCACAGATCATCCTCATCAAATCTATCTCTTCTGTCCTTTAAACTGCTGCTAATAACATAAAAACTTAAAATATCTCTTTTCATGTTCAAACAGATAATAAAACAAACTATTGTTGACAGTGTTCGCCCTCCAATTTCAAAGTACCATAACAGATTACTTTTAGATTTTGCTTAATACATCACCCCACACCCCCTCTGTCCATTCTTCTTCTCCTGATGGCATCAGCACTGAACTTCCATGCATCTTCCCTCTCCAAACGTCCACAGATCCAGGCATAGTCCAAAGCTCTCCTTGCCACGAGCTCCGAGGTGTCCAACTCTCCCTCTCTCAGCTTCTCCGGTTCTTTGTAGCATTCCTTTTCTTCTTGTAAATACCTTAATTCTCTGTCCCTGGCCCCCGAACTCACACCTCGGGGACTGGATATAGCAAATCTTGACATCGCCTTGGGGCTGCCACCCCCAACAAGCGAATTTCTTCTCCGAAGTAGCTCACTCGTTTCTTTCCATCTTTCCATCCATCCTCTCAGCTCTTTGACAAGATTTTCTTCCAAAGTGTCAAAAGTTTTGTTAGCCTCCTCTGTGGGCAGTTGGTTCCATTTCAGACCCCCACACAAGACTTTAACTTTTCTGTAAAGTAGTTCCACTTTCAAGGCAGTGAGCCTTTGTTCATCTGTTAGCCCAGAGTTCAATACCAGTTCAAGGACGAAACCCAGCATACTGGCAGAGGAGGAGGAAGTGGGTATCATATTTCTTCTCCTGTCTCTTTGTTCGTCGCCATTTTCCTAAGCTGGAGCGCAAACACCGCAACTTTAAATAGAGATATTTTCCGCTAGTTAGCTTCCCAAGAAAAAAGTTTGCCAGTCTCATGTATCGATTTTAAATACTTTATAACCAGTTCTGTGGCAGCAATCCCTCAGATTGGTTAATTTCTTAGGCTCGAAGGGAGGGAGGCAGGCTGCCTTTCTCCTTCCCCCCGGATCGTTCCAAAAACACGATTTCTGCCAAGATTATTTACTCACGACCACCGGGTTCCTTTAGCTCCATTCTTCACAGGTAGAACTTAGACGCTCACCGCGGGCTTTGCCGCCGCATTTGCATCCCGGTTGGGGCATATCCCCGTAAGCCCGGCTCCGTTGTCCCTTCACCCCCACTCCCCCTTTACAGGGGGGCAGGGGAAGGGTTCGGAGCCTCCGCGGGCGCAGCCGGGGAGCCCAGGGTGCGGGACGCTCTTCCCGCACCCCAACCGGAGCCGCGCGCTGCGGTAGCGCGGCTCCTAACCCCCGGGATGGACAAGGCGCTTCGGACCCGAAGCAGCCTTCGACCACCCGGCGATGGCGTCGCCGCCGGACAGTCCAGCATTATAAATACCAGGGAAGATTTATCTACAGTATTTTAAAAAGTGAACAAAATCAGGTCTTTAAATCCTTCCAAACGGTAGCCATCAAATTACATTTCTACAACTCCAGCAACACATATGCGTCATAATAAAACATCCTATTATGTAAAAAGCAAATATTCTGGCCAAACATACAATCCACTTTCTAAAGGGAGACAAAACAACAGCAACAGGTCACAGTAAAAATATAGTTTTTATAAGCAAGGACAAAAAAAATTGCTCATCTTTCTGTGTACAAATGATTGGCAGGGGAACAATTATTCTTTGGCTAAGCCTAGAATGCAAGAAAACCTACAACCAAATTCAATTTAATTTTATTGTTTCATAGAAAGTTCTATATCCAGTTTTGTGTATATGTACATACAATTCATGTACTGTACATCCAAATCCGCTATCCGTTTAAACCAGTGCCAGAGCTAAATCTGCCAAAATGGACTTTGACAACAGGTATTATGTCAAAAGAAAGAAGTGACAAGGGAGAACGACGACTGGTAGCAGTCATAAGTGAAATCAATGAATCTGATTAACAAATTCAGTTTTGCATCAGTGGGTCTCTTTAATGATGAGCCAAGAAACCTGGTCGTCTCCCGTTTTTGCTACTGCTGCATATGCCAAGTTTAAACTTACTCACAATAATTCTTCACATCAACAGCAGGTAGCTATTGTTTTGTTTCTCTAGCCATTGCTCTGGCTTGTTTAAGATGTATGGAACACATATTCCTAAGATGATCAGATACAACAGTGACATATTCCTACTGCGTGCATGCACGCTTCCAAAATAAATTTGCACTCATTATAAATAAAGTGTGTGTTACATAGTGAGGTATTCATTGGCAAGGTTGATTTAAGTATATCAAAACTACTTTGAAATACATTAGTGAATTATTGGTTGCAGAAACTACAAACAAGGGCATCTTGGGTAGTCTGGGTTTTTCAGAAGTGGTGTGAGAGCTGTTCTTCTGCAGGTTTATCCCATAGGTGGTGCTGCTGTAGCATTTAAAGGCATGCTGGCATGTGGGAGCGAACTATTTAAAGGGTCCTTAGCTCATTATTATTATTGCTGCTGTCTCATCTATGCAAGAATGGTTTAGTTAGCTCCCACCATGTGGTGGCAAGCTTTTAAATGTTACAGCATAAATCAGCTCCCCTAATTGTAACGTATGATATAGGTAAAGATAAAGGACCCTGGACGGTTAAGTCCAGTCAAAGGTGACTATGGGGTTGCGGTGCTCATCTCACTTTCAGGCCGAGGGAGCCGGTATTTCTCCATTTCCAGGTCATGTGGCTAGCTTGACTAAAGCGCTACTGGCGCACGGAGGACCGTGACCAGTGCCAGGGCGCATGGAAATGCCATTTACCTTCCTGCCGCAGCGGTACCCATTTATTTAGTTGCGCTGGCATGCTTTCAAACTGCTAGGTTGGCAGGAGCTGGGACAGAGCAATGGGAGCTCACCCCGTTGCGGGGATTCGAACCACAGACCTTCCAATCAGCAAGCCCAAGAGGCTCAGTGGTTTAGACAACAGCGCCACCTATGTCCCGTCTGAGGATCCATTCTTACTCAACCAGTGATATGTTTGGTATTTCCCCTCTCCTTCATTGCTTGCTTCTCCAATAATGTCTGCGCAAGGGTAATAATAAGGGCAAGCAAGACTCCTCAGTAGGAGCATCAGGTTTTTCAATAACTTTTCTAAGAGTTTCAATTAATCTGTAAAGTGTGGAATCATGGAAGATTGCAGCCATTACATCTGCGATTAGAAAAGTGTATTGATTTCTAATTACTTAGACTTAGAGGGTTTTTTAGGTTTTAATTTATTCTTGATTGGTGAGCTACTCTGGGAACTTTGGGATACAGAGCAGGATAGCAATGTATGGAATGAATCCGATTGTGCCATTTTAAAAATATGAAGCCATCGCTGCCGTGTTCTCCGAGCACCTGCTTCAGATGTTGCACTAATTTTAATTGGCACTTTTTTCTGGGGTGGGGGTGGGATAGCTATTTTCTATTTGGTTCTGAGATCTAGGTTCAGTTCACTTGAGGTGATGGTGTAGAAGGCAATTAAAACATTAATGATGATGGCAACAACATCCACCCACCTTGGGAGCATTTGATGAAAGGCAAGGTTATAATTAATTTCTTAAAAGCCTTTGGTGCAGGGCTGAATAACATATGGACTGTTAGAAAATTGCTCATGGTAGAGGAAATTGGAACACGGCAAGACTTTCATGGCTTCTCAATTGTTTCTAATTTTTTAAGGTCTGAAGCTGTTCTCTCCCTATTCCAACCCCAGTCAGGTTATGATGTTGGAAGAAGTTAGGATGCAAGGAAATGGCACTGGGAGAGAGCAGCTTTTGCATTGTGAGTTAAGATGTAGAAAGGGTTAGGCATCCTCTCCACCCCCAAACACTCATTCTCCTCTGCCCTAGATTTGTACTTATAAGAAGACATGTTCATAAAGCATTTATCTCAGGGGTCAGCAAACCTATTCTGCAGGGGGCCAGTCCACTGTCCCTCAGACCTTGTGGGGGGCCAGACTATATTTTGAAGGAAGAAACTGAACGAATTCCTATGCCCCACAAATAACCCAGAGATGCATTTTAAATAAAAGGACACATTCTACTCATGTAAAAACACGCTGATTCCCAGAACGTCTGTGGGCCGGATTGAGAAGGCGATTGTGCCGGATCCGGCCCCCGGGCCTTAGTTTGCCTACCCATGATTTATCTGTTAGTATGACAGATAAGTATGACAGAGAAGGGGATGACAGAGGATGAGATGGTTGGACAGTGTTCTCGAAGAGACTAGCATGAGTTTGGCCAAACTGTGGGAGGCAGTGAAAGATAGGCGAACCTGGCGTGCTCTGGTCCATGGGGTCACGAAGAGTCGGACACGACTGAACGACTACAAGTGATACCTACCTCCTCTGTGTGACAGATCCCACAATATGTGCATTGGATTTCTTGCACAAATGGGTAGAATTTCTTCAAAACATGCATAGTTCTGCTGCCTGAAATCATGATCACAATACAACATAACATACTCACGAGAGAAGTTTCAGTCAGTATCACAACCATCTGATAAACTTTCCCATTTTCTCCTTGTAATGCTAAAACAACAATGATTTATAAATGAGGTTCAAACAAACAAAGGGGGGGGGTGGATACATCATTTGATAGTCCAAACGATATAGCATTTTTTGTTAAATATGGTTGGTCAAATCACCATTACAATTTTGAAAAAAAAAAAAAGCTCCTTTGTTTTCATAAACACTTTATTTCTTTGCTAATGCCAATGTTTGGAATATAAATTACTTTTACTTTGAAATGCTGCAGAAAAGTGATCATTAATGCACTGTTTGTAAATTAATTCTTTACCGTAAAAAAGCAAGCAAGCTGTGCACTAACCTGACACTTTTATTAGGTTTGACTTAATGGACTGCTTGATTCACATAGTCATTAAGATTTCAATCCCATACACTCCCATACCTGGGAGGAAGTCCCACTGAATGTAATGGGAACTTGCACCTGAGCAGACATGCATAGGATTATGCTGTGAAATATTTTAATAGACTAATTCTGGAGCAAAGTAACATTAAACTAATGTAACTCATAGCTCCCCACAAAGAACCCATAGCATTGTAGCTGTGAGAATCACAAGAGTGCTCTGAGACTCCTAGCAGCATCACAGAAACATCTACTTATTTCTTTGACATTTATTTCTTTGACATCTGTGGAACGTCCTCCCATCAGATGTCAAGGAAATAAACAACTATCTGATGTTTAGAAGACATCCGAAGGCAGCCCTGTTTAGGGAAGTTTTTAATGACTGGTGTTTTAATGTATTTTTAATCTTTTGTTGGAAGCCGCCCAGAGTGGCTGGGGAAACCCAGCCAGATGGGTGGGGTATAAATAAATTATTATTATTCTTAGTCTTATTATTATTATTCTTATTATTATTATTAAAAACATGTTGGGGTAGAAGGCAAGAAGAACCATGGTTGTTACACAGATGTGTAAGTGGGGTGTTTTGTAGACATTTCCTTATTTTTGATATGCTACCGTAAGCAGTTTAACACCAGATTTGCCCAAAATATTAAGCCGTAACAAGCGTTCCAAGAAGGTTTGCCCAGCCATTCCAGGATGAAGGAAAGAAGGTTCTTTGGCAGTTTCTCATACCAGGAGAAATTATGCCCTATGCTCATTGCACAATAATGTTATCAATATTAATACAGTTAGCATGTATTCTTCACAAGACTGGACAAAAACCACTCTCATTTACATAATTCTTACGTGTGTGGGTGGGTGGGTGGGTGGGTTTTAAAGCTCTGTAATATAATACAGTATATTCACATGATATATCACCATGGCTCCAAAAGGAACGATTATACCTTTAAACATTTCCATGACTAATTTAAAAAATACAGTTTAAAATATTTTCAAATTAAATTTTGAAGCAATGAAATGCACTGTAAGGTAATTACAAGACTTTTTTCGCTTATATATATATATATATATAAATGATTTGCTCTTTGAACACACACATCCATATCTGGTGCCAACTCTGGCACTTTATCATAGCCTTTTGTTGAATGAAAGCACAGCAGCTATGCCTCTTCGATTTGTTTTTACGAAGCCTTTGGTCAGACTCAATGGTTGTGCTGCAGCAGCATAGATTTGTGACCTGATCCCTACATATACACAACACTTCTGGTTAATCCTTTTTATTATTTGTGGATTCAAATACTTCCTCTCTGGGAATCTTATCAAAAAGATTTCTCGTGACCGTAAGAAATGTGTATAGATACGTTTCCCAACACCAATTTCTGTTTACTTGTTCAGCTTTCTATATAAAATATTTAAAATGTTTGAAAGGAGAATGATTCAATCCTACTTTGCAGGGGTTTAAATCGGAATACCAAATCAGAAACGCCATGGTTGCACCAAGTCTTATTTCACTTTGATTTGATAATTACAAATATACAGCAAGTTTAAAAAAAAATACTAAGATGAAATCGTCGATTTGCAAAAAAGAAAAGAAAAAAGGTACAATTCAACAAATGTCATGTGCTCTTGCAAGAAGAGTGCATAGGGCATTTCTGCAGCTGTCAAATACAGTAAATAATTCTGATTTAACCTCAGAGTTCAAGCAGGAAGCATTTCTAATTGTAGGTATTAGTTGCAACATGTTCCCTTCAAGTTTTGTTCTAGGACTTCCTTCGTTTCCAGAGGTACATACTGTTTTCTGTCTTTCTGTAGTTTTGTCTCCCATAAACCAGTATTTTAATATGTTGTCATTCTTCAGATACCATGTAAACTCTTCCATTCCAGTGCTTGGTGGTCCTCCATATAATTATTTTGAGGTCCTTAATGCACAGTTTTTGCAAATAAAGGGCTGGCACTGAAGATTCTGCTACGCTTTAGTAGGATTCCCCGCAGGCTTTGGGTCATAACCATATAGGAATGTAGCAGCTATTACAAGAACGGCTCCAAGAAAAAAAACACTGAAAGTGAAAAAGAAGGGGGGGGACTTAAGACCATATACATTCATAAACTGGAAATCATTTACTTCAATGTACTGGTATTTATTTTACGACCAAAATGTTCATTAGTTTTGCTTTCCCCATTTCCCCATTCTTCTTACAAGCAGATTTCTGGCTTTTCTCTTAACCTGGTCTACCCTTACAAGCATACACCAGGACACCTACAGAGATCTGCAAAGGAACTGGAACTATAACAATAACAAAGTGATGAAATAGCACCTTATTAAATAGATGCAGTGAGCAAATGTGAGACTTCTGCACGGCAACACGACAGAACTTCCCAGCTTGCAAATGGTTACTGTTAAAGTCTCAAGATGTTGTCTGAGAGGGAACTGGACATAAAAGCCATTGTTTTGCCTTGGACACTTCCACAGGCATGGAAGACAGTGGCTCAGACCGAGAAGTCCAATATGCGTGCTGCCGGGTTCAAAATGGCTGAAATAGTGGGTATCAAAATTCAAAGTATCAAAAAGTTGCGGGTATCAAAATAGTGGTCTTTCAAAATTCAGGCAGTATGTACCTGCTCTGAGATATTCCTATTGGAGTTAAATATTTTTCTTCCGTTTCTGACTGAATGAACTGCTGGTGTTTTAATATTCTCTCTTAAAGTATGGAAATAAGGAAAGGAAAGATTCTAATCAACTTATGGTTCAACATGGGAACATAAGAAGCTGCCCGATGGGAAATCTAGACTGTTGGCTTGTCCAGCTCAATCAATGACTGGCAGTAGCAGGGTTTTATAAATGGCTTTTCCTAATCCTACCTGAAAATGCCAAGGACTGTAATAGAGATCACTGCATCGAAAGCATGTTACTGAGCTACAATCCTGCGTGTCAGACAAGGGAAACAGTTGCCAGGTGTACTATCAATAGTGCCCTCCTTGTTCCCTGGCTCCCATTCTAAAGAAGAAGATGACAGAACTTTTATTCACTCTACCAGATGGTGTAACGTGTCAATCACCCCTGAAGGCTGTGCTAGAGCACATGAAATTGCAGCTGAGCAGCAAGAAACTTTAGGCCAAAAATCTCCCTCCCTCCATCATAAACGGGAGCCAATATTGTATGCTTGTAAGGGTAGAGCAGCAGTTTTGTTGCCATAGCAGTTCTCTACACAGAAATCCTGACAGGCCAGTAATAGTCATACAAGCGGAAGAAGTCACTGATTTGGGGCTTGCAAAATCCTCAAGAGGTTTTCACAAAAAAAAAACAGTTTTGCTGAAGGAACTGCTTTTCCACCAGGAAAAATAGGACTCAGACTTGCTCAGAATGAATTACATCAAATTGAGCTTTTCACATCTGATGAACAGAACGGGAACAGCTCATCAATGGAAAAGAATCTCCATGAGAAGTGGATGGACCATGGAACCTGGAGCAGATAGACTGGCAACAAGTGACTTCAGCGCCATCAATAAAAGCCCAATCTATGTTGACCCTGCTAGGGGAGGCTTTGGAAGGCTTTAAATGGGCATGCCATTTGTGTGTCTAATCCCCATTAACGTTCTGAAAAACACCTAATCCCCACGAATATTTATTGTTTAGTTCGTTTACAGTTTGATTACAATTGCCAGGCAAATATTGATACCTGAGTATGTACTGTATTAGAACTCAGGATGCCCAACATCAGTCCAACAACAGATGGTGAATATTGGTTTCAAAAATATATACAGTCGTACCTTGGTTGCCGAACGCCTTGGAACTTGTATGTTTCGGCTCCCGAACAATTGAAAACTGGAAGTGAATGTTCCGGTTTTCAAATGATTTTTGGAAGCCGGGCATCCACCGTGACCTCCGATTGGCTGCAGGACGCTCCTGCAGCCAATCGGAAGCCGCATCTGGGTTTTCGAACAGTTTCGAACAGTTCTGGGAGTCTAACGGACTCCCGGAATGCATTCTGTTCAAGAACCAAGGTATGATGGTAGTAATTGAATTACCAGTGAAAATTAGTAGCAAACCAAAGCCAACTCTCAGCTAATGTTTTGCACTCTGGCATACTGAATTTGATGATTTTCCTTGTCTAGTTAATGTTTGAGCTATTAATAATGGGCTTCTGGTTGAACTGTAACTTTAGTTATTGTAGATCTTGCGGATAGCGCCTCAGATTTAAACACTAAACAAAATCAGGATCAGCAGATACAGAGATTATTATTATTTTTTTAGGGGGAAAGAGGTAGAGCTCTTTTAAATGTCTTACAGTTGCTATCTGAACCATATGTACTTGTAATCAAGTTCTTCTGTATTCAATGAAACTCACAATGAAGTTTTTTTGGGGGGGAGACACAAATTCATAAAAGCATGTGAAAAGGTACTGAAACAGTGACACAAGCGACCGTCAATGTGCATTTTAAAACCTTTGGTAGACTCCGACTAGAATCTATATTTTGTAATCCCCATAACAACCACCATTCGCCACATACAAAGGCTGCATCCTATTGCAAAGTATTTAGAGTGCGTACTAACCTAAGCAGTTAAATTTACTTAAAATCAGCTGAGACACAAATTTCAAGTTATTTATATAACATACTCTTACCTTGTAGGGACAAAATCTTGCAGCCAGAAGTATGAGATTAATGTTGACAGTATAATAGACAAAGATGTTGCAAATCCTTTTAAAATGTTGTCTGCATATTTTATAACAGCAGCTATAACAAGGCCTCCAAGTGCCTGACAAAACATTGAAAAGTAAGTTGTCATCATATTTGAAAACTTCTAAGAAGAGGCCTTCCTTACTATGCAAATAAAATGGAGACTGTCTTTTCAAAGACGGCACATCCCCCTTTGGCTTTTGTAAGTATTGCATTAAATAGGTATTTGTTAACACAAACATGTAGGGTGAGGAAGTGCAAAATTATATCACATTAATAATAGGGCTGTCAACTGATTGAAGAAAACTTAGTTGATTAATTGGGGTTTTGTTGATTAAATCTGCATATGAATAATCTGAAGTAAAAAAGAAACTATTATAAGATGACACCTGCACATGCCACAACTGTCTTAGAAGAGACATTATGCTTTGTGTTAGAAGTTTGATTTGGTGGTGTAATTTGCCATCATATGTATATTTCAATTTAGGAAAAATAATGTCTGATTATTGGGGGGGCGGCTTTTTAATAAGTCAAAATACTTTAAACTAGTAATTGAACTGAATAAAGATAATTGACCCTCCACAATAAGAAGCAGTAGCACTTATCCCAGAAAACTGACATGTTTATCCTGTGAGAGAATAAGTTCTGCTGGTTTTTATGTAAAAATGTAACTTTGGATGCATTACCTGCAGAACGACGACTATCCAGGTGAGCTGGTTATAACCTTGAAAAAACCCATTCTTCGATACAAGTTCCCCGTCATAAATGTAGACGCCCATCAAGCCAAATATGCTGCCAAAAAATCCTAAAAAAGACAAGACAGGTTTTTTAAAGCACAGTGAAACGAACGACAAAAATAAAAGAAGAAACTCTCTTAATTCACCTGCATGTACGTAGAAACGCAGGTTGGTCCCCTCCTGTGTCAATTAATGTGCTCATGTGGGGAATCCCAAATAATGTCCTGGTACTTGCAACTAGAATAAAGCTCTGTCCGTTTACTGGCAGGTGCTGGTCATAGGTAGAAAGTAAACTGGCTGCCTCACCTGTTCAAGGCCTTTGTTATGATTTTTTATCCTTAGCCGCCAGACCAGAGCGGGAACTCCCTCGCCCAGGTCCACCAACCAAGCCTCACCCTATTGATTGCCCATGACTGGGCAGTTTGAGCTTTAGACTTGGTGGGCTGTTCTGCCCTGCAATGTGGCTGGCCAGGGAATTTATGCCAGCTGGCCGCTTGGGCATGACTGCTCGCCACCCTGGGCCTGGTGTTCAGCCTGCGATGGTTGAAACTGGCGCCCACCCGGAGCAGGATATTATGATATTTAAAGCCCTAAACAACATGCTCACAGCTTATCTGCCAAAAAGAAAGTCTTAGATTTGAAAACATATTTATTAAAGCAAGTTTTTAATTGAGTCTGTTGCTTTTAAGAGTTTCCCCTTTTAAAAAGGCTATTTTGTTCTGAAGCTACTAGTTCTTCATTCTGTGCTTACGTTTTTGCATTTTTATTAGCTGCAAACTGTTTTATCCATCATTGCTTTTCTGTTTTATATACCTGAAGGAGCGTCTCCACCCCCATCGTTCTGCCCAGATACTGAGGTCCAGTGCCGAGGGCCTTCTGGTGGTTCCCTCACTACGAGAAGTGAGGTTACAGGGAACCAGGCAGAGGGCATTCTCAGTAGTGGCACCCGCCCTGTGGAACGCCCTCCCACCAGATGTCAAAGAGAAAAACAACTACCAGACTTTTAGAAGACACCTGAAAGCAGCCCTGTTTAGGGAAGTTTTTAATGACTGATGTTTTAATGTATTTTTAATCTTTGTTGGAAGCCGCCCTGAGTGGCTGGGAAACCCAGCCAGATGGGTGGGGTATAAATAAATTATTATTATTATTATTATTAGCTGCTTTGGGAGCAAATTATTACAGGAAAGCGGTGCGCAATTGTTGCTTGTGAAGAAAGCTGGCGTATACAGTTTAAAATAATTAAACAGAATAAAAATATGAGCCTCCCCACTTTTTAAGATCTGCTTTAAAATTCTGTCTTTCTTAGTGCATGGGCTCCAGCATGCCAGGGATGCTCGTGTGGGGACAGTTCCAAGGATTTCAATATATACATGTTCTTCTGTGTCCGCTGAACCCTTGGAACCAAACCCCTGTGTAAGATGCAATCATACTGTAAATGCATTTCTATTTTCCTGTGCTTAAAAAAATTTTGCAGTTACATTTTACTGTTATAGTTATTTTACTGTGTAACCAAGACTGGATTTTTCAATGCTGCCTTGAGTGCATTTAGGACAAAGGCAATTAGCAAAATTAATTCAACTGCTTACATGAGGTGTCACAATTGTACAGTCAATTCAGATCTAACCTATGAACTGGAGAGGAGCTTTCCTACAGGTTCATAATATATCTCTAGAAATATACATGCAATCATATTTTTAAAATGGCAGTCCATAATCCTGTAATCAGTTGTTGAGAAATGATATATTTTGTTTTAAACAAAAGGAATTCATGCGTGTTTTTATTACACATTTCTATTACAGACATGGGGGAGGGATTTAAGTATTCATCAAGAAAATGTTTGCAGGATACATGATATTCCCAGTTTATTTTTAAAATAAAGGCATAGTATAAATAACTGCCACATTACGATTATGCTTTAAATAGGAAACATGCAGTCAAATTTAATCTAGTTCTAGTACAATACATGAGCCAGGATCCAAAGAATTATCTGAGTTTTGCCCATGAACTTGTGACACTTCAGACGGAGTTTTTGACTTTTTAATCTTTAAACAGAGGACCCTCATGGAAAATGACAAAGCATTAAAAAAAATCCCCTAAAAGAGAATTTTAGTTGCACTGTGGTTTGGATCTTAGCCACTGTATTTAGCACCCATTAGATGATATCAAATCAAACAAAACAAGCTGACTCAGACGTTAAATGAACAACAATTACATTCCGAACAGGATGCAGCGTTTAGAGTTCCTGTTAGCAAAGTTAATGGCAAATTTGGCATATGCTTCTGTTAACAATTTAATTACACAAAAGCATGTTGAGGTACTCTGATAAGATTCTGCTATAAATCTGAATCTCCGTTCTGTGTTTCTCTCTAAACAAGACTCACCCAACTGAATGTTCCTGATCCATACTGACTGTTTTGTTTCTTTCAAGATTTTCTCAAAATACACTCCAGCAAATCCACTTGAAAAGCAGGCTATAAGTACTGCCATCAGGCCCACAAACTGTGATCCTGCTGAGAGTTCCTTAGTGGCCGCTTCTTGTGAATCTGATGGCCACTAAAGGAAACAAGCAAAATAAAACATGTATATTAAAATCGTACAACAGGTTGCTAAATATAATTTAACATAGCGCAGAAGTTGTGCTGACAGGAAGCGAAAAGAGGCAATGAAATACCAGATACATTTCCCATCCAGCTCTTGTTTAGTCCTTATTCACATATTTATACCCCTGAGCAGCTATTGATGGCATTCCAAGTTTGCAGTGAATCAAACTGTACTGACAATAGAATTGGGTTTTTAGTAAGTCCTTTTAAAAGTTGCATGCATAGGCATAGCCCTTCACATTTAAAAAGATAAATATTTTCGCCCAAATTAATGCCCACCATTTTGTTTTTGCAACTTTTTAGTTTGTGGCTCTAAACATATTCAGGCTGCCCTGATGTTTATGCAGAAACCAGTCCCACTTATCTCAATGAGACGTACTCTCATATAAGAGTGCATGTGCTGGTAGTTAAGCATGTTTATCTGAGACTAAGCCTTACTGAATACAGAGAGCCATGTTTCCAAACAAACACAAACAGAATTGTGCTGTAGCGCCTGCTAATAAAAACATCTAGTTCTTAACCCAGTCTTCTGAAGCGTTTTGGGGTTTCTCAGGTTTACTATTTTATTAAATGCTGTTTGTGTGTTATCTAACCAGGCAGTGGGCCTTCTCAGTAGTGGCACCCTCCCTGTGGAATGCCCTCCCTTCAGATGTCAAGGAGATTTAAAAAAACTACACAACTTTTTGAAGACATCTGAAGGCAGCCCTGTATTGGGAAGTTTTTAATGTTTGATGTTTTACTATGTTTTATACATGCTGTAAGCCACCCAGAGTGGCTGGGGAACCCCAGCCAGATGTGCAGGGAATAATACTAATACTAATAATAATCAACTAATCCAGCAAGTCACTCAACAGATGTTCAACACTGGGAGCACTGAATTCTATGTTTTGTAAGTGACCCTAAAGAACTAGGCACATTTATTGGTGACATGGCCTATATCTAGGGATCATGTCCTAGAACAGCATGCATAATTTGAACGTGTGAAAACATGTTTAGGACAGTATTTATTCTGCTACTTCCTTCCAAAATAACAAGATTATTAAACAAGATTATTATTAAAGAGTTGTGAATGTTTGGCCCATGTTGCTCTGCAGTTTCACCATCTGCTTATCACTGTTAAATTAATCAGGAGTTCAATGCACCCTTAAGGTATATCTGACAAATGAATTACAAGTAGAGATCCAGGGAGGGACGTTTATTGACAAAAGAGCTGATTGCAACTGTGTGCTATTTCTTTATTCCTCTTTTGGCATTTAATATCCAGTTATGGATTTTGTGACACGAACACAGAGAAAAGAGTTTGCCCAACTTCATTGAAACCAGGTTCAAACACATGAAATGGATCCTGAGGTTCTGTTGCACTTACTGATCTGCTTCACACAACATGCCAAGCCAAACGTTGGCTTAGGAAGACTGTGCAAAAGTGCATGACCCCGGAAAGAAACACCATTAGTAGTGGGGTGCAGTCTGTAGGCAACGTGTGTGAACATGTGTTCTATTACAACAGTTTTTTATCAGCAGAATAGAGAACACATAATATATCTTATCATGAGACTCTTTCCTGGCCAATCTTAAAACACCCTTCTGAATATGTTCCTAGAAGGTACCAATACATTTATTACCAATTAAGTGCCAAAATATCTGAATGTCTTGGATCTTCTTTGATATTTTACTGGGGCTATGATTTTGTATCTTGTACTCTGTATTGTCTCATTTCTCAGCTGACAGCATCTGCAATCAATGGATAAACTGATCCGGGAATCAACATTTAATAAGGATCCCACCCTTATTCTCTCATTTCTAAATATCAATAAAAAAACAATCCTCCCAGAACAGATTTAGGGGGCACAGAGGGAGAGAAGGAAGGGATGTTCCACTGTGCAGCCAAAAGTCCTTTGTTGGATACTACCAGTGCCTTTTTTCTATGGGGATGCAGGGGTACACATACCCCTAAACATTTTGTGAATCTAAGTTTGGCCTCATTGAGGGGCAGTATTTTAATATGAGTAGGATAATGAGAGTACCCCTAAACTTTTTTTTTAAAAAAACCACTGGATACTACCCCAGGTATTAAGTAGTAAAGCAAATAAGATCTACACTTTTAATATTCAGGAGTATGTTTATGTAAATATTTACCTGTACAAATGCAACTCCAGCCATCAAAATCACTAATGAAAGCCATTGATACACACCTAATTTCTTACTGAGCATGGACACAGAAAATAACGCAGTGGTAAGAATTTTCAGCTGATACGTGACCTGAAAAGACCAAATCAAGATGACTCTTGATTAATGACTCATTATTTGTGTGCACAGTTTTAAAAACAAACAAACAAACAAACAAACAAACAACAGCAAACTCCTCAAAAGCATACCATACCTGGTAAGTGGCTGCGTCTAGGTTTGACAAGGCAACATACAGGAGATTATTCTGCAGTGTGTAAATCCCAGAAGGAATAGCAAGTTTAAGTGTCTCCATAGGCTTATTAAGGATTTCATCATGCAACACTCTGTTCAGAGATCGTAAATTGCACTCTATGCAAAAAGAGAGGATAATAAATTCTTTGTAGGTTTAAAAATAGATTAGTGTGATCTATTAATTATAACTAGCTTTTTTGCTAAAAACTTTTAGAGCTTTGCTTTTAAACATGCCATTTCTAAGCAAAAATTTGCATAGCTATGTAGTTAATGTCAATTTACAGCAATGGGTTTTCTGCAGCATCTTCATTGCATAACTGTGCAAAGCTGACAATGGTGTCTCCCGATTAAGATATAGCAATATCTAGTTCTTGCTGATGAAGACATCTAACTCGTCTCTTCAGCACTAGGAACACTGGCAGCAAAATGAAGAAGTTGTTGCTGTGTCCAAAATACAATTCCGTACATTTCTAATACAGTGGTGCCCCGCTAGACGAATGCCTCGCTAGACGAACGGCATTCGCAAGCGGAAGGCTGCCCCGCAAGACGAAAAAGTCAATGGGGCTGCCTCGCAAGACGTTTTTTTTTTTAAGCGAAAACTAGCGGTTTTCGTCTAGCGAGGCACCACTGTAGTTAATTCAGGTGGTGAGTGGCAACAGAATTGTAGCAAAAACAGGACCAGCAAGAAACAAGAAGAATACAGTATTATAATTGTGGATGGGAAAACCTGAGGTTTACAGACATGGAATTTATTATTTATTTTTTTACACACACAAAAAGATTAAGAGGCCAAACTGACCCCCCCCCCCAAAAAAAACAGCCCCATGAGGTCTGAGCATGCTCATTAGCCTAGTTGTGGAATACAGTTGGGGGAAACAAAAAACAAGTAGGTGTGGGAAGAAGAGTGGATTTTTCTTTTTGAGGAAGACGAGTTCCTGCAACACTGAACAGGAACGTTTCATTTAGGAGGGAGGATACAATGCAGTATTTTGCTAAAGGTCCCACCTTGTATTGAAAAAAGTATTAAGCGCCTCATAACAAACAAACAAACAAATAGCAGACACCTACTGCTGTCTTTGTAAACCAACAAAATACAGGCTGTGATCTTCAAAAGCTCAGCAATAACCACTGCAGTTGAAGATAGATAACGAGGTCCTTCTTCTTTCAGTGTCCTTGAATACCGCATAGTCAAAACCAAGCTAGTTGTCTGGAATACCAAAATCCCCAAGGATAGGTATTTCAAGTTGGTAGACATAGCTTGACTATCGCTTTCCTGGTGGGGAAAAAGAAAACATACATATCAAATGTAAAAAAAGGGATTACTGAGTAGGCTAAAATAATATGTTGAAGCCTGTTTAGGAATTGCTTTCAGTACAAAAAGAAGTCTCTGAAGTCAAGGAGTAACGAACCAAGTTTTTTTTTTTTTTTGATGAAGCCACTGCATTACAGGTAGAACCAATGGTCTGTAGTGGCAGCGTTGAGCCAATGCAACAGAAACAATACAGTGGTACCTCGGGTTACATACGCTTCAGGTTACAAACTCCGCTAACCCAGAAGTAACGCTTCAGGGTAAGAACTTTGCTTCAGGACGAGAACAGAAATTGGGCGGTGGTGGTGCGGCAGCAGTGGGAGGTCCCATTAGCTAAAGTGGTGCTTCAGGTTAAGAACAGTTTCAGGTTAAGAACGGACCTCCGGAACGAATTAAGTACTTAACCCGAGGTACCACTGTACCTTTTTCTTGCTGACTTTGGCTGTTGCCACTTGCTTTAAGGACTGGTATTTTTGCTTTAAGGCATCCAATTTCGTTGTACTTGTACTTGTACAATGACAATAAATAAATCTTATTGCTCAGTCGGTTTTTCTTTGAGCCGCCTGCCAATTCCCCAATTAAAACTTCAAGCTACTCAAAAGCAGGAAGCATTTTGAAGACAGTTAAGAAAAACAAATGTGTCTTTTTAAACTATATACCCACAAATCAGCAGGTAGTTAAAAAACCACCCCATGTTACTATGGAGGGTATGTTTATTTTACAAATTTGCTAACAGATGGCTGGTTCTTATTTATAACCTGCCCTTCCACTTACCAAAGTAGCATTCAGTGCAGCCAACAACATTCATCATGCAATAAAACAATCAAAAGTCAAAGCAGTACAGCAAGGAAGTAACAGAGTCCACTTCAAATGCCAACGCTAACAGAAAGCCTGCTGGAACAAAATAGTCTGTGCGGCAGTGAAGAATTCCACTGCTGGTGAAAGCACTGAATGTCAAAGCAGGAATAGTGAATCTAGACTACAGTTCCCATCATCCTTCCCTATGGGGTTGATGTGAGTTGTAGTCCAAAAACATTGGCCTGGCCACAGGTTCCCCATTTGAAAATGGGGCATAGCAAAAGCTGATTAAAAAGCCAGAACTGTGTAAAAAGAAACTCCAACCTACTCTTTTACACTCCTTTAGAATTTCATCATGATTTTTCAAGAGCTGGTGGCTATTCTTCTGTATCTGAAGGTTTCATTGCCTCACCTTCCCCCACTGTAAGTCACATTTACACACATACCATACCCTCCAACATTTCTCCATTGAAAATAGGGATGCCCTATTCCATCATCAATCATCATCATCATCAGTAGTAGTAGTAGTAGTAGTAGTATCATCATACACCACCCATCTGACTGGGTTGCCCCAGCCACTCTGGGAGGCTTCCAACATATACAACATTAAACATTTTTTTAAAAAACTTCTCTATACAGGGCCGCCTTCAGATATCTTCTAAAGGTTGTATAGTTACTTATCGCTTGGGGGGGGCACATAGGGACATCCTAAGGAAAAGTGGGACATTCCAGGATCAAATTAGAAAACTTCTGTAAATCCAGGACTGTCCTTGGAAAATAGGGACACTTGAGGGTCTGACATACAACTTTAATACAGTGCTGTGTGTGCATATTTGGGCCAGACGTTGTCTCATGTAGTTCCATACTAACAGGAGCATACTGTTAATAAAGCAGACTTTGGAGCGTACTCTCCCCCCAAATGTAGACTTTATTAGGGTTGCACAAGAGTTGCATCGTGCCCTTAATACACAAGAAAGCTATGAAGAAGAAGAAGAAGAAGAAGAAGAAGAAGAAGAAGAGGAAGAGGAGGAGGAGTTTGGATTTGATATCCCGCTTTATCACTACCCGAAGGAGTCTCAAAGCGGCTAACATTCTCCTTTCCCTTCCTCCCCCACAACAAACACTCTGTGAGGTGAGTGGGGCTGAGAGACTTCAGAGAAGTGTGACTAGCCCAAGGTCACCCAGCAGCTGCATGTGGGGGAGTGGAGACGCGAACCCGGTTCACCAGATTACGAGTCTACCGCTCTTAACCACTACACCACACTGGCTCTATACAAATTGTCAGAGCCAGGCTGGGGCCATGGACAGCTATATCCAAATTTAATCTGCTGGAATCAATGAGGGAGAGGAATCCACTCTCAGGCTCACCAAATAGGCCCCTCTGTTTGCTGAGGTAACTTCTACAGATTACTTGAAAGGTTGTCAAAGGCATCTATACTTTGACAATGACCTTGCTGGCTTCCTGTTGCAGCAGAACAAAATTTAAGTTTCTCTGGGGATCAATGCAGGCATTTGAAGACATGGTACCCAATTGAATGAAAAGACGTGCGATACTATCCTGGAAGGCCAGGAACACTAACCTGGTTGACTTCAGTGCCAATTAGCTGATGTTTACAACTGGTTTGATCAGATCATAAAAGGAACCCACTCCCAATTAGTTTCAATGGGTCTGATTTGAGTAGAATTTAGTTGGATACAACCCTCTGATCCCTGATTCAGGATACAAACACTTTGACTTTTGAGGGTTACATCTCCATCAGAAACTAGGCTATACTGCACTATTTTGCTTCTCTCTTAACTAGTACATTATTCAAACTTAATCTCCAATTTCACCAAGATAAAGACTCCCCTGTTTTTCTTTATTTCTGCTTTCTAGTTATCTTGGAATCTGATTGTTTTGTTTAAGGTACAGGGCAGATCTGGGTTACATGCCAGGATTTATCATCTCACAATGGAGAGCTATTGCTCTTTGGGGTGTAGCACCTGAAAGAAACTTATTCTGGCTGCCATCTCTATCTCAGAACAGAGCCTACATCTCTGACCTTATGGCTCCCCCCCCCCTCCGATTCATGTTTGATGAAGAGTTGTGCAGAACTCACAAGCTTGCCAAAAGGTTTTAATTATTTTAATTATTTTTTTCCAAATTATAACAAATCAAACCAAATTACTTAAATTTAATACAATTTCTTAAAATCAGGTTTCCTGCTCCTGTTGCAAACATATGTCCATAATTTCCCCTTCCATACCGCTTCCTTTCTTACTTTGTCTCCTGCTGACATCCTTCACTTGACATTAAACCAGCTTTTTTCACCTTAACAAAGAGCAAGCTTGCCAAAATGCTGTGACATTTTGGTTGGCCCTTATAAAGGTATTTATCTATTTCCTTTTTAAAAAAATTGTATACTGCTCTATCATATATATATATATATATATATATATATATATATATATATATATATATATAGCAAAGCAGTTTACAGCAACATAAACAAAAAGCCATACCATAAAGCCACAACAAGTTATTATATAACTAATTATATTGTTAACATCGCGTGAAGTTAGCCTCCATCAAGGGGGCAATCACTCAGCAAATCAGTTTATCAAATTTATATTTAAAATAACAATTTTGTTTGGCCCCTACAATTTCCCACCCCGACAACTTATCAAACTTTTCTCATCAGGAAAGTCTTCTGGGTTTGAGTGTCTACGTAGGTCTGAGAAGAAGTAGGGCAAAACGTTTTCCCTCACTGCTTTTCAGGGCTCCTGGGATAGCTCAGTTGGAAGAGCACAAGTTTCTTAACATCAGGGTTTGGGGTTTGGACCCCACATTGTGGGCCCTTCCAACTCTATAATACTATAGTTTCGTCTCGGTCAGAAGTTCAGGAGTTCTCTAGGCTCCTGTTATAGGAAGAGAAAGGCTAGTTTTCAGGATATTGTGGGTGACAAGCTTTTTGGGAGGCCCTCTACTTATTAACCCTCGATAAAGCCTTCATGGAAAGAAAAAGCTGCCACCTATCTTGGATTTGTTCGTGCCTGAACCGCAAGGCCTCCGTCAGGCCGTTTGGCTCTTACCCCATTCCAGCTCTTTACCCCATAACAGAGAGGGGAAGTTGCTTGCCCCCGGGAGAGGTGGGAAATGGGGGACTTGCTAACCTTCTCCATTGCACTGGTTCCTCCCAGGCTAGGCGCCACAGGGCTTCCCTCTTGCCGCGCTCCAGGACTGCCTCTCGTAAGAGGATGAGAGAGATGCTCGGCAAAGAGAGGAGGCTGAGGTTCCTCCTGTGCCTCTATAGAGGGGGTAGCTGGCATGAGCTGCAACACTGCTTGCAATGATGCCAAAAGTCAGGAAAGAAGAGCCCCTCTGGGTACAAAGCCTTCAATGCTCTCCTAGGGCCTGGTTGCTGCTGGGTGCCATTTTGACAGGGGAGCCAGGCCAACCTCCAAGTTATGTATTAAGATTGGCTGCAGTTCTCACTCAGGGCCACCAGTATGCAAATGAAGGATTGAGAGCTGTCGTTCACTGATTGGTTAGTTAATTGGAATTTGTTACTGTTACAAGTTACTTAGTATTATATAAAGCAGCCAGCTATGCTGTTGTGTCAGACACAAGGAGCAGTTCTAACTGCTGTAATAAAGAGGTGTGTTGTTCATCCATCTTTCCCACAATTCAACACTCCAGCCTTCTTGGCCTCCTCCTTCTCTGCCTCCAAGGCAGGAAGGGGAAGAGCATGGAGCTCAATGGGCTTGCGTAGCTCCTCTGCTCTCAAGAGGGCAGCGTTCCCTCCAATGAAAACAGGGACATCATTATTATTATTATTATTATTATTATTATTATTATTATTATTATTATTATTATTATTATTATATTTATACCCCACCCAATTGACTGGGTTGCCCCAACCACTGTGGGTGGCTTCCAACAAACATAAGAAAACCTAGAAAAAACATTTAAAAACTTCCCTTTACAGAGCTGCCTTCAGATGTCTTCTATAAGTCTGCATAGTGACTTATCTCCTTGGCTTTGGGGGGGGGTTGCATAACTCCATAGCCTCCAACATTTCTCCGATGAAAACAGGGACATTATTATTATTTTACCCCACCTATTTGACTGGGTTGCCCCAGCCACTATGGGTGGCTTCCCACAAATATAAAAACCTACATTTTTTTCTTTTAAAAACTTCCCTTTACAGAGCTGCCTTCAGATGTCTCCTAGTGACTTATCTCCTTGGCTTGGGTGGGTGGGCGGGGGTCACATAACTCCACAGCCTCCAACATTTCTCTGATGGCAATAGAGACGTCCTAAGGAAAAGCGGGACATTCCAGGATCAAATCAGAAACCCAGATGGCTTCTGTAAATCCAGATCTGTCCCTAGCAAATAAGGACACTTGGAGGGCCTGGGGCAGAGGGAGGCTTGCAAAAAATGTTCCTCTGTGCGTTCTCCAATGGCCTCTTATCAGCAGTGGGGTGGGTGTATGGGATGCTATGGCAGCCTTAGGAGAGGGCCTGAGATGATTTTGGCTGGTTAACATACGATACCCTTAAATGTGTCGCGGGAGACCGGTTTGGTTTTGCTCTTATTTTTATTATGCATTTTGTTTGTTTGTTTTCCAATAGTATTTTTATGTTGCAAACTGCCCTGTGATCTATGGCTGCAGAGTGGTGTACAAATTTAATAATAGTACAGTAGTAGTAGTAATAATAATAATAATAATAATAATAATAATAATAATAATAATAGATGGTCGCCCAAGCTGTTCAAGCCCTCAACCTGTCCTGTCCACACTGCCTCGGAGGGCAGGAAATTATGAAGGCATGAAAAGGTCAGGTGCTGGCTCTTTCTTCAGCAAGCTCCTATTACTTGCTAGCCAGTCACGGATGCTGAATAGCCTCTTCTTTTGATAACCCTGAGAAGAAATCCCAGATGCGATAAATGCCTCCCACTATTTGTACTTTCCGGAAGCAATTAAAATGCCTTTTAAAATGCCTTTTTGCTCCAACAAGCTTTTCCAGTTGGCTGAACAGATCTCTGCTAGGGGTGTCTGTTTTGTATTGTTTTTTTAAATTAATCTTTTCTTATTTTTTTACACTGTTCTTAATGGTTTTTACTAGGTTTTGTAAATTGATTTTAGATATATATGTGAAACTCAGTATAACAATGCTGTGGCACTTTAGGACAAAAAAATTTTTATTTTAGAATGGCACCCAATACTTGTGCTTTTTCTAAGCATATACCGGTATTAAAATACATGTAATAAAGTTTTTTTTTAATCTGCTGCCCAGATAACCAGCAACTTTTTGCTTGACCAAAAGGTTTTTTTTAACTGATTAATATATCGATCAACTGAATACTGCAGTCTTAGTCAAATGTGAACTTTATGTCCCACAATGCTTATTTCCCAATGACATTTCAGGGAAAAATACCTGATGGGTTCTTGCCTTGAGTTTTCCGGAGCAATGTGGATTTAGAGCTGAAAACCAAAGCTTGGGATAGAGGATTATAGCACAAAGTGGCAGTAGCTGTCACTAAGACTAGAAGGAAGGAAGGAAGGAAGGAAGGAAGGAAGGAAGGAAGGAAGGAAGGAAGTTTACAGCCAGGTGACTTTCCATTCCATCTGTGACCAATTTCACCTTTTCTTTACACCTTTTCTATGGTAGATGATGCCATCTATTGTAGATGAACCCAATGGATGCCTGGTACCCAAGAAGAGGATGATTTGGGAACAGACCCAGCCTTGATTTCAGTGTTAACTGAAAGCAGAAGAGCTCAGGAAGTAATATTTCATGAAACTGTATGAGTTGCTTATGGAAACTTAGGTGAAGAAATGCTAATCTGACTAGGACAAAAGGGAATGAGAACGATTATCTGTGGGTTTAAAAAAAACTGTTCAAGGATTAGAAGAAATAGCTGTAAGGGAATAAGATAGAAATAATCCCACAGGAAGGAAGAGTTACAATATTGTAAGGCATCCTGACACTCTGGAATGGTGCAAGGCATAAATGAATTTGTACATTTGTAACATTTCAGTTCAAAGCCAGACGTATTTCACACTGACCAGCATTTTGAGTTTTGCACAAACGTCCTGGAAGTGAAAAGAACACATCTAACTGATCGCCGAAGAATTTATGCTTTTGAATTATGGTGCTGGAGGAGACTCTTTGAAAGTCCCATGGAATGCAAGAAGATCAAACATATCCATTCGGAAGGAAATCAGCCCTGAGTGCTCACTGGAAGGACAGATCCTGAAGCTGAGGCTCCAATACTTCGGCCACCTCATGAGAAGAGAAGACTCCCTGGAAAAGACCCTGATGTTGGGAAAGATGGAGGGCACAAGGAGAAGGGGACGACAGAGGACAAGATGGTTGGACAGTGTTCTCGAAGCTACCAACATGAGTCTGACCAAACTGCAGGAGGCAGTGGAAGACAGGAGTGCCTGGCGTGCTCTGGACCATGGGGTCACGAAGAGTCGGACACAACTAAACAACAACAACAACTGTTCTTAGAGTTCTCCTGCACATATTTTATATTTGTATAACATCTGAACAACTAAACAAAACACAAGCCAGGAAGAAATACCAATTTAAATTTTCATGAACTACCTTAACATACGAGCTGTTGAATACAGCCTAATAAACAAGTTGTCCAACAGAAGACAGATGGCCGTTTCTCCTGAACAACAAGTTTCTCAACTTTTATGTCAAACCAGCTTCGGCTGGTGGCCCAGCTATGCCCTTATCTGGACAGGGATAGCCCAACTACTGTTGTCTATGCTCTGATAACCTCAAGGTTAGATTACTGCAATGTGTTATATGTAGGGCTGCCTCTGAAGACGGTTCGGAATCTTCAGCTGGTGCAGAATTCAGCAGCCAGGTTGCTCACCGAAGCAAGACGGTTTGAGCATATTACACTGATTCTGGTTTGACTGCACTGGCTACCAATTAGTTTCCGGGCCCTATTCAAAGTGCTGGTTTTGACCCATAAAGCCTCAAATAGCTCAGGACTAATTCTGCATGTTCAAGTAGATTTTGGGCTTATGGTAATCAAAGAGAAAAACAACTATGCCACATACAAACCACTTTTGAAACTAAGGGGATTTTCAAAAGTGATTTGCAATATAGCATAAAAAGCAGCACACAGATCTAATATTTGAAGGTGGGGGGGGGGGCAAAAATTTCTTTGACATACCTAATTCCTTTGGCATACCAGAAGTCGCTCTTTGGATCCTCACCCCCATTAAGAGTTCAGCCAGCAAGAAACCCCCCCCCCAACATATTCAGCACTGTTAGGTATTTTCTTAAGAGCATTCTTAATAAAAACATATACGGTAGAAAATGGTTTAAAAAAATTAAAATTAAAAAATTACCATAGAGATATACTAACTTCAAGTATAATCTTCTCTCCGTTAGCTGCCATTTCAAAAACTGAAATGTAAGGCACATAGAATTATTCAGTCAACCTTGCTGGAAAAGAACGACCCATCTGGTATCAGTTGATAAGTTCCATGGCACATTTTCTTCCCAAGCAGTCTTACAAGAAAGCACAAGATTTCCAAGTTTTGTGTATCGTCAGCTTGCTATACACCAATTTTTCTTGCTGTCGTTCTTCTTCAGCAAACACCAACCTTTGTAGCATACGCAAAATGATTTCATTTTCTTGTAGGGAAAATGTTTTTCTAAGTCAAGAGGTGACTCCAAAAGACCGATTCCTCATGTGGACACTTAAGTAACTTGCACACAGAAAAGCATTCGATGCTATGCTGTACCTAACACTGCATATAAGACAAGTGACGTGTCAGAAATTGTGTAACTGGCAAACAATAAACCACTCACTGCGAAGCACAGCCCGTTGAGAGATATTTATTTATATACCGTGTTTCCTCTAGATAAGAAATCTGACTAAAGATCTTCAAAACAGAGACTCAATTCCACAAAGCACTTTATATACGCTAAATATTTACGAACATAGAAACTTGCAACATAAGGTTTAACCCTGCTATGTGTCTATGTAAATGGGCAACTATAAAATGTTTCCAAGACGCAGCTTGATAACCTTATTTGCACCTTTAGAACGGTGCATGGTACATGAAAGACCAAAATGAATGGAGTTTTGCTCAGCAGCAGAGGATATGGTGCATTTTTATTATATTCAGCAGTATAATTTTGGGGGTAAATATTAAATATCTATAACCTTGTCAAAAACAAGGTAAGAAGAAGAAGAGTTTGGATTTGATATCCCGCTTTATCACTACCCGAAGGAGTCTCAAAGCAGCTAACATTCTCCTTTCCCTTCTTCCCCCCCAAAACAAACACTCTGTGAGGTGAGTGGGGCTGAGAGACTTCAAAGAAGTGTGACTAGCCCAAGGTCACCCAGCAGCTGCATGTGGAAGAGCGGAGACGCAAACCTGGTTCCCCAGATTACGAGTCTACCGCTCTTAACCACTACACCACACTGGCTTTACCAATGGTTTTTTTGGGGGGGGGGGATATGGTGGCAAAAAGCAATGGGTTCAGGTTTTAACGCAGGGGTTTTACATTGGAAATCTTCCTATTTGTAGAAACTACTGGGCAACACAACAAATTAGCCAAGGGAGACTTTTAGAAAACTAAGGCTGAAAAGCCTGCAACCTTGTACTGAACTCAACAGAACTTATTCCTGAGCAGGCATGCATAGGATTGCACTAAACATTTAAGCCTTATGGGATAGAGGCGTTAGGAATTAAAATAGGAACTGTGATTATTCAGATTTGAAGATAAAACCTTGAACATAAAGGTACTGTGAGTGTGGTGCATATGTTTGCCCACCTTATAATAATAATAGGCTAAATCTGGGCTGGCTGCAGCATTGACTAGGTCTTTGGCAGAGTTTCAGCCCCTGGGCCCCTCCTATGTTAGTTGAAAACTCACCAACCCCCTAGTGGTGAGCTGTATCATCAGTGTCCCCCTAACCCAGTGGTTTTCAACCAGGGTGCCGTCCTGAAGTGCCTTGAATGATGGTCAGGGGTGCCGCGGGCAACCCTGGCCTCTGTTCCTTTTTTCTTCCCTCCCTCCTCTGATGCCCTCTCGCGTCTCTGCCTCCCAAAGGCTTGCATGGCTGTTTGTTGCAGCAGCCCTGGCTACAAGCTCCCCCAGGCGAATGGTGCCTCTGGGGCTGGCCAGGGGGTGCTTCCCAGGCCCCTGTGGGGCAATTTTAGGAGGCGCCTCTCTTTGGGGTGGGGGTAGGGCAGCTCAGAGACCAGGGGCGGCAGCAGTGGCTGCCTAGAGGACTCCCAATGAGAGGGGAGAAGAGAGGAGGCTGGGGGAACACTCTACAACTGAGGGTGTTTGAAAAGGGGTGAGGGGGCTGCTGGCTCTGCAGGCAAGGGGTGACATAACTGAGCTCCTGAGCCCCAAAGGGGTGCTGCAGAAGGAACGTAGCTGGTCAAGGGAGCTGTGGACCCAAAAAGGTTGAAAAACTTTGCCCTAACCTCGGGGCAGCTTGGAGCCACCATTTAAATTCCTCACAATGCTTCAGTGTATGAATAAAGGCTAGTCAGCACATGCACCAATGACACTGGCCTACAGAAGGGGTCAGCAAACCTTTTCAGCAGGGGGCCCGGTCCACTGTCCCTCAGACCTTATGGGGGGCCGGACTATATTTGGGGGGGGGAATGAATGAATTCCTATGCCGCACAAATAACCCAGAGATGCATTTTCAATAAAAGGACACATTCTACTCATGTAAAAACACCAGGCAGGCCCCACAAACAACCCAGAGATGCATTTTCAATAAAAGGACACATTCTACTCATGTAAAAACACACTGATTCCCGGACTGTCCGCGGGCCGGATTTAGAAGGCAATTGGGCCGGATCTGGGCCCCAGGCCTTACTTTGCCTACCCATGGCCTACACCAGGGGTCAACAACCTTTTCCAGCCGTCGGCCGGTCCACCATCCCTCAGACCATGTGGTGGGCCAGACTGTATTTTGGAGAGAGAAAAAGAAGAACAAATTCCTATGCCCTACAAATAACCCAGAGATGCATTTAAAATAAAAGGGCATATTCTACTCATGTAAAAACACACTGATTTTTGGACGCGGGCCAGATTTAGAAGGTGATTGGCCGGATCTGGGCCCCAGGCCTTAGTTTGCCTACCCAGGCCTACACCCATCAATGTAAACATGGTACTGTAGTTCTGTTTGTTCAAACCTCTCTCTAGTTTAGTATTTCCAACGTCAGACCTCACTTGCAAGTACTTTGCAGAGAATTACAACTTTCCCCTTCACGTTGTCAAATCACTTGTTTAATTATTTTAAAAGCTTCTCCTGAGCCAGAATGCATTTTTAAAATAAATTAAGACTGAGGTCCCAGTAACATAGTGTGAAGGTAGAAGAAATCTAGTCAAGTTTATTATTCTGTCATGTTTGGCTTGTTTATCTGCCCTACTGCCTGTCTGTTTCGATTGTGTACTTAAAAAAAAAAGTTGTATAATCACTTAAAAACACGCAAACACAATTGTAAACTGCCTTTAGCAAATTTTCAAGCAGAAAAGCAGGATATGTGAATGAATAAATACCCTCAGTTTTCCTGCTCTACTTGCTATCGCCTAACCTCACCCACCTTTCTTCCATACTACCGAAATTAAATTGCAAGAGGATGAGAGTTGTGGTCCAAAACATCACATCAATGCACACTTCCAGATGACACCCAGCTCTACCTCTCTTTTAAATCAGAACCAGTGAAGGCAGTGAATGTCCCGTGTGAGTGCCTGGAGGCGGCTGGAGGATGGATGGTGGCTAACAGATTGAGGCTGAATCCTGACAAGACGGAAGTACTGTTTTGGGGGGACAGGGGACGGCGGGTGTGGGGGACTCCCTGGTCCTGAACGGGGTAACTGTGCCCCTGAAGGACCAGGTGTGCAGCCTGGGAGTCATTTTGGACTCACAGCTGTCCATGGAGGCGCAGGTTAATTCTGTCTACCAGCTCCATCCGGTACGCAGGCTGAGACCCTCCCTGCCCGCGGACTGTCTTGCTAGAGTGGTACATGCTCTAGTTATCTCCCGCTTGGACTACTGCAATGCACTCTACGTGGGGCTACCTTTGAAGGTGACTCGGAAACTGCAATAAATCCAGAATGCGGCAGCTAGACTGGTGACTGGGAGTGGCCGCTGGGACCATATAACACCAGTCCTGAGAGATAATAATAATAATAATAATAATAATAATAATAATAATAATATGTTATTTGTACCCCACCCACTCTGGGCAGCTTCCATCAAATATTAAAATACATTTAAAATATCACAGTTTAAAAACTTCCCTAAACAAGGCTGCCTTCAGATATTTTCTGAATGTCAGGTAGTTGTTTATTCCCTTGACTTCTGATGGGAGGGCGTTCCACAGGGCGGGCGCCACTACCGAGAAGGCCCTCTGCCTGGTTCCCTGTAGTTTTGCTTCTCGCAGTGAGTTTCCGAGCACAGTTCAAAGTGTTGGTGCTGACATTTAAAGCCCTAAACAGCCTCGGTCCTGTATACCTGAAGGAGCGTCTCCACGCCCATTGTTCAGCCCAGACACTGAGGTCCAGCTCTGAGGGCCTTCTGGCGGTTCCCTCATTGCGAGAAGTGAGGTTACAGGGAACCAGTCAGAGGGCCTTCTCTGTAGTGGCGCCCGCCCTGTGGAACGCCCTCCCATCAGATGTCAAGGAAATAAGCAGCTGCCCTATTATTAAAAGACATCTGAAGATAGCCCTGTTTAGGAAAGTTTTTAATATTTAATGGTGTATTGTTTTTAACACTCGATTGGGAGCCGCCCAGAGTGGCTGGGGAAACTCAGCCAGATGGGAGGGGTATAATAAATTATTATCCCACCCATTTCACAGTGTGACACAAATCTCACATGGCCTGGGCTGCGATGCAACATCATCTATAGTTATTTCAACAAAGCACTTGGCAAAGGTAGATGTGTTTTTCAAAGACTGATGACAGCAGCAGTAGTACTAACAGTTGTAGGCAATTATTAGTTTGACTTTCAACTCAGGGGTGGGCAGAGTTCAGGCTTGCTGCATGTATTTTGTCTCTTCCTAGAATCAAAAGATTACCAACCAGAGTCAGGTGCAAGAGACATAAAACGGTTGTTTGCATGCATAGGACTACTAGAAAAGAGCTTACTTTCTTTTGCAGCAGAGTCCACTCCTAGTTACTGGTACTTCAACTTTTCTTCATTTCAGCAGTCTAATTGAGCTGGAAAAGTCATTTTGCTGTTGCTATTGTTAAACAATCAGGAGTTGGAAACCCTTGCAGATCTACTGCAACTCACACAGATTTGCCAGTAGATCCCAATACGCCCTCTGTCTACCTCACCCCGTAATCCCTGCCTTCCTTTTGTAAGCCACTGGGTCATTTCTTATCTCCCTGTTGACATCCTCTTTCGTCCTCCTGTTATTTTTTTCTAGTTCTTGCTCAAAAATCAAATTCTACTTCTTAATCCTTCAGTTCCCCTTCAATAGTAATTCTACAAAGACACAGATATTTTTGGATACTTTCCAAGATCACCGTCTCTCCCCGCCGCCAAATTTCAATTACCAGGGAGGATATGAGAAACCTGTTTCACTGTGCTTTTAATACTTCTGGAAATTGTACAACCTAATTGCGTGGGGAAACCTTTCAAAGAGGCATTATAGAGAGTCAGGCTGTAACCTTAGTGTAAAACATGTGATACATCTTCAGTCTCCTCTATTCCTCCCTGCCAAATAGAAATTCCCTGACACAATACACAAAGGTGTGATTAGATGGCTGCTATTCAGCTATCAAGTAAGGAAGAGCGCAAAACCAGAATCCTGATACACAGGAAATTCTGGGCCTCGTAGGTTTACATTACTCCACAAATTAGCTGTTACTGTGCACACACAGAGAAGCAGGAGTTTGGTATTGACTTAGGAGTTCCTGCGTCCAACTCTCTGTGGCAAAAGCAAATGGAATCGTTTCCCTCTCTTTATTCACAAATAGTACATACAATGTTTTCATTGTGTAAATGTCACTCCATGTTTTCTCTTTGTATAATATAGTGATAGGCACCAGCTGGTAAAGTACACATAGTAACTTTAGGCTGAAATCCTATACTGTACAGTGGTACCTTGGGTTAAGAACTTAATTCATTCCGGAGGTCTGTTCTTAACCTGAAACCGTTCTTAACCTGAAGCGCCACTTTAGCTAATGGGACCTCCTGCTGCCGCTGCATGATTTCTGTTCTCATCCTGAAGCAAAGTTCTTAACCCAAGGTACTATTTCTGGGTTAGCGGAGTCTGTAACCTGAAGCGTCTGTAACCTGAAGAATCTGTAACCCGAGGTACCACTGTAACCCATACATATTTTCTTGAGAGTAAAGCTCAGTGAGACCACACTGCACTTTTCCTAATATTTGGACAAATGTGCCATTAATCCTTAGGTACAGTGTAAACTGAATTAATACAAGTGTAGTAATTCTGGGAGTTTCTGCTGTTTGTGTCTTTTTCATATGCAAGGAATGGCAGCCCTTTTTCGTTGCATCTTTCCCAGTGTTAAGCTTCAAACTTCCTCACAACCCAGTTCCTTACCTACCTACACCCCTGGGCTACATGCTCCTGGCTTGCAACAAACTAGCATTTATTATCTGAAGAAGTGTGCATGTACACGAAAGCTCATACCAAGAACAAACTTAGTTGGTTTCTAAGGTGCTACTGGAAGGATTTTTTTTTTTTAAGCATTCATGTGTTAAAAAAAACCATAGAGAAGTTGCTGTTGTTTCTAATTAACTGCCATGTACCATCTCCCTGTGTTCCTCACTTGCCAAAGTTCAAGTTACTGGAATCCAGGCCATCTGAGTGTTCAAAGAACTCAATGCACAATAGTAATAAATTTGTTTCTCAACAGTCCTTCAAGTTGAGCCCATCAACAAGCCGCAACCTATTTGGCAGGAGACAGGAGTGGCATAAGGCACAAAGGTATGGCAGGATGTCTCTTAACTTCATGCATCCCTGATTCAAATGGCTCCTTAATTTTTGTAAGCCTCAAGCTTAACTAGCCAATTCTAAGCTCAGCGGTCGCTTTCCTTGGCGCCAGACATTTCTAAAACAAGAATCACAGAACTGCAGAGCCGGAGGGCACCCCAGGGTGTCATCTAGTCCAACCCCCTTGCAACCCAGGAATGCAGCCCACAGCGGTCCCTGGGTGGCCTCAAACCCCCAACAGCCAGACACGTTGACCCACTGCACCAATCACAGTACTGCAGAGTTGGAAGGGACCTCGGGGGTCATCTAGCCCAACCCCCCGCGGCGCGGGAATCTTTGACTTGAACCTTTCACCCTGAGATCAAGGACCTCATGCAACACCGGCTGAGAGCTGTCTCCCAGCCAAAAAGTCCATCTTTTATCCTGGAGGGGAAAAATCAAAGCTCCTCGAGGGACTCCAGAGGGCAATGCGCAAGGCGAAGCTGAGAACACGAAACTTTCCTTTCCTTGCCGTGACCACACAAAGCGTCAGGCATGGCTGAGAACGGGCTCGCTGCTTCTGGCTGCGGTTGGGCGGGACGGCACTCTGCACATGCTCGGAGGGACCACCCGCGTTCGGTGGGGGAGCCCAATCCCTCGGGGTGGGGTGGGGGGTGCTGAAACCCAAGACGCCCCCCACCCCAAAGAACCCCACCTCCTACAGGTTCGCATCCCCTCCGGGGCCCGATTCCTCCCGCTGCCTCCCTCGGCGAGGAGCTGCCCTTCCTTCCCGCCCGAGTCTCCTTCGCTTCCCATCCTCACCTGCCGCGCGGGGAGCCTGGCGCTCTTCCCTTCCGGGTGCTGCTTTCTCCCCCCCACGCGCCGCCGCCGCCGCCATCCACTCCCGGTCCCGCCCCGACAACGCTCCGGCTGCAGCCGCGGCTCCGCCCGCTCGGTTCCCAGCGCCCCGGACGGCCCTTCCTTTCTCCGAGGCTCCTTGCCGAAGCCCCGCGCTCCTCCAGGGCGAACTTCCCCCGGGGAACCCCCGGAGTCCGGGCGGGAGAAAGCTTTCCGCAGAGACTGGGAAAGGAGGCTGAGGGGCTGGAAGCGAGCGGAGGGCAGCAGGCACCCCTCGTCCTGCCCCTCCTCTTCAACCCCCCTTTTTTTTACAAGTGCCATGCACAGTCCTGGGACAGATTTATGGTGCCATAAGCCTACCTTCTCTCACACAGTGTTTTTATTATTATGATGTAACCACGTTCTCCTTCATGTTAAACATTCTCTCTCTTTTTCTTCTACATGAGTATGGGTAACTTTCAAGAACAGTTACAGGTAGGTTGGTCTGCCATAGTCAAAACAAAATAAAATAAAAAATTCCTTCCAGAAGCACCTTAGAGACCAACTAAGTTTGTTCTTGGTATGAGCTTTTGTGTGCATGCACACTTCTTCAGATGCACACTTCTTCAAGAACAGTGTTATAGGATTCTAAGGTCTCTCATATCTATCTATCTATCTATCTATCTATCTATATATATATATATTCATAAATTTACAAGGCAAACACATAACGTAAGTGTATAAATTACGTGTCTGAAATAGTACAGGAGAGCAATCCTGAAACCATTTTGACTTTCCTAAATTGACCTGAAAAGTTTCTCTGCAAGGAGGAAGGAAATGGGAAAGCCTCCCCATTGTCTCTTTGTTCACGAATCCTGTCTTAAGGGCGTGTCGGAATACGTTTCACGGATCCGCCATGGATTCATAATTAATTGGTTATTTTATGGGTTTTTCAAGGTTTACTTTTGGTATAATTGCGCGCAAAAGTGAAAGTGAAAGCATGAATGAATAGTGTGATTCACTTACAAGATTAATCCGCCTTTATTTTGTAGATCCGGTCATGTTCAAAGTTGTTAATGAGCGTTAAACTTGCTTCCCGCCCTTTTGGAGGGCAGCAACAGTGATTTTATTGGTTAAAGTACTATTGATGATGTCACGTTTGTTCCCTAATAAAAGGCAGAGGCACCCCGCTTAGGCAGGAGGAGTAGCACGAGACCGCACGTTCTTCTTATGTTCTTTTAGTTGGGTTTTAGTTGAAGTCAAGTTTAGTTTAAGGGGCTAGGAGCGGGCTGGACGGGTTGGATGGGTTTTTCTTTAGTTAGAGTTAGATCGCGGAAGATCATTCGGTTTAGCCTTAGTTAGGTTTTCTTTAGGTTTAGCTTAGGGCTAGAATTGCGGAAGATATTTCGGTTTTAGTTTATTTAGTTAGCCTCGCGGAAGATTGGGCGCGCAGGGTCTTTAAGCTTAGGAGAACTTAGCTTAGGGGACGAGCCTATGCGGGTTCTGCCGAAGCCACTAAAGATACAACCGGTGTCTGTCTTCCTTTGGGGTTAAAGGGGGGAGTAAAGTAAAATTTTTATTTCTTTAAACTGGTCCGTCTATTCAGAGTCAGGGTATATATTTTATTTCACGAGGCAACTGTTCATTAAAGAAGGCAATTAGAAACTCACACTTCATCGGAGTCGTCAATTGGCTTACTCATCATCCTTCAGACTGTGAGGCTTGGCCGGCGACCGTGCTCAAAAGCACGCGGAACGCTGGCCACTTTCCCCGCAACTGGTACCTCGTGCATAACCAATCCAAGGCCGTGCACGAGGAGCTCCAGCACCCAAACCCCGACAAGTGGTGCCCTCTCTGAGGCAAAGCGTAGTCAAAAATCGCTTCCACGAAGACTCCGGTTGAAGGCAACATATCGGAAGTGGCTCGGAAATAGACATTGAGAGGTGAGGTATAACGGCCCGGTTTATCCAGGATTTCGCTGCAGTAGCGCGAATCCACCGCTTGCCCAAAGTAGTGTAAATAGAAGTCGCGCGCGTATATTTTGCCCCAAGGGGTCCCCGGGTAGAGCGGCAAGGAGTTTAGTGTAAGCCTACGGGCAGAGTAAGGTCTTCCCTAAAGCCTACGGGTGGGAAGGGTTCTGGCAAAAGCCTACGGGTGCCAGGGTCTGGCAAAAGCCTACGGGTGCCAGGGTTTTCGGTCAAAGCCTACGGGTAGGGCCGGTGTCTCCCGAAAAAGCCTACGGGTGGGAGGGAAAGGTTTTCTGGCTAAAGCCTACGGGTGCCAGGTTTTTCGGTCAAAGCCTACGGGTAGGGCCGGTAGCCCCTAGTAGAAGCCCACGGGTGGGGGCGGAGGTTTTCTGGCTAAAGCCTACGGGTGCCAGGTTTTTCGGTTAAAGCCTACGGGTAGAACCGGTGTCCCCTAGTAGAAGCCTACGGGTGGGGGAGGAAAAGTTTTGAAAAGTGTTTAAAAAATGGGCTCCTCACTCTCAACTGCTCAAGTAAAATTTTGTGAAGATTTATTGTACCTTTTGAAAAGAAATGGTCACCCTGTCTCTGAATCAGAAGTAGAGCTTTTAGTTAAAACCATTGGGGAAATTTGTCCCTGGGTCCCTAAGGAGGGAACGAAAGATTTAGCCTCATGGGAAAGGATCGGGTTAGAATTTATGGCCAACCCGAAAATCGGAATTCCTGTACAATTAGTATGGAGCAAAGTAAGAAACTGCTTTCAACAAATCGCTCCAAGAAATGTTTTGCTTAATGGAACAGTGAATTTAGGAAATACTGCTTTTAATAGTGCCCCTGTGCTGCCGCTTGCGGTTGTGCCATTTTCGGCCCCCTCGCAGCAGCCAGTTCAGGCCCCGTTGTCGTACACGCACTCGCCCTTGTCCAATTTGTCATTGCCAGATTCATTGCCGCCTGTGCCGGTGCAGCAGACGCCGTCGGCCTTTCAAGCCCCGCCGCGGACTGCCCCACCGCCAGTCGCTCAGCAGTCATCGCAGGCCTTTTACCAGCCAGCGATTTCAAGTCAGCAGCAGCCGCGGACCTCGCTCCAAGCAACGGTCCCGCTTCCTCCATCGCAAGCCGCGCTTTTGCCAGCGATCCAGCAGCAGCAGCAGCAAGCAGCCTTTTTGCCAGCAAACCCTGCTGCCCTGCAGGCCGCGCTCAAGCCAGCAGCTCCAGTTTTGCAGCAAGCTGATTTCCAATCAACAGCAATCCAAGCTTCAATGCAAGCAGCACAACAGCAATTTACCAACCCTTCAGCACCTCCAATGCCAATGCAGATTCCAAGACAAGAGCAAAGCCAAACAATGATGATCCAGATGCCAGGACTTGCAGTACAGAGCCAACAACCTTATGCTCCAACTTCAAGTCAGCCATCTTGTCTTCATCCAACTTCAAGTCAGCCATCTTGTCTTCATCCAACTTCAAGTCAGCCATCTTGTCTTCATAGTCAGCCATCTTCAAGGCATCCAGATGTCAAAGACTCTTTAGCACCATCTAGTGGCTCATCATTTGGAAAGCATCAAGAAGATTTAAACTCACTGATGCCACCTACAGATCCAACAGCAATGCAGCCCATCTGCAGAACCCAAGCTTTGGAAGCAGCTTTGGGACAAATAGACTTTAGTGCTGATCCAATGCACATCTTTCCAGTGATTCGTGCTAATGGAGGACAACCTGCAAGATATCAAGCCATTCCTTTTGAAACACTACGTGAACTGCGAAAAGCCATACGCGAAAATGGACTTCAAGCTCCTTATACTAGAAGTTTACTTGAAGGACTGTCCACTAGTAGACTTCTGCCATCTGATTGGAAGTTGATTCTTCGCACCTTCCTGTCGCCTACAGATGCTCTTCTGTGCCTGCAAGAGTGGAAAGAAGTAGCAGCCAGACGTGCAACGCCACTTGCCACAGAAGATATGCTCACAGGATCAGGACATTACTCCAATCTCAATCAACAGCTAGCCATACCTGATGCTGCACTTGTCACCATAGCAGACATTGTAGTCAAAGCTTGGCGCAGACTACCCAATCGCACAGATGCTAGCTCAGTATCAGGATTCGCTGCAGTTAGGCAAGGTCCAAAAGAACCTTATGGGGACTTCGTGGATCGCCTGATTGTTGCAGTGGAACGCCAGATAGAAGATCGTCATGCCAGAAACATGCTGACAAAACAACTTGCCTTTGAAAATGCCAATGATGACTGCAAGAATGCCCTAACAGCAGTTGCAGCTCGTCCAGATGCCACATTGACTGAGATGCTACGCGTCTGCCAGAATGTCGGTACCCACTCCTACAAAGCACAGCTCTTGGCAGCTGCGGTACAGATGCCACGTCAAGACAGCTCTACGCCAGTCAAGAAGTGCTATGGGTGTGGAGGCGATGGGCATTTCCGGTCGCAGTGCACAACAACGCCAAGGCCTTCTGCCAAGCCGCCAGAGAGATGTCCCATCTGTCAGAAAGGATTTCATTGGGCGAATGATTGTCGCTTGAATCCACAAAACACATCACCTACCTCATCTCCAGTTCAGGGAAACGGTTCTGCGGGCCGCGCCCCGGCCCCGGTAAAACAATAGGGTGCAAGTTCAAGAACATCATGAAGGTCAACCATCCCAGAAAGGTGAACAACGCTACTCCTTATCCAGGTCATCAGGAAAAAGGAGTGATCCAGAGAGATATCTACTCTTCAGATGTCCAGAGAAAAGATGTGACCTCATCAAGCATTCAGGTTCCAGAGGTTTCATCATCTGCCTTACCTATTCAAAGGGTTCCAGTAGAGAACACAGCATTCAGTTCACCTTCTGCTGACCGCCCTTCAGTTCCTGCTGATGTTGATCCTGCTTCACAGCAAGCAATCACAGTCAAGCCTCTGATCGCAGAATTGCCTTCAACGTTGAGAAGACATCCTACTGAGATCAATCTCGCAACTCCTGAGCTTTATTCATCTTCAAATCAAGGTCAATCTGTCATTGAAGGACATTTGCCCTTGATGAAACAGCAGTGTTCAAGTTGCAACCCAGCTGATGATCACTTTCCATGTGGCCAAAGAATGCAAGTGAGTGAGCCAGCTCCCTCTTGTGGAAGCTTAAACATCACTCCAGTTAACAATGTCCACACCTTTGTGTCACCTCCAGCTTTTAAGCTCAGCCCGCCACAACCAAACAACTATCAGGAACAACAACTTCTACTGCCTCGTGTCAAAGAAGAAGTTCCATCCTGCCAGTTTGATGCACAACTGACTGAATGCCAGCAGGTTCAACAGCATCAGCAACTTTTACCAACAGAGGAACCTCAAGTTTGCCAACTCAACGCCAAGCAGCTTCAGAGTTGCCAACTTCAGCAGTGCAAAAAACCCGAAGCCAAAAAGATATCTTCAAACACTGCCAACGAAGAACAAGAAGAATCTTCTGTCCCAGGTATACCACTCTTCTTAACAGAGGACTGTTATTTTTCAAATCCATGGTTTGCTCAGCAATTGCCAACATCCATTCGTGGTCCATTCCCAGACACCTCAATTTGCCTTATCCTGCCTAGGATGGATCGCCTCCCTGCCACAGTCACACTGACTGCAGGCCTAGTTCGAATCACAGATTCATCGCAGTTGCTGATTCCAGGATTTTCAACTGTTCCTTGTGTCCTAACAAAAGGTTTAGAAATTGCCAGACTTTATTTGCTTACTTCTACGCCTACAGCTCCTGTAGACTCTTTGCCTCCTCAGACAGCAATGGCGCTAATCAAGATTACAGAAGAACGCCCTCATCTCGTCTTAGAAATGGGTGGACGAAAGATCAAGGGTCTTCTTGATACAGGCGCAGATGTTACAGTGATCGCCAGAAAAGATTGGCCTGACCAGTGGGCAACGACTGTCACCCAGGAAGTCTTCGGAGTCGGAGGTTTCGAACCCGCCCACCAGAGCGTGCATCCGATTACCTTCCAGTCAGACTCAGGCTCCATGGTGCAGCTCCGTCCACTTGTTATGGATGTGCCTATCACCCTTTGGGGTAGAGACTTATTGTCTAAAGCAAGAACTGTTGTCCATACGCATTTTTGATGTGGGCCTTTGCATCAGCGCCAGTACATGCTCTTCCACTCACATGGAAGGAAGGACCCCCTGTATGGGTCGACCAATGGGCGCTGACGTCAGAAAAGCTCGCTGCAGCAGAGGCCCTAATCAAAGAGCTGCTACACCAGGATCGTGTGCAACCCTCTAATAGCCCTTGGAACACTCCAATTTTCGTCATCAAGAAGAAAAGTGGAAAATGGCGTTTGCTTCAAGACCTGAGAAAAATCAACGAAAGAATTGTTCCAATGGGTCCCCTTCAATGTGGACTTCCTAACCCTAACCTCATTCCTAGAAACCATCAGCTTGCAATCATCGATCTTAAAGATTGTTTCTTTACCATTCCACTGGCACCTGCAGATCAAGAAAAGTTCGCTTTCACTCTACCTGTGTTCAATAACACCAGACCAGCTTCCAGATACTCTTGGAAGGTACTCCCTCAAGGAATGGTGAATTCGCCGACTCTCTGCCAGAACTTTGTAGATAAAGCATTACAGCCTTTCAGAGCACAATATCCAGCCTTAGAAGTTTGTCATTACATGGATGACATCTTGATCCATGGAGAAAAGGTCTCAGAGCATCATATTGAGCATCTTACGCGCATCCTGAACTCTTTTGGGCTTTGTATTGCCCCAGAAAAGGTACAGCGCACTGCTCCATTTCATTACTTGGGTCACAGACTGCTTCAAGATACAGCCCTGCCGGAGATGCCGAGCATAGTCATTCCAGAATCCTTTACTTTAACACAATTGCAGCATCTCTTGGGACAGATAAACTGGGCTCGAAAGTCTCTAGCAGTTCCAACATCTGAACTCTCGCCATTGTTTTCTGCTCTTAAGGGACATACATCTCCTTCAGATGTTATTCCATGCACTTCTGAGATGCGTCTTGCTTTACAAGGGGTAAACACAAAACTGCACCAAATAGCTGTAGATCGTGTGCCAACAGCCAACTGCGCTCTTTCATGTGCTATCTTCACTACACCAAGATTGCCGACAGCAGCCTTATACGTTCCGGATACTTCCTCAAAGGTGGCAATCGTGGGGTGGATTCATCTTTCGCACACGCCTCAAAGGAATGTGTACCCCAGTATGGACGCTGTTGCTGATCTCCTTGTTAAGTGCAGAGGCCGTGCAATTCGCCTGAGTGGAAATGATCTGCTTTCCATCTACCTTCCTTTCTCTCAAGAACAAGTACTAACTTTGATTCAGTTTTCAGATAGTTTCCAAATTGCTATTGCAGATTTTGTCGGTTCATTCTTGTATAATCCTCCTAAGGACAAAAGATTCACTTTGTTGCAACAAGTAAACTATCACCTTTCATCCATGTTGGTGCTTCAGCCTATTCCCACTGCAAAAACTCTGTTCACAGATGGCTCCTCTTCCTATGGTGTCCTTGCATGGAAGGAGGATGGACAATGGAAAACTGTGTTTACAGAGAAACAACTTTCAGCACAAAGATCGGAACTGGCAGCAGTGATTCTCGCTTTTAAAACTTTCACTACAGAAGCATTCAACCTCGTTGTAGATTCTCAGTATGTATCGAAAATCTCTTTAATCTGTTCGCACAGCTTCAAGAACTACTACAGAGACGTTCATTTCCCTTTTTTGCTGCACACTTGCGCTCTCATTCTAACCTTCCAGGATTCCTGGTGGAAGGAAATGCAGTAGCAGACGCTGCCCTCAGGACTCTAGCTTTCTCCTTGTTCGACAATCCTGTGACAAGCCATGAAACTTTCCACCAATCAGCAAAGGTTCTACACAAGACCTTCAACATTCCAATGTCACAAGCAAGGGACATTATTTCATGCTGCCCTTCGTGCTCCAAGTCTCCTATCTGCTTGCCATTTGACGCTGTAAATCCTCGAGGCACGGAGGCGAATCAGCTGTGGCAGATGGATGTGACACATGTCCCAGCCCTTGCTCCAATGTCTAAGTTGCATGTCACAGTGGACACCTTTTCAGGTTTCATTTGGGCTACAGCACTGAAGGGAGAAACTACGAGGCACGTCATACAGCACTGCATGAGAACCTTTTCAGTTATGGGAAAACCTCAAGCCATTAAAACAGATAATGGCCCGGCCTATGCTTCTCAGGCCTTTAATGACTTTTGTGTGCAATGGAATATTTCCCTATCCCACGGGATTCCGTTTAATTCGACAGGCCAAGCTCTCATTGAAAGGACACACCTCACTTTCAAAACTCTGCTCCACAAACAGACCGCAGGACGTCACCTTCCAGCCTCGGAGATCCCTTTGGCAGTTGCAAAGGTGCTGTTCACCTTAAATTTTCTTCTCTTTCCACATAACAAGCCTCATTCCCCAGTGGATCTCCACTTCAAGAAAGAAGAACAGCTTCCTCGACCTTTGGTCTCTTATCGCCTCTTGCCTGACATTGAATGGCGAGGACCAGTTCCACTCATCACTTGGGGTCGTGGGTATGCTGCCGTTGCCCTTGAAGAAAAGGCTGTTTGGGTGCCTGCCAGATGTGTGCGCCCTTGGAGAGCTAAGGAACCAAGTTGAGAATATCCACCTCGTTGTTTGGCTGCACTAGTTTCCAGTGTCAAATGCAGCAACTCTTCAACTATCCTTAACCTATGCCTTTTGTTTGCCTCTGGGCGGCCTCTGGTTCCTGGCTGCCTAGATTTGTTCCAGTTATTCCCATACCTGCACTCACTAGCAGATCACCTTGATTTGCTTGCTTAACCTCCTTTCTTCTACAGGTATCGTTGTTTCTTCAGAACTCGATGTTTCAGTACTTTCCTGAGCTCCATGAACTTTTCCTGAGTTCCAGGACTATTTCTTCTACATGGTCATGTGTAGTCGGAGAAGAAGACGACCGGCAACTCATTCATCGTCTTCATCCTCCTCTCCAACACCATTTTGCAGTTCTAAACCTGTCTTGTACTTTATATTGTACTTGTAAAAATTGCATATTTACCTTTGTATGCTTCTTGAAATATCCGCCTCGCATGTTACATGTGTTTTCCTTATAGCTTGATAATTAATGATATGGATGTTTATATATGCAAAGCTTTTCTGAAATGGTTTCCATTTAGAGCGTCACAACTTTGATGATATGGAAATGTTTATGTAAGGTTAAAAATATCGTCTTTGTGCAGTTCTAGTCATAGACATATTTATACATATATGTTTTATTTCAATAATCCTAAATCTCCACGTTGTGCTTGCAAAAGTTGTAGTTCAAAATGTGGTAACACTTATATGCCTTATTTGAAATATTTCCTTTGGTCAAAGAATTGGTCATTCTCGGATTTGTTCAAGATATATGTGTCAAGTCTGGTGGCGTCCTACCCTTTTGGTACCCCTATTTTCTTTGAAGAATACCCCTCTATATGCTACCTTTTGGCAGTAAACCAGGTTCCCAGCTTTTCCCTTCACTCTGTTTCCTGCTGTTGATGGGAGACCTTTATGTAGTTGGTTTAATTCCCATCTCGTTTCGCTGGAAACCCTTGCGTAGATGGTTTAAATCCTCATCCTGGCTGGGACACCTTTATATAGGTAGCTTAAATCCCCTCTTGTGGCGAAAACCACTTGTACATAGGTGGCTTAAATCCCCTCTCTGGAATCGGACCCTAGTTCCCCGTTACCTGTGGTCGCTGTGGTAAGTCCAGAATCTAAAGTTCCCTCGATTCTGTAGCCTCAGAGCCATAACCCTTTTCCGTTACCTTATCCATTTTCCTCAGTTTTCCAAATAAAAAATTAAAAAAAATGGGGGAGGGGTCTGGGTAGGCCATGTAGCCCCAGCTCTAGTTATACTTTAATTTTGGGTCCCGGATCGGGACCTCTCTTATGTTTGGGCAGTCGTTATCCGTTATTCTTAATTTTGGACCTGTATCAGGTCCTCTCTTGTGTTTGGGGAGTAATTTGTTGTTTTACGCTGCACGCGAAAGTATACATGTTTATGAGGTGATTTGTTGTGTTACACTACATATTGAAGTATTTATATATGCCTAGAAGGTTTATAGTGTATCGGATCGATCATTTTTTATGTTCGGCTAGTGGTTTGTTATTTTCATGACTTTATTGCTACATTATTGTACAAGTATTTCCTCCTATGAAAGGGGTGGATGTTGATAGTTTTGCTGGTGTTTATATCACAGTCTTGATGTGGACACTGTCAGCACTGTTGACGCTTTGCCTTTTCATGTCGAGGTTTATATTGAAGCAAATGGTAATGTTTGTGTCAAGATAAATGCTTATGATATCTCTAATTTTTTTTTTATATAACTAAATCAAAATTAATTTAATTTAAAACAAAAAAAGAAAGATGATATGTCGGAATACGTTTCACGGATCCGCCATGGATTCATAATTAATTGGTTATTTTATGGGTTTTTCAAGGTTTACTTTTGGTATAATTGCGCGCAAAAGTGAAAGTGAAAGCATGAATGAATAGTGTGATTCACTTACAAGATTAATCCGCCTTTATTTTGTAGATCCGGTCATGTTCAAAGTTGTTAATGAGCGTTAAACTTGCTTCCCGCCCTTTTGGAGGGCAGCAACAGTGATTTTATTGGTTAAAGTACTATTGATGATGTCACGTTTGTTCCCTAATAAAAGGCAGAGGCACCCCGCTTAGGCAGGAGGAGTAGCACGAGACCGCACGTTCTTCTTATGTTCTTTTAGTTGGGTTTTAGTTGAAGTCAAGTTTAGTTTAAGGGGCTAGGAGCGGGCTGGACGGGTTGGATGGGTTTTTCTTTAGTTAGAGTTAGATCGCGGAAGATCATTCGGTTTAGCCTTAGTTAGGTTTTCTTTAGGTTTAGCTTAGGGCTAGAATTGCGGAAGATATTTCGGTTTTAGTTTATTTAGTTAGCCTCGCGGAAGATTGGGCGCGCAGGGTCTTTAAGCTTAGGAGAACTTAGCTTAGGGGACGAGCCTATGCGGGTTCTGCCGAAGCCACTAAAGATACAACCGGTGTCTGTCTTCCTTTGGGGTTAAAGGGGGGAGTAAAGTAAAATTTTTATTTCTTTAAACTGGTCCGTCTATTCAGAGTCAGGGTATATATTTTATTTCACGAGGCAACTGTTCATTAAAGAAGGCAATTAGAAACTCACACTTCATCGGAGTCGTCAATTGGCTTACTCATCATCCTTCAGACTGTGAGGCTTGGCCGGCGACCGTGCTCAAAAGCACGCGGAACGCTGGCCACTTTCCCCGCAACTGGTACCTCGTGCATAACCAATCCAAGGCCGTGCACGAGGAGCTCCAGCACCCAAACCCCGACAAGGGCGTATCTGTGTATGAATAGGGTGAGTCTGTGACCTGAATTCAGGAAATAAGTACCATCACAAATTGCAACAGCTGAATTGCAACTCATTAGAGTACCAAACTGTGTCGACCACAACAAACTATGGCAAGTTCTTAAAGAAATGGGAGTGCCTGATCACCTCATCCGTCTCCTGAGAAATCTCTATGTGGGACAAGAAGCTACAGTTAGAACTGGATATGGAACAACTGATTGGTTCAAAATTGGGAAAGGAGTACGACAAGGCTGTATATTGTCTCCCTGCTTATTTAACTTATATGCAGAATTCATCATGCGAAAGGCTGGACTGGATGAATCCCAAACCGGAATTAAGATTGCCGGAAGAAATATCAACAACCTCAGATATGCTGATGACACAACCTTGATGGCAGAAAGTGAGGAGGAATTAACCTTTTAATGAGGGTGAAAGAGGAGAGCGCAAAATATGGTCTGAAGCTCAACATCAAAAAAACTAAGATCATAGTCACTGGTCCCATCACCTCCTGGCAAATAGAAGGGGAAGAAATGGAGGCAGTGAGAGATTTTACTTTCTTGGGCTCCATGATCACTGCAGATGGTGACAGCAGTCACGAAATTAAAAGACGCCTGCTTCTTGGGAGAAAAGCAATGACAAACCTAGACAGCGTCTTAAAAAGCAGAGACATCACCTTGCCGACAAAGGTCCGTATAGTTAAAGCTATGGTTTTCCCAGTAGTAATGTACGGAAGTGAGAGCTGGACCATAAAGAAGACTGATTGCCGAAGAATTGATGCTTTTGAATTATGGTGCTGGAGGAGACTCTTGAGAGTCCCATGGACTGCAAAAAGATCAAACTTATCCATCCTTAAAGAAATCAGCCCCGAGTGCTCACTGGAAGGACAGATCCTGAAGTTGAGGCTCCAGTACTTTGGCCTCCTCATGAGAAGAGAAGACTCCCTAGAAAAAAAACCTGATGTTGGGAAAGATGGAGGGCACAAGGAGAAGGGGATGACAGAGGATGAGCTGGTTGGACAGTGTTCTCGAAGCGACTAGCATGAGTTTGGCCAAACTGCGGGAGGCAGTGGAGGATAGGGGTGCCTGGCGTGCTCTGGTCTATGGGGTCACGAAGAATCGGTCACGACTGAATGACTGAACAACAACAACCAAACTTAAAACCATGGAGAGACCTGGTCTGAACAAAGACATTGGATTCTTATCTCATTATACATGACAAAGCTATCTTTAGCTATCTCACCCCTTGCTTTTTACTTTAAGACTAATTGCAGTCGTTAACAGTCGTCAACAGGTTTTCCACACCCATCAGCCAATCACCCATTCCCACCACCCTTCTGAGTAATACCCCTCCTCACTCTCTCACTATATATAAGGGTCTGGTGATTTCTGTTTCAGTGTATCTGAAGAAGTGTGCATGCACACAAAAGCTCATACCAAGAACAAGCTTAGTTGGTCTCTGAGGTGCTACTGGAAGGATTTATTTTTTATTTTTTTATTTTTTATTTTGTTTTCACAAAAGAATGGCCAGGATGCCTAGGTAAAAGTAATCTGACCATCAGTGGCGTCGCTAGCCTCTGCGCTGCTGGGGGCGGCGGCAGCGCAGAGGCACCCCCTGGGGGAGGGGCACGACGCGCGCGCCATGACGTCATCATGACGTCACGACGCACGTGTATACAGAAAGGGGTGATTTTCCCCTTTCCGAGGCTTATTTTCGGCGGGGGGGTGGTGACCAGCGAGGAGGGGGTGACAAGCGTGCCCCCCACCTCGCTGGTCGGCCCCCCCGCCGAAAAAAGCGGCGGAAAGCGGAAAAAGAAGCAGAGCAGCGCTTAAATGCGCCTGCTCTGCTTCCTTTCCAGGCTTTCCCCGCCCCCCGCGGTTTTTTCGGCGGGGGGTGGTGACCAGCGAGGAGGGGGTGACAAGCGTGACAACCCCCCTCGCTGGTCGCCCCCCCCGCCGAAAAAAGCGGCAGAAGCACCCCATCCGTGTGCTGCTGCTCCCGGGGTGACGGAGGGAGCGGCGGCGCGTGGGAGTGGCGGGAGGGGCCGCCGCTTGTCACCCCCACCCGCCGCTGCTCACCCTGTCACTGGGGGCGTACCGCCCCCACCGCCCCTCCCCAGCGACGCCCCTGCTGACCATTATCAGGTATCCTGGCAGACAGGTTTTCTGCTGTAGACCTCCCCTTCAGTGATGTATGTATGATGTTTTGCGGGGTGGTCTTGAGCTACAGGGGAGGCAATTTTCAAATGTCTATATAAGAGCTTGCACACCATTGTTCTAGGTTCCTCTCCTCCCGCCCTGCGTGGGGTGACCGGGGGACCCTGTTGCAACAGTTTAATAAAGATAATGCTTACTAGCTGCTTTGCTTCTCAATATTCTCTGGTTAGCCTCTGTTATTTACTTCTACTAACAGAGAACCTACTTAAGGACTCTGTATGGGCTCTTAGATACCCCATAAGGGAAAGGAGCAGTATTTTTCTTATAACACACAATAAAGGACATTGTTTAAACTTTGTGCTCACAATATTTGTGAGACACGGCAGGTAGCCAGGGTCTTCCTTGGCCCCCTTCCAAATAACATTTGCCTAAGGTAGACCTGCACATCTGTGACCATTCAAGCAAAATGCACCCCACTCACCATCAATGGCAGCCCACCAAGCGCTCAATAAATTTGCTTTTGATACCTTGCCTGAAAATTCAAAAGCAAAGGGCGAACTGTCAAGCTGAACTGCAAACAGCTGAAAACATGTTAATAAAAACTCTGAGAGTGTCCATTATGATGCCCTTGTGTCTTTGGAAACTACCCTGTGTCACGGGGGTTGGTAACTACGAATGACATTTTCAGTAGCCGTTGTGCAAGTTCCTAACATAGTTGATGTTCTTTCTGGTAAAGCAAGTCAAAGTATGTAAGCAGGTCAGTCTAGCCTGGGCATTATAATGGTGCCAAACTGGCTTTTCCTGTTCATTGCTCGGAATTCCAGATTCATAAAGGCCTATGGGTATGTTTATCTTCTTTTAAAGGACTATCGTGTTCTCTTAGAATGCTATTAAGTTTCTGTTCCTGAAACAAGAACACTGAGTTCTTCCTTAACTCATATTCTCTGAAGAATATTTGGGAGTGGCAGGTGTAGCAAGTGAAAAGTGAAGACGAATGATTAAGCTACAGCCACAAATAGAGAATTGTGTGTCCATGCCACTTCCATTATGTCTCTTTTCTGACTAGATGCACAGAATGGTAATATATGCTGTGTGACTTTACAGAATGTTATGTACTAGTACGTCTTTGGTATTGGATATAAATATGAATTTATACATGGCACTAAGGTCCTCTTCTCACGTAGACTGTTAGTGTAGTATTTGCTGCAGTGTGGTCCCCTTCCGATGTCGCCAAGAATGCACAATGCCCTCTTTAAAACTGTTTATCTGTGAAGCAGTCTGTGTAGCTGGCTTTGTCCTGAGATGCTATGAATGCAGGTTCTTCTTCTTTGGCAATCACTCGTAACCGAGTGAGATTGTCTTCCATGAACACGGTCTTAACAGTGAGTCTGTAAGTGACTGTGGAGGCCAATTCTGGACCCACGGATAAAAGGCGCTAATAAATGATTTCAGCAGTGGAAGCTATATTGCGGCAAACCATCTGTAAATGGAATTTTAAACATTGGATTTGTTGATGAGCACTTAAAATTGCATTCTTATCTTAGAAAAGGTTAAAGACGGGCTTATCTGCGCAATTATTCAAAGCTTTTCCCCCAGCTGCATTCGAGCCATTCTACTGAAACATTTATTTATTTATTTGGTGGTGTATACAAAACAACGTCAGTCTGTCATAGAATAGTTCATTTTGGCAAAGAGATATCTTTGATTCCTGGTCATCATTCCTTCCTACTCTTATCCCATCTTGCAAGAGACACACATACTAGCTCATCATATGGGATGTGTAAGTGACATTAGAAAAAATATATATAGAGGGTGGGTGGAGGAGATTGAATAATGCATGTCAACGTCCTGAAATACATAAATAATTATATTTCAGAAGCATATAACACGAGGGCAGTATTTGCTCCATCTATGTTGCTTTGGTGTCTATTTCCAGCTATCTGAAAGCACCAGATTCCCTTAGTTTCCCTAAAGCACTACATTCCCTTAAATAAACTTTTAGGCATTCCCGTTTCAGCATATAGCCAGGATATCTAACTTATGTTCTCAAGCATAAACTTTATGAAACCCACATAAATTGGCTTCTTCAGTCTCTCAGATACAATTACTGAAAAATAGAACAACAAATTGCTTAGGCACGGCAGTTTGTATGAAACCAATAATAAATTTATTAGAACAATTTAATACCTATTCAAATGAACAGTATATTACATCCTAAAGACCTTTCAAAGTTGTATCTATCAGTTGGTTTTGAACAGAATCCTAAAAGCCTTATTTGAGAAAAAAATTGAGTTTTTGCCACAAGCGATGCAAAACAATGATGCAAGCTTTAAAGGATTAGGCACATGTGAACACGGGGGGGGGGGCAGCCATGGTTACTTATACTCAGGGTAGATCCATTGAAATCACAATGGGAGTAAGTGACTTGAGTCCATCAATTCCAAAGGGTCTACTTTAGAGTATGACTGGCTTAAGAGTGAAAAACTGAAAAACCCTCTCCTGACAGTTAATTCTTCGACTACCAAAGGTCCACAGAATTTTAATGGAGTTTGGCCTCAACCTGAATCCTCTCTGTTGTATTTTCTAGCTTCTAAAGTGTCACGGAGGTTCCTGCTGTAGGGATGTTACAATAAGGACTTCAATAGCCATGTAGTAGTTTAGAATGTCCCGAATTCTGATTTTGAGCTGCGAACAACACCCAAACTATTGTTTGTTTATTTAATTCTGTCCCGCCCTTCACTCTAAGGTCTCAAGGGCATTAAAACACAATATGAAAAACAATTTAAAACAACTTAACAACCATAAAAATAAGCAGGGTCCTACGAACCTACACTTTGAGACACTCTTTGTACTTTTATAATCTGAGGTACTTGAAGTGGGATTAAAAAAACCCAGTAGAGTTAGGGTTTGATCCCACTTCAAGCACTGCTGTATTCTGACTCCAGATGTGATTAATAAACACACTCATTTAATTGCAAATAGTCTGTCTTAACTGAATTATGGATAATGTTGTGTCGTCCTCATCCTATTCAAACAAAAGGCCCATTTTAAAATGCCTATGCCGTTTCTAAGTTTAAGGACATGTTATACTAAAGATGACAGGAATTTAAGTGGTCTTAAATTTATGAAACCTTTAAAAAAAGTTATATGCAAACACAAAGCATGCTGTTGAAGAAAAAAAAACACCCCATTGTTTTAGTGGGTCTGAGGCAATGTAATTAAACATTTTTAATTTAGATCATCACTAGTGTACCTGGTACATACTGTATGTGATGCTATCACATTTCTTTCTGGGGGTCTGTTCATTTGGGGGGGGGGTCCACAAGTAGGGGGTGGGTGTTTTTTTTAAATAAAAAAACATAACCCAAACATTTGTAATTTTAGAACAAGCCTTCTCAAAATGCATGTCCTCATCCCTGCTTGAGAGGTGTTTGAAAGGCAAGTCTTTTGAGTTACAGACTGGATGGGGCTGATTTAAAAAACAAACAAAAATTATAACTATGTTGTAGGGTAGCTGGCAACTGGTAACTTAGGGAGGAGCTAGAGTTGATCTACTGGAGGTGGCTGGAGATAAGGGAACCTGAGCAGACTCCCACCTTCTTGTAAGGATGATGATGCCACACAAGTAAGGACTGTAAAGAGAGGGCACCACCAGGGGCATTCTTAGCCCCTTGGCTGCTGGGGGCGGGAAGCTAAGAGGCACCCCTGGGGGCGGGGCATCGCGGTGCGTGCATCATGACGTCATGACGCACGCGACGCCCCGCCCCCGGGGGTGCTGGGTGGCGGATTTGGGAGTCTTTGCGGGCTGCAAAGACTCCCGAATCCGCTGCCCGGGCTCCCTTGGCGGAGCGCAAGTCGGGGCAGGGAGAGGGACGGGCCAGCGAGGAAGGGTGTCCCTCCTCGCTGGCCTGCCCCTCTCCATGCCCCAGCTCCGCAAGCCAGCCAGCAGCAGAGCTCGGCAAAGAGGCAAGGGGCGGGCCAGCGAGGTGGGGGTGGCACCCCACCTCGCTGGCCCACCCCTTGCCTCCATGCCGAGCTCCGCCGCTGGAAGGGGGGGCTATTTTCGGCGCTGCCGGGGCGGCCAGCGGGGTGGGGTGACACCCCTCCTTGCTGTCCGCCCCTGCGGCTCCACCTCGGCAGTGCCAAAAATAGCCTTAAAAGATTTTTTTTTATTAAAAAAATTAAGTAAAAAAAAAAGCCCAGGAGGCGGGGCCACCCTGCAATGTGTCACCCCCAGCAGGGGCACTGCCCGGGGGCCCCCGCCCCCTCCGCCCCTCCCTTGCTACGCCCCTGGGCACCACCGAAAAGCTGGGACAGGATGCAGTTGCTAGCTTTGAGCAGGACAGAATCAATCAACCTTTGCTCTGTATTATTGTGGCCATTTTGCTTGGCCTTCGGAAGGCAAGTTAGGCAAGAGGTGATTTACAGAAATATTGTGGAATTTTAATTTGTGTATCCAACACAAGCTCACCCCATCAGTAAAAGCCTTGATGTCATAGCTATTTGTATGAATATAGGAATGCTCAAACTTGTGAGTGGTTCCTGGTTATTTAAATCCACGCATCTATTTGAAATTGAATATAGCTTATCTTTATTCTCTTATAATCATCATAAAGGTGTAACGTAATTGTGCTTATGAAGGAGAGGGAATGTTGAGATATTCACTGCAAGAATAGTTTCTCTTTCGTAATCTCTAGGCTGATTACTATAAATTTGCTGAGGATAATCACCCTTGCTATCTTACTGTGGGTCACTTTCTGAAAATTAAGGTGTATTGTTGAAGGTTTGGATTATTACCATTCTATACACCCATTTAGGGGTCTCGGCATGTGGGAGTTATCACTCTTCTAGGACCACAAGCTCTCCGAGACTACGATTAATGTTGCCAAATTCTGCGTTTCTGCTATCAGACGCAGGAAATATGAGCTATCCATTGACAATGTGCAGGCAAAGGCAAATGTTTAATTTCATTTAAGATCTTAATTTCGAAATGCTGTTTTTGTGTGTGTTTGTCTTGTGTGTGCTACGTTGATCAGCTGAAGAGGATGATTTGGTCTGTGACCGTTTAATAAAATTTGATTTGAGGACCACAAGCCAACATTTTAAAATACATTTAATCCTCTTGATAACAATAGGCCTAGCCTATTGTAGGCAACTCTGTATCGGGAAATTTTTAATGCTAATTTTTTACAATTTTTTATGTGCTGTAAGCTGTCCAGGGTGGCAGGAGGAAATCCAGCCAAACAGGTGGGGTATAAATAATAAAATTATTACTATTATTACTAAATGGATTGTCACCTATAACTCCCAAATTCCTTAGAATGAATAGAATCCTGTTTAGAGCAAATGAAGCAAATAAAAGATGACATTTCTTGCAATTAATATCCCTACTTCATACGACGCATATGAAGCTCTGCTATGAAAATAAAGAGATAAGAAGAGTCAGTGTCATGACCTATTGCATTGTTAACCCAGGGGTGGGGATGGGGAGGAATAAATGTTTTATCAGTCCATAAATTCGACTCAGTCGTTTTGTATAGAAAGTAGTATTCTGTTGAAGAAGTCAATCTTCCTCGTTGGTATGGCTTCAGAAGTTTATATCACCCACTGAATAAGAGATAGTAGTGGTGCCAGAACACTGAAAAGCATCAGGCTGAAGATGGGTTGTTTCCCAGAAGCGTCCTGCAAAAGAACACACATATATAATTACTCTAGAATCAGTTTCTAGTATTGTGAGGCGGTGAAAAAAATCCCTTTCTGCACAGTTGTAGAAACCCCTTTCAGCCCTCTGTCCAACCCCAGAGCCAGTGTGGTGTAGTGGTTAAGAGCAGTAGACTTGTAATCTGGGGAACCGGGTTCGCGTCCCCACTCCTCCACGTGCAGCTGCTGGGTGACCTTGGGCTAGTCACACTTCTCTGAAGTCTCTCAGCCCCACTCACCTCACAGAGTGTTTGTTGTGGGGGAGGAAGGGAAAGGAGAATGTTAGCCGCTTTGAGACTCCTTCGGGTAGTGAAAAGTGGGATATCAAATCCAAACTCTTCTCTTCTTCTTCAGTCATATTTATCCCATCCCAAAAAAGCCCCACGACGCTATATAGCAGTTCTATACATGATTTCTCTCAATTAAGTTCCATGAGGCTCACTCTCAGGTCAGTAGGTCTGAGAATGCAGCCTTAGCCCTTCCTCATAGGAAAGTGCTTTAACTGCTTGGTCATTTGGGCAGTAGTCGTTTTCTGCACCTTTTCCTAGCTCTGCAATATCCTAACACACAGTATTCCTAACGCACACACACAAGAGACTTCTATAATGGCATTATGGCACTCATCATTTTTTTATTTTCAATCCCTTCCGCTAGTAATTTGCATAATAAAATATGCATTTTTCATGGCTGGCACACAATGAATTGATGTCTAAAGTGAACTACCTGCTGCAACCCCAGCATCTCTTTGCTGGGGAGTCACAGATCCTTTCAGTGCCTATTGGCCACAATGTGAATCCCTTGGACCTTTCTTCCACTGAATTTTGGTGGGTATTTATCTTGTTACCCATTCCCCAGTTTGGAGAGCTCCATTTGGAATGTTTCGCAATCTGCTTGGATTCCCACCATCGCAAATAACTTGGCGGCATCCACAAACCCGGTCACCTGACTGCACATCGTTTATGAATAAGGCCTTGTCTGCCCATGAGGTGGCAGAATGAACTGTACCACTTCAGGCAGCCAATGGAAGAATCACAATCGTTAAGTGTTTCCCTGTGTTAAAAAGCAATAGCCCAAACATATACTTGAAAGTGGAAAATTAAAACAGGGAAGAGGCCAGGATAAAACATTTCTCCCTCATGTGATAGGCTTTTGTTTCGTTTGCAGTGAACTTGTGGGAAACTTCCAAAAAATGGCAGGTACCACCTTCAGAACGCAGTGGTACAATCCACTCTGCCACTGCATTACGGTGCCTGAGATTAAATAGCATCAGTCTCTGGAGAGGTCCTGAGGATACTTCACTGTTTACCTTCCTGATAACCCATCCTTTTATCCAAGACTTAGGATCCTTTGGCTAAAGTCCAACTATAAAATGTTAACAGGACTGTAATTTTTACATGTTATGATAAGAAGCCTTTTCGGACTAAAGATACATGCAAATTTCCATTTAAATACAAAGCAGTGTGTGAGACTAATTTTAAGGAACATGCAGGAGAGGGACTTTGAATCCTCCTCCTCTCTTGCCTTTCCTCTTCTTGTCAATTGTTCCAGGTAATTTTCTCCCTATGCAGCTCCAATACAGGAAGTGAACTGGAAGTGGAGAAAATACCTGGAGTGTGGAAGAAAGGAGGGTCCACTCCCCTCTCCTGCACCCCCCCCTTTAAAAAACCCATTCCACATTTCTACTGTACACGCACACTGGGTGGATATACATGAAATGAAACAGATATATGCTCCCTTAGACTCCAGTGCATCACTTCAAAGCACTGGAAGAAGAAGAAGAGGAAGAGGAAGAGGAAGAGGAAGAGGAAGAAGAAGAAGAAGAAGAAGAAGAAGAAGAAGAAGAAGAAGAAGAAGAAGAAGAAGAAGAAGCCCAGATGTGGCAGTCAACCAAAAGTTGCACAAAAGATCAATGCACATTCTAGTCTATGCCAGATATTCCAATATTGTTCACAGTATTACTTGTGAACATGGCCATTGCCATTTAATAGAAATAAGGAAGCGGGGGGGGGGGTGTTCTGAAAACAGTGTACCGGTACTTACTGAGTTAGGAGACTGGTGGCTTTGAAAACCCTGCAGAAGGGGGAAAATGGGTGCAAATTATTTCAGCAACTCAGCCTCGGCACATATATAGTAAGTCCTCATATGGCCTCAAGGTGCAGAGGTCTTCCTGTGCGTAGCCTAGGAGCCTTTGGTTCGTGATGGGACCTACCGGAGCCCAGAATTACCCCTTTCTTGTTGAAACACAGTTCCCTCCAGATATCTAAGATGTGGCACAGATTTTTGCCAAGGAGGAGTTGGGCAGCATTTCTACACAGAAGTAAGGCACTTTCTTCTGTAAGGGCATAGAAAACTGCAGCCATGCAGATTGTTTAACAAAATGTACTCTTTAAGAATACACATGATCACAGACTTGTAGCACATTCCTATACTTGTTTATTTGTGAAGAAGTCTGGCTGAATTAAAGGACAACAACTCCCATGAAAGTGTGTTTTAGGCAGCAATTCTAAGCACACTTACTAGAAAGTAAATCCCACTGAATTCAGTCCAGCTTACTTTTGTGTAGACATGTATTGGATTAGGCTATTAGTGTTAACTTGTGAAAATATAATAATAAACCTGTGTTAGTACTGGGTCAAGTGCTTCATGACTGATTACAGTCCCGGACTATTTAGGAGATTTGCTGATACTTTCAAAGTCATATATATACTTTTAGAAATGCTCCCCAAGCCAAGAAGAAGATTAAAAGCTAATGCAGAAAGGTTGCTTACCTTGCTGGAACCATATGGCCTACTTCCATATGGTGAACCCTATAAAAATGAGAAACCCATTAAATCTAGAAAACGTGCACTACTATCCAGCTGGGATGGAGGAATCACCTACTCAGTTATGATCCTCCTTGTGAACATTGGCCACTGATTCCAACCGAGGTTACAGCACAATCCTAGAAATGTAAACTCAGAAGAAAGCTCCATTGAGTTCAATGGAGTTTACTCCCAGATAAGCAGATACAGGATTGTCCCTTGCTTCTCAGCATCAGTGTGTAAAAGTATTTAGTCATATATTTTGAAAGGGGGGGTAAAGCCTACTTCATAAGGACGACATAGGCTTGAAATCCAAATGAATTAAGCAAGTTTTCAAACTCTCTATCCTGAGAGAACTACTGCCATGCCTACTTGTCTGCTGAGGAATATCTATGTATCTGCCATAAAATCCTTTTGTGTTGCCCAGTTTCACACTTTGTTCTCATGAGGCACTGTCTAGGCCCGTTGTTTCATTGTAACTGGGAAAGATTAGGAGCGACGGGCAGCTTTGTTTTCTTTGCTGCCATTGGAAGGAGTAGCAATCGTGTTGACACCCTGCCCGCCATTTTGAATCCTCCAAACAACATGCAAGACCTAGCAGAATTCTGTGGCACTGTGAGGGGAACAGGGCAGTGGCAACAAAACATAGTGAGGGTGTTGGGAGAAAGCTGCCTTATTTTTCTTTGAGGGTGAGACAAAGAAAAATCTCCAAAACTCCCTCAGAAAAAATGTCTTCTGATAAAGTGTGACTCGGCTCTGAAAAGCATAAAGCTCATTGCCATATCATATTGAGAGGACAAAGCAATTTAGCATGGCTCCATGCTGACTTACTGAGAAGTTAGTCCTACAGAGTTTATTGGGACTTATAAATAATAAACATTTGTTAAACAGTCCTTACATATCCACCATATTGGCTGCCTAGTCGTCCACCACCATACTGGCTACTTCCATAGGGGTAACCCTAGAATCAAAACAGAAATTCGAAACTATATATATATATATATAACACCATTTTCTTTTGTTAATGCTGTAGAGAAAATTTCTTTCTTGTTAGCCACCACACTGGCTACCTTGGTTTCCACCATTTTGGTACTATCCTTTTGGCTCCATATATAGGCCAAACTAAATAAGATGTTGGAATACTGTGACTGGAGCTTCTGTGATGGTTTCTCTTTTTGCACTGGGGGAGAGGGTATAATCCATTGCCTCTGTAGAAGTTTCTCAATGCAACCCCTCTTCCCCAGTATTATTCAAATCTGAAAGGGATACAGGCACAATATGGGTGCCTCTAGGTTTCAATCTCCACGACTACTAGCTGCACAAAATTGGCACACTGAAATTGGTTACCCCACAAAATAGCCCTGAATCAAATCAAGGGCTTCAAGACTGCTTTTTGAAAAACAAAAATATGTCATGAGCTCCTAAATGTAAATTCTGTTGAAAATTGTCCCTTACTTGTCCGTATCGTCCACCACCATATTGATTTTTGCCGCCATATTGGTTTCCTTGCCAACCGCCATATTGGCCGCCTTGGCTGCCACCATACTGGCTACTTCCTGACTGAGAACCCTGTAAACAAAAAAAACAATAAGCCAGGTTTTTAATGCAATTCATGTGGTTGAAGTTTATTCCTTGTCCACCATAAGGGTGGCGTCAGAAGGACAAGCACTTAGAAATAATGCCATTTATTCCTATCTTTTACGGGTAATATAGATATGTTTAAAATATATGCCACAACAGACTAGCCTCAAGCATTTGATAATTGACATGCTACACACAAGAGACTAGGTGGGAACCACAAAAGAATTAGCTGCACCCATGCTGCAGAAAAGAGAACTTTTGGAAAGCAGTTCATTCATAAACAAACAAACACAGATAATGCATCCATCTCATATAGCTTCCAAAACATAAAAATGAATACAGCAGGCAATGGGTACTTACAGTCATTCCACCTGGACAATAACACCCAGGCTGAAAAGAAAACACAAAACACTTGTTATATTTCTTTAGCGATCTTACTTTTATGGAGGAGTTTTGTGTGAATTAAGATTGATCAATGATTTTTTACACTTTAAAAATCACGAAATGCAACCCTGTATCGGAAATTTTTTTAAATGTCTAATGTTTTTTATGTGTTGTAAGCCGCCCAGAGTGACTGGGGAAACCCAGCAAGATGGGTGGGGTATAAATAATAAAATTATTATTAATTATTATTATTATTATTCTGGACCCTAAAACCTCAGCTCTAAGTTCTTCCAAGTTGCCTTTTCCAAACATTGCTAAAGTTTCAGTTTTGATATTTTTATTTGTATTTTATTTCTGTTGCATTGACTACATTAGATAGCAACCCCGTTTGCACGGGGTCCGTTTTCTTACAGATTCAGGTCCGTTCAGCTGGCTTGTACCTGAATGTATGCAATTACCAAGCATGGTAAGGAGAGGATGCTTACCTGTCCACCAGGCTGCCTGCCTCCAGAGTATGATGAGCTCTATAGTTGCAAAAACAAACCAATAGGCTTTCATCTTCTGAACTTGTCTACCTATAACTACACAAGAGTTCACCAATTGCAGCCAGTAATTACAGTATCAATTGTGTGTGTGGGTAAATGCTTACCGGACTACCCTGCTGGCTTCCTGAAGGGGATGCTGAACCCTGTAATTATAAAATGAAAACACAGGTAATATATATAGCAATGGCTTTCTGATATTTATACAGTATGCAGAATATGATAATAAAGCTTTATGATAAAATAAAGTGGCCATTACACAGACAACACAGACTGGGAAAAGTCAGCCTAGATTGCGGAGGGTCAGAACACCCTAAGTATTGCTATGAACTTACTCTAAAGGCATTAAATGTGGAAAAGGTTTGGTAAAGGAATCAGGGGAGAACGATGATGGTCTGTGGTCCAGCGGCCCATTATTAATTGGCTTCAAATCCTGGTTAAGAAACGAAGTTAAATGGAAGCTGATTGGCCTCATCCATGCTTGATAGTGCCAACATGTAATTTAATCCTGGTCAAGGGAGAGCAGGATTTGTCCAGAGGCGGGGAAAGATCCCAGCGAAGGAACACACAACCCCACACAGCTCACTACCAATCTTTTAAGTGTGTTTAATAGAATGGCTCCATCAAATCTGCACCAACCTTGAGAGAGCCACTTTAGCTGCATATAGGCAATTACGTTTTTGGAGCAAAGGAATAAGCTTTTTCCTGATTGTTGTGGTCTTCGCCCAACAATGACACCTTGATCCATAGACATGACAGTGAAGGGAGATCCATGCCTCATGGAAAAAGCAACTTCCTATATTCCCATAATTTATCAGTAATTATTGGAAGTAATACTACCATGTGATGTGTATTTCTGAAATGTGGCTATCTATACATGACCTTTCTGTGCCACTGTTGCTGGTATTTAATTATAGCAAGTGCCACTGGTGGATTCTGTCACCACTCTAATGTAAAAGGGACAAGAAATTAATCTATACAACTTGTTTTGCAAACTCTGCTGACGTATCTGCCATAGCACCATTGCCATATCTTTTTGATTGCCAGTTGTCTACTTCTCTCACTCACCTCTGCCCCCAAAATACCCTGGGAGTCAGAGAATGCATAGTCATGATAGTAAATAAATAAAATAAATTAATTTGATTTAATACCACCCACTGAAAGGCTAGCTTAGCTGCCTCTTCTGGCTTTGGGATGGAGACACATGATACAGCAACCTTGCTAAAGTTAAGCTGATCTGAGCCTGGTCAGTGTCTCCATAGACCACATGGGGGCCCAAATATGTCTGATGCCTTGAATTTCATCATGGAAAAAGGCAGTATATTTATGTAATAAATAAAATAAAGGGCTGAGAGATGCAGATGAGAGGCACAAGGTGAGATCATCTGTTTACCCACAAAGCAGGCAAATGACAAATTGCACATCTGTTCTAAAATACTGTAGCAAATTCATAAAATATTAAAGCAAATTTGTGAAATATTGACATTTTGAGTAAACATTACCTGTCCAGATTGGCTTCCTCCTGAGGACCCCTAAAAGCAATACACAAGAAATCAATTTCTGTGCTAATATGGCAAGATACCTACTGGTATTTCTCTTTGTGTGGTTTCTCCCCCCCCCCCCTTTCTGCATGTTAATTTCTTACCTGTCCAACAGACTGACTGCCTCCTGAAGAAGTCGAGTTCTGTAAAAGAGTAGGAAGTGTTTGTTTCTGTTCCTTTTAAAAAGCAACAACCGAGCAATCTTCGGGTGGTTTAGACTTCTTTTGGAAATAATAGAACGTCTATACCTCAATCCAGCCATATCCTTACCTTTCCACCAGGCTGACTGCCTCCTGAGGAAGAGTTGTTCTGCAAAAAATTAGGAATTGATTGTTTCTGCTCCTGCAGCTTTGCGGTACGGTTCTTTGGAAACAGGTAAATGTCTATATTCTGACCCAGCCGCATGCGTCTCTAGTGCTGGATGAGTGCAGCACCAATTTTCTTTGCATCCAGAGTTCCTTTCCTATGGCTCATGAGAAACAGACCAGATCTACTGCCACCTGCAGTCCTTCTGAACAGCTGAGTGCTCCGATTGCTGATTTTTCTGACAGCAGTACACATCATAGCTGTCAAGTTTCGGATTTGAAAATAAGGGATCAGCAGTCTCACCTATCCCGGGGACAGTCACATGTCAGTGGTGGGCGGAGCCAGAAGCAAAAGTGGGCGGAGCAGCAATGTAAACTCCAAGCGGGCTTGGGCTCGGAGCAGAGCAAAGAGGAGGGCAGCTAGCAAAGAGGAGGGCAGCCATGTGCTCCACGCAATGGAGCCCCATTGTCTTCTTGTCTGATCCCATCAAAACAGGACAAGAAGCAGCAGCTGCTGAAAGGCAGCCATGCTCTGCCCACCAGCTAACCCTATTGGCTGGCTGAGGGGCTCGGCGGCAACGGATAGGGGCTGATGCAGGGGGAGGAATACACCCCCCTGTATGCACGGGAAACGGCTCCCACTTGCTTTGAGGGCTGAGGCTTTTCTCTCCAAGTAGGCGAGGTCTTCCCACCCAGTCCCTGGCCAGCAGGGGAGGAGCTGCTTCCATTAAAAATGGGAAATTTAAGGGAAATAAAAAATAAGGGAGAGCAGCGGGAAACTGCTTAAAATAAGGGAGAATCCCGGGGAAAACAGGATACTTGACAGCACTGGTACGCATGTGCAGACCTATCTAGTGTGCGATGGGGTATCTTTAAAGATATGAATAAGGTTGCTCTATGGCCTGCTTGTCCAAGTTTTGTCCACATTCTGAGCATGCCATCCAGTATGGGCCATTTGGGCCACATTTCCAGCTTCCACTGAAAAAAACAATAAGTTGCCAGCCTTTGTAGATCCAGAGATATGAGGCAAAACCACAAGGAAGATTCCGGCCAATTGTTTAGCGAGACGCCAAGTCTGTGTCTGCCTTCCATTGTCTTAGGAAGGAAGACACAGCTATGATTGCCCTACAGAGAAGCAGCGATAACCATCTTTGTTTCCATCTTTCATAAACCGATGGCTACAAAGCAATGCAAGGAGCAATTTACGATCCCCTCCTTGTCAACGTATTTGCTCTCTTTTATAATCTAGCTGAAGAGAAGCTGCCCAACTTTTCCGCTTCCTAGATTTTAACAGGCTTCTAAAAATAAGTCAACTTAAGGCAAAGTATCTCATACAATCTTATGATTTCCAAGCCTGGTCCTGTATTTCCGATGCTTGAAGAAATCCTGTGGATACTAACCCCGTTCTCTCCCCTTCATCCTAAATCAAGATTCCCCTCCCACAGATACTGAACTCCAATGCAACGTTACATTTTGGCTCCCCTAACCCAAGATTCTGCTTTCCTCCATTATTATTTTTTTTAAATCGGATTCTTTAATTATAATGAGTGACTATGTATATAATATATAATCTTTCTTTCTTTCTTTCTTTCTTTCTTTCTTTCTTTCTCTTTCTTTCTTTCTTTCTTTCTTTCTTTCTTTCTTTCTTTCTTTCTTTCTTTCCTTCCTTCTTTCTTTCCTTCCTTCTTTCTTGTGTCTGATGTTACTGCATTTTTCCCTCTTGATTTGCATAGCCGGCAGATTTGCTTAATATGCAAACTCGGCAGACCAGATTTGGAGAACTGCAGCATAGTATTTTGTAACTATTTCGCAGTTATCATAATGGTTCCTAACAGCTATTAGACTGAGCTGCAAACACATTCTGATAAACAGGAGAACACCAATTTTCAAGACCCTTGCAGAGATTTCTCAAATGCATGTCTAAGCTCCACGAATTAAAAGATGATCACATCTTAGAAGTATATTTAAAGCAAGATTATATCACAGTATTCTTTCTGGGACTAAACAAAAAGCCTTCTATTCAAATTCCAAATGCTCATGGACCAAACCTGTACTAGGGAGGAGCCAATGTTCCAATTATAAAAGCGCATTCACTGTCAATGGTATGAGAATTATAAACGGGAAATGATTTTTTACCTTTCCATATTGGCTGCCACTGCCGTACGATCCACCTTGCCCATACTGGCTGCCGCTGCCGCCGCCATATGATCCACTCTGCCCATACTGGTTGCTGCCACCACCGTATGAGCCGCCCTGTCCAGAAAACATTTATTTATTTATTTATTAAAAAGATATCAAAAAATCTACAGCAAGCCACTCTCTAAGCAGAAAATCCTCTTGGCCCTGCTAGTGCTTTTGATTCCCCCCCTCCAGTCTCCAGCACCTCCTGAAATCCTCCTCTGGAAGGTCCCAGGAGTCTCTGGAAAAGATCTTCAGGGGCTGCTGGGGACCTGCATAGAGGAAAGGAAACTGGCAACGTTAGCTCCCAGTAGATGGCACCATTCAAGGCAACCCACACTTTTGTTTCCTTATGTATGGATGGGATCCAGGCTTCACTCCTATCATGGACGGGGAGGCTAATTTTGCACCTCCCACACTGTAGCCCTCAGTGCCACACTGTTCTGCTGGGGGGTGTCAGTGGCTTCATCCACGACAGCATGGAAGGATTGGGGGGGGGGGGTGGAGCACGGAGACGGAGGAAGTGGCAGAAAGTCATTCCCCACCCCACCCCACCTTCCACCAGATTCATCCAATGGATCAGAAAGCTTTATGGGCAAAAGAAAACCTTCCATCTACAGAAGGCAAAGTCCAGATGGGCCTTATGCCACCTTGAGATACCTACTTACCTATCTCACATCACCTTGAGATACCTACCTACCTATCTCACATCTATGTATGCTACTTTATGAATTTGTTTTTACCTGCCCATATTGGCTGCTTCCACCGTATGATCCACTCTGTCCACCCTGCATGGGAAACATTCATTACAATAGCCGCCTTTTTATGGCTGCTTTCTATTATCAGGAACAGAATTTAGCATACAAATGTTTTCTTTTATTTTTTTAATTTTTCATAGATGTATTTATGCTAAGGCATATGTTACCTAATATGCATACATTAAATGAGTTTTTACCTGTCCATATTGACTGCTGCCACCACCATAAGATCCACCCTGGGGAGAAAATACTTATTTATTTTCATTTTCATTATTATTTAAGAATAGCAAACCTTCTCTAAGATATTTTCAAGATTTAAGAGCAAAACAAGCATTTTTTTTGTGTGTGTGTGTGTAATATTACTATGGCAGGTATTTCATTTATCTATTAACATAGTTCTTACCTGTCCGGTGCTGCTGCTGCCATATGATCCACCCTGGGGAGAAAATGTTTATTTATCATCATCATCATCATCATCATCATGATTTAAGAATAGCAAACCTTCTTTAAGATATTTTCAAGATTTAAGAGCAAAACAAGCATTGTGTGTGTGTGTGTGTGTGTGTGTGTGTGTGTGTGTAATATTACTATGGCAGGTACTTCATTTATCTATTAACATAGTTCTTACCTGTCCGGTGCTGCTGCTGCCATAAGATCCACCCTGGGGAGAAAATGCTTATTTATCATCATCATCATCATCATCATCATCATCATGATTTAAGAATAGCAAACCTTCTTTAAGATATTTTCAAGATTTAAGAGCAAAACAAGCATTGTGTGTGTGTGTGTGTGTGTGTGTGTGTGTGTGTAATATTACTATGGCAGGTACTTCGTTTATCTATTAACATAGTTCTTACCTGTCCACTGCTGCTGCCGCCATATGATCCACCCTGGGGAGAAAATGCTTATTTATCATCATTATCATCATCATCATCATCATGATTTAAGAATAGCAAACCTTCTCTAACATATTTTCAAGATTTAAGAGCAAAATAAGCAGTGTGTGTGTGTGTGTGTGTGTGTAATATTACTATGGCAGGTATTTCATTTATCTATTAACATAGTTCTTACCTGTCCGGTGCTGCTACTGCCATATGATCCACCCTGAACAGAAAACAATTACTACTTCAGATAAGGTTTATTTGTTGGTGCAATACCACATTATATTAGTATATCTGACATTAAGCTACTTTCTGTATTCAGGGACAGAAATAAGCATATCACTTTTACAATAAGATGTCTTTGTGCATACTATCTAACACTATGGTATAGACCAGTGATGGGCCAAACTTGGCCCTCCAGCTGTTTGGGGACAACAATTCCTATCATCCCTGACCACTGGTTTTGCTAGCTAGGGATGATGGGAGTTGTAGTCCAAAAGCAGTTGGAGACCCAAGGTTGGGAAACACTGGTATAGACAATGTCTCCAGATGTTGCTGGAGTATAACTCCCATAATTCATGGCCACTGGCTATGCTTGCTGCAGATGATGGGAGCTGGAGTCCAGTGCCTGAAGACCCAAGGCTGAAGAACATTCATAGATATTACATTTATAATATATATACATTTACCTGTCCGTATTGGCTGCTGCTCCCATATGATCCACTCTGTCCACCCTGAACAGAAAACATGTTACTTCAAAAAAAAGATTGTTTCTTTGAGATGTCATAGTACCATATGCTTAACACATTGTGCAACTAATCGGGATACATTTCTATCTGGTTTTTGCAAAGAAACTGCCTTGGTTGATCTAGCTGGTGAATGATACTGGAGAAAAGGCAGGAATTCCAGCGCTGGGAATTCTGCTTAACATTCAAGTTAATGGAATGGACATCAAAGGTCTCCTAGTCCAAACACCTGTTATGAGTTAAAACCTCATGGATTTCTCCCTAGTTATCACCCACCTCATAAAAAAGTGCCTCTGAAGCAGATCTTAAGAATTATGCAGGAACATAGGAGGGGAAAAAATGCTCCTTCAATAGCCTAGTCTTAAGCTATTTAGGGGTCTTTAGAGTAAAAGCACCACATTTAGTGGTGCCCAGAAACAAACAAACAAACTGTTAGCTAGAGATGGATAAAATATGTTCAGACCAGCATTAATAATCTTGATACCATGTTCTGAATTTAAGTGAAGTTTCTAAAAAGCTGTCAGGTGGCAAATAATATAACAACCAATAGTCTAGCCTGGCTCTTACTAGAGCATAGATGATGCCATAATGACATGTACATTGTATATTATATATGCATGTATAATTCTTTTACCTGTCCATATTGACTGCCACTACCGTATGATCCACCCTGTCCATATGGATGACCATAACCATATGATCCACCCTGTATTTTAAAAAAAGTCTTATTACTTACTACTTATTACAACCATTTAAAAAAATGCAACCTCAATATAACTGCATAATAAATAAACTGCAGATAAATATTCAAAGCTGGGAGAATGGGAGAAACAACCATATTGGCTGTTGTCCCCATATGATCTCCCTGCCCACTGTCCAGAAAACAGTTATTTCAAGAAATATTCTCTGATGCTGAAATAATATATATATTGCTGAAATACATCTGCACTCAGCTACTTTCTATAACCAGGACAGGAAATAAGCATAAAATGTATTTTTTTTTATTCTTCATAATTCTCTCTCACTGTCTCTCTCTCTCCAGATGCTATATTACAAAATAACATTTACCTGTCCATATTGGTTGCTGCTGCCGTATGATCCACCCTGAACGGAAAACAATGATAAATTGAAAAAGGATTATTTTAATATATCTCAACTAACTTCATATATGTGTGTGTATTACATTACATATACGAGATAACAAAAAATACTTTTTACCTGTCCATATTGGCTGCCACCATAGGATCCACTCTGTCCACCCTGAACAGAAAACAATTATTACCTTATTAATATTACCTTAGCACATGCACAGTGCAAACCTATCACTGGCTGAAGGGGGTTAGGAAGGAGTGCAGGTTTGTCTCCTTTGCTAGAGATGAACTTCTTAAGATTTATTGTCAGGAGTATAACGTATTCCTGGACACCGCAGAGTTAGACGCAGACTTTTCTGGAAGCTTCTGGCTGTTGTGTAATTGACTGGACAGCACAACGCAGGAACTCAGCAACTCACTGGATAACTATATACAGTATTTATTGATTGAAGCAACTAGCATCCATAAGTTACTATGTACAGACTTTACAAAATAAAAGAAACAAAACATAAAATCTTTTCCTCTCTGTCTCTCTCTCTCTACACTGACCACTTTCTCCACACCAACACCTGCACCACACTAACCACACAACTCTTACACAGAGCTCACCTTATCAGGAACTCATTGACCAATCACAGGTCGTTGCTAAGGGTCTGAGAGAGAGCAGATCTGGGCTTTCTGCCAACTAGTTAATTGCTTAATTGCTTGGAGATAGACAGCTGCATTTCTGCACGTAGGCAACTCTGAAATCTCTAACAGAACTTGGGTAGCAAAGGGGCATGGGGGTTCCTGTTATGCCCTGTTATGTTCCTCCATGGTCATACAGGAACAGCTGTGCCTTATTTTGCAATCGGTAGCTGGCGTTAGGACACAAAACAGAGGTTGAGCAGGGGAAAGACAATGGTGGCCTTGGGCTCTTACCCTCTTTTAGCATGGAGCTGGCCTTACTTATCTCCTGTCCATTTCCCATTCAAACTGGGGAAGTGGGGATTAAAAACAAAACAAAACAAAACAAAACAAAACAAAACAAAACAAAACAAAACAAAACAAACCAAACCAAACCAAACCAAACCAAACCAAACCAAACCAAACCAAACCAAACAAAACAAAACAAAACAAAACAAAACAAAACAAAACAAAACAAAACATCCACCTAGCAAAAAAGAAAATCACACCCCAACACCATCTACTCTGGCCAGCAGGTTTTTGGAAGTGGTGGCTGTTCCATCACTATTCCAGTTCAATTTAGGATTGAATTCTAAGCTAGTTTTATGTGGAGGATCAGAGTAATAATAAAAATATGTATACCATATATGACCTCATATATATTACATATAGTGAAGGTAAAAAGGTAAACAACCCCTGGACGGTTAAGTCCAGTCAAACTTGACTATGGGGTTGCGGCGCTCATCTCACTTTCAGGCCGAGGGAGCCGGTGTTTGTCCACAGACAGCTTTCCGGGTCATGTGGCCAACATGACTAAACTGCTTCTGGTGCAATGTGACCGTGATGGAAACCAGAGCGCACGGAAATGCCGTTTACCTTCTCACTGCAGCAGCACCTATTTATCTACTGCTAGGTTTATTGAACTGCTAGGTTGACAGGAGCTCACCCTGTTGTGGGGATTCAAACCACTGACCTTCTGATGAGTAAGCCCAAGAGGCTCAGTGGTTTAGACCACAGCGCCACCCTCTCCATTACTTATACACTGTATGTTAAAAGAGTTTTTACCTGCCCATATTGGTCACTGCCGCCACCATGTGTTCCTCCCCGTGCAGGAGACATTATATTCATATTTTTAATACATTCATGTATCTGCCCTAAGCAACTCTCTAAATTTAAGAGCACAACAAGCATTAAACAGATTTTATTTTCATGTCTCTGCATGTACTGTATTTTACCACGGGGTTGTATCTGGCTAAATCATACTCAGCGCAGAACCACTGAAATAAAGTTAGTCATAGTTAACTGATGTCGAATAATTTCAATGGGCTTACTCTGAATATGACTTAACTGGATGCAAGCCATAGTGCAGTATATACTCTGTACGTCCTATAAATTAAAAGTGCTTTTACCTGTCCATATTGGCTGCTGCTGCCATATCCAAACCGTCCACCCTGCACAGAAAATAGTTATTGTAAAAAAAATGTTGCTGGAAAAAAACCATATTGCTTTCTACATTCAGAAGGAAGAATAATCAGAAATGCTTTTAATCTCTCTGGGTATGTTACTTGTAATGCATATTAAAAGTTCTTGCTACTTATTAAAAGTTATTACCTGGCTGCCACCACCATATGATCCACCCTGTAGGAAAAAACAAACAATCCATACTGCAAAAAGGTTCTTGATGATTCTGTTGTATTACACGAATATATGCACACTAAACTATTTTTTAATGTTCAGGAGCAGCAAAAAAAAGCAGAGGGATATCCTTCTAAGTCACACTCCAAGTAGACCAATTAATATCAATTGACTGAAGATGCTTAAGTCCACTGACTTGAATGGGTCTGCCAAGAGTATGACTGATGCTGGATATCACCCATAAAACCTATTTTTTCCATTCGTTTTTAAAATCTTAGTGTACAGTATTACTACATGATGCGTTTCATATATGCTAAGTATCAAAAAAGAGTTTTTACCTGTCCATATTGACTGCCACTACTGCCATACGATCCACCACCCTGCGCAGAAAACAATGACTTCAACAACAACAAAACCCAGTTGCTAAAGATGGTATATCACTTTAATAGGTCTGCACTGCGGAAATACTGATAAATGTAAAAGTATATACTGTACATGGGATGAGCAATCCCAAAAGTGTGTGTGTGTGGGGGTGCTAAAGTCAGACAAACTGCCATATTCATAGCCTTGCCAGACCTGTGTCACTACAGAGGAAGAAAGAGTGGCTTTCCTATTTATTGTCTTCCTCACCCCTTGACCAGGAAAAGTAATCTTATGTGAACCAGGTGTCCTATTACCTAGGACAGGGTAAAAGGTAAGGTAAAGGACCCCTGGACAGTTAAGTCCAGTCAAAGGCGACTATGGGGTTGTGGTGCTCATCTCACTTTCAGGCTAAGGGAGCCGCCGTTTGTCCACAGATAGCTTTCTGGGTCATGTGGCCAGCATGACTAAACCGCTTCTGGCACAACGGGACACCGTGATGGAAGCCAGAGCGCATGAAAATGCCGTTTACCTTCCTGCTGCAGCGGTACCTATTTATCTACTTGCACTGGTGTGCTTTTGAACTGCTAGGTTGGCAGGAGCTGGGACAGAGCAACGGGAGCTCACTCCATCGCGGGGATTTGAACCGCCGACCTTCCGATCAGCAAGCCCAAGTGGTTTAGGCCACAGCGCCACCCGCTCCCTCCAACCTATAACAATGCTAAATGAAGTCTAAATGAAATCACATGAGACAACCAGTTTGGGAACATTAAAGAAAAATAGTTACCTGTGCACCAGGGCAAAAACATTCTCCCTGTAAAAAATACAAAAGTTAGTTCCATCTTTGTTGTAAGAAGTCAGATGGAATGCAGCACGCTTTCCCGTAACTTTATATTGACAAAATGGGAGCAGCAAGATTCTATGGATACTTCTGCCACATTTTAAGTAACATGTGCAAATTCGAAAAGGATTTAAGTTGTAATCTATTCCTACATGGGATGGGAGTCAAGCCCCAATGTTGCATCAGCATCTGGGGGAAAATCCACCTACTGAATTTCTGAGGTCAAATTGATTTCTGTTTTCTGATGGAACATCCAGCACGCCATAGCTTGATGGCACCAGGCCCAACCGCTGTGCCACCTTGAGGCTGGTGCGGCAATTTGTCTGCTTGCTGCCCCGATAGGGATGTGAATGTGGTGGCAATGGCCCCACACCCTGTCGTGTTTCACCCCTGCCCAGCTAGGGCTTGGATTGTCCTGCCAGTTATTTAAAATTTTACTGTATGAATTTGTGTGTACTGAGATGCAACTTGCCCTATAACCGGTGAAACCGGTGAAGGGCAGGATATGAACTGAACAAAAGCCTGAAACAAATGCACAGGCAAGTCACTTGGGATAATCTTAAGATTTTCTTTGAAATGCAGAAGAAGAGGAACTACAGTTGCCCAAGTGTCAGAAAGAGGCTGGTTGCCTTTTGGCAAGTCAATGAAAGGTTGTGAGGCAAGGCAATTGAGGAGGATCAGAGAAACCAAAAGTCCTAAGGATGGAAATTGACCAGAGAGGAAATTGACCGGGATTGGGGGGGGGGAAGCAACTGAAAGAAGGAATAGAAACTGAATTCTCCTCACTCTCCCATTAATGTTTGGATAGAAGAAACAGTTGAGCAAGGCCCCATCAAATTTGCTTACCTGCCTATTGGCATAAGCCACAAATGATCCATCCTATAAAGGACAAAGTGAATTAAAAACAAATAGCATCTCAATATACAGTTCATTCTTCTATCTGCACTTAACTGTCTGAAGTGCTGCTTACTGCGTGTGTTTAATTATTTCATCGCGCCAAGCTCTAGCATGCACAGCTAATTTATATTAAACATAATTCGAATTTTGAAGTATTTAAGGCAGATGTTTATAGGTTGATACACACACTGTGGTCCATGTGTTAGCAACCTCGAGGCTGGATTACTGCAATGCGCTCTGTGTGGGGCTGCCCTTGGGCCTGGTTCAGATGTTCCAGCTGGTGTAGAATGCGATGGTCAGATTACTGACAGGGACATCTGGCCGACAACATTTGTCGCCGTTGTTAAATGCATCTGCAATGGCTGCTCTTCTACTACTGAGCCAGGTTCAAGGTCCTTAATTTACAAAGCCCTGAACAGTTTAGGTCCAGGGTACCTCAGGGACCACCTCAACCCCAGCACAGTCACTGAGATCAACTGCAGGAACGTTGTCAGTTGTGGCCTGAGTTGGCGAGGCTCATTCGACAGAAACAAGGAACCAAGCCTTTAATGTCATCGGCCTGGTATTATGGAATGCTATACTAGCAGAGATTTAGCAGGCGCCTTCTGTTTCAACTTTTAAACGCCTGCTGAAAATGTTTCTATTCTGTCAAGCTTATGTACATAATTAAGAACAAATCTTTCCACAATATATAGCTGATTTCTGTTTTTGTTTTTATTTTATATGTTTTCGATTGAATGGTTTTATGTACAGTTGTTGTAAACTGCTTTCATATTTTTTTTTGTCAACAGTGGTATGTGACTATTTTTTATAGATAGTTCTGAGCAACAGCACCATAATTTGTGTTTAGAAGAAGAAGAAGAAGAAGAAGAAGAAGAAGAAGAAGAAGAAGAAGAAGAAGAAGAAGAGTTTGGATTTGATATCCCGCTTTTCACTACCCGAAGGAGTCTCAAAGCGGCTAACATTCTCCTTTCCCTTCCTCCCCCCCAACAAACACTCTGTGAGGTGAGTGGGGCTGAGAGACTTCAAAGAAGTGTGACTAGCCCAAGGTCACCCAGCAGCTGCATGTGGAGGAGCGGAGACCAATTCACCAGATTACAAGTCTACCGCTCTTAACCACTACACCACAAGATCATCATGCTGCTGAACAATGTAGGTGGAAGACCCTAGGATTTGCTGCTGACCAGTGAAAGTTCCATAATCAATCTTCCTGCTAGGTAAAGGTAAAGGTACCCCTGACTGTTAGGTCCAGTCGCAGACGACTCTGGGGTTGCGGCGCTCATCTCGCTTTATAGGCCAAGGGAGCTGGCGTTTGTCCACAGATAGCTTCTGGGTCATGTGGCCAGCATGACAAAGCCACTTCTGGCAAACCAGAGCAGCGCATGGAAATGCCATTTACCTTCCCACCGGAGCGGTCCCTATTTATCTACTTGCACTTTGACGTGCTTTCAAACTGCTAGGTGGGCAGGAGCTGGGACCAAGCAACGGGAGCACACCCCGTTGCGGGGATTCGAACCGCTGACCTTGTGATTGGCAAGCCCTAGGCTCAGTGGTTTAGACCACAGTGCCACCTGCTAGGAGCTGTTGAATAGATGTGATTTCCCCATCACTGTCCCACTGATTTCCATTATGTCATAAGTGCTATATGACCAACAGTATACACCCAAAAATGCACCTGGAGGCACCTTTGTACGATTTAAGAGTTCAATCCAGAACTTCTATTTTAAACTTTCTAGCATTGTGCCTGCATAACAATATGAGGCAATGTAAGTTATTGGGTGAAGACAGAAAGAGCAGGGGGAAAAGATAGCCCAAATTGTATCCTGCAGCCACAGGGTGAGCCCAGATTTGCAACTCAAATGCAATGCAATGATCTGAAGACTATATATTATTATCAATGCATTACCTATACTCAGTAGTAAACTATGTCAGCACACCACTTTTAAAATGTTCTAAGACTGCTGCATTTTTCAGCTTATTTGCTGTAACTAGTTTTCCCTTTCAGAACCAGATTTGCATTTTTCTTTTCCAGAACAGAATCCTGGAGAAGAATATATATTCATTTGGACTACATACACTGAGAATATTTCCAGATAAACTCTGGTGCTTCATATTTCTTACATACGTCTTTTCCAGATTCTATTCTATTCTACTCTGTTCTGTTCTGTTCTATTACTTTATTTTATTTTTAAGCCCAAATTGTGTTTTGGAAGATCATTTTACATTTTTTTTTTTGTTGAGTTTCTTTTCTTTTTCATGAGATTAACGATTTCATTAAAATTCCTAAATTTATGCCACGTCCTGATTAAGAGCATAAAGAACCCTTGATTCCCCCCCCCCCCCAACTTTCAACAGGAGCGCGTATACTCCCTGGAGAGTTACTTGCTCTCACTGTCTTTGTATGAACACCAGAAAACTATAGGAAGTGAGTGGTAATTACTCAGAGTTGGTTGAAGGACCATCTGATCAAACTGATCTACGGTGGGAAAATTCTTACCTGTACATTATGGTTTTCATTATTATAAAAGCTTTCGCCCTGTGAAAGATGCAAAATAATAAATAAACACCATCTATTTCTGTAATGTAATTATTATCAAAAGATTTTTAAAACTTTACAAAGAATTGGTCTATGGCCTATGGCCACTAGGATATACAATAATAACCAAACAGTCGGATGTGACTGAAATACAGAAACATCCAGAAAGTCTGTCAGGATTGTGTACTGTGTAGGGTATGTACTAAAGTGAAAGCCAAATTAGTAATATCTGGGGAAATTAATTGAAAGGACCACTGTAGTCAGGACCCAGAGACCGTAGATGTCATCCAGATTATTTATTTACTTAATTTCTATCCCAGCTTTTGATCGAGAAGTACCCTCAAAGCCTCTTACATAAAACACTACAATGCAACGACACCGGGGCTGCTTCTACTTCCTCTGGGACACAAAATTGCTCAGGGGTACGACCTATCTGTTTTCATAGGAATTCACTGTCCAAAGGATGAGAAAGAGGAGCAAGTCTGTCTCAGGTGAACTGTTGAGCATTGGCATTTGGATCTTTAGCTGCCTGGTTCGTGCTTCTTCCTTTCATTCCCTAGAGCTGCAAACCATTTTTACTCTCCGAGGGGAGTACTGTTTCTTGGACAGGAGCCTAGCATGTTGCAAGGCAAACCACTTTTGAAATGAAGAGGAATTTCAAAAGCATGATACAACAGGGTGGGTGGGTGGGTGGGGTGGGGGTTCCACAGTCCACTGAAAAAAACAGTCATTAAAAAATGCACCAGTTGTTTGCAAGTCCTTGAAAACTCCTGATATTGCAGCCTGAGAGGATGCTGATTTTGGTAACAGGTCCTGATCTATAACAAATAGGCGGGCATGATTTAATCCGCTCCAAACCCTCTGAAGCAGGTTCTAGCTTGCCTGAGCAGCAGTTAGTATAGTTCCCAACTTGCTCGCCAACCTGTGTTCAAGGTGAGATGAAGAAATTTCCTCAGGGGAGGAAGTGTGCATGGCGGATTTCTTAGCTGCAACACACATGTTCCCAATTGTAGCTTCATTTGTCTCTTAGTGAGCTCTTAGCATGTAGTGCCACACCACACACACTGGGCTGGCACAATTGCCTAACTTCAAGTCAAAGCTAGTATGTTTCAGTGAAGACTTGATTGGAGTGGATGTCCTTACCTGGCCATAGGTATTGATACTTGGTGGATTAGAGGTTTCATTCTGTAACAAAGCCAGAAATTTCAGAAAGCAGAGTTATTTGCTTGCCTGAGCAACAGCTTAAATAAATGAAATTATGTGAAAGAGGAAAATCTGCCTGTCCACTGGATTTTTCAAAGCTGTAGAAGTCTGAGAGCCCAATCAGTGGAAAGGCAGCACCAAAGTTACAAAAGAAATGAAAAAGCAAGTTTTGCTGCTTTCAGTAGACATTGTATTCATTCGAGAATCGACAATGTACCTTGCATTTGATGACAAATTTCAACGGTGCTGGACGCAAGCCATGTTTGCAAAGGAACAATCAGGAGCCTTGGGTCCAAATTGTTCATTGGCAGGAGCAGGGTCCAGATTGTTCCTTTGCAAACATGGCTTGCGTTCAGCGCTGCTTTGCACCTGATGACATATTATGCTGGGTGATTGACAAATAGGTGGTTCCACCCACCTGTGAAAGGTAGACCATGTAGGGTTGGCCATAAATGAATCTGGACCATTGACGGAAAGGGGTTCCCTACCCCGATATATAGAGACACATTGTATAAAGTAAGTATAAATAATCCTAGAAGTTTTCAGGAAAAATCTGGTTTATTTGATGTGCTTATTTAGACACATGTGCTTTTTCTTTGCCATTAAGAGCTGTCTGGTTTGGGGAGAAATCTTCTCTCTACCCTGCTGCAAACAGCAGCTCAGTGGACAATTATATGCATGTAGGTTTTAAGTAGGCAGTGCTGAGTCAATAAGGCATTGTTTGATGAAGACCTCTCTGATATAAGGCCCAAATCATTTCTTCCATTAACTACACCATAGGGCTGCATTTAGCTCTCCTCATGCAGCCCAAACAACACTTCTCCATTTATTTTATTTGCAATTTGTTTATTGATGATTATTCAACTGAGTACAGTAACACACATATAACACAAAAATTGAAACATAAACCTAAATATGTCTTTTGCAGGTGGCAGCCTGAAACACAGGAGAAAGCTGAGTGTTATCAGAGAAAGGTTACGTCATGTAAAAAGGTAAGTTCAGAGATATGCATTGATTTGTAAATGTTATACGCTCCACCAGTCTGCAGCGAGAGAGTCTTGCTTCTTCCTGCCTCTTGTTGGGCACAAGCGTTGTGTGTTAGCTTCTAAGTTAAAGCTATTTCCTGCACTTTATTTTTAACACCTCTACAGTACAGTTAATTTTGGCACTAGCAAACACAACAGGCGCTCAAGAGTCAAAATGAAGAAATGGTGTCAGGCAGTCCTTACTTTTTCACTCCGAGCTGCTCTGATCAGAGCGCGAACCTGCAGAGAGACAAAGGAAAGTTTCAACGTCCTGCTTTTATTTGAATGAACATCAAGCAAACTACGGTGTGTGCCATGCTAAGGGCTTCGTTAGCCACTTTGCAAAATATGAAGCTCAGAAAGAACTGCAGAGATATAACAAGGGATCAAATTTTGAAAAAGCTCTTCTTGGATCTTCCCCATCTCTGAATGAGTGTTGGAGGACAAAACCAATTAGGAGTTCTGTTCTCAACGTAACATTTTATTCCAGTAATTCAGGCTGGGTGGGAGGAGCATAGAAAAAAATTGGTACTGGGGCCTATCTTCCAACTATTTTTTTTAAATATATATATATATATTTGGATTGGCACAGAAGATTGAACGGGAATGGGACTTTCTAGAGCAACCTCTACAATCTCCCTGAGCTGAACATTAAAACAACAAACAAAAAGGATTTGAAGACAGCGCAAAGGAGAATGGGAGGAAGCCAACACACACCACCTGGTTGGAAACATGCCACAGCTTTCCCTTCCATTCTCAGGGTCGTGGGTTCGAGTCCCACGTTGGGCAAAGATTCCTGCGTTGCAGGGCGGTTGGAGTAGAGGACCCTGTGGTCCCTTCCAAAAACACAATTAAAAAACAACAACAACACAATTCTATGATATATACAAGTAGCACTTACTTTTCACTTCGAGTCTTTCTGGTTAGAACACTTTGCACACTCCGTGCCTTTCTGATTACAGGAAGTGCCTGGGAAGAAGTAAGGAAAGAAAATATTAGTTTATATAACATTTATGCTTATAGCTGATGAGCAGTGCTCTTCGACATTCCTATGTCAGGGAACCTTTCCACATCACCCTGTCCACTGAGGAACACCTGCATTTTACAAAATATTATTTTAGGTGGGCCTGCAGGGCCTCTGCATTGCTCTGTATAAACCTAGCATACACCTTGAAACACAATCAACACACTTGCCTGCAGTGCATTATAAGGGAGGATCAACAGCAGTGGGAAGGTTGACTTCCCTCCACTAGATGTGAAAGAGCTAGGTTCAAATCTCTGCAGTTAAGAAGCTCACCGCATTTCTCTTTCTCAACTTAACCTAGCTCAAAAGACTGATATATTTTGCCACACAAACTGGCTAATTCACCCGTGAGTGTTCAGGCTCTATAATAAAGTTGGCACCATCTATAAGTGAGGTCTTTCTGCTCACAGAGCACATGTCCTCAGGAAGAGCATCTCGTACAAATGTGTACATTTGCATATTAAAATGAAACATACAACATCCAAGACGAGAGAGAAGAAGAAGAGGAGGAGGAGGAGGAGTTTGGATTTGATATCCCACTTTATCACTACCTGAAGGAGTCTCAAAGCGGCTAACATTCTCCCTTTCCCTTCCTCCCCCACAAGAAATACTCTGTGAAGTGAGTGGGGCTGAGAGACTTCAGAGAAGTGTGACTAGCCCAAGGTCACCCAGCAGCTGCATGTGGAGGAGCAGGGAATTGAACCCGGTTCACCAGATTACGAGTCCATTGCTCTTAACCACTACACCACGCTGGTGTGGTGAGAGATGTAATATGATGTAATATAAAATTATGGAATAACTGTTTTTTTTCTTTTCTATTTGGCTGAAAGTTCTGCCTTTATTATCATTTGGTAAAACTAGCAAGGACCAGTTAAAACTGCCTTGGTCTGATGCCATTACTAAATCTCTTGCAAGAAGTAGGAACTTCTTGGATGAAGGCTTGGACTATACAGAGATGACAAATATACAAGTCAAATAAAACTCATTATAATGTCACATTAGGAAAAGTGCCTAGGTACACAACACCACAGAGAATACCACAGGTAGCTGGAACCAGGCAGAGTTTACAAATACCACAATCACACCATGACCCAACATGAAGAGTCAAGACTGTATGACTAAACTCTCTGCTAATGTACATGAAGTTGTGCAGTACATGAAGTGTGCAGTTTTTTACTTCCTGAAACAGTTTATGAAGCTTTATTCTCTTGACCTCAAAGCTGGCAAAGAATCCTGCATCCTGTTGATACAGCTACCTATATTTCTACAATTTTAAGAGCATATGAGCCAGTGCTGCCATAAAATCCAATCCTGCTGACTCTTTTAAGAGTTAAACTGAGATATGGTAATGGGCAGTGCTTACTCTTTTTCCTGAATCTTTCTGATGAAAGCTTTGAATGCATCCTGTAAGGGAAAACATAAACCCAAGTTAGCAGATGCCGAATGAATCCCTCTGTGCCTTTGTTTGCACAAATATGCTCTTTAGAAGCATATTTGGAGCAAATCCAACACGTGGAAAAAAACGAAGAGTACTTACTTGAGCTGCTACGTCCCTCTTGCCTCTACAGTTTGCTGAGCTCTGCCGAGATAAGTGGCATGGAATGAAATGAAAACAAGAAGCTTTTTTTTACAAACAAACAAAAAACCCGATGCCCACTCGATTTGTGACCCATGAAGTGGAAGCTGACTCAGCCCTCCAGCAGGTCCCTGACATTCCCTGCCCCCGAGGCAATATGAAATGTGCAATGGTCCAAATGCAATAGATCAGTGGAATCACTAGCGCCACAACTGTGTAATAGTGAACAATTGTGCAGCAGCCTTGTGATATAATAGGAAAGCCAGCCAGCTTTCTCTCAGCATGCCATACCTGGAAGGCTATAGAAAATTTATGGTATTAGGTTCCATTTAGTAGTGCAGCCATATCAAGATTTGAATTATCTCTTCCTTCACCGGCTGCATTTGAAGCAGCCTGTAACAGTTGCCTACTCTAGAATATTTGTTAGTCAAGTCTCAGGTTCCTGAGCATGAGCGAGGATTATAGGGTTCAAATCTGAGAGTCATATTCTTCCGATTCAAAGGATAATGTGTGACCCCCTAATTCAACTTGGGCAAGGCCTAAACTGGTATTTTAAAATATTACAAATCAAAAAGTTGTTACCACAGCTTTCCTCCATAAGTAGAGGCATCACCCTGCAGAGGGGAAATATTAAATTGTTACATATTTTGAAAAACAGAACCAAGAGACTAATTTGTGATATCTTAAATATAAGGTGTGCCCCTCCCAGCCGCCCAAAGCGATGCTAAGAATGCATCAATAGTACTAACTGAAATCGTTTAGCATCTCCTCCTCTAGGGAACTTTAAGGAACTGTAGTTCTTTAAGGGTTTAATGGGCTTTAGTGGATAATTGTCAGTACTTCCATGAAGCAGGATTCTGTGGTGGAAACCACCAAAGATATATAGCTATAAAAGTGTGTTTCATCAACGACCTAGCAATGTTTGTCCATCTGAAATGTGCCACTAGGGGATGCTGTTTGTTAAATGTGAGAGAGAAGCAGAAGACAGCCATTTTTATATCAAATTCCATGTAGTTTTAAAAGTTGAAGTAGGCCCCTACAGATATTAGAAACATAAAGAGTTGTGAAAATGTGCTTTTCCCAGTCAAATGTCATATTTTCTCCTGCCTTCACTTTAGCCCAGCGAACTAATCAGGAAAAAAGCACTAATTTCATCTTGTATAATCCTTTGTGCAAATGTAATTGCGCTGCAAGTAATGCACAGCTGTACGGTACCTTATAATACTGAAAGAGTGTTTGAGGAATGTGAAGTAGGAGGATTCAGCCAAAATAATATCTGTATTCATGCTTATGATTCTTTTTTTTTTTTTAATGAGTTGAGTTCGGGAAGTAGAAAAGGTAATTGAGCAAGATCACTACGCTTAAATAAAAACCAAACTTAGAAATTTATGAAATTCTAGGGAAGTAATTAGAGGTTTCAGGCATAAAATTTGGGGGTATTATGATTCTGATGAATGATTAAAGGAGAATATAAAGGATAATAAATTATTAGTATAAAATATGAAAATAAATTGATGTTTAATTGGGAAACTGCTAAAGAAGATATGTAATGAAACCCAGGAAGGGGAGGTCGGAGGAAGTCCCTCAAGATGTAAAGGGAAATGTGAAGTTGATATAAGAGCTGTTTGTGTTTTGTATGTCTTTTTGTATGTGTGTTTATGTTCCTTATCTTATAAAATGAATATAAATATTTTTTTTAAAAATAATTTTTTAAAAACCAAACTTGTTTGGGGGGGGGGGGAACTGTGAGAGTATCCCATTAGGATTTCATTTCAGAAACAAGTGAAATGTTATCACCTGGGGATAATCATGCACATCACATGCCAAGTGTAAGGTGCAACACAGAAGGGCTACTCTTACCTGATCGCAAATGATATTGCCGTAAAGTCCAACCGGTCTGTGATCCCTGCCAAAAACATAAAATAAGGACCCAATTAATTACCGTGAGAAAAACTGCATAAATACCATGGGTTAAGGAGCCTGGAACTGAAGGCTGCCCACCAAGGAACACCAGAGGTTTGTTGCTGGCTCTGTCACTGGAGGAGATGGGGGGGGCACTGTTGCATGTCTTGCATGTTGTGTGTGTGATGTGTGTCCCTCCATGTTTGGGTACATTTAGATTGTCATCACCAGCCAAGTTCCTGAACTGAAGGAGCACTGGCAGTATTTCCTGGAAGATTGTGGGCATCTGTTGGTTTTTATGACTTCTTTGCATCTTCTACTTGTGTATATTTTTCCTGCCCTTCAGGGCTCAGCATACTTTTCCCCTTGGCATAGCAGAAGTGTATCTCTAGTTCCAGCACCCAGCTTAAGTATAGGCTTGATATTCCCATCTCTCTGTGGACGATACCATGGCATGATCTGCACATATGCTATAATATTAAAACAATGTTTTACCTGTCCATACTGACTGCTGCCACCGCCAAATGATCCACCCTGTACAGAAAAAAATACATCTTATTTAACAAAGGAGAAGAAGAAGAAGAAGAAGAAGAAGAAGAAGAAGAAGAAGAAGAAGAAGAGTTTGGATTTGATATCCCGCTTTTCACTACCCGAAGGAGTCTCAAAGCGGCTAACATTCTCCTTTCCCTTCCTCCCCCACAACAAACACTCTGTGAGGTGAGTGGGGCTGAGAGACTTCAAAGAAGTGTGACTAGCCCAAGGTCACCCAGTAGCTGCATGTGGAGGAGCGGAGACACGAACCCGGTTCCCCAGATTACGAGTCTACCACTCTTAACCACTACACCACACTGGCTCTCAGATTAGATTACCTTAACATATCTGCACAAATCTACTTCCTCTATTCGGGAGCAGAAATAAGCAGAGGTACTTATTTGCATTTTATTTTCTGGATCTCTGTGTATACGCTGCACATTAGCAAGTGTTATTGGTATTATTAATTATCCACCCTTCACCCTAACGACCCAGGGATGTTTACAACAATTAAAAAAACATCAATATGAAAACACAGTATTAAAAACAGTGTGTAAAACAACTTAAATATGGTGGGCTCTGAAAATAGACATCTCAAGTGTCAAGGGATATATATATATGTACAAAGGGTTAAAGAAAGAAAAAAAATCATTTGATCTTTAGAGACTCTTTTGAGTATCTTTCTTCAGGTGTTCAATAAATTTATTACCGACCGGAGGGAAATATATCTGAAGGTTGTAATATCTCTTAGACCTGCTATGTTTGTTATTTCCTAACTTGTCAGTTTTAATATTTATTAACTTGTTCTTACAGAGGCTGTAGTTTGTTATTACTTCATATTTTGGTCTCTCTGTAATGGATGGTTGACAAAACATTAGATTGATTGAGTGACCAAGCCCTATATCATGTGTATTTTTAAAGTGTTTTTACCTTTCCATATTGGGTACTGCTGCTGCTGCTGCTGCTGCTACTGCCATATGATCCACCCTGCAGAGGATAGTTTTTATTATTGTTATTTTTTTTTTTAAAAAAACAGATTTTTCTGCTGAGATACCACCTTGATTTAATACATCTGCACTAGCCCTGCAGTAATATGGTCTCTTGAAGAGGCACTAGGATAGAATGGATCTCCCTCTCTGAAGACACAGAGAAAGAGAGATCTGACCTTGGAGAGGAAGATCTCACCCCAGGTCCCCTCCCCAGCGCCATGGTTATATTCAAAGCCCTAACCTCACTGACATTAGGTCAGAGCTGCCATAATGGCAGAGGAGAAAGGTTGCATGCTAAGAACACATCAGGAGAAAGCACTCAGTCTGCATTTCATGTGTTCCAGTCCAGAACACAAAAGCTCAGGAGTTCTAGGAATTGAGCCTCAAGGCAACTGAAGAGATTGAGTATGGCCATGGATGGATACCACCCAGATTAGAACCATTGACATTAATGGATTAGGATTAATTTAGGTCCACTGATTTCACTGGCCTACTTTAGTTGGCTACATCCCCATAGATTTCTGGTGGACTTTTGTCAAGCTTAAGGTGGGTTATAGTTTGCTCTAAATAACTTGGGTCTGGTCACCATCCTTGAATGCAATTTACAGTCTTGGATTCCGAGAATCCTCAGCCTTTCCTCGTTCCCTGACATGCCCCCAAACCAGGGAAGAAACGATGCCAGCACACCACTGTATTTCTGCCCTTGCAGAGCTATGTAATCTGCTGAATTGTACTGTAACTGGAAATCGGTAAATTAAAACAAACGAGAATAGGGCAGAGGAGGAGGGCATGGGCACAGTTCTGCTTTTGCACAACCTGCCAGGGCACTAGATGAGCTGGTTGGTCCACCTTTGTTTCTCTGCCGACCCCACCTTTAAAATCTACAGCCTATGAGTCTGTACACACCACACATTCACCCTCACCACAAGCCTTGGAAATGTAGTTTGTTAAGGGAGCTGGGAACTGCAGGTCTGTGAAACTCCCAGAATTGTTGAGGCGGGGGGGTACTTTACATGTATGGTGGGGGACGCAGCCTAAGAGCCCCACAGTAGTGTTTGATGCGAACCATAACCGTGTGTGCGTGTAGACAGATATAAAACACAGTCACACACAATGAAACACCACAGACAGACACAGAGCCCTGTCCTCCAACCAGCATTCAAAGTGAATGGATGTCTTCTATGGGGTGGCACAGCACCCACATTTATGCTGTGTACACAATCTAAGCTACTTTCTATATTCAGAAGCAGTTTTTTTTAAAAAAATAAAATAAAAATCCTATGAAAATAGATAGATAGTTGATAAATATAAATTACCTGTCCAAATTGGCTGCTGCCACCACCGTATGATCCACCCTGTACAGAAAACATTTATTGTAAGAGGGTTACTTGAATATATCTGCACAGTTACTTCCTATCTTACTCTTATTTTATTTTCTATGTCTGTGTGTGCTGACATGTGCCCCTCAGAAGACTGCTCAGAAGGAAATGCGGCCCTCAGGCTGAAAAAGCCCCCACCCCCAGTGTATATTATATACTCAATAAATGGTATATTACAAGCATTTTTACCTGTCCAAATTGGTTGCTGCTGCCATATGAGCCACTCTGCAGAGAAAACATTTATTATAGAAGGATTACTTTATATATATATATATATATGCGCAAGCCTACGTTCTATATATTATTTTTAAGGCTGGAAAAATAAAAAATAGAAGGAGGAGATCAGGATACTATCATAAACACAACAGGAAATGGAAATACAACAGGAAGTGGAATCTGAACATTACGGAACTGGGCATGAACTAAAGGATATATAATAAGAAAAATAATAGGGAATATTCACCCAATATGTGATCGCAGTGGAGAGATTTTTTAATGGACAGGGATGGAAGAATTTACTCAATAAGGAGTAATGGTAGTGGGAATTAAGGGAGGCAAAGTCAAAAGAAATAATATGGTTGGCATTTATCAATAATAATAATCTTGGACTTTTCAGTGGGGAAAAGAAACGAATGATTCTGAGACACCTTGACTTAAAAGAAATATTGTTTAACAGAAAGTGGAGAAGGCGGGTGTTAGCATGGACAGGACATTTTAAATAATCCACTTTTTTATGCCCTCAGGATGAAGAAGGTTCCCCACACCTGGCATATACTGTCCACTACTAGCACATATTATGCTTTAACCTGCATATTAAAGGCTCTGAGTCTTTTTCCCTTGGGGGTTCCCCAGCTAGTTCCATCTACCATTCCTCTGTGTCCAAAAAGTCCATGACATCTGGCATATGGCCCTCAGAAGGCTGCCCAGAAGGGAATGTGGCCCTCAAGACTGAAAAAGGTTCTCCACAACTAGGGGTATGCTGGCTATTAAAAGTCTTTTTACCTGTCCAAATTTGTTGCCACTGCCATATGAGCCACTCTGCAGAGAAAACATACGTTACAGAAGGATTACTTTAAGATATCTGTACAAATTACTTTCTATATTATTTTTAATTTTATTTCCTCTCTCTGTGTTGCTGGCGTGTGGCCCTCAGAAGGCTTCCCAGATAGAATGTGGCCCCGGGCTGAAAAAGTTCCCCCACACCTAGAGTATACTGTCTATTACTAGCATATATATTATATCTCTATAAAGTGTCTATTAAAAGTGTTTTTACCTGTCCAAATTGGTTGCTGCCACCACCGTATGATCCACTCTGCAGAGAAAACATTTATTATAGAAGGATTACTTTAATATATCCGCACCAAACTATTTCCTATATTATTTTAAATTTTATTTCCTATATCTCTGTCTGCTGGTTTCACAAAAGCCATGCCAGTCAATACCACACGGTTCTAAGATGGCGTTGACTCTTATTAAGCTAAACACAACCTCCGCAGACTCGGTTCAGTGTTAAGCCTAATGAGCAGAGCAGCTCATTCCCAGTGGTCTTACTTCATGAATAATCAGCTGCCAAGACTGAAGGTCCCTGCCTCTCCATAGCCATCTAAGTCCCTTCCTCTCCAAGGCTTTTCCCAAGCAATCTAAGACTGTGCCTACATGGAGCCAATCTCTCCTCTGCTCTTTTCATGCCTCTTCTGGTGCTGGGGGACGGGAGCTTGTCGCAGCAGGAGAGGGAGACACCCATGCCTCTTCACCAGCCAGGACTCATCTCTGCCTCTTGGCCTTCCTCCTCTCCTGCTTCCAGCTCCTACTTCTGAACCTCCCTCTACCACAGCCTCTTTCTGCTCACCAGATCCTGCTACCTTCTCATCTTCCGACACCTCCTCCTCCTCCCAGTCTTCTCCCTCTGACCACTCTGAGTCTTCTAACCCTTGGGGGTTCCCCAGCTAGTTCCTCCCACTATTCCTCTGTGTTCAACAAATCCATGATATCTGGCATGTGGCCCTCGGAAGGCTGCCCAGAAGGGAAAGTGGCCCTCAAGACTGAAAAAGGTTCCCTACAACTAGGGTATGCTGGCTATTAAAAGTCTTTTTACCTGTCCAAATTTGTTGCCGCTGCCATATGAGCCACTCTGCAGAGAAAACATACATTACAGAAGGATTACTTTAAGATACCTGCACAAAGATACTTTCTATATTATTTTTAATTTTATTTCCTAAATCTCTGTGGGCTGGCGTGTGGCCCTCAAAGGCTTCCCAGATAAGAATGTGGCCCCCTGGGCTGAAAAGGTTCCCCCACACCTAGAGTATACTTATTACTAGCATATATATTATATACTCTATAAACTGTCTATTAAAAGTGCTTTTACCTGTCCAAATTGGTTGCTGCCACCACCGTATGATCCACTCTGCAGGGAAAACATTTGTTACAGAAGGATTCATTTAATATATCTGCACAAAGCTACTTTCTGGACCTGGACCTGCAGTCACAGGCACATTGGGAACACAGAAGTCCATGGAGGCACAGGTCAATTCTGTGTCCAGGGCAGCTGTCTACCATCTCCATCTGGTATGCTGACTGAGACCCTATTTGCCTGCAGACTGTTTCACGGGTGCATGGTGCATGCTTTGGTTATCTTCCACTTGGACCACTGCAATACGCTCTACGTGGGGCTACCTTTGAAGGTTACTTGGAAACTACAACTAATCCAGAATGTGGCTGGAGTGGCCGCCAGGACCATATAACACCAGTCCTAATACCAGTACAGCTACATTGGCTCCCAGTACATTTCCGAGCGCAATTCAAAGTGTTGGTGCTGACCTTTAAAGCCCTAAATGGCCTTGGCCCAGTATACCCAAAGGAGCATCTCCATGTCCCCCATTGCTCAGCCCAGACACTGAGGTCCAGCTCTGAGGGCCTTCTGGTGGTTCCCTCCCTGCGAGAAGCGAAGTTACAGGGAACCAGGCAGAGGGCCTTCTTGGTAGTGGCGCCCACCCTGTGGAACACCCTCCCATCAGATGTCAAGGAAATAAAGAACAACACAACTTTCAGAAGACACCTGAAAGCAGCCCTGTATCAGGAAGGTTTTAATGTCTGATGTTTTATTATGTTTTTATATGTACTGGAAGCCACTAAAATTATTATTATTATTATTATTATTATTATTATTATTATTATTATTATTATTATTACATGTTTACTTTTATTCCCCATATCTCTATGTGCTGGCATGTGGCCCTCAGAAGGCTGCCCAGATGAAAATGTGGCCCTCAGGCTGAAAAATGTCCCCTACATCTAGAGTGTACTATTACTAGTACATATATTATATAAACTATGAACTGTATATTATAAGTGCTTTTACCTGTCCAAATTGGTTGCTGCCACCACCGTATGATCCACTCTGCAGAGAAAACATTTATTACTACAAAAGGATTACTTTAACATAGCTGCCACAAACTCCTTTCTATTTTATTTTTTATATCTCTGCATGCTGGCATGTGGACCTCGGTAGGCTGCCCAGAAGTGACTGCGGCTCTCAGGATGAAAAAGATCCCACACATCTGGCATACAGTACGATCATGTCTTACACACATTTAACTTGCGTGATTTCAACCTTGCACAGTTGAAGGCCAGCTGGCTGAAACCACACAGATTAAATGCATGGAAGGTGAGGAGCTTAAAAGCTCTTTTTGCACTGTGCTTTCCTGGCGCAGAAATAACTTTTAATCTCTCTTCCTTACTTATCAGGCTCTGGGATGCTCTCGTGAGATCTCAGGGAAACTTGGACAGTCCCACGAGAGCATCCCAGAGCCTGGAAAGCAGGGCAGACAGCTTAAAAGCCTTGCCTTGTATACTATGACTAGCACATATATTGCACATATTATATAAGCTATATATGAAAAAGGTATTCCTGTCCATATTGGCTGTTGCTGCTGCCATATGAGCCAACCTATACAAATAAATAATAAATAAATAATAATAATAATTGCAAAACAGATTTGGTTGCCACTTTGAAATCTCTGCACTAAGTTACTTTATATATTTAGAAGCAGAAACCGAATAAAACTTTTTAGGAAATCCATCAGTTTTATTACACATCGAAAGCTTTTACCTGTCCATATTGGCTGCTACCACCGCTGCCACCACTGCCAAAAGATCCACTTTGTCCGCTCTATGGAGAAAACACGCATTACTTCGAAGTATTCAAATATTACATTAGCAGCTATTCCTGCTTAGCCCCACTAAGTGACACATGGGTGCTTCTGAAAGTGCACAGTCCTACAATTCCTGCATGGAGCCAGATGGCAGCAGGTGGCAGTACAGTCGTACCTTGGAAGTCGAACTGGAATCCATTCCGGAAGTCCGTTCGACTTCCAAACATTCAGGAAACCAAAGCACGGCTTCTGATTGGCTGCAGGAGCCAATCGGAAGCTGTAGAAGCCCCGTCGGACGTTCGGCTTCCAAAAATAGTTCACAAACCAGAAGAGTCACTTCCGGGTTTGCGGTGTTGGGAGCCAAAACGTTTGAGAACTAAGCTGTTCGAAAACCAAGGTACGACTATACTGGATAAGCTTCAGTGGAAGTGAATTATGTGGAGCGAGGGCAATTGTGTTTGCCTATTTATGCATCCTATTAGCAAAATATATATACAGAGAGAGAGCACCTCCCCTGTCTGAATGGTGGTATAGAAATGTTTTGTTTGCTTAGAAAAGAAAAGTCTTCAAAAGCTGCCAGGTATTGCCTGGGGTCACATAGTTAGGAAGAGGTCCCATATTAAGGAAAAAGGGACTTAGTAACTCTTGAAATGGGGCATTAGAGAGCAGTGAACAGATGTGTGTGAACATTTGGGGTCTGCAGAAACTCCCTGCTTTTCACACTGGAAATGCTTAACAGCGGACATTTGGTGTAGCTATAGCACACTCCCATCCACAGACACCTTGCTCGATGTTTTCACCTGTTAGTGTAAGACGATAGAAAACATAGAGTTTTTACCTGTGGACAGTTGCTACTGCTGGTTATTTTACCGGTATAACCATCCTGGAAGGAAAATAATAATACATTTTAAGGCACTCTGGTTTATTTAAACTGTTGCTTAAAGTAATGCATAATATGCTATCAGTTAAAGATCCAACCTCAAAAGCCAGCAGGGAAGTTGGCACTTTATAGCCAAGTATCTTAAACTAAGTTAACAAATAAGGAGAAAGGGACATACCAGTCCACAAGGATTATTGTTGCTTCCTTGAGAATATGAACCACCCTGTGGAAAGTTGGAAGGGAGGAAAAAAACAAGTTACTTCATATATATATATATATATATATATATATATATATATATATATATATATATATATACACATACATACATACACACACACACACACACACACACACACACACACACACACACACAAATATATTCCATAAATCAAGTAAATTCAGACTAGGAAATAATATAATTAGGCCTGGGGAACCTCTGGACCAAGGGCCCAAAGTGGAAGAAAATAAGGGTGGGAGAAGGGAATGACATCATGTGATTGGCAGGGGGAGGAAATTTCACTAAAAATGGCCTCAAGTGCCATTTGAATAGACCTAGTGGGCCAAATAAAGCCCGTGGTCCAAAGGCTCTTCCCCAGTACTGCTAAAAGAGAAGCGAAATGATTTTCCAGTTGAAAGTAAGTTGGTACTCTCCAAATATAAAATGGGCAACAGCTGCACACTTAATTGAAACCATCAGTCATGACCTCCGTGAGAATGCGCATTCTCCTTCCAGGAGGTGGAGCGTTGGAAACTGTTACATGGACCCATAATGGTCTTTGCAGGCATAAACCATACGAATGTGCACTTTTGAATCGTTATCGGCTTTTGTACAGGGAGGAGCAGCAGCTATGTAGAATTGGGTCCTATGCTCTTCATGTTTAGGGATGGGGAACCTGTGCCCACTGGGCTTCAACTCCCATCAGCCCCAGACAGCACAGCCTATAATCAGCAATATGGTCCCAATTTAGACTTGTAGTCCAACTTAAAGGCCCACAGGTGACCCAAATGTGTGCTAGACCATAATGCTAATGGTGAAGACACAATACACAATTTACCTGTTTGCTTCCAGTTTGCTGGGATGATGAACCCGCCTACAAGGGAAAGAAGGAGGAAAAACGTCTTTACTTGTGAAAGGGACCTTTTCATATAACAGACGATGCAGTAATAATAATAATTAATAATAATAATAATAATAATAATAATAATAATGTTAAAAGCAGCTCTACCTGGCTACTCCCATAGGTTTGTTGGGATGATGATCCACCCTACAAGGGAAAGAAGGAACAAAAAAGGTATTTTCTCACAAACTGGGACCTATTCAAATACCGAATGATGCAGTATTATTAATAATAATACTTAGTCCATAATAATACAGTATAGGAAGGTTCAAAACAGTTCTACCTGGCTACTTCCGTAAGATTGTTGAGATGATGATCCACCCTACAATGGAAACAATAAAAAAACCAGTGTTTTCTTGGAAACAAGGAAATGGCAAATGATGCAGTATTATTATTTTAGCAAAATGGGTTAAAATCTAGGGAAATGAAGAGCCGCTTTACCTGGGAACTTCCATAAGTTTGCTGGGATGATGATCCACCCTGAAAAGCAAATAATTTAAAATACTGTATATTGTCAGAATATATATATATATATATATATATATATATATATATATATATATATATGATTGGCACCTTTAACACCAACAAAAATATGAAACATTTGTAAAGGGAGCAAACAAGGACTGTATCCTGTATATAGCCACATTACGCTATATCACTGCAACGAGGAGGCAAACAACGAAGAATAATATAGAAATTTATGATAAATCAGAACCATTAAAAATGCCACATGAAGGAGTATTTTCAGCAGGAATTTTTTACCTGGATACTTCCAGAACTTTGCTGAGATGTTGATCCACCCTGTGGGAAAAATAATTAATAAAAACATTAATTTTGTAAGTGTGGACCTGTGTCTACACTACTTTCGGTACAGTAGGGTGGGGTGCTGGCTTCCCCCACTGTGGGGATCCCAAGAAATGTGGTATTTCTCTCTGTACCACCCTTTTTAAATATGGGGACCAAATTAGTAGGCAAGAAGCAAGGCCAGGAGACTAAATCCCAATACAAATTACAGCTGCCGAGTCAGGGCAAAGGATTTCACGATATTAAGATCCACGCTGGACACAAGCCTTCAAAGAATTCAGAGCCGAGGAATCTTACCGGTTTGCAAGGATTGCCATCAGTTGTATAGCCCTAAGAGAAAATTATGAACATTAATATTAACCATCCTCCTCAAAAAACAAAACATACTTTTACTTCTGGTGGACATTTATTTCGATCTTCAACTCCATTGGTCGAGAAGAGATTGTGTCAATTAAGTAAACTACTAACTGGGCATTAATTATAAAGCTGACAAAGACTTAATAGACAGACAAATATGGCCTGCACAGGTAAATCAGCTATGCCTTTTACATTTACTATGGATTCTTCAACCAGTATTTATTAGCGTGCCAAGGCCCGTTCCCTAGTGGATAATAAACACGCGGACACGATTATTTTGGTTTATGGGTTCAAATAGGCCACAACCTTATTGGTTACAGATGTGAGCGGTTTGGCTTATGCATTGGGTAAAGCCAGACTATATCTCGACTCCTGCCTGTTTGCAGGGAGTCCATCTAAGGGTAAACCACCAATAGGGAGAGCCCTATGACTTACATCATATAGAGCCTCCCCATTGGGGTTGTGGCATGGCCCTAGCCCATGTCCAGGCATCGGACAGAATTGATGCCTTTAACAGGATACCCTTAATGAGGAGGAGGAAGAAGAAGAGTTTGGATTTGATATCCCGCTTTTCACTACCCGAAGGAGTCTCAAAGCGGCTAACATTCTCCTTCCCCTTCCTCCCCCTCAACAAACACTCTGTGAGGTGAGTGGGGCTGAGAGACTTCAAAGAAGTGTGACTAGCCCAAGGTCACCCAGCAGCTGCATGTGGAGGAGTGGAGACACGAACCCGGTTCCCCAGATTACAAGTCTACCTCTCTTAACCACTACACCACACTGGAGGGGCAGGAGGAGGCTACAACCTCCCCTCTATCCAAACAAAGGCTTACCTCACAAAGTTGTGATGACTGCTGCAAGGCAGGCGAAAACCAAATGGCTGGTGCCAATTTGCCAAGTGGAAAAAATTCTTACCCGGCACCAACAATATGGCAGCTAATATTTGTCCATAGCAAGGTCATATCAGAGCAAAGCTCCAGTGAAAGGGCAAGAGAGGAGGGCCCCTGGCCGTGCTGTGGTTAAATCTCATGTGGCCACTCCCCCAACTGGCACTGATTGGCCAGGGGAGACACACTAGGTGTGGCCCCACCCAATGCTGGCCACACAGCCAGGATGACATGAGCGGCATCAACCCTCTGCCCCCACACCTGATCAATGCAGTGTCCTGGATCCCTGGCTGCAACACTACCCACCGGAAAAGGTGAGCGGGCTTATTTCATAGAAGGTATATTCCACTTGGTTTTGTTTTGGTTTTTTTTGGTTTTTTACAAATACAAATACCTTGCAATTTATGCGCATTTAACTTGTGTGCATTCAGCTTTACGTGCTTGCCAAAGAATAAAATGTTTTATGGTTTACAAAATGAACCAGCAGAAAGCTAAGCTGCTGGCAACTGATGATAACTCTATCAACTTACGGTGCAAAAATTATTATAGAAATCTGATTTTTTTAAATTTTGAAACATCACCCACAATGCAATAAATCCGAATGGATACAAAAAGGTGTTTGTCAGGGAAAAAAGTCCAATTAAACCAGTGCTCATATTATTCAGTTTTCTTCATCTGCTTACACTGTGGACAATGAAACAAACCTTTCTTTAACACTACAAGATATGAGACAATTTTGGCAAGTTCCTCTGTCATGCATTTGTGGCAATTCTTACCTGGCCGCAGATGCTGCCTCCAGCTTTAGAAGAGGATCCGCTGCCCACGACCGAACTCGAGGATCCACTGCCAACAACAGAACCAGGAGATCCACTGCCTCCAAAAGTAACAGAGACCCCACTGCCGCCAACTGAAGCGAGGATCCACTGCCGCCAGCTGAATTAGGGTATCTGCCGCCACCAACTGAGCCGGGGGGATCCACTGCCACCGAATGTAATAGAGACTCCACTGCCACCAACCGAAGTAGAGGATCCACTCAGCTAAAGCACACACACACACACAAAGAACCGTGTCAACATTAAAGAACGCCATCACCTGTACTTTTCAACCTTAAATCTGTTATCTTGGGGAGGGACCCTTTCTGTGGTCCATCAATAGGAATAGCATGAAGATGGGCCATTCTCAGTGTCGACACCCCACCTATGGGGCAGTCTCCCAAAGGAAATCAGGCAGGCCCCCTTTTTACCGGCATTCAATAAAACCCATGTAAAACTTCCTTATTTATCCTGGCTCCGGACAATTTTTTATGAATATTTTTACGCTGCTGGTTTTAAATGCTGCCTGTAGCGTGTTACAGAGCTGCTTTGAATTGGTTTTTAAGTAACGTTATTATTATTCTGAGCTGCTCTTCACAACTTTTGGGGAGGAAGGGCAAGTTATAAATCTGAATGAATGAATGAATGAATGAATGAATAACAATAAATAAAGATTTGCAAAAGGTATGGCGATGGAAATTATAAGGCAAGGGGGTAATTTCCAACTGCTGAAAAGAGTATTTCCTCCATATTTTCAGGCTACAGGAATAACTAAGCAAATAATATTTCCTTCGTATTTTAAGACTACAGGAAATGTTTTGGAAAACCATAGTGTGTCATGAACTTATTGCATTCAGAAAAACATTATGAACATGCACTTAATGTTGGCCATTTTTGCTCTGATCCAGGCAGTGAAAAGACTCAAGACAACCAATTTCTGCATTTAAAATGTGTAGTTATTCTAATTATTATTGAATTCTTACCCACCCTTCATCATAAGGTCCCAGGGTGAGTTAAAACTTAGGAACACATAATCTTAAACCATTTCTCTAGTTAGATCTCGCTGATGCAACTGCAGGTGCAAATCCCTCTTGAAAAACTTGGGTAACTGGGCAATATATGACTGGCTTAAATAATCAAAATAAAAACCGATCGCACTTATGAACCGTTTGCAGGGAGCACACACACCTTGCTGCCAAGAACTCAGTTGACGCAAGGCATGTGTTGTTGTTGTTTTGAAGAAGGTTCTGTGGATGTATCCCAAGAACTGTGCATGCATGCAAGGGTGGAAATGTTCGTGTAGAAGATTTCTGTGATGAGGGAACTGTAACATGGGAGGATTGCACAAAGAGCTCCTTCCCACGCCTTCTCTGCCCCTCCCAGAAAACCGGGACAAAACTTGAATGGGAAGGACGAGCTGCAGCATGGTGGGTCCCTCTCAGGTGCGTTTGGGTTTCTGACATTACCAGAGCAGCATGGCTGACAGGAACTATCCAGCAGCAGTTCTTCTACACCACTAAATAACCTCTTCTAAGAACTCCTAGAGAAACCAGTAGGAATATACACGGCTATTTACCTTAGAGCCATAGGAACCGCCTCCCTGTGACTGTATACTCTGTGGAAAAAACAAAACAAACAGATATTTTGGTCATCTCGCTGTGTAGAAAAAAAATGGCAGGCAATGCTTCAACAGCTTGCAGCAGAGAGAGGAAGAAAGGAAGTAGGGTTTTCCACTGGCTGCCTTTGGCTCTTTCTCAACTGTTATCTACTAGAAGCAGCCATTCCATTAGTCCACAGAGCAGAAGAAGGGAAGCAGGACCATTCCACCAGCTCTGCTATGAAACCATCTTAATATTGCTTCTCCTCCTGTTTCCATCCCACCTGGCCTTCATAACAACTCTTAACTTTAAGAACTGCTGCCTGACTTTGCTCTCCCCCGCCTTCCTTCTATTTTTTTTATTAAAAATGCATACCAAAAAATGTGGATTTCCATGCTATCTTTTTTAAAAAGTTTGTGGAATGTCTTCATGCGGTTAAAAAAACGATAATCACAGGAGTTATACAGGAATTGGGTGAAAAGTGACCCCGGCTGGAAATAAACTAATCTGTCAAAACCCTTATTGGAAGTACTAGAACAGGTTTGGGAACCGCCGGCCCTCCAGATGTGTTGGACTACAACTCCCATCAGCTGCAGAATGGCCCAGAATGATGGGAGTGTAGTTCAGCAACAGCTGAAGGACCCAAGGTCCCCTAGAACTGTACTAGAAGCTCTAGACAAGCAGAAGATTCCTACCTGCTTATTATTATTATTATTATTATTATTATTATTATTATTATTATTTTATTATAAATTTATTTGTACCCCGCCCCATCTGACTGGGTTGCCCCATCCAGTTGGGTGGGCTATTAACAAATACAAAGCATAAAAACCATTTGAAAAGCAATTCCCATTCATTGTCGGCAGAGTTGTAATTTCACATATACTGGTACGGGCTAATTAACGACACAGTCATATGATGTACTGCAATCTCACATTCTGGTCGTGTTCTCCTTTAATTGCTGTATTTGTTTTGCCAAGGCCTTAAATGCTTTGGCAAAATGTTTTGCTGGCTGTAGTTTTCCTCCACGTATGCTAAATCTCTTTGCTAGTATGCTTAGAACGTCTTAATGACTCCCCCCCCAAAAAAATCTTATCAAATATACAAGTAGACAAGAGGAACATTCCAACACAGGGTAATCTCACAGAGCTCTGTGTGTTTTAACAGACAGATCCCTCAAAGGAGCAGAAATCAAGCTGCAGCCATATGAATGTGCTTACCATTTTACAGGCTTGGCTGTTGTCGGAGGATGAGGTCTGTGAAGTAGAAAAAGACAGAAATTACTCCCTGAATTAACACAACTAATATGCTAACTTGCAGTAATTTCCGCATCTGTTTAAAAGTTTATCTGATGAGCATAAGGTTACCTTAAAGACCAAACAAAACATTTATTTGCAAAAATAAACAGTGAAATAGTTAGGAGCAGGGGTTTATGCATAGTACAGGTTACTATCTGTAATAATTTACATTTTGTGAATTTCCTCAGTACTGATATACAGCTGCAGACACATATACACTGGTGTTTTGTTTTGTTTTACAAATGCTTGGTCCTTAAAGCAGTTATTGGAAGTTTGATGCATTATTGGTCGTTCAGATAGTCTTCCTTCCAAACTTATTTCTGGACGAAAGGCCAATGTGTGGGTTAGCTGGTATCCAACCCAGAGGTGAAACAGCACTTACCTTATCACAAACTTTGCCCAGGTCGTCCACTATAATTGGGGGAGACTAGAAGCCATTGTAAAACAAATCTTCAAATGCAATATAACACCATGTTAGAATAAAATCCTGCACGCATTACAGTCAAGACTGTTGTTAATCAAATTTTCTGATCTCGAATATAAACACTAATTGGTTTTGTGATGCGAAGTGAACATTACCGAGAAACACAACTGTGTATAATTTTTGTCACTTAGAGGGTTTAGTGCAAGCTACACTATAGTTACCTGGATGTTATTCGGATGTCATCTGGGGTTTGAGCCCTGTGGGGAGAAGATGATGATGATGATGATGATGATGATGATGATGATGATAACAACACAACAACAACAACAACAACAACAATTTTGCAATCAAAGTGCAGGCAGCAGCATGTTCTATAGCTACAAAGATTTCCCTAGACAATTTTTATTAAATGTAATTTAATAACAGAAGGCATATAACCATGGCAAACTAGTCACATGACACACCTGCCCAGGTGACAAAGTTGAATGGGAAAAATATATATTTGTTGCATGAACAGATGTATCGGCGATCTCCCTCTCATAAACCAAAGCAAGTTGCCACAACAATGATCTGTACTGTTACAAAAGCATCGGGGCAAGTGCAATTATAATTAAAGAGATGTAAAGAGATAATCGCAACTAATTTTCTTAGAAAGAGGATATAACGCATCTGAACTCTGCTTAAAACCATGAGTATTCTATAGCAATTTGCGTGCTTGAAAACTCACTCGCTTTCACTGAAGCTAAATTCTGATGTGTGTGAGAGAGATCAGGTCTGTTCCACACATGGTTGCACCATATCTTTATAAATTGACTTTTACAGGTCAGAATCCAGCATGCTCAGGGCAACTGGAATGACTAAACCACTGTGTTGCTGGAGGTGGGTGTCATTTAAGAAATAAAAGTCTGACATTCCTTGGCTCTTTGGGGTCCTCTTCACAAGCTTTAGGCTATGTTGTTGTATTTTGATTTTACAGATGGGAAAGTGAGGCTGAGAGATGATGACTGTTAACTTTGGATGGGCAATATCTCTACTTTGGTCTTTCTTCATTTCTCATTTGACCATATTCCTCCAACAGATCGCAACTTTTATTTATTTATTTTGCTACGTATTGTTTCTTCAGCGGCCAAGAGAGGAAGTTTACAGCTCTCATCCATGAGACATGGAGTTTGCTGAATTTCTTTCAATGCTGAATTTACTAATTCTTCACAATCTTGGGGGGGGGGGGTGGATTACACAGCCATCGCAACAGCACGTGCTGGTTTCATGGCTCCTGAACTGTTAGCGATTTAGACTGTAGCTCAGGTGTTTGATACATATTTCCACAGTACTCTGTGAAATCATGTCCTCCCTAAAAGAGGGCATGTGTTGTGGTGAGACCTGGAGACTGACCTCCTGGTTGTGGGTGGGTCTATTGGATAGCCACAACCCCGATTGGTAGGTCCCTCATTGCTGGGTTTAATCTGGCCAATGGGGGTGCAGTCTAAACGGATCGAGGGACCTATATAAACCCATGCACATGTCCCCAGAGCTTCCTCTTTCAGCTCATGCATCGGAACACCCGCCCACCTCTCCCTACTTTAGGGCATTTTGCGACTGACCTTGCTGTGCCGTCATCTGTCGTTGGGACAGGGGCACGGCAGGAATTTTCCCCACTTGGCTGATTGGCTGTGGCCATTTGGGTTCGCCTGCTGCGTAGCAATTCATCACAACTTGTAAGGCTGCGGATAGGCACTGGTTCATGTGATAGGGATGGGAGAACAGTCTCGCCATCTCCATGTGAAGGGTATTCCGTTAAAGGAATCCAGGGACTCAACATGGTTTGGTCAACCCCCAAAAGGGGGTTGTGCCTGTGTCTGAATCCAGGTGAGCATCTGGGGAGTGAACAGAGTCTGTTCCCAGGCTTTTCACCTGTCTCAGGTATTCACCCTTGGCTGACCTACGATACAGCTCTGGGTCAGCGCTACCTGCAAGGGTGTAGGGAGCTAGTCGAACCAGAGCCTATGCAACCACTCATTTTCCTGTAATCAATAAAGTTGTGGACCTAAATTCTGCCAAAAACCAAAACTAAAATTTGAGTCAAATGTGTCTTATTTAGGGGGGAGGTCTCTGGGTCTGAACACGCAAAGCATCCTCAGTAACACAGGATAATCTGCCAGTGCAAACAAGGACCAGGATCAAGCTGTTAATTGTTGCAGAGAAGCCTATAAATGGCAAAGAAAAACTAAAACAACGTACCTGAGCCTTGATTTTGTCCCCATATATAGTGCTCTGCAAAGGAACCGGAAACTAATTAGTTCAACACAGAGGAGTAGGCCTACCTGCCTTCTTGAAATACTTGCTAACTTTGTGTGTACTCCATTCATAAAGTGATATCCCTTGTGCTGTGTTGTTATTACTATTTGCTGGACAATATCCTGCTTCTACATCTTGAACCCTGAGTCATCATTACACTCAAACGGAGTGTTCTAAGCACAAGCTCTCAAGCTAGCAGTTCAAAACAATAACCTAATCCTCTCCTCTCGCTTCGTTCATAACTTTTTTGCATCATAGCGCTCATCTACAGTTCCTCTTGCCCCACATCTCCCCACCCCTGTGAGGAAAAACCACTCTTTAGTCCTCAATCGAGCAAATGGCAATTCCCTTAGAGTGAGGGTTCCTGCAGCAAGCAGAGTAGAAATGCTTACCTGAATGTGTTTGTATTTAGAGTTGGCAAGTTGCTAAAAAGGAATCAGAAACATTTTATTTGTACTGCGTATGCACACATCACATCATTATTCTCATAGTCATGACTTTGTGCTGTGATGATGATTAGGAAGAGAGGTTGGAAGAATGTTTCTTTTGTCAAAACAAACCAGCTGCTTGAAAGGGAATAAACCCAAAGCCGTTTCACGGAAATAAAAATGAATTGTTTATAAAGACTTTTAGGCATAGCGATGAAATGAGAGTGTCCAGCAAAAAAGTAAATGATGCTTTATTTGAACACAGCCCCCAAAGTTGTTTCAGGAATGAACTGTGCAAACTTATATGTGATTCATCAGAAGTAAGCCCCACTGATTTTATCTTGCTGAAGAATCAGCTAAACAAATTAACAAAATAGGTTGGTTTTTTTGTTTTTTGTTTTGCAAGGGGCATTTCATGAAAACCACTTCTCTTCAAATGACTGAGAATGTTTTTGCACAATTTCATACATTTTGACTGGCTTGGGCATTTAGTAAGAAATCAAAGCAGGGTACAACATAGGGTTGGCATATGTCCCGAATTTCCTGGACACAGCTGGGATTCGGCTGTCAGAAGCTGTGTCTGGGTGGAAATTGCTGAAATATCTGGGAAAATCCGGACGTAGGCAAGAAGCGTAGATTTTGTTGGAAGTGGATGTTTTGGCAAATTTTCTTATAAATTGCTCAAAAACGTGTTTTTTAAAAATAGATTTTGCAAAATAAAATTAGCAGCTCTAGTACAACATATGTTGTAGTTCCACAGGCCTAAATATCACTTCCAGAAATAATTCCAGCAATGAAAGAATTCTTGTGTTGAATTTGCTTAACAGCAAGAAAAATAAATATTCTTACCGATGAGTATGTGTTGCGCTGTGAAAACAACAGAAATACAAACAATTAGCCATTCCCAAATAACTTTTCCCACATTAATAAAAACCTCAAAGCACAAAATGATATTTTAAAAGAGCTTACTTCAGGTGGGTAGGCTGGCTGGGAGCATACACTATGACCTGCCAAAAAGTAATAATCATCAAATGACAAGTTAAATTGGGTTGAATTCAAAAGACATTTCCTGTTCTGCCTCAGGTAGCAAAACATCTTGAGCCATCCCTACTGAGGACAGAATGGCTGCACCGATCTTCACCCCAGCTGTTGCTTAAATCAGTAGGAAATTAGTTCAGAAAGAGATACATACCTTCCCTTGGTTTGAAACAGTTGAAACGGACTGTAAGGAAAACAGAAAGCAAACATTGAATACTTTTGTTCCCTTGTGCTCAGCTGACTGGGCTGGAAGCATCAGGGAGTACTCCCTATGTCCCCTAGGACAGGAATAGGGAACAGTTTTCCACCGAAGGGCCACAGCCCCTTCTGGGCAATATTTCAGGGGCTGCATGCTAGTGGTGGGCCGAGTCAGAAGTAAATGGGTATTTTAGCTTTCTATAGCAGGCTAGTTTCTACACCCACCCACCCTCTATCCTCCATCCAAGCAAGCAAGAAGCATTACTGGAGTTCAAGGACACATTCCAAGCAGGCCAAAACACTCAAGCAGGGTGTCAGTAGGGTTGGGGAGAGGAGTGGCCTATGGAGACAGTGTGCCTGTGGGCCACATTTGGTCCCCAGCCTTCAGGTCCCTCATCCTTGCCCTAGTACTCCCTTTCTAGGAGGCCTGCTCCACATTTTTGGACACCTTTGATGCAGCAGTACTAGTTGATTGCTCTGGCCTGCGAGAGCTCCAGTTGGAGAACAGCCTTTACCAAAGGTGTCATGGGCTTTGAAGAAACTTTAACTCAGGACGAAAGGGAGAAACGTGCAAAGAGGAAGGCATGCTTGGAAAACCCTCACCATGATCAATTCCCACCCGGAAACCTATGTCCCCACTGTGGAAGGATGTGTAGATCCAGAATTGGCATCCACAGTCACTTACGGACTCACTGTTAAAAGTTTGTTTATGGAAGACAATCTTACTCAGCTATGAGTGATTGCAGAAGAAGAAAAGAAGAAGAAGAAGAGAAGAAGAAGAAGAAGAAGAAGAAGAAGGGTTGATTGCTAGTTCCTCACCTGTCCATAGGAAGTGCCGCTACCATAGCTTACATGAGGCTACATAAAAAAGAAACTTCAGTTACTTCATGATAAAAGCCACACATTTCAACAAATTGCTACGTTATGAAATTAAACCCATTTGCAATGGTAACTTTAAAGAGAGATGGCAAGAATTCAGGAAAACGGTGTTTATTAAGGGACATTTTGTTGCCGATTAACCTTTAATTTAAATATGTAGATCTTGGGGAAATCCTTGTTGGTGGGGGGTGGGGGGAGAGAATCTAATTCAGATTTTAGACATCCAAATGAGCTAACGCTGAAGACACAATGTGGAGGTTTTCACTTGCATGACTATTCACTTGTTGCTTACGACACAAACCACCCATCACATATCTAACCGTAACTATCAACTTCTATTAGGAAAAGAAGGAGAATGCTTACATCGTAGCAGCCATACTTGTTGTAGATACTAGCAGTGGCACCCTGTATGGGAAAAAAACAGAGAACTAGTGTAATATGATTCTTTGTTTTGGTCTGCTAGTAAATGGATTTTAATGGCCTACAGTAATATGGGTTCTGGCGGCTGAGGATAACTGAAGTAGATGCAGGGGGAGGGGAAAGGTTGAATATATACAGAATACAGAACTCCCACAAAGGCTGCCTAGATTTTCAACTACAATAATTGCACAGGGACAAGGTTTTAAATGAGAACAGAAAAATGTCTGCTTACCGCAAGGCATCCACCACCTTTCTTGACACCTCCTTGGTACACTATAACTCTCTGTAAAGGAAGTAAGGACAGGTTATTTCTTTGTCAAACACTTTATTCAATGCAGGCATAGAAAACTGCAGTGTCTTCATTGCAATCCATCCAGTTTGCCTGGGCACGCAAATAGCTTTGCGTGCTGTTAAGATTGGTACATAAATGAGGAAAAGATAAGGGCATGGAATGCAACACATGGAAAACAAGGTACCGTGAGAAGAACCAAGGGTGGCAGCAGTGAATTCCTTCTTTGCAATTCGTATCGGACTATGTAGATGTATATTGTCACAGAACTGCACTAATTCACGCAATCAAGGAGTCACCGGAAGGAATCGTTGTACTCGTTTCTCTGTGTAGGTGTAAATTTCTGCTCTGAGCAGTTGCGTGTGGTTGCGCAAGACTCAAGATTATCGTGAAGGCAAGTGAGCCTATGAAATCAGTAACATATTGAGGAAAGCAATGCTTACCTGGCCTTGAGTGCTACCACCCTGAGAGGAAAACGTTGAACCCTGTAAAGTAATAAGGAATGAAAATGAGATGCTCTGTCCATCAAGCACAACTGTTAAGTAACAGAATTTCCATAACCCTCCTTCATGGCATGAACAAGACGCAATGGCTTATTCAGCTTACCCCGTATTTTATTTCACATTGTTCTGCTGCTCTGCATCATTTGAGCGGTACCGGTAATTCCACCCACTCTCCTTGGGAGTAAACCCTGTTGAACTTAATGGGGTTTGCTTCCACGTAAGCAGGGATAACTTACTTAGGCTGCTCATGTGATAAATGTATGTACAGTTCAAGATAGGAAAGGAGGAGCAATATGAAGAAGGGCCGCATGTCGCTCAGTGGCAGAACACCTGCACTGAGTGCAGAAGGTCCTGATTCCCAGTATGTCCGGATAAAGCTGGGAACATCTCCTGTCTGAAACCCAAGAGGGCCCTCTGCCAGTCAGCTTGATGGGCCAACAGCTTGACTTGGTATAAGGAAATGCCCCATGTTTCAAATATTGGACTCACCTGCCCTAGATTCATGTTTGAGTCTTGTGAACAGAGGCCATGTCTGATCAAGCATAGCCTCTGTTCACAATACCTCTGTGTGGCATTTTTGTCAGGTATAAGTGTTTGCATACAGAAATTAGCAGTGGTAATATTTATAGCAGTAATCCCAGTATATGGGGTGGCTTGGGGGTGTGGAGAACTAGCCCAAGGCCAGGTAGGGGTTAACTTTTCTGACAGTTAGAACCCTCAGGGGCGGGCTTAGCCTGAGTATAAAACACCCCTCCCAGTGGACAGTAAGGCAGTTGAAGTGTGGGCAGGAGGAAGTTAAGTGCGGGGAGTTAGAGTTGGAGTTGAAGTGTGAGTCAAGAGATAGAGCTGGGAGTTTAGAGTCTTAGGTGGATGTTAGCAGAGAGGATAAAGAGATTGTGAAACGCGTTGTTATTGATATTTAGTTTACTATTAGAGGTATTAGGCCGGTAATATTTAGAGGTATTAGGCCGGTATAGGACAACTGTTTTTAGCTTATTGAACAACCTTTTATTTATCAGCAACCACAAGCTTTGTACGCAATAAACATCTTTTAGTTCACAATATCCTCGTCTGTGGTGAATGGAGTAAGCAGGATCCAGCTAGTAGTCTGAAGGGCGGCAGCTGGGGACTGTTTGTCGTTGGTGCAGCACTCATAGACCGTAAAACGTCCGGGGGTGGGCTGTACAGGGCGAAGGGCCCGCGACATTAAAGTGGTGGCAGCGTCGGGACGAAAGATAGTCATAAAGTGGTGGTCACGTTGAGATCAAAGATCTAAAGTGTTGGCAAGAAGTGCCAAGGTACAAGAAAGATTTAAGGGTGACGCATTGTGTGAAGTGTGAGGCTTAAAGACGATTTAAGCAAACTTCTGTGAGACTCTACAATCTAGTCAGGAAGGGGATCGCATACACCTGGAAAGGGAGAAGGGGAATTCAGAGAGGAATTACCTGGCCCTAGGGTTGTGGTGTGATAGCGCCTAAGACTGTGAGATTGTGAGAGAGTTACAAAGATACTTTGCGTTTGAAACTATTTCAGGCAGAAAGGTTTATAGTGAGAGGTCGGAAAAGTATGCTGGATAAAGTGCACTGAGGTAACTTTAGGCGTGACTTTGGACCTAAACTGGGGAAACTGAGCCTGAAGAAATAGTTTAACTGAAACATCCTTGCTTTAAGTACAGAAATAATACCACCAAATAAATAGAAAATGCCACCTAGGAAGACAAAAACAGCTCTTAGGGACTCACAAGTAGAAAGCTCTGAAGACGAAAATGGGGTTTCCCAGATGGAAGAAACCAGTACTGAAACAGTTAACAAAAATCCTGCTGAGGGGACTAGTTTTAAAGCCTCAGAGGAATTTGAGAAATGGAAGTTAGAACAAGAATATAAACTGAAGGAATTAGAATTAAAGTTACAAGCTGAGGCAAAAGAGAAAGAAATGACCTTAAATATTGAAAGAGAGAGAGAGGCAAGAGCACTAAAAGAGAAGGAAATGATATTAACTATTGAGGCAAAAGAGAGAGAATTAAAATTACAAGCTGAGGCAAAAGAGAGAGAACTGAAAGAGAAAGAAATGACCTTAGCTATTGAGAGAGAAAGAGAACGGGAAGAAAGAGAATATTTACTAGAAATGAAAAGACTTGAATTATCAGCTGTAGAAAATAGAAACAACAACAATAGTTCCACACAAAATCCTAGCAGGGTGGATTTAAAAGATTCCCTGACTTCAAAGATAAAGACGATCCTGAAGCGTTTATCATTTCTTTTGAGAGGGCTTGCGAAGATTTTGAAGTAAAAGATGAGGAGAAAATGCAAATACTGAGAGCTCGTATTAGTGGAACATTAACAGAGATTTATTCTCAAATGCCATCTGATCAATCTAAAGATTTTGAAGCATTTAAACAGTTGGTTTATGTCAGATTCGGAATTACTGCAGAACAACTGAGACAAAAATTTAGAACAATAACAAAAGTGCGTGAGGAAACATTTGCTCAACTAGGAGCTAAAACTACAAATTATTTAAACAAGTGGCTAGAACAGGAGGGCGCTGATTCTGTGGCGAAAATAAAAGAGGTGTTCGCATTAGAACAATTTTATGACACGATTAATACCCATCTGAAGTATTTAATTAAAGAAAGACGACCTAAAACCATCCGGGAAGCTGCTAATCTGGCAGATGAAATAAATGAAATCCGAGAACACGCTTATGATGCCCCAAAATATAAGGACAAACAGTGGGAAACAAATAAGTTTAAGAGAATGCAACCGCCCACAAAGTTTACCACAGAAACTGCCAAGAAAATTTTTCCCGCCAATGCAAATGTTCCCCATAACACGACTATGACAACGGGGGAGACTGAGGGAAAAGTAAATAAATATAGTGAGGGTAAAAGGCCTGAATTAATCTGTTGGCAATGTGGGAGAAAAGGCCATCGACAGGTGGACTGTAGAACTGAACTCAGAACTAAGAGTGCAAATACTATCCCTCAGAAGCAGACATATTGTGTCCAAACTGTGGAGACAGAGCCAACTGCCAACATGGTTGCCACGGCAACCGAGGCCCAGTCTAGAGAACAGGCTGATGAGTTACCAGTGGCCCAAGTTGTGAGGTGCTATATAATTCAACAAGATGACATGCTATTACACAAAACAGGAGAAGAAATTTGGGTGAATGGTAAACCATATAAAGGCTTAAAAGACACAGGGTCTCAGATTAGTATTGTACATCCTGATTTGTTAAAGCCAGAAGACTTTATTAAAGGCAAAACAATCAGTTTAAAAGGAATATCAAAACAGCCAGAAATCTTGCCAGTCGCATTAGTTAATCTGACATATAAACAATGGTCTGGAAAATGGCAAGTAGCAGTTTCACCAGAAATCCCAGCTCCAATGTTAATCGGGTGGGATCTCCTTGACCATGTACAGAGTGCATTTGTAATAACTAGGGCACAAAAACTGCGACAGTTACCTCAGGAGGAAAGGCCTGATACAATTGTTGAACTGACACAAGATACAAGTATAATGCCAGTTACAAATAGTCAAGCAGCTAGTTTTGCAGCCAAGCAGAAACTAGATACAGATTTACAGAAATATTTTCAAGCCACAGCCGTGAATACAGTATTAACCCCTGAAAGCCCGGAGCGGTTTATAGTCAACAATGGGTTGCTATACAGGGAGATTCTTTTAAAGCCTAATAGAGGGGGTAATGAGATCCACAGGCAACTGATAGTACCTACTGAATTTAGAACCAAGATAATACAACATGCACATGGCAGTATCTTTGGAGGTCACTTGGGAATCACCAGAACCAAACAAAGGGTGTCCCAAAATTTCTTTTGGCCTGGGATGGGCAAGCAAATAAAGTTATTTTGTCGAACGTGCCATACTTGCCAATTACAAGGACATGGACAAGATATTTTATTAATCAGATCAGTAAACAGTGACAAGTTACAACTGACATGGGAAGGTCCTTGTAAGATCATTTCAAAAATGAATGATATAAACAATATAATTCAGCATGGTGAAGGGAGGCGGGTCATGCAGGTGAATATGATAAACCCAACCCAGTCACTAAACCATGAACCCAATCTAGACTACAGTAGTCACGTTATTAAAAAAGCCTGTGATATTGGTAAAGGAGTGTCTACCTGCAATGTGACCAGTGACCTATCTGTGAGATCAGTTAGAACAACTAGTCTTAGTTACGATAAACCATTCATCAGTTGGAAAGATAGAAAGAAAGACGTACTGGAAGTTATAGCTGGCATGGGGGCCTATCGACTTTCTATGAAAGTGAAAGTGTTTCCTACACTAGAGATTGTGTGGTGGGAAGATGGGTACCCTGCTGCTCATGCGACACAAATAAATGTCCAAAATGAATGTAGTTACACAGCATTAACAGGGCTACCACGTCAAAGGCATACAAAAGTAATCTTAAAATTGCTCGAAGTGGGAACTAATAAATCACTACAGACCAAAGATGAACTGACAACAAGGGAGATTGCTATGAGCAATAAGCAATCAAAGCTTTTTAGCCTACTTTTATTAAGTGATCACGCTTGTCTAGAAAGCTTCAACAAGCTGACTAAAAAAGAAGATATCCACAAACTTCTGAAAATAGTTCCCAGTGCATTTAAAAGCCAGACAACCAGTTCTTATGCAGCTTATGATGACCTGGAGATGTGTGAACAAGTCCGCGAGTTTAAACATTTAACAGAGATCCTGAAGGAGGGAGAGGTTGAACTAAGAGAGCTTTTGACCCTGAGAAACAAAGACTCTACCCAGCTTGGGATCCACAATCGTTACAGACGCCTCGAGTGCAGGGATCGGAATGGGACTGTGTCATCTGGCCGGGGAAGACAGCTTACATCCCATCACGTTTGGCAGAGAACAGACTGGTGCCCCGAGAAAGATACTTCTTGCGACGGTTAAGGACGATAAGGAGCGTGAAAGGATCCTAAACATCATCGCAGACGCCTTATCACGAAGACCCAAAGACAAAGGTTAAAATGGACAGTTACGGTTTTTCTTGCAATAAAGACCTAATGCTGCATGAACTATTGTATATAATGTTCACAACTATATGTACTTTTACTGGAGATATAACTGTTTATGCCATAGTTAGGGACAAGGTAAGAGTTAATAAATGTAATGTTTATAGTAATGTTTTAAACTGTTGTTTGTATCAGAGGGATACTTTGGCTAGTAACTCCTCTGATACAAACCTAAAAAGGAGGGAGGTATGTGGAGAACTAGCCCAAGGCCAGGTAGGGGTTAACTTTTCTGACAGTTAGAACCCTCAGGGGCGGGCTTAGCCTGAGTATAAAACACCCCTCCCAGTGGACAGTAAGGCAGTTGAAGTGTGGGCAGGAGGAAGTTAAGTGCGGGGAGTTAGAGTTGGAGTTGAAGTGTGAGTCAAGAGATAGAGCTGGGAGTTTAGAGTCTTAGGTGGATGTTAGCAGAGAGGATAAAGAGATTGTGAAACGCGTTGTTATTGATATTTAGTTTACTATTAGAGGTATTAGGCCGGTAATATTTAGAGGTATTAGGCCGGTATAGGACAACTGTTTTTAGCTTATTGAACAACCTTTTATTTATCAGCAACCACAAGCTTTGTACGCAATAAACATCTTTTTAGTTCACAATATCCTCGTCTGTGGTGAATGGAGTAAGCAGGATCCAGCTAGTAGTCTGAAGGGCGGCAGCTGGGGACTGTTTGTCGTTGGTGCAGCACTCATAGACCGTAAAACGTCCGGGGGTGGGCTGTACAGGGCGAAGGGCCCGCGACAGGGGGATGTTAAGAGAGAGACAGTGTGTGTGTTGTGTGTGTAAAGATAAAGGAAATTGCTTTCAGCAAATAACAGAAAGGCTATCAAAGGCTAACATGTCATTGTGCCGTATATTTTGGGGGAAAAAACAAGCGCTTACCTGGGCACACTTGCTGCTGCCTACATGAGCTCCTCCCCTGTGTAAGCAATAAAGGCATTTGATTTTTAAGGACTTTTGCAAATATAGTACAGTTTTAGGTTTAGTGAAGGAGGAGAGGAGAAAGCTCTTTCAGGCATCCCAAAGAAGAACAGAAGCAGGAAGATGGAGACAGGAAGTTGGAGCCACCCGCACTTCCAGTTCCTTCCCTTCTCCTCCGTGCATTAGGGCAGATGTAGGCAAAGGTTTCAGCACAATAAAAGAAGAAAGAAGGAAAAACAACTGTCATTCTGCCGGCTGAGAACCATTCCTGCTTTTAAATGCACAGTAATGGACACGATGCATTAAAAAAGCAGTTGTGTCGATAAGGGATATCATGGGAAATAAGGGTTGAAGGATTCTTACCGGTCCACAGTCTATTTTTATGGTAACGGAAGCTGACTGTAAAGAAACAAAATGAATACGATTTAGGAAAAGGGCTTGTGCTACAGCTTTTTTAAAGCGGGACGTATCATTGACATAAAATTAATCATGTGAACAGGTTCTGTCGCATGACTGTATGAGAATCAGTGACTACAATAGCGTGTGACCAGAGGAACATGGGGTGAAACAGCTGTCCCTTCTACAAGTGCAGATGTCGTAATCACAAGTGCCATCCTATCTAATCAAACAATGCACACTTAGACTTTTCTCGTTGGTTGTGCAGTCTGTGGGACTTAAAAGTTCGTCGTCTGGGCCAAATTCCAGCCATATAATGTAAGGGGAAAGTCCATGTTATCTGGTCTTTATTTCAGCATACCTCTTCCTACTTTTTGGTGGTACATTGCCTTTGTTAGTCTCATCTTCAACTTTTGTCTCATTGGAAAGCTTAGGAAACAGGACTATGCTAGGAACCAGCCAGTACGTTCAGCATCTTGAAAAACAGTCGCTCTGGAAAGAAAATGCAGTTGTTAATAGGTCATGGTTTGGATCAGAATGGGCTTTTTGTGCAGCATCAATAACAGGTTTTGCCTTATTGCTCTAAGGTAGGCTTTGTGGTTGCAGTTTTTTCCTATTAAATCCAAATGTATGCATATTTCTTATATTTGTAATGGACCTTTGTTATTCACCAAAACTATCATATCACATGATATGTCACACCATTCTGACATATAAATAGACTTGTTGAATCAAAATTCTCTCCTCCCTCCCCTTTTATTCTCTCCACTTTTGTAATACACCCATCTACCAAAGATTATTATAAATCCACATTCTATCTTAAGAGTGTGATTGAATGCAGGCTCCATCATCAGCCAAGCTTTTCTCCCTGGTTTTATTTACTATCTAGCCAGATGAAGAGTTCTGGAGACCTCAGAGTTTGCACACTATTTTATACCATTTCGGTTGGCCCCAATGTACATATTCAATGAATCACCACACCAGTAAACCAGATGGATCACTATGTCATACGTTGGGTGGCCAGATGGGCGAAGAAGCAAAAGGAGAGGCTCTTCCTGAGCCTTTAATAGTTGTGCAGAAGGGGAGTATCAACAGGTGTGGCTTGCATGTCACCCTAGTTATATGTCTATTGAAAACATGCAACTTTTCCTGCATGCAGTATTATAATATTTACTCTGAAAGCCAAGCTGAAGTTTAAAAAACAAAACAAAAAAACCTCCCCAAACTAGAGGAGTGTTTGTGAGTATCAGAGAAATTTTTGGGTTAAAAATAAAACCCCAAAAAAACAGAAAATCATAATGAAGCTTAATCCTTCTAATATGCACTTACATAAATTGGAACCTTTTTAGCATCAGGTGAACCCAAAGGAGATGATATGTGTGCTTCTCTTCTGAGCCCTTTGTGAAGTAACGCTGAATTCTGAAAAATTAAAGACAAACGTTAAGATTATTTGTTCATTTTTAGACACTTACTGAACTTGCTTCTTTGAAGGAAACGTCTTAACAGCAGCACTGGAGACAGAACTCCAGTTTACTTTTTACAAGAGGAGTAGTGTATAAATAGGCAAAACAAAAATAGGTACTCCAGAAAATGACAAAACAAGGCATTCAACAGCACTGTAAAGCCCTCTCACATGCTCCTGATGTGCAACTCAAATGTGTTATTCTGCATTGCTAGCGTTGTATGATAAAAAATAATTCCCATTGTGTTTTCTGCAGAAGCTCATTATTGTACTTCGCTTTGTGTCAGGACCATATAAGGGTGTTTTTTTCTGTCCTAGGTCAGGTTTCATCTGTCCTTTGTAGGGATCGCCTTATGAAAAATGAGACTATTCCCCATGAGTCACATGGGGAGCTGGCCATGCTGTAAAACACTGTTTCTGTCAGTTTGAATTGCATCTCCCTAGGGTGCCGTCTTGCTTTCTTTTAAAGTGGTGCTAATGGCCCAGCCTTGGGGAAATCACCATGGAGTCATTACCGAGCACACAGAACAGAATGCTACAAGGTTAGAACACTGAATGAAATCCAGTGGTTTGACACAAACAAATTATCCTTTCCCCTCAGGTGAACAGTTAACAAGATGCCTTTCCCACCCACTGCATGATCCAGAGCTTTTGTACTCCTATGTAAAGATCAGGCTCCTGCAGAAATAAATGTCCCCATTTGTTAAATGATTTTAAGAGGCTGAGCCCTGCAAAGGCAGCCCAGTGAGGACAAGTGTACATGTGCAGCCACCGTACACACTTTACGCAGGCTCACATAGTAAGAGAGTGGTGCCTGTTGTCAAAATGTTATTCCCTATTATAACACATCCCTGCTACAATCCTCATTAAGTATAACAGCATCTGCATTCATTCATAAATATATTGCAATGGTCCCAATATTTATTCTTGGGGAAAATCCACTGTTTATTTCCCGCTATTGCGAAAGTGATTTGTTTATTATTGCCGTCTGGGCCCTGGGGTTAAATCAAAGGTTGTCTTCCCTCTAGACAGCTCTGACTGATGTCCAGTGTGCAGTTTGGTACCATTGGGTTGTCTAAGGGGTTGTGTGTTTGGGCTGACTCTATGGTCACATGCTTTTTTGTATGCAGGCAAAAACAACATGGCTTCCTGAGAATGTTGAAACAATACAGGGGGGTAATTCAAGTATATGATGTTGACTGGATCATGCCATCTACATGCTGTGGCCCATCCCATCTTATGCTGAACCTCATTCAATGGGGATTTTACCATGAGTTGACCACAAAATCTATCATGGAAAGCGGTACTGTCTGAATTCTCCTAAGGGTAGTATATTACAACTTTGCTTTAATCCATTTCTCTGTTTGAGCAGGATCATAATTTCTAGCCCCAGGAGAATTCAGACAAGGATTCCACCCACTAAGAATCCTTTATCATGTACCTTATTGTGGTAATGTACCAGACAGATTTCCTCTATGATGGGACCAACAAATTCAACCATGTTAATAGCCAGGCTGAAGGAGTAAACACATACCGTCATGTTGTAACAGTCGTGGGTCTGTGTATTTGGATCTGTGACTTGAAACGAACCAACAGGGTTGTTCTATCAATGTCTCGGGCTTGTAGCATAAAACCATTTAAATCCAGTTCCTGGTGCTCCTGTATGTCAACTGGAGAGAAACACAGAACACGAGAATCATAAGTGTGGCATATTTTGCATTCTGTTTCAATAGCACTGACAGCAATATATGGATGGTTAGGTTACCCCTCACTTACACCTCTCCACATTTCCCTAATTTCAGTAATATGGGACATTTTTAGCTGCCGTAGCTAAATCTATAATATTTCTATTAAAAGCAGAAATAGGAGTTATGCAATGTATTTTCTGGTTTCCCAAATTCCATTCTGGCAAAAAGACTGATGATGGCATGGAGAAAATTCCCTGCTCCACAAGGTGTCCACTACATCAGTGTTTTTCAACCTTTTTGGGCAAAGGCACACTTGTTTCATGAAAAAAATCACGAGGCACACCACCATTAGAAAATGTTTAAAAAATTAACTCTGTCCTATATTGATTATATATAAAGTAATTCTCTTGAATTTTTCAATTTTCCCCACGGCACACCAGGCAACACCTCGCGGCACACTAGTGTGCCGCGGAACAGTGGTTGAAAAACACTGCACTACATATCAGTCGCTTAGCAGAAGAATACAAGCACTATCATGAGTAATTTAAAACAGCCATTTTAAAGAAGCATCTCTATAATACCCCTTTTGCATGCACAGGTTGTAAAAGCAGGAAAAATATGGATGGTTTCAGGGAATTAAAGTTATAGTCTATTTTGCTATAGTAATTTGGCATACACACCAACAAGTTGGTCTCATAAGATACATTATCTTTTCATAACTCACCACCCATCTTATTCCAGTCACCTTCTTCCCAAGAAAGTGTTCAGAATAAGAAGGATGGTGAACTATAGCAAAATTCGCAGAGAAAGGGAGGACACTTATGTAACATACCTTTTATTTCACTTCCTGGGTCGTACACCTCTGATGGCACAGAAATGGAATATGGCAATTCAGATTCCTGAGGGTGAGTTGGGTCATCGGGCAACAGAGTTCCACAATCTATTGAAAAATTCCTGTACGTAACGCTGAAGACTCTTGACATGAAGATGCCACAGAGCAGAAACACAACCAAGTGGTACCTCTCCATCTTGAGGGGGAACAGAGAACAAGAAACAGGTGAACAGAAATCTAAGTGACCAAAGCAGTAAGCAAACACAAATGGCACGACTCTCGTAGTAGCCAACCTCTTGGGTCAAAGCAGTGGCGTAGCGTGGGGGGTGCAGGGGGCCCCGGCCGCACCGGGCGCAACATCTGGGGGGGGTGCGCTCGCACTCGCAGCTCTCTGGAAGAGACTCGAGTGCTAAAATCCACGGGTTAGGGGGCGCAAATTACTTGCCTTGCCCCGGGTGCTGACAACCCACGCTACGCCACTGGGTCAAAGTATGAGGTGATATTACTCTGATACACTACAATACACCTGGAGCCCACCATGTGCCAAGGCCATTTTGGCAGTAGTAAAGGGCTGGAGTGGAAGCTGTCATTTTATTGAGGGAGCCAAGGGAACATAGAGAAGTGGTCTAAGAGACAGTATGGTGTCATTACAACAGCTTTGACCTCACCAGAACCCTTCTGGTCTAGCTTGTGTTCAGAGTGAGCTTGAATCCTACATAACATCTCAGCTGGAACTAGTCCAGATTCTAGTATCCTAGAACCAGTAGGAAAACACGGAGTGTGCTATGTCAGTTGTGGTACCTTGCATTGCAGGTTGGCCACTCACATTACAGGATGATGATAACAAAACACCCTGCACAGACATCATCTTTCAGGTGGCTCACCTGTACGCAATATCTATTCTGCATAGCCATCAAGCCTGACTGTCCTGATTAAGAAGGTGGCCGAGGGTGTTTTCATACGTCAAGTTTAAATTGGCTTGCCCTGAAATCAATGCCTAATGTGAATGCAAAACTGGCAATGATCAGAACAGGCATCCCGTTTCTCCTTCTCAGCTTATTGCCTTTGAACAACAATGGCACAAATTGTGCATGAAGGCTTCAATGCGCATTTGATTTCCTTGTGTGCAGTCTTAAGACATATTGACTTAATCGGCACAAAACTATATTAAATTCAAAATGGGGAATAACTGGCTAAGTAATTCTTTGTTATGGAGTTAAGGATAAGGTTCAGAAGTTATAAAGGACAGGAAAGCATGAAAACCAGTTATGATGACGATGCACGAAAAGCTGGCATCATTTTAGGTTTTTATCATCTAAGCCAATGCTAAGCAACTGTAAAACCTCATTGTGTTTACAGTTCTAGACAATGAAAATGAATGAGCATTTTCTGCCTCAATGAAAAATATATGTGAAAGGCTTAACAGTTTTCAACTATTTTGAAAGCATCTCAGCCAAAAAGGGGGGACAACTGACCCCAACAGCCACCAAAGATAGTGCAAGCAGCAAATTGAGCAATACATTAAAAATATGTGGATTTTATTAAATTAAATAATCAATATTAAGGGGATAGGAAATCAGCAAATGTAGTAGCAGTTTAACTAGAGGATAGAAACAGGATCTGCTCAGTGGGCCAAATCCCTAATTTCCGCACCCCCAGTGAATCACATTTGACAGCTGAGCAGAACAACTCCCCAGTTGTTGTTGTTATCATCATCATCATCATCATCATCATCATTATTTCTATACCGCCCTATACCCGAAATCACCAGCCATCATAATGACACCAGGTGACTGACACCTGTAAAAATCAAAGCAACTACCAATCAACCGAAGCCCATTTGTGGGAAGTGATTTGGATTCAACAGTGTGCATCTTTTTACCCCAAGAAGGTTTTGTAAGAAAGTCTGGACAGGAATTTTTAAAAAGAATTCTGTGGTTTCATGACAGCCTTCTCTAAGTTGTTTTCACATGGCCTTAACAATTATGACTGCTTTCACCTTCTGCATCATGTGTGCAATGAATCCACCGAAATCTTTTAACACATAAATCCTTAGAAAGCAACCCAACTTGATGTTTCACCTTAAGTGAACAATCCTCTTTTCTGTTTTCCTGATTCTTATTTATGAGGACTCACATCAGCTGAGAACCTGCACTGACATGTTTGATTCAGAACTCAGGGCATATTAATTTCCTTTAATTCATACTCAGCATAGCCTGATCCTTCCCATACCCACTGGAAAGCTACTCTTACATCCTTCATTTAATACTCTTCAGAACATGGAAGAGGGGGACATTTGCAGGGGCTGACAATGAGCACAGCCACATTTCCTCTTGTCCTGCTGCTTCCCACCCTCCACCGGGGGAAACCACTCAATCAGAGCAAATGGCAATTCGGGTTTTCTCCAGATTGACGTTTGCTCTGAGTTAGCAGTAAAGAGTGGGTTTTCCTTGGGAAAGGAGCGGGGCAAGGGGAAAACCACTCGGACTCATGCTTTCTAAGCATAGGAGAAGCAGAAGTGTGGACAAGCCCAATGTTCAACATTCTGTTGCTTTTTAGGTACATTTTTTCAGATGGACAGATGGAGAGATCTACACAGGCTTATGGAGGAAGGGGATTTTGCACCCGTAGGGCTCATCCACACTTCTGTTTGCCCTGTCCCATTTATTCCCATTCAGTGGGTAAGCAGTGGGTTTCCATGGGGAAAGCAGTGGGACAAAAGAAAAACATTATGGACCCATGCCTAGAAATCAGAAGTGTAGATGAGCCCTTATTCAGCATTCTGGATGTACTCAGTATTGTATTCACTCATTACATCTCTACAAGCCTGCCACATGGTCCCTAACTGGAGCCTGTGTCAATTCCCCTGACTGTCCGCATGGCAAAAAGAAGAAGAAGAAGAAGAAGAAGAAGAAGAAGAAGAAGAAGAGGAGGAGTTTGGATTTGATATCCCGCTTTATCACTACCCGAAGGAGTCTCAAAGCGGCTAACAATCTTCTTTCCCTTCCTCCCCCACAACAAACACTCTGTGAGGTGAGTGGGGCTGAGAGACTTCAAAGAAGTGTGACTAGCCCAAGGTCACCCAGCAGCTGCATGTGGAGTGGAGACGCGAACCCGGTTCACCAGATTACGAGTCTACCACTCTTAAGAGAGTGGTTAAGAGTGGTAGACTCGTAATCTGGTGAACCGGGTTCGCGTCTCCACTCCTCCACATGCAGCATTTTTTTAGCAGGACCTGCATAGGAGACACTGCTTGCCAAGTCCCTGTGCAATGTCCACACAAGGTTCTACACTTTCAAGGTGGAGGAAAGTTTCCTGAAGCAAAGCGAAAGGAATTCACGTGCCGTTGGATCCTATGAAAATCACAAAGCGGCATGTAATTCATTTTTGCACGTAGCAGCAATATAGAACCACTATTAAAGACTAGGGATGCGATGGGTCGAATGAAAAGTGGCTGCAGAGCAAGCCAGAGATCTAAGTTATATATGGGGGGGGGGGCTAAGCCTGCTCCCTGGTGGCCCTTGCCCACTTGTGATTCGCTGATTAGGTGATCGGGCGAGACTAGTTACCCATGCAGCAATCTTAATCCTAGAGGCTTCCTTTGCTGCCTAGGAAACAGTCCCTGGGACTTCCCATGTCAGATTCCAGTGCGCGCGGGGATGGCAGCCCGCAATGGTGCCCATCAAAGAGGGTGAGTGGACATAGAACCACTGATAAAGACAATGAATGCTATGGATGTCAGTGGGCTGCAGATGGCTTCCATGATATAGCTGAACGGCAGCAACTTTTCACATTCCAAATCACGGGAAAAGAAGGACATGGAAGTCGTTTGCACTTTTTCTTTGTAATTTCTGAAACGAGTGCTTTCTTAACGTGTGCGAGATTTTGAACCAACAAGAGAAGCGATGCATCTATTGCGGCATGAGTTTTAGTAGGCAAAAACCTACCCCCATGAGACGGATGCCATGAAGGAGACAGTGAAAGTGCTGGATATAGACACATGTGCACCTACACAAACACACAGAGGGACCCAGTTTGCAAAAATGTTTGCAAAGGGAACGAATAACAAAAGCAGAATCATCGTACACGAATCGATCAACGGAAGTAAAACAGACTTGGATCAGTGAGGGGCATCAACAAGATCTAGGTGGGACCAAGCCCATCTTCTGAGCCCCATTTCGGATATTACAAAGGAGTATGGGTGAGTTGTGCTTCCCCACCCCCTGCTTAACACCACTTCGGCAAGTTCGAATCCCAAAGCTAGCAAACAAGATCCACGGACTGCTGTGTTTTGGGTTTACCAGCTTAAGTGACAACAGAAACCAAGCAGCCATGGGAACAAGTCACAGTGTCAGCAGAAAAAGGAGGAGGTTGCAAAGGCTGTGATGAAAGAACTGAGTCATGCCAGGGGAACAGCCCAGGAGGACCTGCTTAAGCTTTGCCGTTGTCACAATCGATGCAAGGTAGTGAGCAATCTGATGCCTGGAGGAACAATGACCATCCCTATGAAACAAAAGGGATGGAGACTGTTTCGCTCTCGGATGCCAAGGGAACTCATTCACATGGGATGTTCCGCATGGATTTATGTTCAGGTATCAGTGTGGTAGGTGTGGCTGCTCACTTTCCTGTGGGTATATCCACTTGACCCACCTCTAATTAAATCTTAAGTACGGCATGTGGGTGCTGCACTTTTAAGTGCTGTGATAAACAGCGATTTCGTATGAGCTAGTCTCTGTGTTGTTGAGATCTTTCCCTCTGACTCATAACTCCTAAGTAATGAGCCTCTCTGCTCTGTTCTGAAATGTGGCATTTAAATCAGGCAGGTCTGGGAAATGGGAGCTTTGAAATAATTCTAAACCTGAACTTTGTACTATCTTCCTTCCTCCCCGACCTGGAGGTGAAGGAGCAAAACACAGCATCCCTGACCATAATCAGCTGAAAAGGACCACTTCATATACTGCGGTTGCTGGTGTGTGTGTTTTTAGGTGAGTATAACCTAAGATGGTTTAAGAGTACACATAAGAATGTGAAGCATAAATGTGACAAACATCAGCATCATTTCAGCTGGTGTCTGTTGCATTTTACATGTGCAGTTAGCATTTGCATGTTCTGGTCCTGCAGGGACATGTGGGTGGGGGGCAGGGGACCTTGTGTCCTTGTTCTTCTCCAAGCAATGGGCTGGACTGGAGGAGAAGCAATTGCCCACTCTACCCAAAACGGAAAGGAAACTCAAGTATGGCTGAGAGAGCTTGATTAGTGCATGACTGTTTGGCCATACAGAAGTGTACAGAAGAACCAGGATATAGCACCCTCTTATGTTCCAAATCAAGACAGGGAAAATTATTTTCCTCTGCAAATCCATATTCCTGACCAACTTTCCAGATCACTTCATGAATTTGATGAAATTTTCTGTAGATCTCAAATGTTTATGCCACAATAAATACGACAGACTCTTAAGTTCACCTCTGGACGATCGGTATTTTTTGTGGTAGGGATTCGATTGCATGGCAGAAATTAAGTCTTGCACAATTAAAATGGATTAAAATCCTCTGGTGCAACAAATCTCCACTCCCTTTTTTAAAGAAAAGTTCCTCTTTCAGTTAGGAAAGCAAAGTGCACCAAAAAGGATAGGATAGTGATTGGTTGATGAGAAGACATGCAACTTCGCTGCAGGCAAATCATGATTGAATACTCTGTTAAAGTGGACATCGTATAATCTTCATGCAAGCTTTGTGCCAGCAAATCAGGATGAGTGTTCATTAAACAGGAGTTCTAAGATGCAACAGGCCTTTTGATTATATTTCCTACAACAAGCTCACCCCTATTTTATACCATTGCCAATTCCAGAACCTCAAAATTCTTCGTCGTTCTTTCCAGAACTCTTGAAGGGGCTGGAAGTCCCATGCTCAGGTTTACTGGGCTGGTTGCTGTTGTAGGTGAGGGTGGCAGCAAGTGGTTTGCTATGTGCCTACTCTTGCAGAGGACATAGCACTGGGCAGGATCTCAATCACGGGGATGGGGACCCCCATGTTGGGTCTTGAGGTGATCCACCAAGCAGCCCATCATAGCTCCCGTGGAGCTCAGCCTGGTGTCACTCAACTCAGGTTGCCAGCGGGATCCCGTGCATGGCTTGCACCATGTTGGGTCCTCCCCACTGGTTAACTCCCATTTCATTCCTCAGCTGGCATTCTGGGATGGGTTTTCTGTGAAAAGAACATCACATGTTCACAGCAGAGAACATGCCATGCCAACCCCACAATTACGTTGTGGCCTATTTTAACCCACACGTGTGTTTTGGGTCTTATTGTAGCCTGACCTTGTCTCTGGAGCAGCTTAATGTGCCTGCCCCACAACTTCTGTACTCCCTCTGCTTTTTCTCACAGCAGCGCCACAAGCCACTTCACCTCAGGAAAATGTCTGTAGATGTTTTAATGGCTGGCATGTCCTTCATCTTCTCAACTTTGTGCACCAATGAACTCAGGTCTATCAACTGCTCTGCACACCACTCAGCCTTATTAAAGATATGTGATCTTTCGCTCTTCTCACTTTCCCTTTCAGCATCTGCTTTCATGTACAAACAAACAACAACAACAACAACAACAACAACAACATAGCAGCCTTTCCCAGTCAATTTTATTTTGTCTGTAATGCTGCTTGAGGAGGGGCTACAACCAGGGCAGGGAGGAAATATAAAACCAAAACTCCTTCGCACATCAAAACATCCCTGACTGGGGCAACCACAGCAGATACTGTAAGGCAGACCTTCTCTCCAGACTTCTACCGCATTCTGCCCTCACAATTACCCAAGAGATTGCTGCTGCCCATGCTGGGCACTGCCAACACGGTCAAAATTAAAGTTGCACCGAGGGACATAAGAACACAAGAAGGACCTGCTAGATCAGGCCAAAGGACCATTTGGTTGAACACCCTGTTCTCACAGCAGTAGCCAACTAGGTGCCCATACAAAGTCCACTAGCAACTTGAGTGCAACTTGCATTCTCCCTACCTGCGGCTTCCAGCAACTCGTATCTAGAAGGGTATTGTCTCTGACAGTGGAGGTAGAACATCGCCACCAGAGTTGGAGCCCCAGATTCTCATTTGTTTGCTCCACATGTCTACCAACACTGGCTCATACAATTAACATGTGAGGTGGTAAACATATTCTGTATCTGCAGTCTATGTTCCACTTCAAATTGCATAGCGAGGAGCTGAACGCCCCTCCATATGCGAAGCAAGTATTATTATTATTATTATTATTATTATTATTATTATTATTATTTATTAATTTATTATTTATACCCCGCCCATCTGGCTGGGTTTAGACACAAAAAGTAGATGTTGGGGGAAACGACTAAAGAATTGCCTTTTCCCTGATATTTTAATTTTGCATGCAATGATTTCCCCTCCACCCACCCATGGCAAAGTATTCAACCATACAATTACTCCCCCCACCCCCACCCCTCACAACACACACATTATGAAGTTTTACCACTTCACCTACAGCAGTTTCAAACATGTTTCTCTGGGCCACACTTCAGAATAAAAAGTTGCTTGTGCCCCACACCAATTTTTTTATTGATAAGCAAGACAATGGAAAACACAACTAGGGTTGCCCTCAGTCTCACTTGACGCTCTTCCTTTCTTTTTGAAAAGATCTCTATCCATATTCTGCAAATATAATTATTATTTTTTGATACTATACTACACTGAAATATCCTTCCTTTGATTGTCCTTAATCTTCCTGCCACACTTGCCATCTTCTCTTGCCACACCAGTTCTGGCTTGCCAAACCCTTTGAGAACCACTGACACATAGTTTGCTCAGACTGAGGTCTTAACACAGCTGGAACTAATCCACAAATGGTTGTGTTCTTCCATTATATATATATAAAAAAGAATGTTGTGCAAAGATACCAAGTGGATATCCTATGCACAAAGTTATCATGTATATCTTTTGCATAATATTACAAAGGATGTTTGGAGATTAAAAATAATAATAATAATTTTGGACTTTTTGATACTGGCCTGAAAATAAATGTTAACCAAAAGGAAATGGGTGACATTCACATGGGAAGAAATGTATCCAAAATTTCAGAAAAACTATCACGGAAGGAAAGACTGCAGACATTGAATTGGCCAAAGTGTGCAAAAGGAAAATAAACGCTGTACTATATTTTGTCCTTGTATTGAAAGCATTCTGAGTCTTATTGCCCTCGACCACAGCACTGTCAAATCATTTACCCAAAACATCCAACCACTTATAATTTAGCATTACTTCATAGCAATATATATGCTTACATATACAACATAGTTGGGAGCCTCAACTGCAGGCATTAGATAATTTCATCCCCATGGAAAAAACCTAAATAAGAGCACACTCAATAAGCCACATGCTTTTTTTGTTTTTGACACTGTCCCAATTGCACATTTCTCAGCCAGATTTCCACCCAGCTTCAGTATTTCTTAGCATAGTACAACCTTTCCCTTTAGGAATGAAATCACTCTAGAATATCCCAATAAAGCAAACTGCGGTGACAAAGGGAGCAGGTGAAACCTCTCCTCCTCCTCTCCTCCTCCTCCTTCCCACAAATTCCAACCAACACACCTTGTTTCTGGAGTGCAGATCAGCTGTGAGCAACCCCTGTGGTCAGTGTGCAGCAAGTGTACAGCCCTGGAGTGCAACAGCTGAGCTAAGAATGGCAAGGAAAAGCCTATCAGAGGTGGGTGGATACACCAATCACAAGCAGGGCGGAGAAAGGAAGCCAGCCAATCACAGACACTGGTATCACCTCCTCAACAATTAGGACATAGCAGGTGGAATCCTCCATCAAAGTGTGGCAATAGCCGTTCATGACTCACTCCTTCTCTGACCTTAAAACCACCTGTGTTGAAACTGGTAGATTTAAAAATGGAGCCTAGGGAGAGATTTTGTTTCTAGCCAAGGCTTCTGGTTGGAATGGAAGAGAAGGTAACAGGAAACCCAAGTGTTTACACATTTTGTTGGCATCTCAAATGAAAAATCATTTTGAACTTTCATCTCTAGGCAAGCATCTCACTGTTACTACTGCATTACTGTGAAGTGAAGACTAGGATCCATTTCGGCTTCCCCCTTTCTAGTGTCCAAGTTAAAATCTATGTTTATATTAAGCTGATTGTATGAAGAAGTGTGCATGCACACGAAAGCTCATACCAAGAACAAACTTAGTTGGTCTCTAAGGTGCTACTGGAAGGATTTTTTGATTTTATATTTTGTTTTGTATGTCATGAAGTCACTTCAGGAAAAATTACCAAAGGATAAATTACCAAAGGATAAATAAAGAAAAGGAAGGGAAGGGAAGCGAAGGGAGAAAATTAATATTTACAGGCAACATGACAGAGACTTTTTTTTTTTTTAAATATTGTCAGGCCTAGGGGTTTGCAGACAATGGTTTGCAGATCGCTTTAAACCACAGTTAAGGTTTGTTGTTGTTCAGTCGTTCAGTTGTGTCTGACTCTTCGTGACCCCATGGACCAGAGCACGCCAGGCACGCCTATCTTTCACTGCCTCCCGCACTTTGGCCAAACTCATGTTAGTAGCTTCGAGAACACTGTCCAACCATCTCGTCCTCTTCTCCTTGTGCCCTCAATCTTTCCCAACCTCAGGGTCTTTTCTAGGGAGTCTTCTCTTCTCATGAGGTGGCCAAAGTTAAGGTTAGCTATGATTTAAAAATGAGTGTGTGGCATGCTGGTGCACGAGGCTAAAATTGTGGCTGTTTCCAGGGGTGGAGGAAGGGGGGGTGCAGTGGGTGTGGGACGCCCCGGGTGTCACCACTGAGGGGGGTGACAAAATGCCGGGCGGCACTCTCCTGGGAGAGATGCAGTAGCTTGGGCGCATGCAGGCTCCGCGCTGCCCAAACGGTTTGCCCGCTGCCTCCCCCCCCAGCTTTAGGGCAGCTGAGTGGGAGGAAGCAGGCAGACTCAGGAGGTCCCGCCCTCACCCCTCCCCTGGGCACGCTGCCCCAGGCGCCCAAGCGGCTTCCTCCGCTGCTGGCAGTTTCACTTCTTTCCTACAGTTGTAGTGCTGCCACAAGCTAACCTAGATCATAGTTATTTTGCAGAGAGACTAACCACAAAATTTTGAATGTAACACTAAATCAAACCATGGTTTGTCCAGTCTAAATTTAAAGTATATTTGAAGAAATATGCTAAAATTATTATTTAAAGCAGATAGGTGGGAATAGTTAGGCCACAGAGGTAGAAGACAGATAAGGTTTAGTAATAGAGGAAGTAATGTTTAAGGTTATTAAAATTAAGATATGTTGAATAGTATTTTAATATAAGATTAGAAAAAGGTAAGGAAATTACTAAAGATGAATTACAAAGAAAGCAGACAGAGGACTTCCGGCGGCGACGCCATTGCGGGTGGTCGTGGGCTGCTTCAGCTGCGAGGCGCCCAGTCCATCCCGGGGGTTTGGAGCCCCGCTACCGCAAAGCGGGGCTCCGGTGGGGTGCGGGAAGAGCGTCCCGCACCCTGGGCTCCCCGGCTGTGCCCGTTGTGGCTCCGAACCCTTCCCTCGCTCCCCCTGTAAAGGGGGAGTGGGGGTGAAGGGACGACGGAGTCGGGCTATAGGGGACATGCCCCAACCGGGATGTAAATGCGGCGACAAAGCCTGTGATGAGCGTCTAAGTTCCACCTGTCTTTAACGATCTGAAAGAACCCGGTGGTTGTGAGTATTTGACTGACTTTTCTATTTTTGGAACGATCCGGGGGGAAGAGGAAAGGGAGCCTGCCTCCCTCCCTTCGGGAGAGAAAGAAAGTAACCAGTTTAAGTGACTGCTGCTACAATAATGGATACAAAGTGCTCGGAATTTGAAAATTGAGACTGCTGAGTTTTCCCTTTGGGGATTAAGTGGGGAGAAAATATCTCCATTTAAAGTTTTGGTCTTTACACTCTGGCTTCAGAAAAAATGGCGATGGAAAATTTGGACTGACGTGGGAAATAATTGAAACAAAGGAAGGAAGAGACAGGAACTGAAATTTGACACTCACTCACCCTCCCTTCCAAAATGCTGGACTTTGTGTTTGAACTTGTTTTGAACTCTGGTCTAAAGGATGAAGAAATGCTTACTGTCTTGAGGCTGGAACTGCTTAATCGGAAATTGCAAGTCTTGAGTGGGATTATAAATAAAAAGAATCTATTTCCCACAGAGGAGGCTTTTCAAAAGTTTTACACAATGGAAGCAAACCTTGGCAAAGAGCTGGAAGGGGTGCTTGAAGGATGGTCTGAAATGACTGGGCAACTCCGGGAAAAGGAACCGTTTGCTGGGGGTGGCAGCCCTGGAACGGGAAAATTTATAATATCCAGACCCCGAGGTGGGAGCTCGGGGGCAAGGGACATGGAATTAAGATATCTACAAGAAGCAGAAGTATGGTACAAAGAAGCGGAGGAGCCCAGGAAGGATGTGATGTGTACCCTGAAGCTCGATGCAAGGTCTGTTGTGAATGCTGCCTGGATCTGTGGACATTTGGGACAAGAAGACAACTGGAGGATTGGTTCTGGCGAAAGACAGAGAAAGACAATGGACAGAGGGGGGGTGGGATGAAGTATTAAATGTAAAACCCAAATGGTCTGTTATGGTATCTGAAATCGGAGAGTGAAGTTTGTTGATTATAAGTTTATTTTGAATAAGCAAGGAGATATTGGATTTTAAGTTAAAAGCAGCATGATAAAGGACAGAAGAATTAAGTTTAGTTTTTATAAGAATATTCTGTTAAGTTTTATGTTATAATAGGACGATCAAGAGAATTGTGCTATCTTTAATTGAAGTTAAAAAAAATTTATAGAGAAAAGTTGTTAAGAAAGTAAAATATGGATTTAAAACCGAAGGTGAAAAGGCGGGGGAAGTCAAACGTCAAGATTCAAAAATAGAATTTTTTTTTTGTAAGGTATACAAACAAGAAGAAGAATCCTGGCATTATGTGTATTTGTATTTGTTTTGTATTTGTAGGTGTGGGTCTGGGTATGTGTTGTATTATGAAAATGTTAATAAATTCTTCATAAAAAAAAAGAAAGCAGTCAGAGAGGACGTGAGGAAGTCAACTCACAATGATATATAGAAGAACAGATAGGTTTAGATAAGTATTTTGGTAGAGGGGTATGATGTTTTTATTGTTTGTAGTTTTTGTGTTGTGTTTTGTTTGTGTTATGATAAAATTAATAAAAAAAATTGAAAAAAACAAACAAACCATGGTTTGGCTCCTGACAGGATATGGGGAGGAGCAAAGCAGCCGTCATGCACCAGTACTCTGCATGTTCACATTTAAACTGTGTTTAACTTGTGCTTTAAAGTGATGTGTAAATTAGGCCAATGTGACCCTGAAAAGGAAATGGTTTTTTTTAAAGCTATATTCACTTTGTGAAAAAATTGCAACAAGTTGTTAAAAAAGAAATCATGATGATCAATAAGAAATTATGCTCCCTCACCCTCACAAACCCCAATGCTAGGAATTCTAAAGACATTAAAAACAAATAGGTATATAGTTAAGAAAAACAAGGTATGGCTAGAACAAAAAAATGTTGAGACCACAACAAGTTAACTGCAGTCAAGGAATCAAAGATATCAGATTGCCAGCAGTTTCAAAATTAGCTGGCCAAAAAATAAGCAAACCTCCAAATGCTACCCAAATCTTCTGAATATTCTTTACTCATGGGGGAAAATTGTTTCCAAGAGTCAAAACCATTTATTAGCAGAGATTCACTTTATCTGCATCTGTACCCAGGTGCCTATTTCTCCTTGCAAAAACCAGGATTGCTTCTTTGCCCAAATCCTGCTAGTGGCTGCTAAGCATTCATTAATCCATAGCTGAAATGTGAATTGCGTGAGTAAATGGGTGCTACTCATAGGATTCCCTAGATCAAGACAACAGCTTGGGAAGGGGTGAGTGGCAGAGGTGGCTTAGCGATATCCATAAGCCTCCAGCCTCCCCACACAATATTCCCAAATCATGCCTCTCCTTGTGACCTTCTAAAAGCAAAAGAGACCATTAGGGTGCAGGGGGCTCGATCCTGTCTCTCCCGTCCTAGGTAATTCAACCTCTGATTATAAGAAAAGGTGGAATTATGCCAATAAACAGCTTAAGGAAGAGGGATACTGGGTTTAATTAATTGCATCCGCTCTGCCTCGCCAATGTGCTAATTGGAGACAGCCTAGTGGTTCCTGATACACACACAATCGTTTGGGTTGGGGCCGATATTTGGGTGTCCACTTCCGCCCTGCCACAAAAGAGGAAGTGCATCATCAAGGGAGAGCACAGGACTGCACACAATTTGCATGTGCTAATTTATTTATATATGGGCAAACTTAGAAATAATTCCCCTAATTTAAATACAATGAAGCTCCCCATAGTTGTGTGAGTTGGTCACCTGCCTACTGTCCCGGCGCAGATGTCAATAATAATAATAATAATAATAATAATAATAATAATAATAATAATAGGCCTAATAATTTTATTATTTATACCCCACCCATCTCTCTGGGTTGCTCAGGCCGCTCTGGGTGGTTTCCAACACATATAAAAACATAATAAAACATCAAATATCAGAAACTTCCCGAGGTCCAGCAGTAGAAGAGACAGCTTTTAAAGTCTGGGTGCGTGTACAGAAAACTATAAATCCCAGCCTAAATTACTGTGTGAAATACTTCTAGCAGCAGACAAGTACATTCACGCACAGTCTTAAGGTTAATAAGCAAAGTGACAAACAAAACACGGCAGACATTCAGGGAAGTAAAAGTGCAACTATTTACCCCACCATTAATTTAGTAGAAAACAATAGTATTTTGGGTTCCCAAAATATGTGGCTTGCCACGTTTCATGGGTAACAGGCTAATCAATCTGCTAAAGCTAAGAATTAACAGAAACCATAAGCTTTATAATTATGGCCTAACAACACTCAAGCAATATCTCCTTGCACAAGTTCCCCGCTCTGCCTTCTTATGGTTCTTTGCCTTCAAAAATGGACTTGCACCAGACTACCGTTCAGAGGACTTATTTAAATACCGTAGAGCACTGTCTGCTATCACTCTCATGGTATCACAGGTTTTTAGAGTTGGAAGGGAACACAAGGGTTGTCTAGTCCAACTCCCTGCAATGCCGGAATCTTTTCCCAATGTCGGGCTCAAACCCACAACCCTGAGACTAAGAGTCTCATGTTCTACCAAGTGCACTATCCCAGTCTCTGTCCTCTAACAGCCCTTTAAATGAAGGATTCTCCTCTGTCGAGAAAAACACATGGCCACCCCAGCCTAGACATCAAGGATGGGAAACCTTTGGCACTCCAGGTTTTGGTGGACTGCAACTCCCATCAGCCAAGGCTACTGACTATACTGACTTAGGTTGATGGGAGATATAGTTCTGTAACATCTGGAAGACTGAAGGTTCCCTATCCCAAGTATATACTATTTAACTTCTTTGCGCGCACACACACACACACACACACACACACAGGTATGCACCTTACAAGGCATTAGTCAATCATTTTGGCGAACTCTCTTCAGACCCACATTGAAGAAGAAGAAGAAGAGGAGGAGGAGGAGGACTTTGGATTTGATATCCCGCTTTAACAGTACCCGAAGGAGTCTCAAAGCGGCTAACATTCTCCTTTCCCTTCCTCCCCCACAACAAACACTCTGTGAGTTGAGTGGGGCTGAGAGACATCAAAGAAGTGTGACTAGCCCAAGGTCACTCAGCAGCTGCATGTGGAGGAGTGGAGACACGAACCCGCTTCCCCAGATTACGAGTCTACCACTCTTAACCACTACACCACATTGGCTGCATACAAATAATATTTACCATGGGGAGGGGTTACTAGAGAAGCAAAAGTGGGAGGACACTACAAGAAGCCACCCTTCTTTCACACCAACTCTTGGAAGAAAAAGTATAACACATTTCCAATGCTGAATATTCACCATTCTCCTCTTTGGGAGTTTTGAATGACACCACAAAGCTGAAATAATTATTGGGCAGGATTAAACTAAGTCAGTGTTGGGTCTCCAGCTGTTTTTGGAGTACAGTTCCCATCATCCCTGACCACTGGTCCTGATAGCTAGAGATGATGGGAGTTGTGGCCCCAAAACAGCTGGAGACCCAAGTTTGGGAAACACTGAACTAAGTTATTCAAGTGGAACGAGGTCCGCCCATGCAAGGGGACGTTTCCCATCTCTCCTCCCCATGTGTGTGTGCCCCTAAATTGGCTCAGGGGGGATTGGGGGAACCCCCAGAACAAGTTATGGTGACGCAGTGGTAGGAGAGGTGGGGGAAGTCCTGTGGTGCAGACAGACCTCATCCTGCTTTCACATACCCCAATTTAAACGCTATAATTCCACCCATTGAACTAAATACATTGCAGACGTCACTGACAGCACAATACAGTATTGTATTTCGGTCCCCAGTGTCAGCATCATCACCAAAGGAGGTGTTGAAAGGAGGTGTTGGGCGACTGATGGTGCAAGCCTATTTGCTGCGACATCCATGAGACAGCTGGGCGAGGCTTTGGACATTTAAGGTCTCATGACTATGTCAGCACCTCTGCGTTGAATCTTCAGTCACTGCAGCCTCTTTCTTTCCCTTTGCTTGACTCAGAGGAACTTATTATTAACTACTATTATACGTTTTATTGCATTAGCTCCTAAGGCCCACATCCTTTTGCACTGGCTGCTGTACACATCAGAGCAATTAGACGGTCCCTGCCCTGCAGAATGGCTAAGCTGGTATGTCATTGCTGTTAGAAGGGTGGCCATTCTGATTGCGTATCCTTAGTTGCAGGCCAGCATTCTACAGGCTCCTCTGTGGTCTCAATCGGCTGAGAGGTTTTTGCCTTTCCCTTAGTGCATGGGTAGGCAAGCTAAGGCCTGGGGGCTGGATCCGGCCCAGTCGCCTTCTAAATCTGGCCTGCAGACGGTCCAGGAATCAGTGTGTTTTTACATGAGTAGAATGTGTCCCTTTATTTAAAATGCATCTCTGGGTTATTTGTGGGGCCTGCCTTGTGTTTTTACATGAGGAGAATGTGTGTTTTTGTTTAAAATGCATCTCTGGGTTATTTGTGGGGCATAGGAATTTGTTCATCCCCCCCCCAAAAAAAACATATAGTCCAGCCCCACAAAAGGTCTGAGGGACAGTGGACCAGCCCCCTGCTGAAAACGTTCGCTGACCCCTGCCTTGGTGGATGGCAGGTGATGGTTAGGATACTTTATGTCTGTTGCAACTTGGTAATAGCACCTGGTAGAATCTAAACATAATGGGGGTCCTCATAAGGCGTCTTGAGGAGAAACTCCAGTTCCCAACCTGAGCCTGGCACCACCAGTTTCAGGTTTGCAGTGGGATACTGGTCACCTTCCACGGCATTTCCCAGCAGGCATGCCAGGATGGTATGTCTATTGGAAATATTAATAATGTGCAGCATGAAGCAGCTGGATGCATAGAAGCTGGCTCCTTTTGGAATAAACATTGTCCAGACCCATAATTATTATTCAGAACTTTACTTGCAGAACTTTCTTCAAAGCAGAACAAAAAACATCAAAGATACTTCCAAATAATTCAATACATGCAATATCTTCTGCATGTCCAGCACAGGCTCAGCATCTGATAAGGAAAAAAAAGATCATTCCATTTAAGTAATTTGGTTTGACTTGTAATAATTTGGAAAATTAATGAAAAAAATAATTAGGAAAAAAATAAATAAAAGATAATTCCAAACAGACCTAGAAGCAAAGGTCTCTCTCTTCCTACATTCTCCATTAGCCTGGAGCTTGTTTTCTCTCCCTTCAGGAGATTCATTTACACCACCTTTGGTCTCTCTGTGGCGTTCAGAGAAAGACTAACTCCCCACAAAATGGAGACCCACAGATTAACATATGCTTAGAGTGTAATCCTATCTCTTTCATGTGATCCAAGTCAGGCGTGTGATAGAGCAGAGAGCAACAACAGTTAATTATCAACCCATCCAGGTGATTAGATAGCTGTCTTTTAGCTTCAGTGGAATCTTCCAGTTAAACCCTTTCAGCAATACACTCAGGCATTCTCTGCTTCAGAGTGAATTAAACAATTAACAGTGTTGGCCTTCAGATCGGAAGCCTTAAAGGTTAGCAGATCTTGACCGGCAACCTCACTAACTTCACCTGTGGAAAACAAACTAACCTGAAGTACAACAACTGTTCTAAGTACTGTGGAAGGAACTCTTGTGATACCTGTAGTTAATCTTGATAGTAGATCAGATGAGATCAACTGAATGCATGCAAGTATAATTTGAGCGAGGTTTTGGTGACAATTCCATCATCCTAGAACACAGTTCCTTACAGCAGACATAGCAAATATAAGGTGGAGGGATATTATATTACAGCTTGGAAACTTGCCTAAAATGATACAGATGGAAGTACATAAGGATTCTAAAAGAGTAAATACAACAAACTGCATACCACATTAATGACAGCAGCACAGCTGAACCCCTGTGGGCTGTGGGAACTGAATGTAAGGTGATCTGAACTTTTGAAGATGGATTCAGAACCACATTGAATAAGGACACTTAGCCCAACACATAAGTACTCATAGTTTTTTCTTTCTTTATTAAGTAATGTACTAGTAATATGGGAGGGATCATTATCCTCTGTAAGGGATCAAATCCACACTTTCTGAAACAATGTGTGAACCATAACACTTCAAAATTCCCACTTATCTGAATTTTGCGATTCAGTTTTGCAACAAATGTTTACAAAAATGGATCTGAATCTTTTACTGAAATTATGTAAAAATGCGTTTCTTGGAGGGAAATTGCTTGCAAAAATGTGCACATTAGTCAAAACCGCATACGAAAAATGTATTTATTAGGTGAAATTCATACTAAAAGGCTGATGAATTTTTATGAGGATTAAAATGTATAGCAGGAGATCATCAGGCAGAAATGTGGAGAGCTGAATTTAAGACTGGAAAAATGGAAAACTAAGAGAACCAAGGTTAGCAGATCCATCACTATTCTCAATTTACAAACATTGAACTGGAACAGAAACTCGAGCTTTCTTACATTCCAAGAAAAGTGTTTCTAACCACATGCCCATCCTTCCTATCTGATAACGATGATGATAGTAATCATCTCTGTGTTGTCGACAGTAAACTAATTGCCTCAGTGTCAAAACAATCTCATGTTCGCATTATTATTATTATTGGTCCACTCGCCCTCTCAGGTGGGCACCATTGTGGGCTGGTATTCCCCCAAGCGCCAGGATCTGACGTGGGAGGTCCCAGGGATTGTTTCCTAGGCAGCAAAGGAAGCCTCTGGGCTGAGCTTGCTGCCTGGGTAATTGGTCCTGCCTGCTCACCTAATCAGCGAATTGTGGCCCACCAGGGTGAGAGCTTAGCCCAGCCCTCCAGTATATGACACAGGCATGTGGCTTGCTCTGCAGCCACTTTTTGTTGGATCTCCCACCCTCCCACCCTTTATATCAGGCTTCCTCAACCTCAGCTCTCCAGATGTTTTGAGACTACAATTTCCATCATACCTGACCACTGGTCCTGCTAGCTAGGGATCATGGGATTTGTAGGCCAAAAACATCTGGAGGGCCGAGGTTGAGGAAGCCTGCTTTATATATTGTTGTTGCATGTTGTTCTCCCTGCCCTTGCTATGGCGCAGCCAGTCACCAAATTCGGGCCCAGGTTGGAATTTTCCCAGTTGGCAAATTGGCTCCAGCCCTCTGGTTTTCACCTTCCTCATAACAATTGTGACAACTTTGGTGGTTTAGGCATTGAATAGGCATAGTCTTGGTCGGAGGGGAGGATGTAGCCTCTGCCTGGCCCCTCTGAAAATGGGGTATCCCGTTAAAAGGATCCAGGGAAAATGTTATGAACTTTTGAATGGACACCTGTCGTGCTGCGTCTGTAACAGAGGAGTTTTTTGTGCATGCCGCCTCCTTTAGTACAGGAAGAGAACAGTTGGGTTAAATCGAGGTGTGAACTGCTGATTGGTGTGAAATGGATGGAAATATGCTCACCGAGTGGAATCGTAGGGGAAACAAGCCTTATTCACTGACATGGAAACACCTATGATTCACAATTCAGTCTTCCATTAGCAGAAGCCCTAAAGGGAATAGCTGAGCCAGAAAGGATATGGCGGATTTAAAATCTTCAGTCACTGCTAGCTAACATCCAATCAATGAGGCACGTTCCAGGGTGTGACTCCCCCCCCCCAATGGTGTTACTCTTGTTCTTCCACCACCACTGCCTTAGTAATACTTCCACACTTCTTTCAGCCTTGGTCCTTTAATCCCCAATTCTCACAACACCCTTTTGAAACCGGAAAGTGGCTGTTAGCTGCATTTTACATGTGTGGAAACATAGCATGGAAGCTATTAAGTGCTCTTGCTATAAAGAGATGCAGAAAAGGGCAAGATGAAGCAGGTTTAATTGCTGATTTAAAAGGAACGAGCCAAAAGGCCAATTAGCAGCTAGACATGGATATGTATACCTTTATTTATTTACAATGTAAACACGCACTGCATACAGAACTGGCTAGTATCTGTGTACAATGGCTTTACCACAACTTTATTAGTCAATCAGAATTATACTAGGACAAAATTTCATTTTGACCTTCTCCCAGGATGGGAAGAGAATAAGGCAGAAGCAAACATTCCATGCTTTGTGTTTTTTTGTGACAACCATACTTTTTATGAGATGCATTAAAAAAAAATGCATAAGTAGATAGATGGCACACTTCAGAAGATGGGTGCTCTGAATGTATACGTTCAAGGTATCCTCTCTGTACACAGATTGTGTTTATAACACTACTTCTCATCTGTGGGGAAAGGCATTTTGCACATATTTTAACAATAGGGATGCGAGTAGCGCTGTGGTCTAAACCATGGAGCTTCTTAGGCTTGTCGATCAGAAGGTCGGCGCTTCGAATCCCACGACGGTGTTGTAGTAGCGTGGGGATAATGATTTCAGCAAGTGATTTCAGCTCTCTGACATAGCAGGCAGTAGACAGCTTCTTCATGTAACACTCTTTATTCAGGCAAACAAGACTGGGGAACTGAGGAGAGGGAAGCTACATTTATAGGGACAGAAGACTGGCTAGAAAGGATACATTTTGGAGGGAACAATCTCAAGCAGTCACAAAGCTGCCTTTTGGTGGGAACCAATAAGACTGAGGATCCAAATGCAGCAACTTGAATGAACCAATAGTAGCTTCTGGAACAGGAAGGCAGTTACTTTCCCCTAATGTGAATACAGACAATAGTAATACAGATATTATAACCCTTGAATCAATACACAACAGGTGTGAGCTCCCGTTGCTCTGTCCCAGCTTCTGCCAACCTAGCAGTTCAAAAGTACACCAGTGCAAGTAGATAAATAGGTAGTGCTGCAGCAGGAAGGTAAACAGTGTTTCCGTGCTCTCTGGTTTCTGTCACGGTGTTCCATTGCACCAGAAGCGGTTTAGTCATACTGGCCACATGACCCGGAAAGCTGTATGTGGACAAATGCTGGCTCCCTCAGCCTGAAAAGTGAGATGAGCACCGCACCCCATAGTCGCCTTTGACTGGACTTCACTATCCAGGGGTCCTTTACCTTTACCTTTTTTACACATTCAAAGCCTGAGGTACCATAATTTTAGAACAAAATTCTGACGACCCTATTTTATCACAATTTAATGATGTGATTATAATTGATGGCTTATTGGCCTTACATGTCACCAGTTGCAATTATGGTTCACATATAGTTTTAATAGTGCTTGGACATTCATCCCCAATTTTACCACCACCTGAAAGGAAGGAATGTGCTTTGCAGTGTGTCCAGAATCAGTGCCATTATTTCCCTCTCTGGCTGTGTACACACTTGCGCATTAGAATTTTCTCCTCTTCTCTTGTCTCCTGCAGCCTCCTGTTCACCCTCAAAATCTGCTCCAGAGAGTTTGGGGACCCTGTGGAGCAGTTTTCTGGGCCATGCAAGGAAAGGAATGCACAAATGGAACTCTGCTCACACAGCATTGAATACAACCTTTAATTAAAACAACAGCAGCCAGGTGGTTGTGCGTATCCCAAGCTATGATACATACAATCTGCCATTTTTAGGCAATTTTTGCTTAAGCTGTTTTGAATTCACTCTGTAATGCCGAGGAAGATACATAATATGTGTGTAAATTTTCTATAATCTCTGTTGAACTATAATAAAAAATACAGTTATGCAGAGAAGTGATTGGGTCTGTTACAGTGAAACATTAAGGAAAAAGAAAAAAAGAACATGCAGTGGGTTAGAATCCAAACCATTTAAGATTATTGAAGGTATTGTTGTTAAGACACAAGAGATTACATGTGGGATAACAGGAGTTTCCTCTCATAAACTGAGAATAGACATTTATGTATGCCACAGAGGTGCTAAGTACACCTTGTTAATATTTGTGAAATGGGTTGCAGATGGTGCTGCATAGTCATCGAATGATTATTATTTTGGTTTTGTAGGCTGCCGTGGAGACTTGATGACAGCATCAACCAATTAGCATTGGAAGGCATTGTTTAAAACAGTGTTTTTCAACCTTTTTTGGGCAAAGGCACACTTGTTTCATGAAAAAAATCACGAGGCACACCACCATTAGATAACAATAATAGTAGTAGTAGTAATAATAAAAATGATAATTCTTCTCATGTCTGAATTGAGCATGTGAAGATGGCGCACCTTGCCCCGGCCCCACCAGGCTAATAATAATAAATAACAACTATAGTACTAGTCAGGACTCTCCCCCCAGCCACAGGAACTCAGTTCTGGCACCTCTCAGGTGGGCGCCTTCGCCATTATAAGAGAACGAGGGAAGGCGTCCGTGATGAGTTCCAGGCTCCAGCACCTCTTTTTCTAGAAAAATAGCATTGGTAGCAGCAGATGCCCCAATGCTAGGTAGGCAGCAGAGGTAGGAGGCGGTGTCGTAGCGGCGGCCGCCTCGCCCCGCACGGCGCACGGGGGTCAGCCAGTTGCTCCACTCGCGCAGTGCCCAGATGTTGGGCACGCAGCTCAGGTGTCGGCACAGCTGCAAGAAGCTGCCGGGCTGCCGCTGCACCCGCAGCCGCCACTCAGCCAGTCCCGAGGACGGCGGGAGGTGCTCGGCTGGCAGCAGGCGGGCCGGGCCCGCGGTGGTAGCGGCGGCGGCGGCATCAGCCACCGGCCCGGGCAGTACCAAGAGGACTCCGGCTTCTTCGAAGGCCTCGCGGATGGCGCAGAGGCGGAAGGCCACGTCTCCCGGCAGCGGCGAGCCCAGCTCCGGGCGCTCAGCAGCGAAGAGCGGCGCCCTCGGGCACTCGCCCCGCACTGAGCCCAGTCCGCAGCGCGGCCCGCCTGCCAGCAGCTGCAGCCAGTCGGACGAGAAGTCGGCCGCGTCCGCCACGCCGCCCGCGAAGACGTGAGCACTGGGCAGGAAGGCGCTCCGCGGGCTCCGCCGCAGGAGGAGCAGCTCATAGTCAAAGGCGCCCGCCGCCGCCGTGGGCCGAGGGGGAGACGCGCCCAGCCCACCTGCCGCTAGCAGCAGCGTCGCCACCTCCCGCCAGTGCCGCAACCGCCTGCCCATGTTTTCCCACGGAACACCAGGCAACATCTCGCGGCACACTAGTGTGCCGCGGAACAGTGGTTGAAAAACACTGGTTTAAAACATCAGTTGCAGGTCCAGGTGCAGTGAAGCCATGGGTGGCAGACTGAGGCATGGCGAACTGCAATAAATACAGGGCAACCAATTGGGATATAAACAGAGCACAACTTTAGTGATTACAGATACTGGCAAGTTTTGGCACAGGCATTGGGCGTGTCTCCTGAATCAACCAACCTGTCTGCTGGGGGATTATTTGGTAGGGTTGACCAAGGTTAAAGATTGCCCTATGACCAGCTGAGCTATCTTCCATGACAAGATTGCTCTATGACATACATCAGATCGGGGTGACCCACCAAGATCACCATTTGGGAGGGTATTATGTCCCACCAGCCCCCGTCTGGCCATGTGGACAGCACCTCCCCATGGATCCCTTTAATGGGATATCCTGATTTCTTGGACTGGAGGGGGCTCTCGACCCCTCCCACCACCCACCTACCTAATGCCTTATCGGCCACTTGAGTTGACCACCCCCTGCTCACTCGCCGCCAAACCAGTCACATCTGCAGCCAATCTCAACAAAACCTCATTGCCTGCTGGTGAAATATTCACCCTGTCAGATCTGTTGTCAAATCTGATACCGGGATGCTGAATCACCCAGCCCCCGAGTGCCAGCTTTTGGTTTGATTGTCAAACTGCTCTCACCACCATTTAGATTCTGTTAAAACAAGAACTGCCCGTTGGCAGTTGACAGTTGACAGAGATTGCCATTAGAACTTTCGTCCACCTACGCTCTGCGATTGGTTAGAATCATAACGTGTTAAACCCAATACATAACAGATTCTTTTAATGTTCCACCAAAATCTAAACTCCTCTAGGTTAAGTCAATAAGATTGAGCTGTGCCCTCTGGGGCAAGACAAGACTCCCTTCTTCTGCATGACAACCTTTGGCCTATCATGGCCCCACATCATCCCTCCTTCATCTCTTTTCTAAGCTAAACATACCCAGGTCTTTCAACCCAGCACTTAGCCTCAAACAAGGAAGTTGACTTGTTCAAGCTCTGTAACGATGCTGTACTACAGCTTAGGTTTCTTGGGATCTTACCAGTTTATCAAATTGATTGCATACTGCGGCAGTTTTGGGATCTCACTTGATCATTAACATTGTTGACTCTGCCCCCACAGTACATTATTATAATTCCCTGTTTCCAGATGCGGCATAACAATTCAACTTTGCAGACAAATTGCAGCAACGTTTGCCCTTGTCGCTTCTACATAAACATTCATTGCTGCCGTTTGGTCTATGGGCTCATTACAAACAAAGGGGATGTTAACAGTTTGATTATCAGACGAGTCACGCCTTAATGAGGGGCTGGTTCAGATTTGCTGCTGATACAGGTCTAAATGACATCCTTCCCAAAGCAAAACAAAGCCATCGTGAACTGAAGTGGTTGTTTTTTATGTGCGTTCTTCCGGGGAACCCTGGCCACCAGTAGCACATGATGTGGGGGATGCAATGGCGAGTGCTCATGGGAGGTAGTAGATAAATTCAATACAAATTCAATAAATAAGGCAGTAGTAAGGTTGATGTGGTGCAAATAAACAGGTGGAGCCAATTCTGGACTCCCACTGGTGTGTTTGCAACATGCCAACCTTGCCGCCACCATGCCCCTTCCCCTCTACTTCTTGGTAAGCAGCAGCAACACAACAAACCAGAGGTCTGGTGAATGACGATACATGATTCTGGGACTGCCTAGAAGTGTCTCAAAGACTCTTCCATGAGAAGATCAGTAACGGTGGTGGAGAAGGTTTCCTAAAATACGTATTTCCTGCTGCTGCAGAGTATATTCTCCAACGTTTCACAGATGAAAATGGAGACACTCTTGCGTTAGGGCCTCTTGGACTATGGCAGTGCCCGTGTCAAGGGCAAGATCCACATTTGTGAATCTTCCCAGGCATTGTAGACCCATTCAGGGAAACCTGCAAGTGTCTAGGAGTTGCCAGCCATTGTGAAAAGAGAGAAAGATTGCAAAATCTTGCAAGGAATGGGCCTATATGAGGCTCCATGTCACATAGTTCAGACTTGGCTCAGCCGGCCAGGCAGCAGAACATGTCTCACTACATCTCATCATTTGGAAAGGGAAACACCCTTGTGCGCTTCTAACATCTCTATCATCACATCAACTTGTATTACGGTTTGAAAAATCTCCACCCCTTCACCACAGATTATTAAAGGCTCTTCACGGCCTGCTATATTAATGTACTTGGAACAGCCTTCTTCAATAGTTTGACTAGCATGGTGTGTTAGTAAACAGACTCGTGTGTGTTTGTGTGTGCGCGCACATGCAGCTATGTTTAACCAAAGGAACAATGAATTGCAAGCCCATGTGCTAACCCCCCCGGCCCAGGAGCCAGCCCGAAATAAGGAGACACAACAACCATATAGGGGATAAAATTAGGCCACAACTTTATTGATTTCAGATGTACAATGACAATCAGGATATTATTATTATTATTATTATTATTATTATTATTATTATTATTATTTAGGAAACCTTGGCTTAGGCATTGGACGGCAACCCTCTCAGCCCCAGTTGGGTCTGAGGATGCACAGGGCAGGCGGGTGTTGGGAGGGGGACTGTAAAATGAGAATTTACACAGTGTTCCCCCAACTTCACCTGAAGTAGGGAGTTTGACCCTACGCTCAGGGCCAGAGACTCCCGCAATCAACCCTTTAACTGGCCCTGCAAACGCTGCCACATGGGGTTGCATAATAATGCTACCCCCCCCATTCCGAAGATAGACTATAGGAGACCGTCCAAGGCCTAAAACCGACAAAGTTGTGACAATTGCTATGGGGAAGGCAAAACCTGCAGAGCAGGGGAAATTCCTTCCAGGCTCCGGGAAACAGCAACCACCATGTGACCGTAGCAATGCCCGTGAACCTGGGAAGGAAAAGATAGCCTGAAAGAAAACCATGTTAAAGTTAGAGGGTGGGAAGGAGGAGGGAGATTATTTTTGCTGACTCCTCTTTTGCCCTGCACCACTTCTCATACTATTCCAGAAGCACCGCCACCCCCCACATTCTGGAACAGCTTTTTAGGGGCACAGCGGATTCAGGGAGAAGGTTGGATCAGGGAATATCCCTCCTTCCTGCAAGAACCTCCCGAGAGAACTCATGGGAACCCCTGGATCCAAGCCAACACGGCATATCTGAAATACAGCCATTGCATCTCCTTTGCCTGGGAAGACACAGGAATACATCTAGAAACATTGTCTTTTCAGAAGCAGCCATATACAACCCCAATCAGCCTTCTAAAAGGAAAGTTCAACTTTCCATGGGCTTGGAAGATCCCAGACACTTGCAAGGGTTTTACCCACACCAACCCAAACAGATTAACACAAATTGCTGACAGCTGGAGAGCAGCACACAGGCAAGCGACGGAGTGAAGACTGTGTGTTTCAACATATCCTGTTTTGCATCGATTCATTATCAACACCCTGCAATTATTTATAGGAGTAGATCTCCTATTCCCTGAAGGGCATTCACCCCTCCTTGTACTTCACAGACAGTGACACTGTTTTGAGTCAAAAAGGAAGTTTGGCCTTCCTTCGGGCTATCCAGCCAGCCAAAGAGTACAGGGAGTTGCATTCCAATCCTACAGTGTGTAAGATTCTCCCAAACATTCAGAGAAATCCTTCGTCTTGTACCTCTTCTCCAAAAATATGAACAACGCTGGAGGTACTTTCCATTCAGAAACACACAAACACACACACACACACGGCATTTGCTTGTAAAATTTGCTCTTCTCTGATGAAGGATGAGGTTTCTTTTAATTGAAAAGTGGACTAATTTAAATCTTCATTACTGATAAGTAAAGCTAGACAGTAACAGGGGGGCATAATTAGGCGGATTGATATGGATGGAAGTGGTTGAAAACTCTAAATGTTTTTTTTTTTTTAAACCACCTTGGCAATGAATGAGGACTGCTCCAAAAATTACTTAGAAATGGGTATGACCATGAATTACAATTAAGGTTCTCATTTTTTGGTGTATTGTCATTAATGCCATACCAATTTTAGTGCTGAAATGTGGGTTCAGCCACTGATTTCTCTCTAATTTGCATCGTGGAGAGGGGAAAGGACTATGAAATTGACAGGATGTTAAACTGACAGGTTCCATCATGAGATCTGGGTGACTAAAAAGTAGCTATTTGATTCTGAACCGACCCTGATTGAGGTCAGGTGCATTTGTGATGCTTTCTGCCTAAAATTACAACGAATGATTCCCCGCTTTCACCTCCAGAACCCTCCAGATGTTGTCAGACTCTGGTTCTCATCTGTGTGGCTAATGGATGGTGAGGGATGAATTGCAGCCATGGAGGAAAGCACAGTAGGTCCCCCTGATGGAGAAAAACATCATTGCCAACTTTAGCCCAGTTGCAAATAATGTCTGTGTTTGGAACCATTTATAACCGCGTGGCTAAAAATGGAACCGGGGAGCCCACAATGTCAACAGCTTTAACCCAGCTAAGCCAACAATTAGATAATTGCTCTGAATGTATAAGTATTTTTTAACTGACGCATCGCGAGATGCATGTGAGACACCCAATGACGGAGCAATATTGCTGAGGCATCTGTATCCGCGCTCACAAAGGTGAGGAAATAAACACATAGCCTACCAATTATGTCCCTTTTACTGACACTTGTACCATAATCACGCATCAAGTAGAATCAGGACAATTGCTTCATAGGCTACATACACACAGTATTATTTCCAAGCACATCCTTCCTCCTAAGGAATTATGGACATGGTAGCTTATCCCACACAGAGTTACAATCCTCAGCAAACTACAGTGCCCAGAAAAATGTGCTTCGAGGTGCTTTAAAAGTATAGTGGTATACAGCCAAAGTCCGGCAAGACAAGGAGGGCTTTCCATTTTTCTGTTTTATGGGTGGGTGGAATAGTGTCAGAAAACATGAATTGGGTTTAGTCTAGAAGAAGAAGAAGAAGAAGAAGAAGAAGAAGAAGAAGAAGAAGAAGAAGAAGAAGAAGAAGAGGTGTTTGGATTTGATATCCCGCTTTTCACTACCTGAAGGAGTCTCAAAGCGGCTAACATTCTCCTTTCCCTTCCTCCCCCACAACAAACACTCTGTGAGGTGAGTGGGGCTGAGAGACTTCAAAGAAGTGTGACTAGCCCAAGGTCACCCAGCAGCTGCATGTGGAGGAGTGGAGACACAAACCCGGTTCCCCAGATTACGATACTACCACTCTTAACCACTACACCAGTGTTTTTCAACCACTGTTCCGCGGCACACTAGTGTGCCGCGAGATGTTGCCTGGTGTGCCGTGGGAAAAACGTCCCGGCCGTTGTTGTTGCCTTCCTTCAGCCAATCAGGGTCAGCCCGCGCGTTTGTACACAGAGCCGAAAAGAGACGCCCGCCTTGCCCCAGCAGCACCGAGGCTACACTGCACTGCATTGCACGGCCCTGGAAGCGGCAGCCGAGCCGGCCGCCTCAAAAGCGCCTCCCTCCCTCCTTCGCCCTCCCGCCGGCCAATCGTCAGCGCCCTCCGGCCTGCCGGAGTTCCCCGCCTCCTCGGCTGTCGGCGTGGCCCTGAAGGGGTCCTGCGCGCCGCGCGCCCCTTGTCGCGAGTGGGGTTCCGAGGCCAATGTAGGTGTGCGCATCTTAGAAGTGGGAGGGGGTAGAAAGAGCGGGCCGGAAATGAGGAGGAGGGAGCCGGCGGTGGGCGTGGGTGGGGGCTTGGAAATGGCGCGCGCGAGGCGGAGGCCGGGGAGGGGGAGATAGAGAGAGGATTCAGTACCAAATCGGATGCAAAACCGCATCTATAACCTCTCAAGGGAAACGTTTCCCAAAGAGTAGTCATCTCCAACCTACATAAATTAAGAATTCTTTTGCTGTTTGGAGGAAATAACAAGCCTGGCTCCTTTCAGCTGGGTGAGAGCACTTTGCTAATAAATGATGAATAATTAGGATGTGTAGGTTTCCTTTTGCATTTATTTTGCACTTGCTGGTTCAACCTCTTTGAACTTCCCAAAGCACAAGATCATCACAAAAAAGGGAAACACCACATTGGCTGGGCTCTCAAGTGTGGCATGGCAGTTAATTATAGCATGTCAGGATGTCTCAGGAGCTTCTCCACTCATGTCTTTGTCACAAAAAGTCACTCAGGTACAAGACTAGAGTCCCTCAGACCTTACTTGGGGCTGGACTATATTTTGAAAAAAATATGAACAAATTCCTATGTCCCACAAATAACCTCAGGGGCGTCGCAGGGGGGGCGGGGGGCCCCGGGCAGCGCCCCTGCTGGGGGTGACCCATGGGGGGCTGCCCCGCCCACTGGGCTTTTTTTCTATAATTTTTTTTTTAATTCTTTTTAGTCTATTTTCGGCACTGCCGGGGTGGAGCCGCAGGGGCCGCCAGCGAGTCGGGGTGTCACCCCCCTCGCAGGCCGTTCCTGCGGCTCTGCCCCGGCAGCACCCAAAATAGCCCCCGCGCCCTCCAGCGGCTTTTCGCGGGCTGCAGAGGCTCCAAAAGCCTGCGCCCGGCACCCCTGGGGGCGGGGGGCGTTGCCCTGCGCGCGCGCGTCATGCCGTCATGACGCGCGCGGCGACGCCCCGCCCCCACGGGCCGCCGGGCGGGGGCGGGGCGCGCGCGCGGTGACACCCCGCCCCCAGGGGGTGCCGGGCGGGGGCTTTTGGAGCGTTTTTGGGCTGCAAAGAGTCCTGAAGCCGCTGCTGTAGCACCCCCTTTGTGGGGGCGGGGCGTCGCCGCGCGCGTCATGACGTCATGACGCGCGCGCGCAGGGCGACGCCCCCCCAGGGGTGCCTCTTGGCTTCCCGCCCCGGGCAGCCAAGGGGCTAGGAACGCCCCTGAATAACCTAGAGATGCATTTTAAATAAAAGGACAGGTTCCAATTCTGTAAAAACACGCTGATTCCTGGACCATCTGCGGGCAGCCTTTAGAAGGTGATTGGGCCACATCCGACCCCCAGGTCTTAGTTTGGGGACCCCTGCTCTTAAGTCCAAGAATTATAAAATACTTTCTTTGTGTTTATTTGATTCCTATTCAAGAGAATTACTTTATATATAGTCAATATAGGCACAGAGTTAAATTATTTAACATTTTCTAATGGTGGTGTGCCTCGTGATTTTTTTCCTGAAACAAGTGTGCCTTTGCCCCAAAAAGGTTGAAAAACACTGCACTACACCACACTGGCTCTAGACCAGGGTTTCCCAGCCTTGGGTCTTCAGCTGGTTTTTTTTTGGACTACAACTCCCATCATTCATAGCTAGCAGGACCAGTGGTCAGGGGTGATGGGAATTGTAGTCCCCCCAAAAACAGCTGAAGACCCAAGTTTGGGAAGGTCTGGTTTAGACCACCCATCTGGTTTTCAGAAAGAAGTTGTCAAGAGAAACTTCTAACACAAGGTTAGTCAACATGGTGCCCTTGAGATGTTGATGTACTCAACTCCCATAATCTCTGGACATTGGACAGGCCAGCTGGGCCTGATGGGAGCTGGCATCATAGAACCATAACTGTCAACTTTTCCCTTTTTTTAAGGGAAATTCCCTTATTCCGAATAGGATTCCTCGCAAGAAAAGGGAAAAGTTGACAGCTATGCATACAACATCTTGAAGGCAAACACCTTGACTACCTCTGTCCTAACAAAATGCCACACGGGTGATAAAGGTGAGGAGACTGGATAGATATGCATGTGGAGACTAGTAAGCAACAAGAACCTGTGCCATTTATGCACATGTTTTAATTAAAAATAACTCCAAACCTGATGCATAAGCAATGCCTAGGCCAATAAGGGGTGCGGCAGATAAAATAGTTAGGCATATTCATTTGCAATTTTGGCATGCCGAATCTGAATGATTGCTTTCTTTCATCTGATCCCCTGTAATGTATTCCCAAATGATTGCTCTTTCAGTCCTTGTGATCGGTTTCCAGGAAGATAGTAGCTCTGGAAAACTGGGAGCAAGTTGATACGAAGGAATAAAGAGAGAAGCCTGCATATTGCCTTGAGAGATTACAGACAGCTAGGAAAGAGTGGCAGGTACGTGCGGCAGTTGTGCGAAAGTGGTTGGTGACTGCATTGCAGGGTACAAATGTGTGAGAGAGTTGTAGGGTGAAACGAGTTATAGAGAAAAATAAGATTTAAGAGCCTAGGAACCTTGATCGTGTTATTTGAAAGGCCAATATGTAAGGCAACAAACACACCATACAATTAAAGCACATCTAAAGCACATGTCTTCCCCCCAATAATCCTAGGAACTGCAGTTTACTCTTCACAGAGCTACAATCCCTAGCACCTTTAACAAACTACAGTTCCCAGAATCCTTTGGCCTGTGGCGGAGGAAGCCTCTCAGGCACCTGGGGTGGTACGGCCAGGGGCAGGGCAAACTGCCCATAGGGGCGTGGTGAACTGCCCATAGGGGCAGGGCGCACAGTGCAGTGCAGTGCCCATAGGGTCTAGGGATAGGGCGTGCCACGCCGCACCCATAGAAATGGGCAGAGGTGGAGCTAGTGGCAGCAGCACACAGCCCAGGAGTATGTGCCAGTGGCAGGGAGCGTCCCGGGGGCGAAGTCACCCCCCCTCAGGGATGACACCCAGGGTGGACCGCCCCCACTGCCCCACATTGCTCTGTCTCTGCCTTTGGGGGGAAGAATCAAGGGTTTAAAATGTATGGTATGTTTGGTTAAGAGTCAGGAATGGCCTCAGCAATCTGTACTGTAGTTATTACCCTCCTCTGCTCTCTCCCTCCCTCCTTTCCCATCACCAATTCCCATCCCGACATAATGGTACCATGGTAAAACTGGAATCAGCACAGGAGGAGGTGCTAGTGACAACATGAAACAAGAAGTTTAGCCGATCTAATATTTACTTCCAATCTGCAGCAGGTCTGCAATGGAATGATACCATTGCAAATATCCATTTGCCTGGAGGGAGAGGGGAAAAAATGGTGAAGTCTGAAGTCCTCTTTAACACCTAATATAGTGGAAAGAAGTGGTAGTATTCCAAGGTTGGAGAATGTGCTGTACCCCTTTAGACTGCAGGTGGGGTCATGTTTTTTAATGATCGCATGCGTAAACAAGGTCGTTACACATAAAAAGCAATACATCATGGAGTGAGCAGGGCTAGCGCCTTTCCATCCGATGTGTTAATTTTTATTTCCAAGCAGTATTTTGTGTGTGTGTGACATTAAAAAGATGGAAATCCATCCTATGCAAACAGCGGTCACCTGAAGTGGTACACAGTCCATTCGATTATTTCATTCTGCTACCTATGTGGACTGGGCCTTATTCTGCAATGACAAAGAACAAGCAGCTTGTCAAACCAGTTTTATCATTAGCTTGGGAAAGATATTTGGTGATCTATGTTTGTTTGTTTGTTTGTTTGTTGAGTTTTCCTGTCTTATCCCGAGGGCAGGATGCAACCGAGTTGATCAAGTTTTATTCTCCAAATGCCCCTCTGAAGTAGGCTAGACTAGGAAAATAATCATTTGCTCTGAGCCAGCTAGGAACTTTAATAGTTTTACATAGCTTTTAGCCGGGAGCTGCGTGACAAAAGCGCAATACCTGGTTCTCTGCAACTCCCATAATTCTTATACCAAAACTCGGTGATGCATGCCAATGATTTTTCCCACTGGAATCCATAAATTATTCCACAAAAGCCTGTGCCTGCGTTACACAGGTTCTCTTGCCATGTTCAAAGTGTTGAATCCTGAGCCTTTTAAAGTCAGTAGCAGATTGGCTTCTGCAGAAGCAAGGGACCGTCCCTCTGTGGATGGACACATGCTCTGCATGTAGGAGGTTCCAAATTCAAATGCCAGAACCTCCAGTCCAAATATCAGTTAACAGGGATGAAGGAGATAGCTCAGTCAGCAGAGCATGAGATTTATAATCCCAGGGCCGTGGGTTTGTGCCCTGCATTGTCCAAAAGATTCCTGCATTGCAGGGGGTTGGACTAGATGACCCTCGGGGTCCCTTCCAACTCTACGATTCTATTATTCTTAGGTGGTGGAAACAGGCCCTGCCTGCTACTCTGGAGACCCGCTGCCAGTCACAGTAGGTAATTAGATAGATCAGTGATCTGACTCAGTAGAAGGCTTCCTATGTTCAAATATTGATGCTCACTCTAAACTAGAAATAGGTATACAGGGTAGCTGGAAAAGTCTTACTCAAAGTTGACCCATTAAGTCCATTGCTTGCAATGAGTCTACTTTGAGTATGACTTGGATACCACCCATAGTTGTCTTCAGGCCGCTGGAATGGAAATAACCAGTAGCTGGAAAGCAACTCAGCTGCCTACACTTAATCAGTACCCAATAATTATGTAAATTGGCTTTGATAGACAAGTTAATTCAACTAATACATGTAGCCAATGGCTTTGCACAGGGAGATTCCTTCACAGAAGTTGGTACCCATTAATTTCACATACTAACAAAGACTTTTCAGCTACTGTAGACTTTCTACCGAAAACCATTTTCTACAACAAGATGTCGCTTATTCCCAAGCAAATGTGTTGAGAATCGCAGCAGCAGAAGCAAGCCACATTTTTTTTTCTTTTAGGCATGATAGTGGTGCTATGATTTAGGTGAGCCTACAGTGCGAAACAGTACGTGCTCAAGCTATTTCTGCTTTTTTTAAAAAAAGAAAAGGAATTCAGGGCTGTCAAACTGGATCATATTTGTTGCTCTAATGTATCAGCAGTGTAGCAGCAGCTGTCATTCATGGAGTGGTGGGGGAGAGAAGATAAATGTTGGGACTGAGCTCCACAAAGGAGGACACCCCACCCCAAACTGTAGGACTATTAAGTCCGGGGTCTAAACATTGTCTGGCTGCACCACTCTGTTCTGCTTTTTAGGGAAGCTCTCTTTCACATCTTCAGAAGAAACCGTGACTGAGAAAGGACAATGAGTGTTGAAAAATCTGTCCCAGGGAGGTGGTTTCAGCGAATGAGATATCTATGACACAGGTAGGGATGGGCTAATATGTCAAATTCAGTTTCTCATTTTCCCAGTATTGAGTTCAGTTTTCCACAATTCTACATCAGTCAGTGATTTTTTTTACATAAAAAAAAAATCCTCAAGAAAATTAATTGGTGTTTCTTCCTTATACATGCAATTCTGTGTGTAATTTTTTGACAAACATACCTATTGTTGCAAAGCCATATCCACTAATATAATGTTATTTTCAGAAATATGTGCATTTATATCCTCTGCGTTTTGGGACAGTTACTTGGCTGGAGAACCCCCTTGCAAAATTAGGAGAAGCACAAATTTGAAAGGATGGCTGTGTCTCAGGGGGCATATTGCTGTGGAAGAAGAAGAAAAGAGTTTGGATTTGATATCCCGCTTTAGCACTACCCGAAGGAGTCTCAAAGCGGCTAACATTCTCCTTTCCCTTCCTCCCCCACAACAAACACTCTGTGAGGTGAGTGGGGCTGAGAGACTTCAAAGAAGTGTGACTAGCCCAAGGTCACCCAACAGCTGCATGTGGAGGAGTGGAGACGCAAACCCGGTTCACCAGATTACAAGTCTACCACTCTTAACCACTACACTGCTTTTTTTTTAGCAGGACCTGCATAGGAGACACTGCTTGCCAAGTCCCTGTGCAATGTCCACTACACCACACTGGTGGAAAGCACAACTTAGGTAATTTCAGCATTAAATGGGAACTGAGTGGAATTTGTCACCCATCCCTAGAGGAAGGTATCAAATCTGGTTGTGATATGCAAGCATGAGAGTTAAACAGAACTTTTCCTCAGGCTCGTTGGACAAAAGTGGCTACTTGTCATGTACAGTACAGGTATAACAAGAATGTGGTTAGTTGCAAGCGCCATAAGATTTTACCATTTGCTTTCATCCAGACTGGCAGGATTTGTTCATGAGCATTTTCAGATATTATTTACTGCATTGGCATGCAAGTGATTATAGTGTATAGCTGTGGCCCAGGGAGGACCCAAGGACTTGGAGGACTCTGGCACGACATCACAATTTGCTGCCAAGTATAGAATGTGTGTTGGCAAGCTCTGCCATAAAGATTTATTGGCACGGGGCTGAGAAAACTGGAGAACCCACAAGTGGAGAAAGCCATGTGAAGGTTATGCTCATCTCCCAAAATATGCCTTAGATGCTGTCTGCCACAACCACGCAAAATGCCAGCAGAAAAAAGGCCTTCGGGTGTTAGGAATTCAGTTTGAGGGAGAAGGCCAAACTGGTTTGGATTTTGAAATTTGGAACTACGTGCTAAAAACCTCATTTTAGGCATCAAACAGGGGAGACTGCTGCTGCATTCATATATACCATAGAATCATAGAGTTGGGGGTGGGACCCTGAAGATTGTCTAGTCCAACCTCCTGCAATGCAGGAATATGCAGCTGTCCCATATGGGGATCGAACCTGCAACCTTGGCATTATCACCATCATACTCTAACAAACTGAGTTATCCAGGCTATCAGTTCCTGCTTGTTAGTATCGTGACTTAAATAATGCGGAGTCCAGAGAGAAAAGCCTTGATATTGCTTAACTGAGGAAAATAGATACAAGCAGTGGAATTTTGAGGAGAAAGGAAGAGAAAATACTTGCCTTTCTTTACTTCCGACCTTGAACATGGAAGGTGGACATTCAACGAAACATATGCAATAAAAACTCTTTCAGAATTACACAGCCGGTCAGGGCACATGCAGTGTCTGTCAACATCATGCCACTCTGCCTAGTCGCTAAGGAGCACCTCCACCCACCCATCCCTTCAGCACTAAAAGAATTAACCCTTGAGTTACAAAGATAATGATCTCTGCTGTGCACTTCTGGCACTGCTTGCAAGCTTCCCATTAGGCATCTGGTTGGCCACTGTGAGAACAGGACGCTGGGTTAGATGAGCTGTTGGCCTGATCCAGCTCCATATGTTCTTAGTGGTGAAATCAATGAAGGCAGAAAGGGAATGACAAATCATTCCTGACCTTGGGGTTCTGCCACGTGCAGAGCAATCATGAAGGCAAACTAGAAGGGAATCAGAAGTGGGTGGAGAAGGAAGAGAGATATTGCTAGATATGTACAGAGGCCTGGGTGGAGTGCAGAGACAGGGAGGAATATACAATCAAATTAGGTCACTCTGTAGGCAGGGTGACGGTACACCTATGCTTGAAAGCAAGGACTAGCTTCACTTAAGCGTGCCTTCCAAATCTCTAATGCCTATATTTTATTCCTTTTCTTGTAAAGCCCCAAGCCTTCATCCTGGTACCATGGCAACTTTAACCAACTCTTGACGATGCCACTTGTCTCAAGTTGTAATTGTAGTGGATGCATCAGTTTAATTGTTACTTTGTGGGCATCATCTGTGATTGTATACAATGGAAAGAGAGAGAGAGAGATGTCTCTGGAGAAGCCTCGTTCCCAGGCTGCTCTCCATCTCAGGTAGTTATGTGCTTTTTTTCTTAAGGTTGCAGTTTGAATACCCCCATCATCCCAGAATAGCTTAGTTGTGCTTCTACCTGTATAGGCCTGGTTCACACACAACATTAAAAACAGACGGTGCTTTAATACAAACGAGCAGAGTGCTGATACGCATAATTATTTCTGTCTGTGGTTTAATGCAATGCTTGAACTTTGAGGGGTTAACATACATTTTCAAATAACGCCATCTCCTTGTTCTGCTGCTCATGATCGCAGTCGTTTATGTGCCTCCATCCAGGAAGTTATTCTCTTTAGAATGTTACTTGCTTGTGGACTGCAGGGCATACAGTTACGTGACTGACAGGATGTGACCGAGGTGTGCTTCCAGTGATAATATAAATAAGGCCCCAGAGCAGGGGTGGGAAATGGGATCTTGTCAGCAGGCCTGGATCCTAATTTTTCCCATGCCTCATGGGCCAAGTTAACCCACCTGCCAATCACTTGACAACACACTGATGCTAGGTGACTTGTTTTAGTCTTGTAGAGTGTGCAGCACTTTGAAACCTCAGCAACCAGCTGGTGGTCTGCAAGGACTAGTTGGGGCATGGAAAGAGCTGCACAGGGCACTATGGGGAGGCCTTTCCAGGTGCCCCTTTTTGGCCTAGTCCATAGCTGTCAACTTTCCATTTTTTGAGGGAAATTCCCTTATTCCAGCGCCGTTTCCCATTGCAAAAAAGGGAAAGTTGACAGCTATGGCCTAGTCATGTTTTTACCTGTCCCACATGGAGGTCCTAGTTGGTCCTGAGGGCCCCACCACTGTCCTAAAGTTTTAAGACTCGTGACAACTGCATGCACTTAAATTCTGCAGGTTATATATATATCCAAGTCCTAAGTATATTATTCAGAATCAATTCATGTCTGGTCTCGTTTCCAAATAATGTATTGGAGACTGCATTCATTGTGGGAAGAAGGCTCAACGATGGCTGGGAAGAGCTGCCAGTCTTAGCATCAGGCCCTTCTTCCTGGACATATTTTGGCTAACATAGATGTCTGAAGGAGAAAGCCAATGTATGGATCAATGGACCATTTCAAATGACGTTCATCAGTCATTGCGGCTGAGCTGCCATACCTGCAGAGGATAAAAGCACCGTAGGGGTGGGGCTTACAGCTTACTGGGAGGGAGAAGGGCGAGGTTGATTTGGTGCAAATGTACCAGCAGAGCCAACCCGACACACCCAAGAGTCTGTTTGCACGGCATAGACTTCTCTGCCGCCTCTCCCTCTAGGTAAGTCATGGAGGTGCCACCGCCCTGCTGACCACTAGTAGGAGGGAAGCTGTCATTGAGTAATAGCAGCTTAAAAACAAACAAACTTAATTTTTAAAAAAGTCTTCTTAGCTGCTGTGGCTGACCACAGCAGTGGCATAGGCTTAGAGAGGTGGTGGAGAAGGTGGCTGTGCTTCTGCTGCAAAGTGTCTGGGAAATTGCAGTCAAATATAGCTATGCACGAAGGGGTTAAGACCACAGAGCTAGATTCCTAGACTCAACTAGGTCACGCCCCCTCTTCTCTGATGAGGGAGTGAAGCCTTTTCTTTCTGTTCCCTCTCTCCCTGTGCCATGTACTGCCCCAGGGAGGACATATATAAGCAAGCTCCAAGCTCAGAGCACGTTTTTGAAGCGATTTCTCTGTATTTTCTACCAAAGAGTATTCTGCCTGTGTTCTCTTTGCCGCTACTTCGATAAATGCACGAATCAGACCCTTGGGACATTTTGTAAGTAAAGTATTTTAAACTTACTTAGCAGCAGTGCTTTTTTTCTGGGGGGATGCTGGGGGACACATACCGCTAAACATTTTGTGCATCTAAGTTTGGCCTCATTGAGGGGCAGTATTTCAATATGATTAGGAAAATAAGAATACCCCTAAACATTTTTTTAGGGGGAAAAGCACTGCTTAGCAGTGTGTGGTCAGTTCATTGAGGGAGGTGTAAAAAGAGGGGAGCGCTGGATGCAACTAAATGGGACAAAAGGGTCTAACAACCTATATTCCTAATGCTATACTGCTGCTTGACTGGGGGCTCTCTCCTGTTGGAGGGCAAGTTTATCCCATGTTTTGAACCCAGGCACCCAGATGATTCTCGTGTTATTTACCCTATACATGTGTGTCACAGGGACTCATATTTCCCTTTTGCAAAGTGAAGGCTTGGCAGTGAGGGGGGGTGCTATCTGCCAGACTATGCCAAGTCTGGCACCGGCCCTTTGCTTCTGTCCATGGAGAGAATTCTTGACCATTGGTTTACCAGCCCTTGGTTCTTCTCTTTGGCTGCCAACAGTTGCCTGGTCTTTTCTCTTCTACCGTTTGTAGGATTTCCCCAACATATGTAGGTAGGCCAAGATAGTTCCTGCACACCGTGACATCAAGCTTCACTCTAGCACTTAGCCAATAGCCCTTAAATTTCTATAGTTGGTACCCAGAAAATGCAATGTTGTTCTAAAATGCTAACTCAGCTGTACTTTCTTGGCACATGTAGTCATTTCCGTTGTCAATGCAATTCCACTGATCTCTCCTCCTAAGAAATCTATTGCCACAACCATGAACACCATGTTTGGAAAGGGTATGAACTTTAGAGTGCAATAGGGTTATATTATACTTGCAGCTGCAAAGCCCAGCTTGCTGTGGTAACAGGGACTATTGGCATCGCCAATGGGGAGCAGTGTCCCCTAGTGTCCCTGATCAGCAACTCCGGGCACACAGCTCAGGGAAAGAAGCAAAGAGATGTCCTCATAATCAGCCACACCCTCCTTTTGCTTTAAAGAAGGAAACCTCCTACTTCTTCCACTGCAATTGGGGCAGTTCTGTTTGGACACATAGAACCTCAGGTTTGGTTTGCATTTAAGGTTGGCAGCTCTGTGGGTAAAATATTCTCACTGGGGGTGAAGGAGGACAGCAGAGAAACCAGGGAGTGGTGGACTAGCTTATCAGGATGTGCAGATTCTGCAAGGCTTCTGTGCAAAAGGAGGGGAAGACACTCCCCGGAGCTCCTTTGAGAGGAGGCATGGATAGAAATGTAATCAATAAAAATAAAATAAAAATAAAAATAAAGACTTGAGCGTTTTAAGGAAAAAGTTGTTTTTATTTCACTTCACGACTCCTGCTTTTGACTTGTGAAAACACGAACATTTCTGTTCTGCAGCATGAGGTGTCAGGGAGGCAACGCAGACAGGTAATTTTGCAATGCATTTGAACTTTGAGAAATTCCAGTTGCTCTCGTGACTATTGAATTCTATTCTTCCTCTCCAGACCAGTTTTCTGTTTCAACACATATTGCTAAAACACATAAATACAACCATGTCATTCTGTAGTTCTTTCACTTAAAGTTGTTGTTGTTGTTGTTGTTATTTATTATTATTATTATTATTATTATTATTATTATTATTATTATTATTTATTTACCTATAGCAGGATTCTTAAAAAAATAAAAAAGACAACCTACATATCCCCTACTGCTGAAATTCTTTCCTGATAACATTTTACTAACAATCCAACTTCCTTTGTATGGAATGACACAGGTAATGATCTAATCTTGAGATCATTTATGTGAACCAAGGCCTCAGTTCTACCTGTTGTTGGCATCTGTCTGTCTCGGGAGACAATGCTAAATACTTCCATCTCATATTAAGAGCAATGGGCAAAATACAAGTTGCCTATTTATCTGCCAATTCATTTAAATTTCACATTATACATCAATTGCGTGAGGAGCTGAACAGTGTGAATTTGTTTATCACGAGCACAGTGTGGTTATTGTTTATTAGAATTGTCAAGGTAAAATGAAAATGCTGCCACCTACAATCACATTCAGGATTCCATTTACTATGAGGCATATTCTTAGGTTAAGTGAAAGTTTGTTCACTTTCTAGAGCTTTGTGTGCCGTGTAACAAATTTAAGTCCCATGCATATAATCTTCCGGTGCCCCTTCCTTTATATGGTTCCCTTGGGTTTGGGAAAGCTTCCCTGAGATCACACAGAAAATCAGTCAAATGCAACCCATAATACAAATGTCTCTGCAATATTCAAAGACTATCATACTTTGAGATTCATCTTTGTATAATAAGAGCTGATATTTACCACTCAGCATCTATTTCTGTTGTTGGAAGAAGTATCTATCCCCTGAGAGAGAGAAATACAAAATCAGAAATTACTTTGCCAAGTGTGAATTATGTAAGTTCACCCTTAAATGTGCACAAAATTGAATTTCTCTCATACACATAGTTCTTACACCTTTGTCCATACAAGACTACAAGCATATATACAACTCATCCCTTGCATTGTCAAACTGATCTCCCTCCTCTGCTTGTTTCCTCTAATCCCCTTCTCTTCTGTGTGTCTATTTATTATTATTATTATTATTATTATTATTATTATTATTATTATTATTTGTATACCGCCTTTTATCTGAAGATCCCAGGGTGGTTCAGAACAGAAAATTAGATTAGCAAGCCTGAGGACAATGCTTGCATTTGTTTGTTTGTTTGTTTGCTACTGAAGTGGGCCACTTTGGCAGACAATGTTTGTTGGAAAAGCAGGATAAAGATATAAGAAAACAAACAACAATTGATGAACGCTCTTGGATTGTCTTGAAGAAGTAACAGGACCCGAGGCGCTAACTGACTCTCATCACTTGCTTCTGAAATTGGCCTTTAAGGAAAACTTGGTTACTAAAGAGAAAGGGAACATACCGGAGGACAAGCGTTGGGGTTGCCTTGAGATTGTGAGCCACCCTAAAGAAGACAAACAGAGTGGGGAAGGGAGGAAAACACATTAAAATAGTTGAATTGTCAGTTGAATTTCAGAAATCTAGTGCTTAGAATCTTTTGGGGGCACTCAAAATAAGGGGAGATTATTTTGGCTCACAGGAATTTAAAAGAAAATTTAGAAATGTGTGGAAACCCAGGGCACAAACAGTGGAAATGTTTTCTTGCACGAGCAAACTCCCTTGAAAGGAATGGGAGGTGTGCAACAGTGCAATGGTGTTTGTGAAGGAGAACTTTCTAGTGAGTTGGTGTCCTATGTTGTCTCAGCACCAATGGGCGTTTTCTCATCATGCATTATATTCTGATCCCAATGAAAATGTCCAAAGATCTGCACGCCATCTGTTTCTGGGCATAGGTCCCCTGTGACCTTCCAGTATTCTGTCAGCACATTTGCAGCCATGTTTTTCATTTGTGCACTTCCTTATGGGCATTTTCAGATATTGTCTCCCAGTTAAAGTGCCTGAAAATCAGTGCATCATCCACTCATCATACACGGGGAAGAAACAGCTAAAGGAAACAACCCCTACTTGGCCATAGGTGCTTTGTGAAGAAGAAGACGATGAATAAGATGATGATGATGACGATGATGACGATGCTTGGCCCTGTAAAGCAGCACAAAATCAATCTCACACAAATGCTACCATCTTCTCTTATTTGAGTGGAAAATGCATGATAATTTCTATGATGGAGGTAGAGTTGCAAATGCTGTTGGCTGCTCAAGAGATTGCTTGTTTGGAATTCTAAATAATGCACTGCACTATTTCTGCACATTCTATTTCGTGGCCTTTCCCCAAAACTCTGGGGAATTTGCCACACCAAAATGTTTTTGGGCTTCTTCTCTTCTTAGATTCCGATCATCTGAGCAGCCTTCAATTTGCATCCCCAATGTTTATTGCTGTCTAGAGCAGTGTTTTTCAACCACTGTTCCGCGGCACACTAGTGTGCCGTGAGATGTTGCCTGGCATGCCGTGGGAAAATTACTTTATATATAGTCAATATAGGCACAGAGTTAAATTTTTTAACATTTTCTAATGGTGGTGTGCCTCGTGATTTTTTTCATGAAACAAGTGTGCCTTTGCCCAAAAAAGGTTGAAAAACACTGGTCTAGAGGGTCACTATTGTGCAACAGCATGGCAAGAACAGTGGGGAAAGAGGGAACCCAGAACATTTATACCATGAAAAGTTGTAGGATTTCAGCAGGACATGCACCAATTGGAAACAAAACAGCATGTCTGCCCCAAAACATTGGCAGGCACGAACAGTATTCAAAGCAGAATCATTTAAAGCTAACCTGATACCATCAGATGCACAAAACATCATGAATGCACTAGAACAAGGTCATCTTCAGGAGCTTTTATTCATTATATTCGCATTTAGTTAGACCCCCAAACTAGATGTTCTATTGACATATGTCTTTTACGTAAATAGCATGGAAATCTTACCTGGTTGCAGGGATTGCTGTCATATGTAACCCCCTGTTTAAAATGAATGTTTGTTCTTGTTATTGCTAGGTTTTCATTTTTTTAAAAAAAAGCATTTATCATTCTTTTTAGTTCCTTAAAGTCCTGGATTATGGATCTGAGCACATCTGTACTTAAAACCAGCACCACTATGTATGCAGACACGTGGCTAGAGTGCCCTTTCTCTCTCTCTCTCTCTCTCTCTCTCTCTCTCTCTCTCTCACACACACACACACACACACACACATCCATGGAAAAACACAAGCACCCACCCTTTCCCCCTTGACTTAGAAAGCAGAGAGAGAAAGTATTTCAGTGATACATTCAATATACAGTGGTACCTCGGTTTTTGAACATCTGAGAAGTCTAATGTTTTCGTTTTCAAATGAGGAAAACCCGGAAGTAAATGCTTCCGTTTTCGAATGCGCCTCAGAAGTCGAATGGCTTCCACTGAGTTTTGTTTTTTTTCAATTTTCTCTATTAAATTTGCAGGCCACCCTTTGCACCTCGGTTTTCGAATTTTTCAGAACTTGAACGGTCCTCCGGATTACGTCCGAAAACCGAGGTACCACTGTATATGAAATACATGGCAAGAATTGCACTCATTCTCATATGGGTGACATGTAGACAAAGCCTCAAAGGGGATGCTGCCATGCCAGTTATTGCTGAAGGATAAAGGTTAAGATAATAGCACTTCCTTCCATGGAAAAGCAATTCTACCCCAGCATTGGTCCAAGAAAAATTCACATCTAAAGATCTGCTGTATGCAAATATTTGTATGTTACCAATTCTAGTACTGTTTGCTATCAGAAGTAACAAGGAATTGCAAAGCTTCCCTATTGTATACTTTAATGTTTTGCTCACATCATCTCCTTCTCAACAAATTGTTCTATTGTAAGACAACCGATACTGAGTCAGCTTCCAAAATATTGTCAAATAAAAGAATATACCTTGCCACAGGGACTGCCACCGGTTGAATAAGATCCACCCTGCTTTAAAAAACAAAGAAATAAAAATATATACTATCGCCTTCAAAGTAATATATTTTTTCACACATTCCCTCCATTTGTGTTTTGATTGCTGTTGTTTTCTTGTGGTCTATAATTGTTTTAACACTCTTTCCCAGAATTTTTTTTATTAAAAAAAATCACTTCAAAACAATAAACTACATAATCACATGTTAGGTGTGAGATAAAGCGACTGGCCCGGAGTCACCCAGCCAGCATCTTGGGCTAAGCAAGGTTTTTAATCAGATTTCACAGCTCTGAGTCCAAAACTCTTTAAACCACTACACAACCTGGATAGCTCAGTTGGTTAGAGTGTGGTGCCAATAATACCAAGATTGCAAAGTTCGATCCCCGTGTGGGACAGCTGCGAATTCCTGCACTGCAGGGAGTTGGACTAGATAATTCTCAAGGTTCCTTCCAACTGTACAATGCTATGATTTCCATGATTTCACATGCATATATACCTGTTTGCCAGAGTAGCTGCTGCCCTGTGAACCTGAAGACTGGCCCTGTGAATAAAAGCAGGCAATGACCATTAAGGATCTTGTGCAGGAGGGCGAGCACAGGCCAATTTCTTTGCCCAATTCCTACAGAGTCAGGGTTGGCAAAGCAGCTTACATCGGGCAGGTTACCTGCCCTAATTGTACAGCCACCACCATTCTGATGTCCAGGGAGAAAAATTTACCAGGGGCCCAGGATGGGATGTAGGTAGTGGTTCCTTGGAAGACACTTTCCCCATAAATTTCAGGAGACATAGGGTATCTCCATGCTGTTAACTTTTCCTTCCTTCCGATATCATTGCTGCTGTTGTACAGCTTGTGTCCTCTGCCCCCTCCCCAATAGACTCTTCTGTCTACCAAGGAACCACCACCTCTACTTCTTCTCAAGAAGGAGGCCTACAAGGTCATCCAACCATCTGAGGGACTCCAGTCCAGATTAGTGAGGGATTTTCTCTTTAGCTTTTTCTTCTCCCAAAGATATCCCACAAGGCAGCAGAGGTTTAGGATCAGAGTCTTCCTTCTCCCAGATGGCCTACCTTCCCAGGTTGATGATCCCCATCTGCCCTTCACATTTGATATGAAGTATATATGTGTTTGTATGTACCTGTATGCTAGCAGAGCTACCGCCCTGTGATCCTGAAGCCTGACTGCCCTGTGATCCTGAAGGCTGTCCCCCCTGTGAAGAGAAACAAGACATCAACCTTGCTGCTGTGAGCTAATATTTTTGAGAGAAAGTCAACATTTGCTATAAAGTATATAATATATATGCATATACCTGTATGCTAACAGAGCTACCACCCTGTGATCCTGAAGGCCGACCCTCCTGTGAAGAAAAACAAGACATCAACCACGCTATTGTTAGTCAATCTTTTTGCCTTCCCTTCGAATGTGGCCCTCAGAAGGTTGGGCTACATTAAAATCCAGCCCTCAGGCTGAAAGATCCTTGCTTTAAAGAGGTACCTAGCAAACACAAAAACCCTGTCCCTATGTGTCTGAAATCTGACAGCATTGATATCTTCAGAAGGAGCTACAGTACTCAGTTTAAAAGGTTCATGCAAGTCTAATTAAAACTGAAGCATTTATTTTCCTCCTTATAGGCGGTGGACCAGTCAACCAAGGTTCAGAAAACAAGGTAAGGCAACCCTCCACCAAGGATCCATGAGGAAGTACAATTTCAGTACATGCCACCAAGCTAACACTACCCAGGTCAACAAAGCCAGTGCCAAGGGTTGTGTGTGTGTATTTTCTTTGCATAACCCTAATAGTTACCTGGATGGTAACACGGACAGTTTCTGATGAGCCACCCTGAGGTTTCGAACCCTGCAGAGAAAGAATGATGAGGGTTATTTTAGCTGCTTTCCTATAAAAATCACACACAAAATTATTATTCCAGTTCAGGTCACACAGCTCTATCATGTCTTAGAGGACATACCAGCCAGGAAGCTAAGATCTTAGTGTCTCTCCAACAAGAACAAACAGCAACAGGAAATTCCAGAAGCCACCCAGATACAACTGAGATCAATGTCAATTAAGGATTGTCTAGACTTCCACTGGAGTCCTAACCATGCCTACTCAGAAGTAAACGCCTCTGAATTTGATGAGGCTTGCTCCCTGGAAAGCGGGTTTGGGATTGGAGCCTTACCTGAGAGTTAATCCCATCAAATTAAATGGGACTCTGCTCTACAGAATTGCACTGTGGAAGGACTTTATTATTGGGTATACAAAGAACCACTGTTGACACCTGCCATAGAAGGGAAGACCCAATTCATTCTGGGGCATTAGCCGCCTTCTGCTTGCTTGTCCCTATCAGCCATACTATTGCCAACCAATCTAAGAACAGCATTATCAGGAAAGTAGCCAACATTTTATATAGTACAGTGAATGTGTATATCTATATACCTGTGTGCCAAAGGAGCTGGTACTCTGTGAGTTTGAAAGCTGGTTCTGTTACAAATAAAAACAGACATCAACATGCTTTTCTTGACCAAACTTTTTGGCAGTTAGAATTTTATTTTGGAAAAGCAAGCAACATTTTATATAAACCTTACTGCTATATAATGAAAACAAACGTCCTTGATTTTTAAAAAAGGCAATCCAAAATGGAAACATTTACTTTAGAGTAGGGATCGGAGAGAAATTCAAAAAAGTTCGCATTTAAAGGCAATTTTATCAAATTCACGTTTTCCTTAACAGTAGGAGAACCAAAACACAGCTGTGTTTCAAAATCTGCAATTAACCAAATTTTGAAATGCAGTTCTCTAACCCAACAGTGTTTACAAAAATGCATAAATATGAAAATATTTTACAAAATATATAATATATAAAAATGTATTGGGGAAAATGTATTTGTTAAAACATGTACATTAGTCAAAAGTGCATATGAAAATGTGTTTCTGAGGAGAAATTGGCTCTAAAATTCTGATGAATTTTCAAGAGGAATTTAAAAAAAGATAAATTGCAATTTGCTGCAGAAATGTGGAGAACTAAACTTAAGGTGGGGAAAATGAGCAAATAAGAGGATCAAAATTGAAAGCTCTTTCCATCTGTACTTCAGAGTTTATTTAAGAAATGGGGGGGGGAGGCAAAACAAGGATACAATATTTATTAATGTATTTAAAACTATGAACACCATCCAGTCAAATCCAAGGTAATGTGGAATAGAGGTGCTTACCTGATTACAAATCTTGATGTTATAGGAGGATGAAGTCTGTGAAAGAGTAAAGGAATTACCGGTACTTCATTGAGAAACAGGTTATCTGAACACAACCTTTAAGACATCAAAACAATAAATGTTTCTAGATCCTGTGCGGATTCGAAAGCTCCAATTTGTGGGCTCTGGATGTGGTATGTGGGGAGTGAATTTGCCACAATTTGGTGAACAATCCTCCTTCCCTGTAAAATGGCCTCAAGTGGATTATCCCAGAGGAGGATAGGGGTTGGTACATATATTGCCATCATGACTAGTAGCCAGTAATAACCTTTCCCTCCATTTCCCACCATTAAACCCCATTTTGGTAACCATCGCACCATCTGTGGCAAATTCCATAGTTTGACTATGTGCTCTATGTAGTAACATTTCCTTTTGCCTGTTCTGGACATACCACAACTGAGCTTCTTTGGATGACAGTCTTGGGCTAGTCACACTTCTCTGAAGTCTCTCAGCCCCACTCACCTCACAGAGTGTTTGTTGTGGGGGAGGAAGGGAAAGGAGAATGTTAGCCGCTTTGAGACTCCTTCGGGTAGTGAAAAGCGGGATATCAAATCCAAACTCTTCTTCTTCTTCTTCTTCTTTTATCAGGTTTTTTTTTTTTTTAATTCCCAGGCCATTGCATAAACACACCACATGGGGGAATAGTAATATTATAATAAAATATAAATATAAACGAGTTTTGGTGGAGACGAATTACTCACCTTATCACAAGCCGGACTACCTTTCCCACCCTGTGAAAACAAAATCAACAAATCAGGGACCTGGCTGCTTATGTGCCTGTTTCAATGTAGCATACTTCACATTTATACTAAATTCCTATTTCTCCTCTTCAACACATTGGCTAGTAGATGTAGCCAAGAACTGCGGCACCCCTTTTCAACCCAGCCACCCCCACTGCATTTTGGTGAAGCTTCTGTTCTAAGACACAGAAGTAAAACAGAAATAAGTTTAAAACAAGGACTGGCCTTACTACAACGCCCATAACTGGGAAACTTCATTTCCCCCATGCCAAATTTGCTTTGTCACTGAGCAATAGTTACCTCCTGTACGGTAATACGAACAGTTTCCGATGAACCACCTTGAGGTCTGGAACCCTGTAGAGAAAGAATGGTGAAAGTGGGACGAGTTAGAAAGGGGTTGTTGCTTTAAAAAAATTAAAATGATACACAGAGTGATTTCCAAGTAGTAAAATCATCCAAATTACAGTCAAACATGAAAACTTAAATCATGCAGCGGCTGTGGCGCTGTAGAATTACCCTGTAAAAGAGTTTTGCAGTTGTTTCACCAAAACAAAAAACAAAACTGTTTGCCCATCATCACAGAAAGGAGTTGTTAAGATCGAAAGGAGAAATGTACATTTCATAAAACAGTGTTGCCGATAACACAAACACAGCAACATTTTTGGGATGGGATGAAGAAAGGCTTCTTACCTGGGAATAGATTATTCCACCAGCGTTAGCAATTTTCTGAAAGAAAACCGAGAACCATTTAATTTGGCTATGATGCAGCTAGTGGGAAAGGCAGTAAACCATATGAGCAAGTAATCTGAACCCTTGTCTACTCCGGGTCATCTATAGCCGTGGTTTTTAAACTGTGTTCCAGAGAGCCTTAGAGAAGGAAGCTAGATGAGAATCTGCTTAGAGAGCTCCAAGTTCCTTGCAGTGGATCGGCAAGGATCCCCACTCCCGATTGTTTTTAAAAAGTAATCATAAAAATACTTTTTATTCTTCTTCATTAGGCTGCCAATATGAAGGGTGGCAGAAAGCTTGGTGGAGAGGAAGAGAGAGAGAAAAAGAGAGAGAGAGAGAGAGAGAGAGAGAGAGAGAGAGAGAGAGAAACCAGGAGCTGGATTTTTCTGTGACAGGATCATGAGTATCGTTCTGCTATTAAAAACAAACTTCTGGGCATGTGATCAGAGGCAGAGCATAGGAAGCTGCCTTATACTGAGCTAATCCATTGGTCCATCTGGCCTGGACTGGCAGCAGCTTTCCAGGGTCTCCAGCCCTAGCTGGAGTTGTTTGTGAGTGAAACTGGGAACTTTGGCATGATTGTAGGTTCAAGCCCCACGTTGGGCAAAAGATTCCTGCCTTGCAGGGGGTCATACTACATGACCCTTGAGGTCCCTTCCAACTCTAAAGTTCTACAGTTCTATGATCCAAAGCCTCCCCCTCCCCCTGCTCTGGAACCTGAATCTTCCCAGGAGCAGGAGAACATTATAGATTTGGAACAGTGGTTAGCAGAGGGGCCTAGTTCAGAAGGCAGAAGCTGGGAAATACTGGATGGGGAACAGCTAGGAGAAGAAACACTGGATGAGAGAGGGTTAACAGATTCACAGTCTCTGGAAAGCATTCCTCCTCTCAGCCCAAGGTTGAGAAGAGCTCAGAAAGTGGCAGAACAGAAAGCACAGAAAGTACAAGCTCAGATTACAAGACATAGCAGTGATGTAAATGAATAAGGACGGAAGGGGGGGATCCTTAATTATAAGCACCACCATTTCTAGGAGATATGTTCTTTGTTCTCTCGCTGTGATTATTAAAGTTTCTAACTGGTAAGAAGACTCCTTTTCTTCTGTTCTGCTTATCTACTGCCACGGTGGAAGGAAGCCGATTCCCTGACACTATTTTGCACCACAGCCACAAGGGTGTGTTGGGTGTGTTCCAGACGGCACTTACAGCTCATTCAGAGCAATGGTGGTGCCTCATAGACTTGTCCAGCAACCTGCAGGAACTCCATGAACCTAAAACACTTCCTCAAAACTTCTGCATTCATGCAGAGGTCCCTCAGGAGGCAAGTCTTGATGGAAATGATTCCTTGAAGTTGGAAAGGTTTGTAAGCTCCTGTCCACAGAAACCACTCACAACACAGTAACTATTACTGACTACAGAGGTAAGGGACTTTTCCAGAGAAACTGGATACTCATAGAGCTCATCTCAGCTGATGAAAAGTAAGCTGCAGGTTATGCAGGTAGATTGGGTTGGGAGGTAGGCAGCATAAGATTTGCTCTCATACAAATGCCTATTCAAAGGAGATGTTTTGCTTACCGATGGATAAGTAGAATCACGCTATTAGGAAATGGAAAAACAAAGAGACGCAATGGTGTTATTCACTTGCAAAAGGGTTCCTTACAGAAAAGATCAAGGATGAAAAATTAAACGAAAGCATAACATGCAACCTCAATATAGGTTCCTTTTATTGTGCCAACTCTATAGAAACAGCTTGATCCCAAGCACTTAACCCTCCTGCTGCCTGTGACCAATGTCCCTACTATCTGTCCTTAAGATGTTTTTCCCCCTTCAGTTTTAAGTAGGAATGGGAGAGAAATTAGATATAGTTTTAATTTTATTGAAGGAGTACCTAATTTGTACTTCTGGAACCAATATGCAAACTGAGACATAGCTGTCCTTTGAAATGTGCAAGTCTCTGAATTTTGCAATGTGTACAACAATGCAAATATTAGGGCAGAAGAGTACATAAAAATGGCTGTGAAAGTAGCCTACAAAATGCATTGTATTAGGGAAAACAGCTTAAAAAATGTGTGTATTAGGGGAATCTGCATGCAAAAAAAAGTGTTTGTTTTTAATAATTCACATGAAAATCCTGATCAATTTTGATGGGGATTTCTTTATTTGAAAAATTACCAACTGGTGTGGAAATGCAAAGAACTGAATTGAAATATGAGAAACTGAGAGAAATGGAAATGGACAGATTCATTCATCCGTAGATCTGATACCATAAGTAAGCTAGCTTGGAGAAAAACATTCAGGGTAGGAGTGAATCAGGAGAGTCAAATAGCAGGTGGGGAAAGTGTTTGGCTCTCTTTCCTCACACACCCGTTTTGCTCAGCACAGCTGAGTATAAACTAGAGAAGGGGAACCAAGTGTAGACGACCAGGTGTCACGAGCCTCAAACTACCATGAGCTAATATGACTAATGGTCAGGGATGCTGGGAGTTGTAGTCCTTTAACATCTGGAGAGCCCCAGGTGTCCCCATCATTAGCTCGATGGACCCTAACTTCTACTTGGTCAGGGCTGTTTGATTTGCAATACACATTTCTGTTTGATTTGCGATACACATTTCTGTTTTGAGATTGTTTTTAATCCAGTTTTTTAAAGGTTACCTTAACTGAGCATTATTTGCAATTTTTTTGTAACCTGCTTAGAGATTTTAATTACATTAAACAGTGCAATTTAAATCAAACAAACAAAAAATAAACAAATGCAGCATAGAACAGCGTTTACCTCAGGTGGGAAAGGTTTGCTCTCTGGGTAGGTCACAACCTGTTAATGAGAAAAGAAGTAGTGTATATTTTAATTACTGGTAAGTGTTGGTGGTTTACCCTGCTTTTTGAACAAAGAAACAAAAAAAGGTGTTCAAACTACTCAGAAAGAGAGGAGATGCAGCACTGCAGATTCACATTCTAAATACTAATGGCATACAGCTAGGAAGTTCAGGAAATAATCTCCCCTCCTATTTCCCAGTTTTAATTTTCTTGCAAGAAGATCTGGCATTTTCCCCAAAAGAAGGTATTTTTTGGGTAATGACAGCACTTTGCTGTTACCAATGTTAAGAGCACCAAGAGGTCGTTTTGTAGATTTCAAGAGGCTAAAAGGGATGGACACACCATAGGGGCTGAACACACAATCTCTTAAAGAAAAGTCTACTATAACAGGTTTCCTCACAGCAGAACACCCATAAAACTTTGGCTTGCTGAAGCAAGGATCAATCAACGTTTTCCAGCCTTTAAAAATGTATTGGAAAGGAAAGGGGGGGGAACACCTACATACCTTTACTTTGCTGGTGGAAACCGACTGTAAGATATAGAATATAAATGTTAGTTAAAATCCCTTGAAATACCATGCATCAACTCATCAACAAAGCAGTTTTTGCACCTAGATCTTGAGCATGGTTTGCTCCTCCGTGTCAAGATTGCAACTCAACACACATCCTGGTACAACCTACCTTTTGAAGACATAAATTGAGTTGTTAAACTCCGGAGAAAGTTTATTTATTTATTTATTGTAAAATAAATAATAATGTGGAAAGCGTTCTTACCTGGCCATATGAAGACTGACTGCCGGAAGCAGCTGCATTCTGTAAACAAACCAAAACTCCCTTAATTTCCTGAATTGTATGATTTAACCAGAGGCATACTTTGGGAAAGAAAATGATTAGCTCTGCAACTGGATGCTTAGCGGAGGAAGCCTGGTCCAGGAGCTAAATTTATTAGGGCAGCCTTTAGAGTTCAAGAAAATGTAGAAGCAAGGCTAAAATTCAGTATAAATCCTAGGAATTCTGGATAGCAGACCACCCTGTTGGACTGGTAAGAAATGAGAACCTCTTCAAGCGGCATTTCAGCTAAACGGGGGAGCCTACCCTTGGTGTATACACAATATTGAGTGAAATTGACCAATATGCTACCAATGGTAGCTTCCCCTGTATTGCTGAGCAGGAAACAGGAATAAAACACAAAGAAAGAGGCATAGCAGTACTTACATCTCTGCAGCCAAATTTGTTGTACACGCTTGCAGTTCCTCCCTGTGAGCAAAAGAAAAGACAGTTGTGTAATTTTTCAGTGCACATGGATATGGTACAATTGTGACTATATCATTCAGGTGGGTAAATCAACTTGGATAGATCAAATCACACAGAGAGGGGCAGGGATGGATTTAGGTTTGATGAGGCCCTAAGCTACTGAAGGTAATGGGGCCCTTTATATGTCCAGTTGTCCTTTGTCAACAACAAATTGTTGCTGTTTTTTTTGTTGAATGTATGCTATATGGTAATTTATGGAACTAATAGGTCCATACACAATACAAAACACTACTGCTGTATGTAGATTTTATTTTATTTGTTTTTTATCTTATATTTTGGAAATGTACATCCAGGTTTTTCCCTTTAATTTTTTTGGGGGCCCCCAAGAGAGTGGGGCCCTAAGCTATAGCTTGTTTATCTTATACGTAAATCCAGCACTGGAGAGGGGCAGCTATAGAATGGGATAATCTCTTATTTTGCAGTAACACAGTTCATCGCATCCTCGAGTACAACTTGTGTTATGCAGCATTTACACTGGGACAAAGTTCTAGAATCAAGAGGACAGAGTGTATACTTGCCCCACCACAGCCGCTTCCACTGCTGCTTCCTTCTTTGACCACTATGACCTGGAAAGAAAAAATGATGCCAGTCATTTCTGAGCCTGGGATTGGGGGTGGGGGGCACTGCAGCCTGCTGCACAGTACAGTGGTACTTCCAGTTACAAACGCCTCAGGTTACAAACTCCGCTAATCTGGAAAAGTTACCTCAAGTTGAGAACTTTACCTCAGGGTGGGAACAAAAACTGCGTGGCGGCAGCATGGCGGCAGCAGGAGGCCCCATTAGCTAAAGTGGTACCTCACTTCCGGGTTTGCCGCGTTCATAACCCGTGCCATTTGCAATCTGCAGCGAACGCAACACGAGGTAGGACTGTATACAAAACTTCGAAGCATTCACTGGCTTAACTGCTATGTGGAAGCTCCCAACAGCTGCACTTTTTGTGGACTTACTGTTGCTCATGCAGGCAAGTTTCTCCCAGTGTCCACATGGCACTGACCTCATCAAAGTGCAATTCCACAATTCCCCGCCCCGCCCCCCAGCATTTAATTTTGATTTGCTGTTTCCACTCTACTTTTTATTTTAACTTATCAGGTTCCCTGCAGAAACAGCAAATCTGGTTTAAGTGGGGAAATACTATGGGAAGGCATTTTGATGAGAATTTATTTCATGTGGATTGTGCAAAAAACCTCCATGCATGAGCAGCACCAAGGATGTTAGGAGAAGTAACACAGCACTTCTCTTCTGTGAAATTGTCCCCTCCCAAGGATTGGAACAGCTGTGGTGGGACTAATATTACTTGTGGCTACTGTGTAGTTTGTAGTGAGGTGTAACATGTAGTTTGGCTCTAAGCAAGTCCTGAGAAGAAACAGAAAATTAACGGCAAGGTAAAAAACATCAATTACCTTGGCTTGGCTGCCACTGTTCTGCGATGATCCTTGTGTACTCTGAAAATGAATCAGGAATTTAAGATTATGACGAGGGAATAATTGAGGGAATTTAAAATTATGATGAGGGAATAAATGCAACCCAAAACTTTGATATTTAAAGATCAAGAAAGGAAAAAGAATTATTTCATTATAAACAGAGCTGCTCTGAAATTCATTTCAGTGGACCCTTTGACTGTGCTCGAATGCAGCACAGGTTGGTTTAATTTTTAAGACATGGGAGAAGAGTTTAAAAGTCTTTGTGGAATCTTTGGCAAGTGATCTGTTTGAGCAGGCACTAAGAACAAAAAATGAAAGAAGTGGAAATTCCTCTCTCTGTTATTTGGGTCAAAACAGGAAGAGAGAAAATGGGAGAAAATGGAGGAGTGTGCCTTTGGGGGTAAAGTCAAACTGTTGGAGGGTTACAGCTGTAGAGAACAATACGGGAGAGACATGTTTCATTGCATCTAGGGCAGATGAAAGCGTCCAGTTGTACTGATGCAGATACACCAGGAGTGCAGACAGAAGACACACTAACAGGACTGGATAATTTTATGCAGAAGAATGAGCCTGACACTTCAAACTTACCCCAATAAAAAGCCTGTCTGAACCTGCAGTGTTTATGTGCAGAAGGATTCCTTAAAAATTTAAGACAAATGTGTATATAATTGTCATGTCTTGTAGGGGAATAAGGACATTTAAGGAAATAATGCTTACCTTGACACAACCACCACTGCTTGACTGTACTGCTCCAGCCTGAGAAAAAATAAGATTGTTCAAGTTTTGTTTTGTTTTTTTAAATAACTTTGGGTTATATACAATGCTGCTCTTCCAGTTATGCAGCAGACTCTTGTTTACGGAATGAAACACCCCACTTCTCTCCTTGTAGCCTCCAGCAGGCTAGTCTAGGGGAGTGCTACTTCCCACTTAAGTATCTGTTGCCTGAGGCAGTTGCCTCATTTTGCCTAATGGTAGGGCCGGCCCAGGGGTAACATTAAAAGGGACTCTGTGCCTTCCTTATACTATAGCGATGGCAGTGCAATGAAGCAGTGTTCTCAACCCACTCATTTTACTTAACCAGTCAAAATGCATTATAGCCTTTTGCCAAGTACAAATACTTCTCTTTCCCAGTATAATTGGTTGGACTTGATCACACCAGGTAAAGAAAAGAATCGATTAGCTCAAGCATCGTGGGCCATTCTAAACATTTCAGGAGTACAACGCAGGTGCATGCCGTTTTGTTTTATGAAATGGTACTGGTTGGCATCCGTCTGTCTCAGAAGACAAAGGAGGATGAAGGAGTTTGCCTTTGGGGGTGAGGTCAAGCTGTTGGGTGGTTGCAGCTCCTGGTGTGGCTGTAGAGACCAATGTGGGAGAGACATGTTTTGTTGCAGATGGGGCAGATGAAGGTGTCCGGTTGTGCTGCTGCACACCTGATGGGTCTACCCCAGTTATGGAACAGTCTTCCCAGAAAGTTTCGCCTTGTGCAACCCTTTTTAGCCCTTTCTGTTTATCCAAATGTTTTAAATAACTTACGTAGCTGGTTCTCTCCGTTTTTAAATCTGTGCTTCAACTTTGGGGTTGTGGAGAGTTTTGTTTTCTTGTTGCTTTTCATTAAATGGTAAGATCTTATTTTACCTTGTATTCCCATTGTGTTTATACTTATTTAGGGTAAACCACCCAGAGAACTTTATATTATGGGTGAGCTTACAGTTAGTAAATATATAAGCACACAATTAAAAAGATCTCGCCAGTAAGTGAGGGAAACGCTGAGGATTCTTTTAAAAACAGGGTTCTTACCTCGCCACAGTTTACATTCACAGTCACAACGGACTGAAAAGAAAACAGAAAAGTGTTAGCGCTTTGTATAGTACGGACTGTACCTAATAATATGTTGGAAAGCTGTGAAGAACCTGGTGGTTCTGTAAGGGCGGATCAGCTTACAGCAATTTCACCATGATTACTGTTATTAGCCCTTCATTTTAGCAGCATTTGAAATCTGTAGCATCAATTGACGATTCTTCATGCATCACCAGCCGCTTGCCAACCCAGACAATCGCCCACCAATGGGAAACAAACTAGTACTGCAACCACTAGCTAACTGGCAGCTACTGTTACAGGTAGGTAGCCGTGTTGGTCTGCCATAGTCAAAACAAAATAAAAAATAAAAAAATTTCTTCCAGTAGCACCTTAGAGACCAACTAAGTTTGTTCTTGGTATGAGCTTTCGTGTATGAAATTTTCGTGTATGAAATTTGGTATGAATTTTTTTAATTTTTTATTTTGCCAGCTACTGGAGTAGGAATACCATCACCACAGGGATGCCAGTGAAGATAGCATTCCTGTGATATGTTCCTTTACTTATTTATTTATTTATCCGAGGTGTTTTTTATACCACTCATAAATCCACCTAGTGAAACGCACCAATATCTCATGGAGTGCTGACTTCGCTCATATGCAAAACTGGGAGTAGATTACAGTATTCACAATGCAATGGGTGCCTTCCAGAACCATATTACTTTGGTTTTCATTAGAATCAGCACATACACACACACACACGCACACATACACTCATTCATTGGGGTACTGTTTATCATGGCACCTCGGTTGTGCGGACGCACAAATCCGTCATTTTTCCGTTATCATTTTTTCTCAGTCTTAAGTCTTCCACATGCATTTGCAATCAAGGGGAAAAAAGCTTGCGTGCACATTTGTTTGCATTTTCCTGTGTTTTTCTCCTAACATATACAGTATTGATTTTTGCAAGCAATTCCTGCCCCCCCATTTTTTTTGAACATGATTTCAACTGATAAACATTCTCGTGTGCACTTTTCAATTATGTACAAATTTCTGCTTGCATTCTTCAGTTGGAGGACTGCATCAGAGAAATGAGAACTTTAGAAGAGTACTGTGTTTTAGTTTGAATATTGGTTTGGCAAGTGCAACTTTTGTAGGCTTACATTTAAATGTGAACTGAATTACTTTTGTTCCCCACCCCCCGCATCTCTGCTCCATGTTATATATGATACCCACCACTTGAGAGCAGGGGCAAACTGGATGCTTGAAATCACTTGGAATAAAGGTTCTTAAGATTCTATAAATAATGTTACCAGTTCCTAGAATGTAGCCATATCTTATACTGTTCCAATAAAATATGTGCTAAAAAAAACAATAGAATTTGACTTTTGTTACTGCCTGTTCCAGTGTTTGCAGCCTCAGCAGAAATTCTAACATACTGGCATCTGCTTCAGAATAAATGAGTCCCTTCTACAGGGTCTCCTCCATTTCTTAAGTTACTGGAGTGATGTGGCAAGAAGCACCCATGCAGAAGATACAACCATGTTGCTAAAGGAACATAATGGTGGGCCATATTCACAACATTCATGATCGAGTGTTTGGAAAAACATGCACTTGTTCTGTTCAGTCGAATTACGCCCCTCCTTTGGTTTGTAATAAGTATTTCACAAATACCTTCCTCCTGCTCCTTTCTGTGGCATTTTCTGTTCTGGAGTCCGGCGTCTCCTCAGAATCAACAGGTATCTCATTGTCATAAACTGCCTCAGTGTCACCAAGGAGGGCGTTGAAATCAAAATCGTCATGGTACTCCTCAGAATCATCGGCAATATCAGGAACCACTGATGCCACATTATCACTGGCTAGGTCTGAGCTATTGGCTGCCATTGAAACATTGATGGGTTTGGGATCACTGATGGGTTTGGAAGCATTGATGGGTTTGGAATCATTGGTGGGTTTGGAAATACTAGCCACTTCTGAAAATCTGGGTGAGAGAGTTTTACTATGAACGCCAACCCAATAGGTATCATAATCTTGAAGAAAAGTAGCCCTGAGAGGGGAAAAAACACACACACCAATAAATCATCACTACAGTATTTCTAGTGTGGAGGCTTTTCTCTAACGAGATATATAACATCATATATATTATACATAAGATTTTCTCTCAGGGGAAATTGCATTATACTTTTCAGTCCAGAATTATCTATTTCCCCAGCTACTCTGGACGGGTTACAGCATATATAAAAACAATGTAATACATCACTATGTATTACACTGATTTTAGAATGTAAAATGCTGTTTTTATTTATTGATTTGTTTTTCCTTGTGGGCTTATAGCCGAATAAAGTATTATCTATCTATCTATGTATTACACTGAGGTCCAGCACCGAGGGCCTTCTGGCGGTTCCCTCACAGTGAGATGTGAGGTTACAGGGAACCAGGGAGAGGGCCTTCTTAGTGTCGCCCTCCCTGTGGAACGCCCTCTCATCAGATGTCAAGGAAATAAACAACTGACTTTTAGAAGAGATCTGAAGGCAGACCTGTTTAGGGAAGTTTTTAATGTTTGATTCTATTTTAAAGATTTTGTTGGGAGCCGCCCAGAGTGGCTGGGGAAACCCAGCCAGATGGGCGGGGTATAAATAATAAATTGATTGTTATCATCATCATCATCATCATCAAGCATTAAAAACTTCATGATGCAGGGCTGCCTTCAGATGTCTTCTAAAAGTTATCTCCTTGACATCTAAAGGGAAGGTGTTCCACAGGGAGGGTGCCACTACCAAGAAGGTAGTGCACCTGTCCGCATAAACATTTGTGATTTCCAAATATATGGCCATACATGTAACCTTGATATATTTTGTTCCTTTTTTAAAGAATAACTAAAGTTCCTCAATAAATATTACATAGCAAGAAACCCACAACTTACATAAGGCGAATCTTATTCGTACCCTGAGGAGCAACCCAGGTAGTTGTGACTTTGCGTTTTATGCTGGGATTCGTGTGACTCACTGCTGAATTCTGAAAGGAGAAGGCAAATGAAACAGAATCCAGACACACAAGTAAAAAAGAAAAACAGCTCAAAAACAATATTTGAGGCAAATTGTTCCTCATGCTACAGTTGAAACGAGATCACTAATTAAGGCTGCAATCCTACAGCTATTTACCCAAGATTGGGAGTAACCCCACTGAACTCAACAGGACTTATTTCTGAGCCGATGTGTGTAAAATTATGTTCTAAAAGTGCAATCCTATCCATGTCTATTCAAAAGTAGGTCCCATTAAGTTCAGTGGGGCTTACTCCCAGGAAAGCACTGGTACAGGATTACAGCCTAGGCTACTCTTACAGTTGAAAGACCTTTCGGCAGCATTTAAATCTGAAAACATGAAATTGATTTTCATACTTTGCAATTTGGCTTCTAGTAATAATAATAGATATTAACTCAAAGTTTCATAAAATTTTGGCTGTGAGTTTTTATTTACTTAAGAAGGTGTTTCCAGAATGTTCCCTAATTGCAAGCCACCTGTAGGACAGCACCAGGTACTGACCACTAAATGTCAGGCGCCAGCAAACATTGACTGCTATCGCATTTCAGCTACCGGATACCATCAAAATCAACGTATGCACAATGCCACTATTAAATATCAAATATGTACTGGATATTCAGTTTTCAAGAATATTTGCCATTAAATTCCACATAGGAAAATTTTGAGAAGCAAATTTATCCCAGCTCTATAAACACTTGTGTCCTTGGCAGATGCCTCTTGGCAGATGCCCCGGCGGAAAAGTGCCTTGCCTATCACAAATAGTTTGGTTATGAAAAAGGAGGAAGACAGATACCGTATTTTTCCATCTATAGGACCCCCCCATGTATAAGACCCCCCTATTTTAGGGGACTCAATTTTAAGAGAATAAGGGGAGATGGCCCAAAGTTGTTCAGCCTGTTCCCCCAGTCAGCTGTGGGTAGGAAACACGCCCCAGATCGCTCCCTGCTTGCTGCAGAATCGGGGGAAGCCACTCTCTTGCCAACCGGGTGGCTGGCAGCGCCCAGCTTCTCCCCCCCCCTCCCCATGCCACTATCCGTGTATTGGATGACCCCAGTTTTTTGACATGATTTTTGAGTCAAAAAACCTCGCCCAATACATGGAAAAATACGGTATATCTTCTGTATTTTTAAAGAAAAGGAAGAAACAGAGCAATTATACATTCTGTTATGAGGCTAATGAATACCACTCTGACACCATCAAGAAAGCAACTTCTCGTGGTAAATGAACACATACCGTCATGTTGGCACATGGGTAGCCTTGCGTATTTGGATCCCTGATGCGAAACATACCAACGGGAACATTGCCATCAATTTCCCGAGCCTGTACCATAAATGCTGTGAATCCAGCTGGCGACGTTCCTTCTAGAGTCACTGGGGGAAACCAACAGATAAATTTAATATAATGACTTTTAACAGAGCTAAACTATGCACCAGAAATTTCCCCTTTGATCACTTGGGTCATTCATTTTTGCAGAGCAGGTTTCGTCTCAGTCAGAAACTTTACTGGCTAAGTGATTGCAGCATTTAGAAAGCCAGGATAATTTACATCCATGGCAGTGAATAGCAATTGCCTCTGAATAGCTTCAAGAATCAGATATGTTCTCATCTCCAGTGTGTCTTCTGTGAGTTCATTACATCAAAGAAACACCCCTCTCATGAACCACATGCATCAACATTTATTTCCATTTCCATTTCAAGGTTGAATTTGAGTTTAAATAACCCAGGAAGAAGCTCAAATTCTCTGCTCAGTAACTCCTTCTGTGTTTTTTCTGCACTGTGGAATTACAGCATTCAAACAACTAGACTCCACCACAGAATCCTGAAATATATTTTGCTACATAACCTAAATTCAAAGAACAAAACGGTACAATGATCTAGCTGTAGCACCTTCCTCTTTAAGGAATTCCCAGATCCAGTACATTTTTGTCTAATATAGTGCATTTTCACTAATATATGCTCTAATACATGATTTTTCGACACATTACTTAACCAGAAAGCTGCAATTACTTAACTAGAAAATTTGGAGAATTGTGAATTTTGATGAAAGGCTGTGTTTTGGCTCTTGCATTGTTCTGGAAGTGCAAGTCAAGTCATTTTATTATGGTCAATGACCAGTATAATAATAATAATAAAAACCGCCAATTACAAAATTTAAAAGCTCAAGGCAAGGTAAACTAATATAAAATCACATATACATGAAAAAGCAGTTCTGGAAGTACAAATCTGGTAGTTCTGCTTTTTAAAAATGAACTGAATCACATTTCTCCCCCATTCCTACTCATTAAATATCTCTGATTCATAACATTAGCAGGTTATGTAACACACCTTGTATTTCATTTCCTGGATCATATCTATCAAATGATACAGAGACGACATAAGGTGGGGTAGATGTCTGTGGTCCTCCTCCACAATTCGGTAACATGGAGAAACAATCTATTGAAACATCTTTATATGGAAATCCAAGGGCCTTGGGCAGGAAGACAGCACAAAAAATGACCACGAAGGAAGAATATTTCTCCATCTGAAGTAAGAGAATAAAGGTATTTATAAGAAGGTGGAGGAACCATGGTAGACACCAATGTACAAAGAACATTTAATTCAGTTAAATGTTAATGGTAATAAGAGTATGCAACTTAGTTATATTCAGTTATTTGCTTAATCATGATTATATTAGTAAAAGTAATTTTATTATGTACGTAGCACTTTTGATAAGCAAACCGTACCTATTCAAACTGAACCTTGCTTGTGTATTTAGTATGTGGAAAAGCTCAATAGTATTTCTGTTTTACAACTTTTATTTATATCCCACCCTCCCCGGCCGAAGTCGGGCTCAGGGTGGCTAACATCAGATACATAACATTGGTATAAAATCAAACAATAATTAAATTACCTCCTAAAAACATCTCAAAATCAAATTAAAGTCTAATTAGATGGCTTTCCACAGGGTTAGGGTTGGGAACAGTAAGTGTTCTCTGAACTGAAATTTCAGCCTTCAAGACATAGGAAAACAGCCAAGTAAACAGCTATTTTGGTGGAGGAGGGTCAAGATATTAACCGATATGCATGAAATTTCATATATAACTATATAATCCCTAGTATAGCAAGATAAGATCTTTGGAACAGGCATTTTTTTTAATAATAAAAAAAGTTTTTTATGAACCGCCCTAGTAGGGCAGTAATTGTTCCTTGATAATTTGTCACCCCCTCCATTATGGAACATGGGGTGGACCGCCTTGCTACGCCCCTGCTAATACTTCATTAGTAACAACACTTTACTGTGTGCAAAAGTTCAACTCTATCAATCTTGGTTAAGTTTCAGCAATAATAGTATAGCCTATATTGTTAAAGTTATGCATTGTTATTATTTAATCCCATGTTGCTAATCTCCCCCTCCCCGCCCATATTCAATGAATTAAGAAACAGTTGACTTTTTTCTGAACTTGCCTGCCTGACAGAACTAATCAACACAATAGTTTATTAAGGCAACCTATAACCACAAAGCCGGTTTATAGTTCTGGTTTAAATGCCAGAGGGCATTATATCTTGTAGTTGGCACAAAATAATGGTGCCACAGGTGCTCCCTTAAAACAGAGAGGTGGGGAATCTTTGAAATATTAGGGAATTAACCTAGTGTCTGTAAGCAATATGCAGACATAATCTTTGAAACTCTTTTCTTTAAATAAACAGCTGCTTGAGACAGTCATGTTAGCTGGCAAAATCTATGAGGCAATCCGAAAGAAACTTTAGACTGCTAGGTTGAATTGCTGAAGGGCACTCCTGTCTGTAATTACCAAATTATGGGATGCTGTGCTGAAAGGAAGCAGGTGGGAAGAAACCCTCTTGGGAATTAACCCTCTAATGCCTTAAGGAAACAGTTGAGGAAATAGTTCTGGAAAGCAAACTTTGGAACGGGACCCAACCAAAGAGGGTAGGGGAAAGCAGTAGAAAGAATGATGGAAAGTCACAACCCCACCAGGAATTTAAAGCACATTGCTTCCCCCAAAGAACCATGGGAAGTGTGGTTTACCCCTCAGAGCACTACAATTCCCAGCATTCTTAACATTTTGCACATGGGTGTAGCAAGGCTTTTTGTTAGGGGGCAGGCCTTTTGTTAGGGGGGCAGAACCTCAATTTACTATGTATTTTTATTGATTGGGGAGCAGCTGCCCCTCCTTGCCCTCACCCTTGGCTACACCCATGATTTCCCAGGATCCTTTGGTGGGAGGAGAGCAATGCTCTTTCAATGTAGGTTGTGGATGTAGCTGGTGGAATGAAACATGCTTGTGTCTGTTCTTCATTTAGCTACTTAGGTAGCAAACTGTTCATTCACATTTTCATCTTCAGTCGGATATTGTTGGCTGGGTTTATTTAGTTTACAGCTTGTTATGGTTTAAGAAAAATGAAATTGTTATATAGGTGGCATCTAACACCTAGTAGATTAGCTAAAACGTACAAATTAAAATCGAGAATAAGGGTACCTTTTTCCATATCTAGTGGACCTTCAGGAAGATACAAGCTTACTGGGAAATGATACATAATGAATTGAAAAAGAGGTTTAAAATAGCTTTTGTAAAAAATAAAATAAAATAAAAACACCACAGAAGCTTTTCTTTTAGGAATTACGGGATTGGAGTTACCTAAGCACTATGAAATTTTATCTATGTATGCAATCATTGCTGCAAGAATGGTATTTGCCCAAAGATGGAAAGAGGAAGATGTCCTCTCGAAAGAAGAATAGCTACAGAAACTAACGGAATATGCAGAAATGGCCAAACTTTCTGGAAGAATAAGAAATCAAGATAACAAAGTATTTAAGGGAGAATGGAAATAATTTATTGAATATTTTCAAACTCATCGTAAACAAATTAAGACGTTAGCAGGATTAATGTAAAAACATGCAGTATTTTTTTTAAAGAGAGAAATGGATGGAAATAAAATATAAAATAGATTTAAAATGAGATATGTAGGAAAATAGAGTAAATATAAGGAACCACAGAAAGAGGGAGAGGGAAGTCAAAATATGATATGTAAAGATGATTCTGTTTGAAATGTTTCTCATAAATGAAAATTCTAAATAAGAATAAATATTTAGTTTCATTCTTGCTGCAAAGGAGGGCCATGTGTTGTGTTTCCTAAAAGTGTATCAAAAATTGCTCAGGAATTCTCAGATGTCATATAAGAGAAGGCAGGAGGAAGTTGATTGGATATCCACGAGTCACCTGACTTCCTAGGTAAAAGAGTTGTACTAACACCTGAAATTCCAACCCCTATGAGCTGTCATGGCAATATAGTGAGTAAGTAATCAGTATTCCCAGTTTAAACCCTGAGTTAGAGCTCTTTTGAAACCATTTTCATCTGACTCATAAAGCTGATATACTTGATTCTGTTCTAATTATAGTGCACCCAAATGCACTTTAGAAACAGGAGTTAGTGCTTCTGTTTCTCTTAGGTAGCGAGTCTGTCTCCCCACACTAATTGTCACACAACACACACACACACACACACACACACACACACACACACACACACTGTGTGTGTGCGTGTAGTTGCATGGCTGATTCAGTCCTCACACTTGAGGCTCTCCTCATGTTTCAGATGGGCATTTTGTTTATGTACATTTATTCAGCTAGACAAACATTCATCCATTAACTTACTAGTATTATTTTAAGTGCCCAGCAACTCCTTTTTATTATTGCAAATGTTGCTCTGGCGAATGGACAGGGGGAGGCATTTTGTAACGACACAGTGACCAATCCAATCTGTGCTGTTCACTGCCAGCTTCGGCAGCGAACTAGCAGAACCAGTTTCAATTAAGTTCAGTCCCAGGCACAAAATTGTTGGTCCGGCCTGAACCCGAACGTTCTTCCAAAGCGTTTTGCTGCTCAAATTAGTCTGTGTGCACCCATCGATACTCTGACTCCATTGCATTCAAATTAGCTGGTCTGGAAAAACTGGTAAACAGGAATGATGCTTAAGATACTCAATAGGTTTACGTGCTCTGGCTTGTCACCAAATAAATGACAGACTCTGGGGAAAGTCCTCTTGATCTTTCATTTCTGGCCAGGAGCAGACTGGCTGAGATATATGTACCGGTAAGTTAAGTGGCTGCTTGGAAGCAGGGATTAAGCTGGGCAAAAATGGTGAAGCCTTACAAAACACTCTGTTATACCCTCCAACATTCCTTTTTTAAACTGAAGATGTCAGGAATTGAACTTGGAACCTTCTGTATGGAGAGCATGGATGGCATCCAACTAATGTGCTATCACCACAAGGAACTTGCGCTGCTCTCTCCCTGCGCATGCTCCACATTGTCTCAATATCTGCTGTAGAGGGCTGAGGGAACTTTCAGAACTGATTTAGGGGTGTGTGCAGGGAAAGAGAGGAATGAATGACATCCTGTTGCACAAGCAGAATTCCCTGAGCTGATGTAACAAGTTAGCTGGGTACCACCAGTGTGTTCAGCTACTCAACTATGGTCTTTCCAGCTCTCCAATGGGCAGCTTGAATCACACTCGCACCACCACACTTACACCACCACACTCGCACAACAGCAGGAGGTGTTCCATTTCCCCAGAATCCTTGCATTCAAGATTCAACAAATGCAAAATATATTGAACACATACACGAAATGGACCCCAAGCAGTGAAAACTCATTCTTACATCTCATGTACAGTGGTACCTCGGTTCTCAAACGTCTCTGTTGACGAACGTTTCGGAACCTGAACGCCGAAAACCCGGAAGTAAATCGTCCGTTTTCAAACATGCCTCAGAAGTTGAACAGTTTCCACTGCATGTTTTTCAATTTTCTCAATTGAATTTGCAGACAGCCCTTTGCACCTTGATTTCCGAACGTTTCCAAACTCGAACAGTCTTCCAGGATGGATTACGTACGTTCAAGAACCGAGGTACCACTGTATAGGCCAGATATCTGGCTCCGATTCCTGCCATCTCAGCCTATCAGCACATGCAAAGGTGGAAGTCCAGAAGAAGGGGTGGGAAGTATTGCTTATCATGACACCTTCTGCTGACTTTGACGCAAGCCAGCCAATGCTGGAAAGGCACTGGGACTTATGACATAGGGCCAGTTATATTGCAGATTGAGGAGAAGTTATTCTCTATCACAGTGTGGAGTCCAACTCCAATGACCCTGTCAGAAATCAAGGCTGCCTTTTCCCTAGGGTGTAGAAGACTATCACTCAGGTAGGAGATCTTGATCTCTGACAACAATCCCACTACCGTTGCTATGCTCCCAAGGTCTCCAGAGGAGAGGGAATGCGTATCCACCCAACAACACCAAGGCTAGTGCAGAGATAGAGCTTGGGTTGATCTCACACTCCATGACTTACTGCTTAGACCCTCCCCATGAGGAAATAGCTTCAGTGAACTATAGGCATGAGTATTCAGTGTAGCTAGTGTAATAGTTCTTTGGAGGAAGTGGGGTCAAGGGAGTCCTTGGCAGCCAGGAAGAGAGACCCAGTGTATAGACTAACCATTGCAGAATCACTCTAAACATCTACCTGTCTTATTCACAGTCCTTCTCCTGTGGGACAGGGAGCAGTGAACTCAGAGGTTGTGTTTTGGGCAGCAGTTCCCTTCAACCCTTGCTTTGGGCTCAAATGATTGACAAACTTGCACATCTCTCTTTGGTGTTTGGTAGGATCCTTCATCTTGCAGGGGATCTCACATGTCTTCTGGCCTGAATTGCCTCGGTAGAACTCTCAACAGGCGTTTCCAAGGCCAATATGAAACATATACTTTGGACTATCCCACTTTCTTCCAGATGCATGAAGATTAGCAGGAGGGGCCCACAATGAATGCACCCCAACAGGTCTGTGGGCCTGTTTCTCGGTCACAGCAACAACCCACTCTTTTTTCAGCTGGTTGGACTAGGCTAGCAATGTTGTGCAAGGAAACCCAGATGCAAATTCGGATTGAGAAAGAAATGTGTATATTTACCAACCGAGAACTTGTGCAATTCAGAGTGAAAATAAAGAGCAATTTCATTGAAGAAAGGTAATTGCCTGCATTCTTCAGCTACATGGAGGTAATTCCTGCTTAAGGCCATTGAATTTTATGTAGGAAGTGGAGGCATTAAGGTGTTTCCATATTCTTTCTCTTGCTGTTAACAGAATGTATGCCCAATTGCCCATAAATCTTCACATTCAACTTGGCTTGACTTCATAGGACTATATACACCATAAGCCTACATTATCTGCATTAACTTTTCTCAGCTACCAAGTTCATAGGTAAGTGCATTTGATCCTCAACATCTTGGTTCAACCCTTCAGTTAATAGTAACAAAAATACCTTAAACATGCACTCAGTTCTGTCATTTTTCCCTGCCAAGCTTTACTTTCTGAATAAAATACAACCCAAACAAGCCAGTTTGGGCCCACCTATCAGGGTTCAATATCAAAGCCTGGCTTTATTTTCCTGTTTAAAACATTTCAGTCAAGACATTCCATTAAGTACAATTCATTGTCTATAAAAATTAATGGTACAAGGGGAAACTGTTTAGAATTCCAGCAACCTACCTTAATAATCCTGTTTCTGGTCAGCCTTGGTACATCTGCCTCTGTCCTGCAACCTTGTAGTGTAGGACTCTGAGAGCAATGTAACAAATAGCAGGGAAGAACTGGGTGGCTCAACCTGTCACAAGGCAGAGGATGGAGAACAGCCCATTAATGACACCTCAGCCTCCACCTCAGAAATTACCACATGGCAAATGAAATCATCTGTGGCAGTAGTCATTCTTTCCCTGACACTTTCCTTCCTCCCGTGGTCTCCCAAGGTTGATATTTAAAATTGCTTGAACTGCATTTGCTGCTTAAAGTTGTAATAGTTTGCCAAATCAAAGCTTCAGCTTTGTTATGTTGTTTTCAACTTCCCAAAGTCTTTCTCCTCACAGTGGGGAAATAGAGCAAACCTATACCCCAAAACTGACAACTTTAAAGCTGTTTCTAGTTTAGCTGTAAGCCACCTTGAGTCCCTGACAGGGAAAAAGGCAGGATATGTATAAATACAACATTTACTACTAATCTGTGCCATTTTGTGTCAGGTGTTACAAGGAAGAGACATCACAGGAACTAATCTACATCTCTTCCAATGTCTGGTTTGACCCTCATTCTTGCATTTTACTCAAGTGTTGTTGTTGGGGGTTTTTTGTATCCACAACCCACTCATACTTTTGGGGTTGTGCACAGGTGTAAATCATGTGACCGTTACAAAACAGCTTTGCAGCATATGGTTATTTTGAGCTTGTGGTAAATACCTTAGGGTGTGTAGCTACAAAATGGAGTTTGATGTGTGAAGTGAGCTTCCTAAAAACAGTGCGCCCACCCAGGAATGGCTGTGGGAGAGGACGGACGGTGTTTTTTTTTGCAGCTCAGCCTACATAATCCTGGTAAGAGAATATTGACAGCAATGCCATTCAGCTGTTTGGGAACTGGATTTAGTCTCTATAGTCCTTCGTTCCCCAAAACAGCAGGTTGGTACCTTTCTCTTGACCTGCTTTGAACTGGAACAGCAACCCTAGTTGTAGCGTTTGAGGATTTGTGTGTTTCTGGATCAAAGCCTACAGGTTTCTTTTGATGTAGCAGAGACCATGTTACTTCTCGCTTTCCTTTAAATGTAAGCTTTCCCATGCTCCCAAAATGACCGTGTGCAGCCTTCCCCAACCTGATGCCCTTCAGTTGTTGTTGGAATACAACTCCCATCAGCCCCAGCCAGGGAAGATGGGTGTTGTAGTCCAAAACATCTGGAAGACACCAGGTTGGGAGAAGAGTGACTCCTAGCTGAATGAACTCTATTGGATATGCTTTGTTTCTTGAAGTACAAAGAAACCTGAAAGGAAGGTACCAGGATCGCCTTTTCTAGGAAATGTTGTAAGAGCTCTACCTGTTGCAATCTGGTGCACATAAAGTCATAAGTATTTCCTCTTCAATGGGTGCCTGTGAGTTTTAAGGATGCATCATAATTTTAACAGGGGTGACTTACTTAGCACTTACAGAAGACAATTGTTGCTGACATCAGTTAGTAAGTTGCTTTAGCAGCTCTTAGCCAGAGCAGTCACCACCTTCCCTAAACACATAAGCGATGTACCCTGTGGCTTATTCCTCTCCCGAAGATATGCCACAAAGCAGTGGAGGTTTAGGGTCGGTTTTCCTTCTCCGAGATGGGCTTCCCAGGTTGACGAGCCACATCACTTCCCTCTACAGCACATGCAGAAGCTGCTTTCTTGACTGTTGGGCCCACTAGTGGTTGCTCAATCTGCCAGATCCTGTTTTTGCATGCAAGGAAAGTCCCTAACTCACCAAGGATTTGAGACCCATCAGCTACCTCACCTGGTTTAGCTGGCCAGTCGAAGCTGTTTTTCGGGGTGTGGCCACTGTCCCGTTCTGACAGCTTCTAGGAGTCACAGGTGAAAGGTGAGTGTAGGGTGGGGAGCAAAGGTGGACAAACGACCCCAGAAAGTGTGTGACATGCCCCCCCCGAGGTAGTACACCTCCCCTAACACCCTGTACACCCTGTGCTAAATATATATAACAAACTTGCAGAAGCCCATGTTTCCATGTACCTGGGCTTCTGCAAGTTGGACCTTATGAGCAGCGCTATTTTTCTAGAAAAAGAGGTGCCGGAACTCACCATGACTTGTTCTCTTAGAATGGCAATGGCGCCCACCTGAGAGGTGCCAGAACTGAGTTCCAGCTCAAAAAAAAGCCCTGCTTACGAGTCAAGAGTATGAGCTTCACGTGACATCATCATAACTAAGGTAAGCTGGATGCCACATCCCATGATGTCAGAAACCAGACTAAAGGGTATTGCTCTGAGGAAGAATGGTGGGAGCCCCCATCTCCCTCTGCTCAAGGGCCTAATCCTGAAGCTCCTCTGGAGCAGGAGGATAGTATCGACCTAGAGCAATGGTTTGCGGAAGGACACAGTTCGGGAACTGACAGTTGGGCTGAGCTGGGCCTGGGAGAAGAGCAACCAAGCGGAGAGGAACAGGAAGAGAGAGAGCTGGTTGAATCTCCCTCACTAGAAAGTATGCATCCCATGAGCCCGAGAGCCAGGGTAGCCTCTCAGAAGGCTCAGTGGGGGAGGGACCACGTGATGAGGAAACGAGAAGACAGAAGTAACTAGAGGGGAGTGGAAGGAATGACAATGGCGCCCACCTGTACAATGAGAATGGATGCTGAATATTTGTGCTGTGGTCAATAAACCTCTCTGTTGCTGCAAAAGACTGCTTTCACTTTGTGCTGTTATCTACAGCGAGGGGGAAGGTAAGCCTCGCCTGACACATACAGTAAGTAGAGTATTACTGTAGAGTGTAGATGTCCTCCTCCCTGTTAAGAGGGGGAGGTTGCCTCTGTGCTGCACAAGCAGAACTCTTGGAGGCAAGATGACTTACTTGCCAACCCTGCAGAATGAGAAAAGCTGGGTGTGTGGTCACTGTGTACAAAACCTATTATCTCTCCATCACTTGCCATCCTGCGCTGCAATCGCTCAGGTGATACCAGATCATTGTTTCCAAGGCCAACTTGGCTTTCTGTCATTTTTATCCTTATATTCAGCTTGTGCTCTGCTGGCTCCAAAACCAGTTTCATTGAAAGTGCTTTGAGGCATGTCCAGCAAGTGTCACTATGTCTTAATTTTAAGACATGACTGTCAAGAGGTGTGGTTTGGGAACACAAGGAAGCCCAAGCAAATAATGTTGTATTGCACAAGTTTATGTTAAATTACAGCACGGATCAATAGCTGTTGTTTTGATACAGTCATCCAGTTGCTTCTTATAAAGATGTGGATTATTAATATAGGGGTATGAATGCATTGGTAAGATTACAAAGCTAACTGAAAGAACCCAGTTTGACTTCCTAGTAAGAACTGGCCAATTGTAACTGACCCTGCCATTAAACCAATTTTTAACACAGCGCTGCTCCTGCTTTTTGTTTTGGATAGTTTTCAGTGAGAATGTGAGACCTACATCAGCAAAAAATGCTCATTCAGATTTCGAACAGGCTCAACCTTTGGACCTCTAAGATGTAGATAACTTCAGCAGTATGGGTCACTGTTCACTCCCAATGCATTATTACCTCACTATGGAAGAAAAGAAGAGGAAGTCCAGCCACGTAATGTTGGGTGGGCGCCACTACCAAGAAGGCCTCTGCTTGGTTCCTTGTGACCTCACTTCTCGCAGTGAGGGAACCGCCAGAAGGCTCTCAGAGCTGGACCTCAGTGTCTGGCCTGAATTATGGGGGTGAAGATGCTCCTTCAGGTATACTGCTGCAGAGGTGACAGATTCAGAGACTGGAATGTGAATCCCTAACGTTCCTGCAACAGCAACAACCCTCTATCCTGTGGGCTGCCCTACATTTGCTGTATTAAGAAGGATGGCTTAATGATGATGATGATGATGATGATATTTTCATTATTTGTACCCCACCCATCTGACTGGATGCTGCAGCCACTCTGCCCAGCTTCCAACAAATATAATAAAACATCAAACATTGGAAACTTCCCTATACATTATCCTGCTGATCCTAGTATTGCCCAGCTCTGGATGCTGGAACCAGTAACTCCAAGATCCCCACACTCTCAACCTGTATCAGGTTGTCAGAGACGTTTTCCTGCTTTGCAGTTGGTTGGGCCAGATGACTCCCTTCCACCTCTACAATACTTCGATTCTCTCTGCTACCTTAATTTGAATATTGCTGTTCTCATCCCTCTAAATAGTACCGATTTTCTGTATTCCAAATATCAAAAGTCCCAGTACATCTAAGGAAATGAAAGAAATGGCAAGAAAATAAGGTACTTATTTTCATATGAGAGGTTTTGCAGGGACAGCAGAGGGAGAAATAATAACACTGTGAGCTCGTATAAAGTTCTCTACTGAGAAGAGCTCCTTCTGTCAGGGGATTATAACAGATTGCTAATTATCTGTATTTAACACATGAATGCCAGCAATTACTACTTCCTTGGCCTGAAGGATGTGAGGTTGCCAGCAAGCTATGCGATGAGGCAAGGATAACTGCTACAAACAATAGTGAATACCTATAATCATTATTGTGTTAGCTTTTTAATGGCCATGGATGGGAGGCAAATTATGAAAGGGGTCTCCTGTCTTACCAACAGAGGAAGAGAAGTGATACACAGGGTAGGAATGTGTTCATCCTATTTAAGGGTTTGTCCACAGTGGTGGCCATTTCCCCACACATCAAGGAAATCTAGAGATTAGCAGATCAAGTTGCCTTATATACTGTGGGATAGCTCAGACAGTAGAGCATGAGACTCTGAATCTCAGGGTCATGGGTACAAGCCCCACGTTGGGCAAAAAGATTCCTGTATTGCAGGTGGGTTGGACTAAATCACCTTCATGGTTCCTTCCAACTCTACAATTCTGTGATTCTATATTATCAGAGCACTGGCCCACCAGGGCCCAGTGTGCTGATTTTTAGTAGTCCTCCAAGGATTGGGGGTGGGGATAGGGATGGGGACGATTTTTTCCCAGCCCTATACAACATGAACTATTGCTGTGGAAAGAAGAGATGGAAAGTTCACGTTATTTCCCCCTCTCTCCTCCATAGCAACTTGGGTGAGATCAAGGGGAAAGACTCCAGTTGTCCCACCTGCCCTTACAGCCTTGACTGGGCTGGCCCTACTATTAGGCAGAGTGCAGCAATGGATGTGCTTGGTGGGGGAACTGGGTAACAAGAATAGCTCCAACCACTGCCCCCAAGCACCTTGAACTCATAAGCGCTATGCCTCCTAAACTAGGTTGTTGGTCTCAAGTGTAACAGAAGACCCTATCCTTTCAGTGCTGAAGTTCTGATTCAACAGCTGATTGGGTTGCAATCTGTATGTGGACCTGGAAGCGCTCCTTCTTATCCTTTGCATCAGACACCAAACGTCTTGGGCGGCAACTCTCCAAATCCTGAAGAGTTATAACCAAGCTACCTGAGCTTCTCTGAACTGTTTGTGTAGGGAAGTTGTATGAAAACAGAAGACCTGCTTGCATTTGCAAGAGAGAATGCCACTTGTCGCTCAGTGAGACTTTTATTTCAACAGATGCAAAAAGAATTGTATTTCATCATATAAAATCTGAACAATACAAAAGGAATATTTTAAAATCAGCATATGAATAATAATACAAAAGTTGATCATAACATATATGCTGGTGTTTTGCTTTGCATTATTACAGACGTAAGAATTAACATGCTGGACCAGGCCACAGTCCACATAGCCAAATGGACTGTTCCCATTGGGGCTGCCAACAACGCAGGGGGGAAATGGAGCTCTCCTCCCCTCTTTCTGGCCACTGTTGCCAAGTGAAAAGAGGAGATTAGCATGGGTAGCTCAATCAGTTAGAGTGTGGTGCTGATAACTCCAAGGTCGCATGTTCAATCCCCGTATGGGACAGTTGCACATTCCTGCATTGCAGGGGGTTGGACTGGATGATCCTCAGGGTGCCTTCCATCTCTACAATTTTATGGTTCTATGTATTCAGGGAACAGGTGGGAGGAACGAGGCTAAACAGCAAGTGCTGTCTTGTGGAGGAAGACCACAAAATTCCTCTTGGACATTGTTGAGGATTGCAGATTGAAGGCAAATAACAGAATGCAGGCATGTGGAGGCAAAAAAAGAAGTCATCTCTTCTGTGGAGTGAGAAAGCAGCAAGGAAGAGGATGAAGAACAGAGAACGAGGCTCATGTAAGGGGCAGCCAGCCAGTATCGCATTTAGACAGCAGAGCCAAATGGATTCTAAATTCATAAATCTGTGCTTCGACAGCTATCATGATTATTGTGTTACATGTGAAACATCTATTGCTAATGGTTTTAGAACACTGGCACTGAGTTGTAAAATGTGACAAAACATTTGCAGCTTGGGACGACCCAAGGTCTTGCCAATAGTTGCTGGACTAGATCAGTAATTTAAGGACAGCAAAACCATGGGGGGCATATTAAGAGAGCAATGTGATTAATTTGGGGATTGTCATAATTAAATGTATGCCGTGCTCCAATAATTGTTCACTGATGAAAGAGCTCCCTAGCACGACTCATGTCAAAAAATGTGACCACAGATTGTGCTCTTCCTCTGAAATGAATGGAGCAGTCTGCAGAGGCGAGAGATCTGTGTTTATCTCCACGCAGCTGACCACACAGGCACTGCAGTCTTAATCAGACATGCATTCCAAGATAGCCAGTAGGGTTTACTTGCAAATAAAATGTTTGCAGGGTTGCAGCCTCCGCGTGGTAGAAAGATTGTGTTGATGATCGTACTTGTATTTGTCAAGTTAAAGGGAGTACTAATGAAGCCTCTGTAGTACCGGTACTTAGAATTTGTCTGAGAGTGAAATTGCAAATCCAGCCTTAAATTTAAAGTAACAGAATAACTGATTAAGATGGCATCACAAAAGAAGGGGGAGTGTTTCTCTTGCCATGGCTTGAAAAAGAAACCCTGCCAATATCCAAATGTTGATCAGGTAGGTACATCAAACATGGTCAGGACTACAGATGCATTCCATGTCAACACACTCATGCGCTTGCATCTGCCATATTTGGCTTCATTTGTAAATTAGTTTCCCTTAGAATCATTATCAGACAACTTTCATGATCAGTGTTGATGCCTTTCAACAAGTAGTCGGTACATCCAGGTAGACAATTGCACAGAGGAGGTTGAAAATTTCTGTCTGGGTAGGAAAAGAGCAGAAGCCATTTTCATTCTTCCTCCAAACAGGAAACCGGCTTTAGGAACCTCCAATACCTGTAAGCAGAGCTATTAAAAATGCCAGGTTGCCACACAGATACATCAGCAGCAGTATCACTTCACTTTTCACCTAGAAAGGAAACAAAATTAAAAACAATGAAAATTCTTAGAAGCTGTTTTTCTTAACAGTTATAAATTTTTGAATTTTATTTCCGCAGTTTGTACGCAGCTTAATCACAGTCGCCTCTACATGATATACAGTCTGAGATCTTCCATGAGAAAGATCTGTTCACTATATTCCTTTTGAACGGCTCATCAGTGTTCATAAAAAACGAGAGAAGGCCTAAGAACTGTGGCCTGGCAAGTTTGTCGACACCATCCGGCTGCTTTGCCCCCTTCCTGAAGCAACTTAGCTTTTTCAGGCTTCCTCCAGACTCTTTTTTTTTGGGGGGGGTATTATTCTGCAAAATGCCATTGATGCAATAATACTATGCAATAATACTGCATTAGTGGTGGATATATACTGGACTGTCCACATGCCATTCTTCATCATTAGATTTTCTGTGATGCTGCCCCAATGTTGTTTGATTATTGCTGTCCAGAAGGGCACTCCTGTGCTACAGCACAACAAAAGCAGGCCAAATAAATAAATAAATAAATAAATAAATACCATAATATTTGTGATTGCAAGGTTTCAACAGGAAGTTACAGGATGCGCACTGATTGGAAACAAAGTAGTATAACTGCCCCCAAACTTTTGCAGGTGCACATATAAGCACTCCAATAGTCTCATGAGCACAAATAATAATGCATGCATAATAAAAATAATGCCTGGAGGGTTCCTTAAAGGGGGGAGGACCGGGACCCCACACATATAGTTAGCTAGCAACATTTTCAAAATTGTTTGGTTTTCCCAATAACCTTCTGTTTTAGAGCTTCCACTCAAGAAGAAATCTAACAAAACAAAACACTGATAAAATGACTGCAAGAACAAAAAGATTACCTTGGTGTTTGAATCTTCATGCATTTCTGTAAAATACAAAGCAAAACAAAAAAACAGGAATGTTATTAATTCCTACTTGCGTGCTTTGTTAAGAAAAGCTTTTTATACGTAGATCCGAATCAAGCTTTACCTTTCTTTTTCAACCACAGAGTTACATCCATCAGGATAGCTGCTAAGACTTCCCAGGCCACGAAGCCTCCCATTGTTTTAACCATCCATTGGCTAGGAGAGCTGCTGAGCATTTGCAGTCCCAGAAATATGGCGGCAACTAAAGAAGGAAGAGGCGAGGCGTAAGATGACTGACCTTTTCATGATCCGGTGCTTCCAAATGGAAACTTAACGCCACAAACAGGTTGCTATCCTATCACGAAATAGTCATTAGCAACAGGGTTGGGCCATTGTTGTTGTTTTTTTAACATCAATTTTTCCTCGCAAAGATAAAATCTGAATCAAATTGGGGGGGATTTAGGGGCGGCATATTGGCGTCCCTGACATTGTGTGAACATTGTTGCATGGATGAGGAACACCGATACCACAGTATCTGGAAGCACCTACAAACGCATGTGGGAAAAATAGCCTGTTGGAGACACACTGGCTGGTTATTTTTAATAATAATAAAAAACTAGACATAATATTCAATACATTTAGTCCCACAGCTACAGGGCACAAATGGTACAGGAGATGTTTTATCACCACCCCTACCGGGTTCATAAAGTGTCCCTGAAATCCTGCCTCCTTGAATTTTTATATTTTGGGTAGCGTTCAGCTAACACCTTGCACATGTGGAATGACTTCCGCTTGCACAATGGGAATGTTTCCACCTCTCTCTGTGCATGCCCTGCACCCTCCCCAAATCTGCTCTGTGGGGCTTGGGAGAAAACTCCAGAACAAAATTAGGAGGCACATTCAAAGGAAAGGGCACAAGCCTTGTACAAGCAAAAGGTCTTCTACACAGGCAAAGAGTGAATTGAATACTGCCCTATAAACATACATTGGGTTTTTTTTACCACTTAAAACTCCCAGGCCTTTCCATAGGTAAAGGTAAAGGGACCCCTGACCATCAGGTCCAGTCGTGTCCGACTCTGGGGTTGCAGCGCTCATCTCGCTCTATAGGCCGAGGGAGCCGGCGTTTGTCCGCAGACAGCTTCCGGGTCATGTGGCTAGCATGACAAAGCCGCTTCTGGCGAACCAGAGCAGCGCACGGAAACGCCGTTTACCTTCCCGCTGGAGCGGTCCCTATTTATTTACTTGCACTTTGACGTGCTTTCGAACTGCTAGGTGGGCAGGAGCTGGGACCAAGCAACGGGAGCTCACCCCATGGCAGGGATTCGAACCGCCGACCTTCTGATCAGCAAGCCCTAGGCTCTGTGGTTTAACCCACAGCGCCACCTGGGTCCCCCAGGCCTTTCCATAGTCCGGAGATTACTCCCCAGTCTACAGAATTTGCAGGACTCCCAGAAAATAAAAAGTAAAAATACAGTTATACCATTATCTACGTAATATGGGTATATGTCCTGTGTGACTTTTGCAAACGTTAACCTGGAGGCCTTGCAACAGAAATGGCCCACTTGTACTTAGGTAGGTTTCTCTGGACAATGCAAAGCTAGAACCTTTCTTGTTCAAAACAAAAACAGAGATTCCCTGCAGCCTGATTTTGAACAGACGTGTTTAGAGCTAAGTCATGCCGAGTTTTGCTTATGTATATTACCTGCTATTGTTTTCCAGGTATCTACCTATTGCTGGAGTTTCTCAGTATGTGTCCTTAGGACCAGGGTGTTAACATTCCACTGCAGCTGCCGGCCTAATTTTATTAGGGTGGGTGGCATCTCATTCTGTGCCGCATCATCTTAGCCTTGCGCATTTCTAGACTGCCTTACGCAGTGGGAATCGAGCATCCTACTTGTTAAGTTACAACAGAAGCACCCATCCACTTACCTGCCAAAACTTTGATGACTAATGCGTTTAGCATGTGAAACCAATTAAAAATAAACCTCCTGTTGGTGCAATGCAAAACACTGTTAGATATCTTTGCTCTCCCAAGGAGTAAACATTAGCTGGTTGCATCATGCCTACTCTGTCCATTGCATTCTCCTCGTGGCGGAGCAGACTTTGAGAGGGCGGTTCCACTAAATAGGAGGTGGAGAACTCATCTAGCACACCTATGGCTGCCATTGGGGGAAATGGTGCACAGCCATGCTGCTGCTAGCCTATTGAAACATGTTCAGAGGGCATGTGCCACCGACTACAAATTGCTGGGGTGCAACAGCAGGAGAATGCTGGTGTGCCTTCAAGTCCTGCTTGAGTGCTTCCTATAAAGTATCTGATTGGTCTCTGCATGAAACACAATGATGAATGAGATGGCTCTTTATTCTGCTCCAGCAGGCCTCTTTTTTATGCACACCAATGTATTCAATTCACATTCCAGATTTGTTTTCTGTAAGTCCACTGCAGCAGAGCAAAGCATTGTCTTTCCCAAATGCAATAGGGGTTGGTTTGTTTTTACCGTGAGCCAGAAAACAACAAGGCACTGGATGTCGTCAACAACAGCGGGCCTAGCTAAAAGGCTTGAGTTTCACAGCAGTGATTCTGACAATGCTGTCAGAGGGGGGCAGAATTACAGCCGCTTAAAGTACGTCTCACAGGGACAGCGTAAGGGAGAGAGCATGCAATACACCTACCTACTAGTCCCCATCCCCCAACATACATATGCATAGACACAAAGAGCTATCACGTGGCTGGAGAACCTGTGGCCCTGTAGACACCCAACTGCCATCATCCCTAACCACTGGCCGTGCTGACCGGGGCTGAAGGAAATTGGAGCCCAAGAACTTCTGGAGGGTCGCAAAGATTCTCCAACTCAGATTCACCTTCCACATTGGATGCCAAAAAGATCTTGCAAGCTGGCCACCATCCATCCATGCTACTCCTGCACACTATAAATCCATTGCTACTCCTGCACACTATAAATGCTGCAGCACAGTGGGCAAAATACAGAGCTATGGAATCAGGAACTCATTGTTATCTATTTCTAGAGGTGCCAAGGCTGAGCCCTGCCTTCAGCCCCATTAGCTTTGCCTAATTCCAGGTATTGTTGTGAACTGGTTTTGGTTGTAATAAATACCAAGGTGAAAGATAGATAGATAGATAGATAGATATTAAAACATGATCCAAAAAGAACTCCCTTAAGAGAATCAAGTCTTTTTGTCTTAAGACAGTCTTAAAAATAATCTTTCCCATTTAAGCTTTCTAGGTGTGAGCTTTCGTGTGTATACACACTTACTTCTTCAGATACTCTGAAGCAGAGGTCGCTTCAACCTTATAATTATTGATGACTGTTAATGATGGCAGTTGTTTCCACAGGGAAGGGCAAGGGATTTTTAAAGGGGTAGATGACCAAAATTAGCTTTAGCATGTATAACGGGACATGAATCCAGACCATGGTTTTTAGTTTGGTAATGAGTTGTAACTGCTCTTTCAAGTGTATTTCTAAAATTATTTCTCAATAAGACAGCTACTTTAAGATCTTGTATAGAATGTCCTGGGGGGGTTGAAGTGTTCTCCTATTGGTTTCTCTGCTTTATGGCTCCTGATGTCAGATTTATGTCCATTTATCCTTTGGCGTAAGGGTTGTCCTGTTTGTCCAATATAGAGAGCTGAAGGGCACTGTTGGCATTTGATGGTTTTGGTTGCTCAGGGGCTATGCAGGTAGCTCACAAAACAGGCCGGAACACCACTAAAAGGTGCCAGAACTCAGTTCCAGTGAGTTCTGATTGGAAAAAAAGCCCTGGCTATGAGAAATAAACCATGCACCAAAGGATTCATTATCTAAATACAAATAAATGGCTAAAAGTAACACTTGTCTGTATTTACAATTTTGCTCAGCACAATTAAAAATCAAGAAAACCCTATAATTTCAGTGCTTCTGAGATGATAATGGGAAAGTGTAGCTTCTGTGAACCTCCCTGAGATCTTATGAGGAATATATTTTTACTCTGAAGTAGCTAGCATCCAACTGTAACTGTGCCGAGTTACCGATTGTGGTATTGCAGCTCAGAGCCAAATCAGCTTTTTGAGGAAGGCTGTTCTGCCCACTTAGCGTATAATGCTCCTGCAATTCAAGGAAGCATTTTTAATTTTTTTTACCTCATTAATTACATTTGATGTTACTGACCGGTTATCTTGAAGAGATGGTCGGAAAAAAGCTACGGCTGGTTGAATCAAAGAGAGAATCATGACAATGCATCCAATAACAGCATGAGCTCCTGCACTCTGTCAGAGAGAAAAGGGTATGAGTCCTATTTACGCTACGGAAACGCTACGGAAGCCACCTCTCCTTTAGAAAAGGCTGCATCTTAATTCTTGTTGTAGGAAATCCTTGTTCGCATACAATGTCCTTGCAAAGGGACCTTGGGGCAGCAAAGAACATTGTATAACGGAAAAGGTACAGTAGCTGCCGCCCATAGGTAGAAGTGGTCAGTCAGCTATTTCTATTTACAGTCATTCAGGAAGGTTTGACATCTCTTAACATGCCACCATTTCCGAAAAAACGAAAAGAAAAAAAAACTACTGCATGGACATCAGACGGAATAGACTTGTCAATCAATGCAAGCATAAAACAACAAAAACTGTGCCTTCGCTCATACTGTACTTAATTGCAGACTAAGGAAACCAAGTCAGGGGACAGGGGAATTAGGAGATGAAATGTTGATGCAGAAGCACATTTTGGTCCAGTGGTCGTATTTCTTATTAATTAAATGTATTTAAATAATCCAATGTATAATATTTCAGCAGATTCTTAAAATAAATAAAAAACCACCACTTGAATGAATGGCATAAAATGCATAACTGCAGGGTTTGCTATCTAGGTATTAGGTCTAATATACAGTACGGTACATCTATTCTGGGCAAATTTAAACTGCAATCACAAAACACACAATTACAATTCAGAAAACATGCTTGCTTCTGAGTAACGATGCAGAGGATTGTGCTGAAAAAAATCCAACACTTCCCGCACCCTCAAGATGCCATCTAGGTTCCTGCTGCTAACTCAGATGTGTGTTGCATGTGTTGTTGGTTTTGGCTATAGGCTGCTGGCAGACTGCTTTGGAGAGGGGTAGCAAATTGGTCCCTGCTCTTTCATCAGCCTCCTTCATCACCCTTCATCGAAGTAAGTTGTTCAGCAGGGATCTAGGAGCTGTAGAAATCAAGGAAAGCTAAACTTACCTCACTCCACCCATTTGCTGCCACAAAGATTAATATGAAAGCGATTGCCGTTGCCACGATAGTTAGCAACATCATCAAAAAGTGGATCTGAAAGGGGGGAAATGTGCTTAAATTAGATTACAAACCAGCCATTATATAGAATGGATATGTTTCTCAATAGCCTTGGTTCCTTCTTTAAAATAGCCAATTCACTTTCACCATCTGCAGGCAGAACAGGGTAAGACTCAAAAGTCTGAGGGCTTATCCACACCTCCATTTGCTCTGCCTCTTTTCTCTGGAGAAACAGTACCTTTAGCGCAGAATCAGAACAAATGGCGGTGGTTGGATTGTGGTTACTGCTGCTGCTGCTGCTGCTGCTGCATTGAACTCAGAAAAAACCCCTGAAAATGTGCACACACTTCTATTATAATCTGCGCAATCCCCAAAGCTTGAACGTGATTTCGCCAACTGAAACTACTCTAGTCCCCTGTTCGTAGGGGCCAACCTAACAGTCCTCTCTACCCAACCACGGATCTATTAACGTGCGTACCTGAAACCAAGCATCTTTACCCAAGAGAGGTTTTTTGATGGATTTCTTCAAGTACCTGGCAAATATCATTCCCACACTGCCTGTGGTCATCCAAGCGATCAACATGAGGGCTCCTTAGAACAGAAGCAAAGAAAACACATAGAGACAAAGAAAAACCAAATTATCAGTGGCCTGAGAAGGAGCAGCTCCACCGAATTTTCTTCAACCGCTCCCTACCAGAAAATTACAAGGTTTTCATTAAATGTTCAAGAGTGTTTGGGGTGGGGGTTCCCTTCCTCCATCCCAATCCCCTATCCTTTTGTGTTCTATCTTTTAGATTTTAATCATGAAGGCAGGGCCATCTTGTTATGTGATTGCTGTGAGTCACTCTGAAAGCTCTTTTCCATTGAAGAGGAGTTGTAGGTACCTCAGATAAATAAGTGTACAGTATGTTCTGTCACACAAACACATTGGTATGCCCATCATTCTTCTACGCCAAAGGAACGCAAGAAAAATAGTACGCATATTTACTAATCAAAATAAATATATGTTTGGCAAAACTCTAGGAGCTATTCTGGAAGATGTACACATTTCTCTAGTAAATTGACATGTACTTTATTTTGTTTTCACAGGCAACGTAGGGTACTGCACAACCCATGTTTATAAGGTAAAGCAGCTCTCAAATTACTCAGCAAGCAGCTTGATCCTTAGTAGGAAATGGAAAGAAGAAGGTGTCCCAGCTAAAGAAGACTGGCAAGTTAAATTAATGGAATATGCTGAAATAGCAAGATTGACATTGAAATTAAGAGGAAGAGACGACAGCGAGTTTAAAGAAGACTGAAAGGACTTTATTGCATATATACAGAAGCAAGGCACACAGGTTAATTACATTAGCAGGATTCTAGAAAAATTTGTAAGGAAATATGAATGGAAAATTTTAATGATTTTTAAAATTAAAATGGACATGCAGTATGATGATAAACAATGGAACCAGGGAAGGGACTAGGGGGAAGTCAACTTTTCTTTTTCCTTTATCTATTTCTTGCTTTTTTCTTTTCTTTTTTATGTCCGATTATGTGTATGTATTATTGATGCTATTGTTGATCTTATTTTTTTCTTTTCTTTGTTTCTTTGTTTCTTTTTCTGTTTTATATTTGGAAAATTAATAAAATATTAATGAAAAAAATCGTTAGTAGGAAGAAGCCTCCAAAAGACCAGTAGGCCACTGTGCCTAAAAAAAACAAAACTCATTAGCAAAGCAGTAATTTCTCCTTCTCTTGACAACAGCTGAAAGTGTTGTCCGTCTAAGGAAAACACCATGTCACAGAACCGGGCTCAACATCTCCTCTTCGTGGCTAAAGCCTACTGAGGAATCGGTGCTGAGGGAAGTGGGTTCCTGCGTAGGTTAATCTGGTCAGCACCTATAGTCCCAAACATAGATTGATAGATGACAGGGCTTGGGCTGGCAGGTCAGTGACTGTAAGGAGCAGGCAGTATCCTTGCACTGTCAACCAGGGGCAGTGTATTGTGGGAACTGGAGGCAAGGCTAAATTTAACGAGCAGGACCTGAGGCAGAGAGCAGGCAATCAGGAACAAATTAAGAACATGCTGGATCAGGCCAAGGGTCAATCTAGTCCAGTCCTGTTCCCACAAACCCTCAAGCGAGAGCACAAGAGCACTCTCCCCTACTATGGTTTCCAGTAACTGGTATTCAGTAGCATTGCTGCCTCCCACCAGGAAGGCAGAAGATAGCCATAATGGCTAGCGGCCACTGATAGCTGTATCCTCCATGAATTTGTCCAATGGTCTTTTAAAGGTTGGTGGCCATCGCTGGCTCCTGTGAGAGCCAGTCCACTGGATGTCCACAAGTCCTAGTGTTATGAGAAAGGGATAAAAAAATTCTCTATCAATTTTTTGCATGATTTTATATCACATCGCCTTTTCTCTAAATTGGTTTGGAGGGACTTGGTTGCTTTTCTGCTTGATACAATTAGTACTGTTATTGAGAATAAGAATTTTTTACTTGCTCTTCTGTCAAAAAAAAAAAAAGCTTCAAGACCAGCTTACACCAGATGAATCACTGAGACATTTTCCTCCACATCCACCATTACAAGTCAGCAGTGCTTTTTTGGGGGGGGGTGCAGGGGTAAGCATACTCCTAAACATTTTGTGAATCTAACGGTACAAGAAACTAAAAATTTCAACATTTTTAGTTTCTTTCTTCTTCTCTAGCACGGTGAATTGTCAGTTCCGTTGGTACCCCTGATGGCGGCCTCATTTCCTGTCACGGTGTTTCCTGAGTCTCAGACGGAAGTGAGCGTTTAATGTGTGAAGTAGGAGTTGGAGTCTAGCACAGTGATTGGTTAGTTTCGTTGTATTTACTGTATTTATTTTCCACTGATTTGAACTATAAAATGGTAGTTTTCTTGAGTCAAAATGAGAGTACCCCTAAACATTTTTTGGAAAAAAATGTTGGGAATGCGCTCGCCTGGACCGGCGACATCCAGGCCCCCTGAGCGACTCCCAAATGGCCCTCTCTGGCTGGCATTCCCCTTCAGTCCAGAGTGCCGATAATATGCGACCCTTCTCTCCTGAGAAGAGCACACACGTCTTCTAGCATCACTCAGCAAGAAGTAAGAGACATCTGTAGATCTAAACTACGTTTATTTACAGTCTACGTACAGAGAGTCCATTTCCACGTCTGTGTTCTCCAATCTCTGCCAGAACAATCCAACATACTGAGACACAGCAGAAGTGAAACCAAATTACAATAATACATACTCAGGCGGAAGAGATAAGACCAGTCTTCTGTTCCCACACTCTAACTTAGACACTCAAGTGATTTACACTAAACATAATAGTCCTGCTGAAGTAGCTAAGGATACTTAAAATCCTAACAAAAAAGCACTGCGAGTCAGAGACCACAAGGTATCGTAACAGAGACAGACCACCCAAACCTTTGCTGCTGCAAGATATCCAAAAGGAGGTTAATGTAATTTATTTATCGCTAACAGAGCTTGAGAGGAGGGACAAATAAAGACACAAAGCAACAAATCCATCCCCAGTAAACTGGGCTCACTTGTACAGAACCTATCTATAAGACCAAGACCCACCCAGAGCATCTCTCACAGGATTCCACCTGCAAGAGGTGGAATGGAAAGAAGAGACTTTGGGACTCCACTCTAAGGACAGTTACTTACCATGAGCTTTGATGATCAAGGGTGTAGAACTGGTGCCACCTACTGATGCAAAGCTTGAAATGTTCACCTTCTGATCAGTAATAAAGGGTGTCCTGGGATGCTTCCGTATCCTCCCTCCAAGTATTTTTGTTTTTTTAAAAAGAGGAAGAATAACCAGTTATTCCAGGGCCTCTTGCTATAAAATGAATTCCTGCTTGAACAAAGCTATTGGCAGAATTTAAAAATCAGCAGGTCTCTGTAATCAAGAGGTCTCAGGTATGCAAGAAGGTACTGTACAGGTAATGTTAAGGAAGATGACTGGGTCTTCCAAACTTAACACTTTATCATAGTAAGGTAGATAATACCGATAATGCAAAACAAGAATAAAATCTTGAGGAGGGGAACCGCATATGGGCACCTCAGCCCCAGATTACAGGTGCTAATATTTGCTTCACGAAGCTATGGCCTATTTCCAAAAAAGAATCTCCAAAGTCACACTTAGGGCAAGTGTGGAGTATGCTTCTGGCACCACCACACTCTCTGATGTATCCATTTCTAGATCTCAAAATGTTTATACTTTTCAGAGCTAGTAAACTCTGGGTAGTCTATAAATTTTGGTCTACGCATGATCAGATTTGTAAGAGAAGCACCGTGGACGAACTACGTAGGTACTGTTAACCAAAACTGTGTTTAAATCTTTAGTTATGAGAAGGCAAGATTATTTATGATTCAGAACGAATCATAAATTGTTCTTGTTTTTAAGATAGACTTTGTGTTTTTTAAACCCCCGACTTTGAACCCGACCATCACCTTAACCCTTCAATGAGGCAAGGTGAAGCCATCTGCTTCGGGTGGCAGATCTGTGCCCCTCCCCAACCGTGACACCACTGCCAGCTCCACCACCGTGCTGCTGCCCCTCCTCACCTGCTGCCCCCTAGTGGCCGACGCTGTGTCAGGGTGCCGTTGCAGTGGTGGGGTTGGCGATGGGAGCGCACATGTGACAACAGGGGCTGGGCCAGGGGCTGGGAGCAGCAACAGGGCATTGCTTGGCGTTTTGCCTTCAGCGGCAAAATGTCTCAGGCCAGCCCTGCCCTTAACACAGCATTGGTAGTTCAGTTTCAAGCCTTACTTCAGATTACCATTCCACATGTGGTTTTGCATCCTATCCTCAAGTCAGCAGTCCATGGCCACTGAGCATGCTGACCCTAGTGGGTTGTTTGCAGAGGAATCCCCACCCCTTGGCTTCTTTCTAAAAGTTTTCTGTTCTTCCACAAAACTTGGGGTTCCACCCAAGCTTGCTGGTAAGTCCTGTTTTCTTCATATTTGCACAGGTAGTGTTTTTTTTGGGGGGGGGGGGTATATGAGCAACAACACTCACAGTCTGAGGATTAGGCAAGAATCTAAGATCTCTTTGCATCTTATAGCATGTTTTGGTTGAAAACCATTAGCGTTCTAAGTATTTGCAGACGATTTTGGAGCGATAAAAGCCTTCCAGCTATTACAAGTAAAGGCATTTCCTACAATTAGGCTCTTTAAGCCTTGAGCTCCAGAATTCTGTACGCAGTTGCTCTTGTAAACACTGTCCCCCGTTTCCAGTTTCTACGTGGAACTCACCATCAGCGGACGATGGCCCAAAAGCCAGAAATATGTAGTACAAACTGTCAGTGCTTCTTGGCTGGGTTGATATGGGGTTTCTTGAAATGAAAGAACACCTGATAATTCCCTCGCTGAAGGATGTTGTCAGAACGTCCACGTTCCCCTAAACACACACACACACATATACAGCAAAGTTATCTGTCACAGTTGTTTTGACCATCTATATATAAACGTATAGAAATAAACACAGTCGTGATTAATAAACTGATAATAATCAAGTAAAATAATGTGATGCTATTATAATATCTCTGCCTTTTCACCTACATCTGTGTTTTTGTGTATCTGCCTTCTTCCTATAATAAAGAGCTAAAAAGGAACGAGTTTATACAAATCCTGAACATTGATCATTACTGCACCTCAACCCCCCCCTCCCTGAAAAGGAAACCTAGATTCTTTCCCATTCTTTGAAAAACCCACCACTACAACTCAGGAAGAAAAGGCACTATTCCCTTGTGCTTTTCCAGTTTGACTAGTTTGACTAGCATTTCCAGCATCAGACAAAAGGATCAAACTCTTGAGTGTTTCCAGCATAGGCTTCAAGCTTACTGACTTCCCGAAAGGGATGCTCGTCATCTAATCTTTGCCCTATTGAGCAGAGATCATATCATTTCAGCCAATGGGCCTTTAGATGTTGTCTGACTGCAAATCCCACTGCCTGCGGCCAATGTTCGCTGCCTGGCATTATGATGAATTTGTATTGTTTTATTGTCTGTGGATTATTATTATTTTTTGTACACCACATAGAAATACCAATTAAGTAAGTGGTGTAGAAATGCCTTAAATAAATAAGTACAACTTTTAAAATTATCCATGGCAGCTGGGGCTGAGGAGAGCTGCCGTCCAATAAGAAATCATGGTTTCCTACACCCCTGATAGTTTCACACCTATATCATACTTTAAAAAAACGGAGGCAGCAGAAGACATTTCCAGTACCAGAGGCCTTGGGCTGGGAGCAGTACGTCCAGTTGAAAAGGCGTGTTGAACCTCTATGCGATCTGTTGCATTCTTACCACAAATATAAACATCATCATCTCCCTGGGAAAAGATACACAACAGTCTCCTATTATTCAGAATGAGTGCACACTACCGGTATATTTGTTTATTCTAATGTTACTAGCCCATGGGAAATCTGCCAGTTTAACTAAGGGTACCTTACGTCCAGGTGTACCTGGTTTGAGTATGGGATGCATATTGCAGAAGAAAAGAAGAAGCCTTGACAACGAGTTTGCGGTCTCGAGTGGCGGTTTCAGGCCTTGGGCGAAATCCTTTAGTCATCTTCCTAAATGGGGTGGCGTGGGGCAGTGACTCCACACCCCCAGTGCGGCGGCGATAACAGGGTTCCCCGTTAAAGGGGTATTGGGGGGAGGCATTGGCCATACGCCGAGAGGTTGTCATTGCTCTCCCCCACCAGTGGCGGCAAAATGGTGGGCGGGCTATCTGCTTGAACATAGGTTCTCCAGAGCCAGCCCAATCCCCACACATTCTGGATAACCCTGACGTTTCCCAGATCCCCAGCTGGGGGGCTGGGAAGGATAGACGCCCAATGCCAGAGCCAAGGTCTCCCTACACCTGAATCTTAATAAAGTTGTGGCCAATTTTAATCCCATAGCACGTTGTCTTGTGTCATTATTCCGCTCAGGGGTTGCCTAGGGTTTGGGGGACTCTGCCTGTCTACGCAATGAATGGAGGTGGAGAAGGGGAGGGCAGGAGTGTGGTCTGATACCCTGGAAAGCCACTGCCATTCATCGTAGAGAAAACTAAGCAAGATGGACCAATGGTATGATGGTATTGGGCATCTTACTATGCTCCTACATTCATGCTTGCTCTGGGGTTCATAAATGCTCTATGCTTTGATAACCACAGGGACTGCTGACTTTCAGCGCCATATAATACAATACAAATAGTTTTTCTTACTTGTGTTTATTTTTAAGGGTTGCTTAATGTTGAGAGTTTTCAAAATAAAAAAGTGCTTTCAAAAACCTTGCATATCTGTATGCAGAATCAATGCAATGTGAAACACCGGTGAAATTCTATCGAAAACGACACAATTTTAACTTGTGCCTCTCTTATTACCTGTAGCTCAACAATACGTTTGTCATGTTTGCTGCACCTAGAGCTACATTTTTTAAAAAATAATAATAATAATTGTGACATGGCTGCAAGCACTGTACGTTAAAGTAATATAGTTAAACACTAAGCATCTTTAATTTTTTTAAAATAAAATAAAATCATTCAGTATCTCACCATTATCATGTCATCAGAAAAGCCAATGGCTACATATCCATCTGAAAGTCCACTCATTTCAAATTGGAAAGCATTGCTCCCTAATGCTGCGGATGACATGAAGTAACAGTTTGGGTTGCTTGGGCTGCAGCCTGCAGGGTTACTGAAACAGAACTTGTGTTTGCCACACCCTTCCTCTGTGGAGATCTGCAAGGAAGAGTAGATGCCATCAACCATCAGCAATAAACATGGCTGTTACTTATTTTCTAAAATATTAATTCCACCTCTAAGATAAGACTATGTTTTCCTGTTTAAAAGTACATGCTAAATAAATGGAATCCTGTTTGCATGTCTGTTCAGGGGTACCTGTAAGTCCCAGGTAAGTCGATAGATTCATTGCAACTGTAATGAACACATTACCCACCAGGCCAGGCCTCCTTGCATTTGTTTTTAGCATGCTTTTGATACGCAATCCTTGTGTCATTTCCACTGGAGGGATTCTCAGAGTTTGCCAAACCTTTACAGCACAATTCCATACGTTACCTTGGAAGCAAGCCTGGGTTTCGGACACAATGATTGTCCTCTCCAAAAGAAACATATTCAGGTTACTCTTCTGACATGGAAGAAATGGGCTTGGATGAAGCGGGAAAACAATTCGCGTTAAAACAAAATGCAAAGATCAGACACTTACTGTTGTGGAGGAAAAGGTCTGTGAAAGAAAGAAAAATGATTACATTAAAAATGGTTAAGGAAAAAGAATTTACTTCTCAGCTTATCCGTCAAAAATCCTGGGATTGAAGAGGAGATTGTGAGCTATCCATATTGTTTTAATTGTTTTAACCTGCCCTACCAGGAAATATATGTCAGGGGAGCGTGTGTGGCACTTGTTACTCCATACAGTATGTCTGCATCGTATGTATACCCATTGCAGGTATTTGGCCTTCAGAGATGTGGGTTACAGTCAATGTATTTTTCAGGCCAAAAAAAGGTTGGTCTCCCTTTGTGCTTATGGGTGTGGTTCCGTCCCCCCAATAGTTTTCAGCAATAGAATGTTTAAACTATTGACATGACCTGGTAGTCCTTACACCAAAAAAAAAAAGTTCTCTAAGAATAGTTTAAATTAAATGCACAGTATTATTATTACATGCTTGTAAAACATGGCGGTGGCCAGTAAATCAGATTAAAACTTACTGGAACAAGTGGTGAACTGGAAGACACGAGAACTTGACTTTGAACTTGAGTCCAGAATACTGAAAAATTAAGGAGCGCTGTTGCTCTGAAAATGGTGGAATACACAGAATGTGAATAATTTTAGAAAGCATAGACCAGGTACAGCCAACCAATTCTTCCAGATTACACTACTGTATTCCCTTTTTTTCAAATATAAAATTTGATTGATTATACAGCCTGGAATTTGTGAATTTAACAGCTTCGGTCTACATTGTTAATACCAACACCACCCACCCTTTACCCAGCGTGAGTTATAACAACTTAAAATTCAGAATCAAAAACAGTTAAAACAGATTAAAGTCATGGGAATTACGCCTGCTGCTTATTGTTTTGTTTTTTTTTTTTAATATTTTTATTAAACAACAAAAGACAAAATATACAATAGTTTCAAAGCACACATAAAGAAAAAGATACAGCCCACACATAATTTGATGGTATTTAAAAAGAAAAACTAATCTTAAAAGGGGGTTCAGAAGACAAACGGAAAAAGGTTATAAAGAAAGTAGAGAGAGGGGAAGGAGGAAAGAGAAATTGGGAAAAGAACAAAAGGAAGAAAAAGAGAAAAGAGAGAAGAAAAGTAGAAAGTCTAGATTGAGATTACTATTTACAACATTGTTACAATACAATTACATACACTTGACTTCCGTTTGCACTCTTTGTTTCTTTATCTTAACCCTTTTTCTCACACAGGTCTTGTTACATCCAACTTGATCTTCTATTACTTTCTAATAATATATTGATATTCAATACGTATATATAGATTTCACCTTTCTATTGCCAGAAAATTTTGATGTTGTTGTACTGGTTTAAATAGTCAATAAAGCCTTCCCATTCCTTTTGTGTCTTTTGATTGAATTGACCTCTCATTCTTCCCGTCATTACCGCTAACTGCATATATTCTATCATTAAAGCTTGCCAATCATATATTGTGGGATTATTTTCGTTCTTCCAATTTCTTGCTAAGAGAATTCTGGCCGCTGTAAGGGCATACATTGTTAACGTTCTTTTCTCTGATTTAATTTCTGGAGGTAGTATTCCCAAGAGGAAGGTTTCTGGTTTCTTCTTAATAGAGATTTTCAAAAGTTTTTTTAATTCATTATGAACCTTTCCCCAATATTCCTTAATTATATCACATTCCCACCACATGTGGAAGTACGTTCCCATGCCACTTTTGCATTTCCAACACAAGGGTGACTGGTTTTTAAACATTTTAGATAGTTTAATTGGGCTATAGTGCCACCTATATATCATTTTCATGACATTTTCCCTTAAGTTGATACAAGCTGTGAATCTCATGTCTTCCTTCCACAGCCTCTCCCATTGTGTCATGAAAATATTGTGCCCAATATCTTGGGCCCACTTTATCATGGCACTTTTTACCAGTTCTTCTTTGGTCTCCCACTCTAGTATCAGATCATACATTTTGGAGATATATTTCCCTTTGGATTGAATTAGCTGCGTCTCGAATTTGGATGTTTCGTTGGCTATCCCCTCCTTTCTATCTATCTTAAACCTTTCATTCAACTGGAAGTATTGTAACCATCCTGTCAGCTGGTTGCTTATCTCTTTGTATTCCCTTAATACAATATTTCCATTTTCCTCTTTTATTAGTGTCCTGTATCTTGCCCATTTGCCCTGCATATTCTTTCTCTTGGCCGTGATTATTTCAATTGGCGATGTCCATAGTGGGATTTTGGGTTCCAACATCCATCTGTATTTTGTCCAGGTTTTAAACAAAGACTTTCTTATGATGTGATTTAAAAATCCTTTATGGGCATTTACCTTCCCATACAACAGGTAGGAGTGCCACCCGAAGCGGTTATCAAACCCCTCCAATTCTAGTATTTCAGAGTTCTCCAGATTTATCCATTCCTTTAGCCATGTTAAGGCGGCAGCTGCATGGTATATCTCTAATTCTGGGAGAGCAAAACCACCTCTCTCTTTTTTATCTATAAGGATCTGGTGTTTTATTCTTGGTTTTCTTCCACTCCAGATGAATTTGGATATATCTCTCCTCCATAATTTAAAACAATCCATTCCTCCTAATATAGGGATGGTTTGAAATAAGTAACACATCTTAGGTAGAATGTTCATTTTTACCACAGCTATCCTCCCTGTTAACGAGAGGTACAGCTTATTCCATATTTCCATATTGGTTTTTATTTCATTCCATGCCTTGATGTAATTATCCTGATATAGATTGATGCATTTTGGTGTGATCCACACGCCCAGATATTTAACCTTATTTTTAATTTCCAGACCAGTTAGTGATTGTAATTTTTTGGCTTCTTCTATTCCCATATTTTTAATTAAAAGGTTTGTTTTTTTCTCATTCAACTTAAATCCAGCTAGCTTCCCAAAGATATTAATCGTTTCCAATGCTGCTGGAATGCTCTCTTGAGGTTCTTCTGTAGAAATTATTATATCATCCGCGAATGCCCGGATTTTATGAGACGTTGCACCTATTTTAATTCCTCTAATTTTTTCATTATTTCTGATTAAATTTAGAAGAGTTTCCAGCACCAATATAAATAATAATGGGGAGAGGGGACATCCCTGTCTCGTGCCTTTCTCAATTACAATTTTTTCTGTGATGTTTCCATTGACTATTAGGCTTGCACTTTGTTTGCTATAAATTGCTCCAATCCCTCTCTCAAACTCTTCTCCTAATTTCATTAATTTTATTTGTTTCTTCATGAATTCCCATGAGATGTTGTCGAACGCTTTTTCCGCGTCGATCAACATTAGGGCTGCTGGTTTATTGTGATTAAACTCCAGGTATTCTAGGATATTAATGATGTTTCTGGTATTATTTTGGATGTATCTTCCCGGCAGAAAACCCGCTTGATTATAATGTATTGTATCTTTCAAAACCTCTTTTAATCTATTTGCCAATATTATTGTAAAAAGTTTATAATCACTATTCAACAGCGATATTGGCCTATAGTTTGTCATCTGTTCTGGGTCTCCACCTTGTTTTGGAATTAATGTTATGAATCCTTCTGTCCACGAATTCGGTACATCCCCTTTTTCTATAACCTCATTAAATAGTTCTTTTAATTGTTTGCATATTGTATCTTCTATCTTTTTATAGAATTCAGCTGGTAGTCCGTCAGGGCCTGGTGTTTTCCCTGTTTTGGATTTCTTTATTGCATATTTAATATCCATTATTGTTATCGGGGCGTTCAGTGTTTTTATTTTATCTTCTGTAATAGTTGGTAATTGGTGAGTGGCTAGAAATTGTTCCATATCTTCTATATTTTGTTCTCCTTTTTTATACAGGTTTCCATAATACTTTACAAAACTTTGGATTATTAAATTAGGATCATCAATATAATTTCCTTCAGTTTTTAATCTTGTAATTAACCTCTCATTTTGTTTTCTCTTCAGCTGCCACGCTAAGAATTTGCTTGGTTTATTAGCAAATTCAAAGCAGCGTTGTTTCATTGCTTTTAAATTCCATTCTAGTTCTTGATCTATTATGTTGGAATATTCAATTTTTAATAATCTAATTTCTTGTTTCAATTTCTCATTCCTCTGATCCTTATTCAATTCTTTCTCCTTCTTTTTTAATTCCTCTGTTATTTTATTCTTTTTCTCCTCTTTCTTTTTCCTATTTATAATATTTTGTTGAATGAAATAGCCTCTCATGACTGATTTTCCTGCATCCCAGGTTGTCTGTCTATTAACCTCTTTGTTCCAATTATGTTCAAAATATTCCACCATTACTTTTTTGGCCCCGATTACAACGTTCTCATCGTTCAGTAAGGTGGTATTTAATCTCCACCTTCTTCTTTCTTGCTGGATTCTTCCCTTTAATATCAACAAAACTGGGTTGTGGTCTGATATAGTTCTAGTTAGGATCTCTGTTTTTCCTATCCTTGCAGTTAATTCTTTTGTCGTCCAAATAGCATCAATCCTACCAGCCGAATTGTTTGGTTCTGAGAAGAATGTAAAGTCCTTTTCAGACCTATGCTTGAATCTCCATACATCCACCAAATCCATAGTTTTAACCAATTCAAAAAAGCTCCGTGGTAGTTTCCCCTCTTTTTTCCCTTTTTTACTTGATGATCTGTCTATCTCTGGATCGATTACTCCATTAAAGTCACCCATGAGTATCATTCTCTTTCCAACGTACTCCAACATTTTCCCCTCCAGTTCTCTAAAGAATTCTGCCTTTCCTTCATTAGGAGCATATATTCCAATTACAATTATTTCCTCTCCCTGACTTTTGATTTTGATTATTAGTATCCTGCCAATCTCATCTTTGTATAGTAGCTCCGGTTCCAAATTTGGCTTAATATACATTACCACCCCCCTCTTTTTGACATTGTCCGATGCCACGAAAGTTGATCCCAGTTTTGGATTTATCAGAATTCTCCTATGGTCTTTTTTTACATGCGTTTCTTGCAGACATGTGATGTCTAATTTTTTCCTTACCAGTATATGTTCGATCCTGTTTCTTTTTTTCTTTTCATTTAATCCATTAACATTCCACGATAAGATGGACAAGCTCATTCTTTATTTGTATGTGTTCAATAATTATAGATTGCAGCAATGTAAAGTAGGGGATGGGGGGGATGGAAGGAGAAAAAAAAAAGGAAGAAAAGGGAGGGGAAGATGGGGAGGGGAAAAAAAGGGGGGAGGGAAGGGGGGAGGGAGAAAAAAAAAAGAGGGGGGAGGGGGGAGGGAGAAGAGGGAAATTGAGGCAGGGGAAGGTGTTTAGAGGTGTTTAAAAATATCAATAAATGTTAGCAGTTAAAATGGACTGCAATTTTAAAGTTAGCTGCAGGTTACACTTGTAACACTGAAAAGATTTGGGAGTTTGAATTAAGGTTTTTTACTCGCTCTCAATTTCATTTTCCGGAGCCACAGATTCACCTTCTATTCCTGGTCCTTTTCCTCCTAACGGTTTCCAGTATTTCCTCCAGAATATTTTGGCATCTTCACGTGTTTCTATTCTCCTCCTTTTCCCTTTAAATGTAAAAGAAATTCCCTGTGGGAACTCCCATTTAAAGAGAATTGAATTTGCCTTAAGCGCTTTGGTTAAAAATTGGAAATTGTCTCTTTTTTTCAGTAGACGTGGTGGAATTTCTTTCAGTATGATTATTTCTTGTTCCTCAATTTTTAATTTTTTCTTTCCTTGTGTTTGTAGTATTAAGTTTTTCATTTTGTTTGTAGTAAGCGTTATCAGACAATCTCCAGGCCAATTGTTTGATTTAGCTTTTTTGGAGTTTACTCTAAATGCACTTTCTATGTTTTGTGTTATTTCCTCCTCTTCCATGTTGAGCCAGATTGCTAATTCTTTAGTAATTTTCATTTGTACATTTTCCTCCACATTTTCTGGTATCCCCCTCATTCTCAGAATTCTCTCTTTTGATTGCATCTGGAGAATCGACATTGCGTCCCATGTGGCTTCCTGAGTTATTTTGAATTCCTCATTTTCCTTTCTTATTCTTTCACATTCCCTTCTATTGTCCTTAGCTTCTTTTGATAATTTTTTATTTACTTCCTCTAGGTTTTGGACTTTAATTTGGAGTTCTTTTATTGTCTTTATTATTTCCTCATTTCCCCCTTCTACTGTTTTTATTTTTTGGTTTAACTCCACAATTGATTTGGAGTTTTCCTCTATTTTCCCTCCCATATTGTCCAATTTTTCATTAATGTCTCTCACTTTCCCAGTCAATTCTGTCTTTAATTCATTGAACTCCTTTTTCATATCTCCAATATCACTTTTTAAACTCCAAATTAAGTCCTTCAAATCCATTTCCGGGTCTACACCAGAGTTCCTCCTTACCTGTTGGGTAAGTGAGGTAAGTGGGTTATTTTTCTTGGTAGTGGCCATAATCCCCAAACCTTTTTTTTTCCTTTCCTTTTTTTGTCACTGCTCCTTAAAGCCTTCCGCTCCCTTAAATCTCCCAGATCTCTTGTTAGCAGAGACCCCCCTAATCAAATCCAATTCAGGAACATCCACTTCCAAATCCGATTCAAAAACATCCACTACAAACAATAATCATTAACATTAATAAACAATTCGGTTTGTTTCCCTTCCAACCACCTTCAGTTTATAACCTTCCTTCAGCTGAATCTTTTACATCAGATATTCTTTCACTGCAGTTTTTCCCCACTGTCAATCATCAGCATCTATATTCTTTTATTGTATTCCTTCTCTCTCTCTCTTTTTTTTGTTTGCTTTACCTTCCCCTTTTGTCCTTTTTGAGTATTTCACCTTTGGGTTCTTCAATAATGCTGCAATTATATTTTTAGCCTGTAGGTTATAGTGCTGCAGTTATATTTTCAGCCTGTAGGTTATAGTGCTGCAGTTCTATTTTCAGCCAGTAGATGTCGCTGTGTTCAAGAGACAATCCCTCCACCTTTCGACGCCTCCTTGTTACCGTTTACTTCTGCAGCTTCCGGGTTTTTGTTTTAGCTCATCCCCTCCTCTGGCCACGCTGCGCCATTTTCCACAGTTCTCCTCCACTAGTTCCCGCTGGAAGCCATCCAAAATTTGTCCGTGCCAAGCAGTCAGCCCACCAGTTCTCCTTCGTCTCCCTCCTTCAAAAAGCTCCCAAACTCAGTCCAGGTATTAAGTCTTTTCCTTTATCTACAGTCCTGATCCCAAATCTTCCCTTCTTCGGGTCATTCAATGTAGCGCTTTTCCTTTTTAATGTCTTTCCTTTATTTCCCAGTTCAATAACAAAAGATATTTTAAAAGTCTATAAGCTGCGTATCCAAATCAGTTCAAAGTTTAGGTGAATCTTGAGTTGAACCCCTGTGTTAGCGTATCGACAGAGAGCGCAAACTCCGCTATGCTTCTCTATTTGTCTCTTTCAGTTGTCGATCTAGTTCCTTCTGCTCGGCTTATTTTTTTCCAGCTGTTCTATATTTGCCTTTTATGTTTACAGCTCTTATAAGATATTTCTCCTGCACTCCGGTCCCAGTCCCCCTCCAGTTCTGCTGGCGTTTTCCTTAATTGCTGTTTGGCTTGGCTTTGTTTGCTTTTCCTAACTTAATTGCCACTCAGCTTGGTTTTGTTTGCTTCTCTTTATTCTTTTCTTTACTTGCTTATAACATGGGGAGGGGGGGGAGTATCCCTTCTCTTCTCTCCCTTATCCTCGGAGTGACATGCCTTTTACTCAACCGCCAAAGCAGTACTTTATAGAGTCTAAAAGTTGGAAATCTTTACCGCAGTCTGCCGTTCCGGGTCTTAGGCTTCTTGTTGAGGGTTGGTTCTCTCCTTGCGCTCGGGTTCCTCTCCTCCACCGTTTGTCGATAGAGAAAAGGGGAATCCTTTTGTGCGCTGCTGGAACCTCTTCCGCACTGGGTCACCCCCAATGCCTTTTTTGGGGTCGCGTAGCCCTCACGTCGCCCCAATAGCCCTCAACAACCGCTCAAGCCCCCAGGAGCTCGCAGAGCGTACCCGTCTCGGTCGCGGCAAAAACCGGAAGTCTTATTGTTTTCACTGCAACAGTTCCCAGCGCCAAAGAGCCAAGCCACAGTGAAATTTAGAGAAAAGCTTGTCCCTTCTGCAGCAGAGACATGGATACTTGTAGCCAATCCCAGCAGGAAGTAGGCTTCCTAGTCTAGCATACATTTACAACCATAAAGTAATTTAATGCTTTGGGGGAAATTAAGGCATTAAGAAGTGCTGCTCCATTATACAGAGAAAACAAGCCCGTACCTGAACTCAACATGCCCTATATCAGGAGCAGCAAATTGCATCCAAATTGCTGTTATGTTTTGCTTCTTTGCCTTGTTTGTGTGACTCAGGGAAGAATTCTACAGTGGGGAGGAAAAGAAAGAAAACCTGATGCAGAAGGAAATCAGGCACATTTCAGATGCTAAAAACAACTCAGAACAGTGGTACCATGGTGTCCCTTGATAAGCTGCGTGATTACAGAGAACCATACCCCAACAACAACTTTCATTGCATACCCTTCAACGGTCCCAATTTGGGCAGGACACCCTAGGCTTCTGATTGGATCCCAGAATGTCCTATTTTTTGGTTCAGCTCTCTGGTGTGAGTCAGCCGAGCACCGGACCAAAAGATCCTCATTTTTTTATCTCGATCTCTGGTGCGAGTCAACTAACTCCTGTGAGAGATTGAGATTTCTTTAGAAAGGAGCGTCCTGATTTTGATTAGCACGACGTTGGACAAACAAGAACAATGTTGGCCTTGTAAACAAAATAATGTTGGTACTGGGGTGATGGGGAAGTGGAGCAGTCTGGCCAATGGTCTGATTGGTCACACTGGAGGAGATGGGAAAGTGTCTCCCACTCCGCTAGGAACACAATTTTACACCCCTGCCAGTAGTGCAAAGATGGGGATCTTGTGGCCCTCCAGATACTGTTGGGCTACAACACCCACCACCCTGACCACTGGCCATGTGCTGGCTGAGGCTGATGAGCAATGAAGTTCAGCAGCGCTCAGAGAGCCAGAGGCTCCTTATCCCTTATAGACAACAAAGATACACTCTCCTTCTTCCCATGGGCTTGCTCTCCTGTGGAACTGGAAAGGGAGTACAAGACATACAGAGTCTCAGAACCACACTTAAGAGCTGCTGGGTTGAGGACTAGAGCATTTTGTGCCCAGGAAAGAGCATTGGTGGTTGGGGGGGGGAGAATATCCATCTCTTTCTACCAACTGAGGCCCATTGCTGTGATTGCAGCCCCGATTCCTTCCTTCCTTCCTTCCTTCCAACCACGTGCATCATGGCTAGGGTCAAAAAGAACCATGAAAATAGTTCTGTGCACCCAAGACACCTGCAGAGCTGCTGTTTGCCAAACAGCATTCCCCTCTCCACACCTTTCACAACCAACTGCATTTGAAAACAAAATATACCTTTAAAACATGTGAGGGGAATCTTTTTTGACCTTCTAGAAGCCCCATGCCAGTCGTGGGCAGAGCAGGAGACAAAGGTGGGCAGAGCGATGAATGTCTACCATTGTAGAGTAGGCTAGGATCTACATTCACGCCTCTCTGTCCAGACAAGCCAAAGGCATTATCAGATTTCAAGGACACATTTCAGCCAGACAGAAATATTCAAGGAGGGGGCAGCCTGAGGAGAGTCCTGAGAGCCAGATAAAGAGGCCTTGGGAGGTCTAAAGTTCCCCATCACTGTTTTAAAAGAATATGTGATAGGATATAGAGTGTGGGATTAGCTCTTCAGAGAGAAAAAGAGGCTATCCCCCTGGTCATATTCAAGCTCACAGGATAGTTCCCTCAGTCTATATGAGTCTCTTCTCTGCAACCGACACTTGCTTTTGCATCGCAAAAGCTACTAACAAGAGAATTACGCAAGCCCAAACCACACAAGTTACACATACCTGAATGTCATTACACGCAAGGCCTTGTGAGTTAGGGTCTAGGATTCGAAAATGTCCCACAGCAACATTACCTCCAACAGCTCGGGCCTGGAGTAAAAATCCCTCAAAACTGGAACTGCCGCTTGCCGTAAGAGATACTGAGTAGGAAGGATGTTGTAAAAAGTGTCAGTTTGAATGTTTTGACACAACAAATATTAAGGGCAAAAAAACAACAGCAAATGAATGTTGCATTTATTACTACCATCACTTGGATAATCAGTGTGAGAACCTACAAGGGTTGTGTACACACACCAGGGTGTGTCACACAGATCTGATTTTAATTTGTGCACTTTTGTCTACACCTGAGTGCTTTCAATTCAAATCTATCTTGATGTTTCCTGTCCGAACCAGTAGGGGCTGCTTGATGAAATGTATTTGTGTTCTGTGTTGTTCTCCCCTGCCTTTAATGACTTTTCCTCCAGCCACCCCCCAAATTCCAGAAACTAGGGATCTGTACTCACTCAGCTATATCTATCTATCTATCTATCTATCTATCTATCTATCTATCTATCTATCATCTATCTATCATCTATCTATCATTATCTAGTGCTTTTTTCTAGAGGGATGCAGGTGTACGCATACCCCTAAACATTTTGTGAATCTTTGTACTTTTGTCCATTTACTGTATTTATTTTTCCCTATTTGAACTATAAAATTGTGATTTTCTTGAGTCAAAATGAGAGTACCCCTAAACATTTTTTTAAAGAAAAAAAAGGACTGTATCTATGGATCTATTAATCCATCCATTCATTAATCCATCCATCTGCATTGGCTCCCAGTACGTTTCCGAGCACAATTCAAAGTGTTGGTGCTGACCTTTAAAGCCCTAAACAGCCACAGCCCAGTATACCTAAAGGAGCGTCTCCACCCCCATCATTCTGCCCAGACACTGAGGTCCAGAGCCGAGGGCCTTTTGGTGGTTCCCTCCCTGCGAGAAGTGAAGCTACAGGGAACCAGGCCTTCTCGGTAGTGGCACCCACCCTGTGGAACGCCCTCCCATCAGATGTCAAGGAAATAAACAACTATCTGACTTTTAGAAGACATCTGAAGGCAGCCCTGTTTAGGGAAGTTTTTAATGTTGGATGTTTATCGTGTTTTTAATATTCTATTGGGAGCCGCCCAGAGTGGCTGGGGAAACTATTACTATTACTACTACTACCACTACTACTACTATTATCCTTCCCTACCTCCCTCCCATGGAATATCACAGTAACAAACTATAACCAAAGCCAAAATTTTGAACACATTCAAAATTGTCTCTTTTAAAAACCCACACATCTTATTTTTTTTCTTTACCAGATTTGCACAAAACAGCACCCAGCCCCACCACGTAGAAAGCCTACTGAGGACTGCCTCTCTAGGCTGGGCATGCAAAGATATGAGTACCTCTAATCTCCAGACACTCCCTTCCACTGCAGTGTGGCTCAGAGAAAAACAAACTGTGCGTTTCAAAGACAAGCACACGTGACAAAGTTTTTTTTTTCCAACGTCTGGATCAGGTCCATTGTGATTCAGCTTAGCTTTATTCGTAGATGGATAACAAAGTGTCTTAGGGAAAAGAGCCAAGTTCAAAGCTGCCGGAGGGATACAAGGTACCGATCCTTTCCCTTGGTGGAAGGGAATAAGTAGGTTTGGTTTTGGTTTTTCACCCATTTGCTTTCTAAACTCCTGTGCTAAAGGGGAAGGATAATAAGCTACAAAAACATGTCTACTTTCTTTATAGCAAATTGTAAAGGTTATAGCAAACGACCTTTTTTCCACAGCCACATAGGCACGCAGGCGCTGCTATGACAAGGTCGCTGTTAAAGGGCCGGAAAGGAATTTCCCTACATTGGCAGGTTTCACCTTTCCCGTAGCAATTCGTCACAACTTTGGCGGTTGCAGGCCTTGGGAGGAATCCTTTAGTCATTTACAGGATTGGGGGGTGGGGTGGGGTGGTGACCCCCGCCCCCATTGCGGTGGCGATAACAGGGTTCCCGTAAAAGGGGTCTCAGAAGGGAGGCATTGACCATACGCCCAGGGTCGTCACTGCCCTCCCCTTCCAGCGGCAGCGAACAAAGGGGGGCGGGCTATCTGCTTGAACATATGTTCTCCAGACTAGCCCGCTTCCCAATCATGCTGGATAACCCTGAAGTTACCCAGAACCCCGGCTGGGAAGGATAAACGCCCAATGCCTGAGCCAAGGTCTTCCTACATCTGAATATTAATAAAGTTGTGGCCAATTTAATCCCATAGAACGTTGTCGTGAGTCGTTATTTCCCTCAGGGGCTGCCCCGGGGTACGGGGGGACTTCGCCTGGCCACACAAAAGAAAAAAGGAGAATCAAATGTGAAGGGCTACAGCAAAAAGTGAGGCAGAGGGCAGGGAGGCATGGCATCAATGCACATAAATGCACACCCACAGAGCAATTTGGATCCTGTTCATTTCATATTTGGGCTTAAACCAGGGATAGAGAACTTGCTGCCCTCCACATATTGCTAGACTTTAATTCCCATCAGCCCCAGCCAGCATGGCCAATGGTCAGGAATGATGGTCACAGCTATTTATGGAGTGAAACAGATTGCCCATCCTTGGCATAGAGATCAAAAGTTATTTAACAAAGGTTTGATGTTAAGCAGAGACATTTGGGGGGAGGCAGGGAGAGTGGGAAGGAAGCACTTCCTAGAGTGGACTTTTGACATCCCTTTTGGTTTACATCCCAGTCAACAAATGGTTCTGAATTCACCTATAATTTCATCTCCTGGGGCAAATGAAGTTTTGGAGACGGAGATGGCATATGGCGGTGCAGAGTTCTGGGCAGAGTGTCCATGACCCGGAAACATGGAGCTACAAGCCTCACTGATTTTTCCATCTGGGAAGCCGAGGACTCCTGAAGGAAACGCTCCCCATAAAAGCAAGAAGCTAGCCAACTTTTCCATCTGTGAAGAAAGCAAAACATTTGAAACATTTAAGTGAGGATAACAGACAATTGCACGAGAAGGCTTAAAAGAAAATTGGGGGGGGAGGAAATCTCAATATCCTCTGTTATGGGGGTGGAGAACCTGCAAGCATGGTCAATGGCCAGCGATGATGGGATCTGCAGTCCAGTCGCACCTTGAAGGCCACAGGCACCCCAGCCCTCCTCAATTGCTTGGACTTTTGCAATAAAATTAAGCTTAAAGGAAACACACACTTTCAGATGATAAGCCACAGAGTAACACATTACTGCAGGCAGCATATATTTTGAATCCATGAAGATGCAGACAGCAAATGCCTTTCACCTATAATAAAGTGCAAGTGTCTCTGCGTCCAGTCCCTGTGTCCGTGGGATTGCGCTACTGCGCATGTGCCCCACGGACAGCCGTTGGGACTTGGAGCGCAGAGACGCTCTGCGCGTGTTCCCGATGTTGCTAGGGCAACAGGGGCGCTGTGCGCAGAGCTGGCTACGTCATGCGGCTTTCGCGTTGTTAGAAAAAAAAATGAGATAAGTGAGAGCCGCTCAGTCAGCTCTGCGCATGTCCCCGACCTTGCTAGGTCAACAGTTTGACCACATATGTTCTAAAGGTAAAGGTAAAGGGGCCCCTGACCGTTAGGTCCAGTCGTGTCCGACTCTGGGGTTGCGGTGCTCATCTCGCTCTATAGGCCAAGGGAGCCGGCATTTGTCCGCAGACAGCTTCCGGGTCATGTGGCCAGCATGACAAAGCCGCTTCTGGCGAACCAGAGCAGCGCACGGAAACGCCGTTTACCTTCCCGCCAGAGCGGTCCCTATTTATCTACTTGCACTTTGACGTGCTTTCGAACTGCTAGGTGGGCAGGAGCTGGGACCGAGCAACGGGAGCTCAACCCCGTGGCAGGGATTCGAACCGTCGACCTTCTGTGGTTTAAGCCCTAGACTCTGTGGTTTAACCCACAGCACCACCTGGGTCCCACATATGTTCTAGCGCCCGTTAATTTAACAGGGTTAATGTAGTAGTGTATAATGATTCAGTCAAAGTTAGGCATTTTTACTCTGTTATAAACTGCTCTGGCATTTTTACATTAGATGGAGGCATAGAGATGTTTTAATAAATCAAATCACAATGTGACACAATGTTAGTGTACAGTACTTAAATTATATTGTTGTTTCCAGTGGGGGAGTTAGGCGTGTTACTTAAACCTCTGCTCTGCCCCTAATATTTTAAAAGTTTTAAAAGTGCTTAGCTTTGGATGACTCAAGATGACTTGCAGTTTTCTCAAACACCCAGGGAAATTCCTGGCAGCTGAAGTCAAGAGACCAGGGGCGCAATAATGCTATTTATGTGGTGTCGCACTGATACCAGAGACAAGGTGAATTGCAGCAGCAACAACAACAACTGTAAACCAGAGCAGTTGTTTAGCAAGCTGGAACAAGCACATGCATTCACAGAGCAGCACACTTACAAGCCTCTGGGTGCAAGAAGCACTACACAGTGAGCCAAACAATCCAAACCTTCCACCATGCCAATGAATTGTTTTGGCTATTGTGCTGACATGCACTGGGTGGGGTTGAACAGGCAATGAGGTGGTAATAATACACTGTGCACTAACTGATTTGCTTACTTCTAAAACAGAGTTGTTGTACCTGGGAGAATGTCCTATGCATTTTCATTAAGACAACCAGGGTCAGTCCTGCTATTAGAGTGACGAAGCTGCCTCAGGTGTCAGAATGCTGGGGCTGGCAGGAGCCCCCAATTCATTTCTTTGATTCCTGGAAGCAGACACTGCTCATTGCGTGGGGAGACACCAGCAGTTGGGTCACCAAAGCAGAGCAGGGTGAGGTGGCAAGGAGGTTTTTTTATTTCACAACACTACTTGGTGGTGATAAAACAATAAAACTAAGAATGAGAAACAGTGAAAATCAAGCATTCAAAACTAAAAATAATTCAAAACCGCATTAAGCTAGAATTAAAACACATGGCAGCTTCTACATGTCTGAATAGCCTTGCTTGAACAAAAATGGTTTTAGCAAGTGCCAAAGGGGGATATAGTGAAGGCACACATGGTTGAGATCAATGGACAGGGAGTTCCAGAGTTTAGGTGATGCCACACTAAAGAAGGAGTATAATATGGCAGCCACAACAGGGCCAGTTCTGCACTGTGCAATGGGTGTCCTCATGTAATTTGTTTTGGGGGTGTCCCCCCCAGCATTCATAGGATGCCATTGGCCACAAAACATCAGTCCATATTTCCCTACCACACCCCAGTTTAATCTGGATTTAATACCCTTTCCAGGGGGGGGGAAATCTGTTTTTCTTAAAAGCTTGTTGCAAACTACCAGTTTGGAAAAATGTAAATGACACTTGACCATGTCTGCTGTCTGGAAGCCTGTATAGTCTCTGGGTACTCCTCACCAGGCCTGCCACAGATGTTGGCAAATTTCCACATTACACAGAATTCCAGGAGTGGCTGAGTGCTGCATTGCTGCAATTCACCACCGTGGTGCAAAGATAGTGATCATAGAATCATAGAGTTGGAAGAGACCACAAGGGCCATCCAGTCCAACCCCCTGCCAAGCAGGAAACACCATCAAAGCATTCCTGACAGATGGCTGTCAAGCCTCCGCTTAAAGACCTCCAAAGAAGGAGACTCCACCACACTCCTTGGCAGCAAATTCCACTGTCGGACAGCTCTTACTGTCAGGAAGTTCTTCCTAATGTTTAGGTGGAATCTTCTTTCTTGTAGTTTGAATCCATTGCCCCGTGTCCGCTTCTCTGGAGCAGCAGAAAACAACCTTTCACCCTCCTCTATATATATTTGAACATGGCTATCATTTCACCCTCCTTTGATATATTTGAACATGGCTATCATATCACCCCTTAACCTTCTCTTCTCCAGGCTAAACATACCCAGCTCCCTAAGCCGTTCCTCATAAGGCATCGTTTCCAGGCCTTTGACCATTTTGGTTGCCCTCCTCTGGACACGTTCCAGCTTGTCAGTATCCTTCTTGAACTGTGGTGCCCAGAACTGTGGTGCCCTGATGTCAGGTCTTGGACAGGTGTACCAGTAGATGTGCCAGATTGGCTCCATCAGTACATCATCTCCGCCCTGCCCCACCCCGATAAGAGGCACTGACCCACGGCTCACACGCAGCTCTTAAGTACAGTATGTGTGGGTGTTTCTTTTTTTAAACTTATCAGCTTTCAGTTCATTCAGCACTTTGTTTCTGAGCTTAAGACTTCCGTAATACAGCCAAACCACTAAAGTCTCCCGGCTGCACGTATCTCACGTAACCCATCCAGCTTTTTAAAATAAATAGCCATTTTTCTTCCATTAAGAATGGACTTTGTCACAGGGTTCTGTTGCCTATTGATTTCTGACACATGAAAGTGAACCTTGAGACAAATAGGAGAGCAAATTAAGGACTTGGAGAATAGGGTGGGGTGGGACAAAGAGAGAAATAGAGGGGGAAATAATAATAATTTTAAAGTTTGGCATTTTTAAACTAAGGATGACTATTCACAACTATCCATAGTATCCTGGTCTGTCCTGCTCAATACTGTCAACACTGACCATCAGAGGCCAGGAGTGGGCAGCTGGGAGGAGAAGGGCGAAGTTGCTCACTTGGCTTCCCATTGGGGAGACTGCTGCTGCCAGTAAAGGAAATGGCAAGGTCAGTGCGGTGCAGTCACAGCGGCGGAGTCAATCGGCAATTCCCTGTGTCCGCACTGCACTGACCTCCCCACCTCTCTGCTCTCTCTTACCAGCAGTGATTTCTGTGCTGGGAAGCTCTGCTCTGCTACACTGGCAACTACTGTAAAAAAAAAACTCTCCAGGATTTCAGACAGGGGTCTCTCTCTCTCAGCCCTACCAGGACATGCCAAACGTTAGCTCTACCGCTGAACCTCAGTTCTTCCCTTCGCAGGTAACTCACCACAGAGCTTTTAGATCATTGATGTCCCTCTCAGATCAGATACTTCTCCACAGAGGCAGTTCAGAGATACCTACAAGATGCTGAGAGCTATGTCTCTCAGTGATTTCCACAGACGAGACAGTTCTGGTTTAAGATCTACTATGACCAAATACCTTCTCATTTAAACCAACCCTTATGAAATTGCTGGACCTTGTTAAGTGTTAGTACAGGCATAGGCAAACTCGGCCCTCCAGATGTTTTGGGACTACAACTCCTATCATCCCTAGCTAACAGGACCAGTGGTCAGCGATGATGGGAATTGTAGTCCCAAAACATCTGGAGGCCCAAGTTTGCCTATGCCTGTGTTAGTAATACCTGAGGCACTCACCTCCAAGCAGGGGCGTAGCAAGGGGGCAGGGGGCGGTCCGCCCCGGGTTCCATAATGGAGAGGGTGGCAAATTATCAAGGAACATTTTTTTTGATTTTTTTTTTTGAATTTTTTTAATGCCTGCTCCGAAGGTCTTACTATACTAGGGATTATATAGCTATATATGAAATTTCATGCATATCGGTTAATATCTTGACCCTCCTCCACCAAAATAGCTGTTCACTTGGCTGTTTTCCTATGTCATGAAGGCTGAAATTTCAGTTCAGAGAACACTTACTGTTCCCAACCCTAACCCTGTGGAAAGCCGTCTAATTAGACTTTAATTTGATTTTGAAATGTTTTTAGGACTTCCGGCGGCGACGCAATCGCCGGGTGGTCGAGGGCTGCTTCGGGTCCGAAGCGCCCTGTCCATCCCGGGGGTCAGGAGCCCCGCTACCGCAAAGCGGGGCTCCGGTTGGGGTGCGGGAAGAGCGTCCCGCACCCTGGGCTCCCCGGCAGCGCCCGCGGAGGCTCCGAACCCTTCCCTCGCTCCCCCTGTAAAGGGGGAGTGGGGGTGAAGGGACAACCGGAGCCGGGCTTCGGGGACATGCCCCAACCGGGATGCAAATGCGGCGACAGAGCCCGCGGTGAGCGTCTAAGTTCTACCTGTGAAGAATGGAGCTAAAGGAACCCGGTGGTCGTGAGTAAAGAATTTGAGTAGAAATCGTGCTTTTGGGACGATCCGGGGGGAAGGAGAAGGGCAGCCTGCCTCCCTCCCTTCGAGCTCAAGAATCTAACCAATTTGAGTGATTACTGCTACAGAACTGGTTACAATGTATTTAAAATCGACACATGAGACTGGCAAACTTTTCTTTCGGGAAGTTAACTAGAGGAAAATATCTCCATTTAAAGTTGCGGTATTTGCGCTCCAGCTCAGGAAAATGGCGACGAACAAAGAGGGGAGTAGAAATACGACACCCACTTCCTCCTCCTCTGCCAGTATGTTGGGTTTCGTCCTTGAACTGGTATTGAACTCTGGACTAACGGATGAACAGAGACTCACTGCCTTGAAGGTGGAACTGCTTTGTAGAAAAGTCAAAGTCTTGTGTGGGGGTCTGAAATGGAACCAATTGCCCACAGAGGAGGCTTTTAAAACTTTTGACATTTTGGAAGAATGCCTTGCCAAGGAGCTGAGAGGGTTGATGCAAAGTTGGAGAGAAATGAGTGAGCTACTTCGGAGAAGAAATTCGCTTTCTGGGGGTGGCAGCCCCAAGGCGACGTCAAGATTTCTTATATCCAGTCCCCGAGGTGTGAGCTCGGGGGCCAGGGACAGAGAATTAAGGTATTTACAAGAAGAAAAGAAATGTTACAAAGAACCGAAGAAGCTGAGAGATGATGAGATGGATACCTCTGATCTCGTGGCAAGGAGAGATTTGGACTGTGCCTGGATCTGTGGACGTTTGGAGAGGGAAGCTACATGGAAGTTTAGTGCTGAAGCCACCAGGAGAAGAATAATGGACAGAGGGGGTGTGGGGTGAAGCATTAAGTAAAATTTAAGGTAGCCTGATATGGTAAACTGAAATCGGAGGGTGAATACTGTCAACAATTTTCTGTTATATTTTTTATTTGAACATGAAAGGAGATATTTCAAGTTATCATGTTATTAGCAGCAATCTTAAGGATAGAAGAGATAGATTTGATCGAATGAGTTGTGAAGATCTGTGAGGGGGAGTATAAGTAAAGTGAATCTAAGTGGATTAAGTTTATGGATTAAGAGGATTGAGATCAAGATGTAGATTAAGATAAGAAATCGATAAGAATAAATGAAGAAGAATTATGACGAGGTATTATTATGATGATGTATTTTTAGTAAAATGTTGAAGATATAATTGATTGTAATTATACAACTGAATTTAATTTCTTTTTTCTTTTTTAGGAGAAATGGTTATAAAATAGATTAAGGATATAAACTCGAAGGTGAAAAGGCAGGGGAAGTCAATAGTCAAGATATGGAAATAGAAATTTTTTTTTTTTCTAGAAAGATGCAATAAGAAAACTTGACATTGTTTGTATTTGTTTTATTTGTTTTGCATTTGTTTAATTGTAGGTGTGGGTGTGGGTATATGTTGTTATAGAAAAATGCCAATAAATTCTTATAAAAAAAAAAAAAAGAAATGTTTTTAGGAGGTAATTTAATTATTGTTTGATTTTATACCAATGTTATGTATCTGATGTTAGCCACCCTGAGCCTGACTTTGGCCGGGGAGGGTGGGATATAAATAAAAGTGTTTTTTTAGTATTACTTGTTATTATTCCTTCTTAAGAAAATATGAAATAACGTAAAACCATTTTTGCGGGGGGGGGGGAATCAATGGGAGGGTTGACAAGAAATTTTCCGCACTGGGTACCACCTGACCTTCCCATGCCGGGTGTGTGTGTGTGTGTGTGTGTGTGACAAAAATGTTTTTGCCCCCAGGTACCAATTTACCTTGCTACGCCCCTGCCTCCAAGTCAATGCATTATAAAGGCAGATATCCATCACCTACCTTTCAACTATTCCTAAGGAGCATCTCTCTGCCTAACACTTCAAAATTTAAACTTTAAGTGATACCAATGTGCTCCATCAACAAAGACTAGTGTGATTTGCTCCCTGTTCTGCCTCTCTCTGTAGGGGCACTTAAAGATGTAACTAAAGCTGCCCTTCGTTCTTGGAGAAAGGTACAGGCACAAATGTAAGATACACAGAAAGTGATAAAATAACTAGCTGCTACTCTATATGTGTCTACTCTGAAGTAGGCCACAAATGAAGTCGTAAGTGAGTACAGCAGGCGTAGCCAACAAGGTGTTCTGCAGTTTTTGATGGACAGCAATCCTCATTATTCCTGACCATTGGTCATGCTTGCTGGGACTGATGGAAGCTGTAGTCCCACAGCACCTCGAGGGCTAAGTGCCTGGTGTATAGGATTGCAACCTTAGTTACTTTGAGTGCTATTTCCCCTAAAAGAGTGCTGTGTTTTTTAATGCTTGGTGCTATGCAAATACAACAGCACACACAAAACTGACCTGTAATGAAATTGGCAAAATTAGGAGGCATAACATAAAGTCATCGTGGCTAGTAGCCACCAACAGCCTTACTCTTTTAAAGTCATCCAACTCAGTGCCTATCACTACCATTTCCTGTGGAAGCAAATTCTAGACTTTACATTGCATAAACCACTGGTTTCTTTCGTCAGCCTGGTACAATTTCCTCCACCTTGGAAGAAATGCAGCACTAAAATAGGTGAAATGTGCTTTGTATGAGTGGGCAGGCACAGACCTACCTAGCACACTTGCCAGGATCGAAGCAGCGAGCCACTGTGCGCTTGTGTTTTCCATTCTGTACAATGGGCACACTGAAAAAGTGAGATGTTATTTCCCCAGAATGACATCTCCCATACTTTTTGCAAGAGTAAAGCCACAGGCCCCAGCTCAGCCTCGTTCACACGGCATTTTCAAACACATGAGCTCAAAGGAGCAAAGCTGACAAACTCTGCATGCCAGTAATCTATAGGTATATATTGGAGGCAGTAAAACTGCATCCAGAGGTCCAATACACACCTCTCATTCTCTGTATCGCTCTCCAATTCCTACATCCCATTAACTGCACAGTTAAGAGTTGTGAGGCAGGCAGCCCATTCAACAGGTGCAGTTTTCATCAATCCAAAATGCACTGGCCGGAAAAACTTCACCTGGTGAATATCAGGAATACAGGAAACTAACTATGTTCTCCTCCTATAGAGATCACTAGTCCATCTCACTCAGTATTGTCTAGTTCACTGACTGGCAGCTGCTGTCCAGGATTTCAGACCAGAGTCCATGGGCATAGCCAGGATTTTTGTTTGAGGGGAAACAGGCCTTTTGTTAGGGGGGGCAGACCTTGGGGGGGGGCAGAACCTCAGTTAGCTATGTATTTTTATTGATTTGCCGGGGGGGGCAGCTGGCCCTCTCTACCCCACTCCCTTGGCTACGCCCATGCCAGAGTCTCTCTCTCAACCCAACCTGGACTGAACCTGGGATGTTCTGCATGCAAGGCAGACGCGCCCAAAGCTTTCCAACATTTGTCTGCAGCCCTACCTGGATATGTCAAGGAATGAACCCGGGTCCTCCTCTTACGTGAAGGATGCAGCCGACCAATGCCTCTCCCTCGAAGTCAGCTTCTTAAAGGCACTGCACAGGAGCCTTTCAAAACGGAAAGCGTAGCAAACTTAGGCGCATTCCGAATATTCCTGCTGCTGCTGCTGCCGCTGCTCCTCGCCTTCGCTTCACCTTTCTTTGCAGCCCAGCCTTGGGATCCTGCGCACGAGCCGCCTTCCTGACTGCTGGATGCAAAGTGCAGCCTCCGGGTGCCGGCGGCAGATGTGCAACTAGCTGCGGCAGGCGTGCCAGGTAAGGCGGTCTCGGCGCCGCCTCGCGCAACTGCCCAGGGGAAAGCGGGCGCGCCGGGTTCTGCCCCCAGGTTCCGAAGTGGGCCCTCTGCTGGCCAAGGTGTGCCACTGCATTTCCCGCGGAGCTTTGTTTATTGCTGTGACCCGGCGACGTGCGCTTATCAATAAGGAGCGGGGCGGGGGTGTCTTTATCTTCTTCACGGCCACGTAGGAAACTTTAATTAGACATGAAGGGTTGGATCAGGACGTCAGGTGAACTTGGGTCCCCTTGAAATCAGTGGGTCAGGTTAGTCACGAAGAAAAAGGGAAGGAATCATCAAGATGTTGCTGAGATCCACATTGTGTGGTCCTGGAGACATCAAGCCGCATCTAGGCTAACGGTGCAATCCTAACCCCCCCACCCTCCCCACATTTTGTGTGTGTGTGTGTGTGTGTGTGTGTGTTGTTGCTTATTGAATTTATATACTGCCCTATACGCAGGGGTCTCAGGGCGGTTCACAGAATAAAATCAATATATAAAACCACAAAATACATAATAATAATAAAAACAACAACCCAATAGCCCCCCCCCCAAAAAACCACATTTTAAAAGGGCATAGGATGTAAATCAGATAAAAAAGGAACGTTTTTGCCTGGCGCCTAAAGGTATAATGAAGGTGCCAGGCGAACTTCCCTGGGGAGAGCATTCCCTGTACAGGGAGCCACTGCAGAGAAGGCCTGTTCTCTGTTCCCACCCTCCGCACCTCTAGAGGAGGAGGCACACGAAGGAGGGCCTCAGAAGATGATCTCAGGGTCCGGGTAGGTTCACATGGAAAGAGGTGGTCTTTGAGGTTTCTCAACATGGTTTGCTCCCCACACCAATCTCCATCAAAGAATGCTACCAGTTGGGGAGGGGGCTTCACCATGGTGAAGGAAGGTCCCAGTGCCACAGCAGTTCTCCCTTTAGTGCGGGGGTCAGCAACCTGCGGCTCCGGAGCCGCATGCGGCTCTTTTACACGGCTGCCGCGGCTCCGGGGCGGATACGCCCGCCCACTTCTCCAGCTGGCAGCGACCGCCCTCCAGCTGGCCGGCGGCCCACCCTCCGGAGGCTGAGGGCGCTGCTCAGGGGTGTACCCAGGATCACCTGGCCTTGAACAGCGGGGCAGCGGGGCTCGGAGGCAGTGGGGACGCAGTAGAGGTGGTGCAGCTCAGCCGAGGGCTCTGGCGGGGAGCACGCCTGAGGCGCGCACGCTCCTTCGGGAAGAGATGGAGCTGGGCGAGTGGGAGGGGGAACTTTGAAGACCCCGCCTCCGCCTCCGAAGCAGGCGCCCATGGGAGAGGCCGCCCCCCGAGCCTGCCTGGCGGGACCAACCCTGCCCAGCTCAAGGAGTCTTCCTAGCGTGGGAGGCGGCCTTGGGGCAGACAGGGGAGCTCCGGTGTCGGCGGGTATGTGGGACCCCGCGGCATCCAGAGGCAGCTGGAAGGCAGGACGGGATGGGGGCAGGAAGGGGGCCTTCAGACGCGTCCCCGCATGGGCACTGGAGGCCAGGACTCCTCGGCTGGGTCGTGGGACCGTGGGGGAGGGCTGGCCGCGGTTCCTCTCGGAAGGCTGCTGGCTGCTGCGTCGAGGCGACGACGAAGTAGGCAGCTGCGGGCTGGGCCAGGGGCGGCGGGCGAGGGGGGAAGCCCTCTTTTTAAAAATGGTCGAGGAAGCGGCGCCTGTTTCCCTGCCGCTGCCTCCTTCGCTCCTGGTTCCGCTCGCAGCCTCAGGGCGCGCGTCTCTCTCCGCCCCGGAGCAAGGCCGGGACGTTTTGCAGTTTTTCCTCTGTCCTGAGTGTGTGTTAGGGGAGCCTTGACAAAGCACCTGTTGGCGTGGAAGAGAGGAGTCCTAACTTGGATCTGTGTTCATGTGCAAAATCTATCGCCATTGTCATTAAGGGGGCAGGGAACTCCCCTAAAAAGGTTTGAACACTACGAACTACTACAGCCACCTGTATGCAAGTCAGCACAAACATCACAGGCTTCTCTGGTGCAATTCTGTGCTTTATTTAGCAAGAGAGGAGGTTGGAAGAGGTGAACATAGCCTCTGGTCTGGAATATTAAGGGTAAAAGACACTAAGATTATTGTAAAAGCCAGCAGTCTTCAATAAGACATGGGACAAACATTTAACACAAGTGTGCAGTTGAGGACTCATTTTTAAAAAAAAAAACAACAACAAATCAAATATTTGTATGCTGTTGCAACCCACCTTGGATCAGGCTGTGACCTGGTAGTGGTCCCCAGGGTGGATAAAAATGAATGATTTTTTAAAAAAAAATCGGATTTTTTTTATTTAAATCGGATTTTTTTTATTTAAATCGGATTTTTTAAAATTTAAATCGGATTTTTAAAAATAAAATGCAGTGTTATATTTGTTTTAAATGTCACAATGGTTTTGCGGCTCCCAGTTTTTTTTTTCCCTTCGGAAACGGGTCCAAGTGGCTCTTTTGGTCTTAAAGGTTGCAGACCCCTGCTTTAGTGGTAGCCAGTGGAGAGCCTCAAAGCAAAGATTTTCAGTGTAGGGCACTTCCACCGCTATTCCCAATGAAGTTCACTGTTACCTTGTCCAAGTTATGAAAAATATAAACGAGGGGGAAACACATTTGTCTTGGGGTCGTGTTGTATGCACTCCACCGATATGTGAATGCCAAATAGTTCCACAAAGACTTTTGTGGTTCGTGCAATTTGTTCCTACCCTTTTAATATGCTTGTTTCATCCTACTGCTGTGGGGTTGGGAAATATTCCATTCCTTTTATCCTCTCTACCCAACCCTCAGGCTTCCTTGCCCGACCCAATGTGAGGTAATATAGCTTTCCATATGTCTAATTATTTCCATATGTCTAATTATTTCAGGATGTTTGTCTAAATCCTATTGGAATGGGCATGGGCGGTGGGCAAGGGGGGGGGGAATTGCTCCCTGCCCCGGAACCATAGCCCCAGGTTCGCAGCTTTCATTTCTTTCACCCTCATCAACCCACCAAAAATTCCTGTGGGCACCCATGAATGCAGTACAAATAGCCCACAATTACACTCAGCTGTGCGTTTGGAAGCTCCTCTCAGTCCTTCTAAATATGGGATGAGATTTCTTTTTGCAGTTTAAAGGATGGGGCTTTAAAGGACACACATGCCTTTTGGATAACGTCACATGAACATGGAGTAAAAACCTAGCACTGGAAACGCAATGAGTGCATAGTAAAATGGGACTGTGAACATAGTCTCTGAGATCACATGCTCCGAGGTGAGCATTCTCAATTGTTCTCTGATGTGGGAGGTGTCCGGGAGGTGCAGAATCAGCTGCATGGTTTATTTGCTCAGCTAGTTTGCTTCTCCCATGATAGCTCCCTGAAGAGGTTCAGTACAAGCATGGATGGCCACCACAGCTCCTGTGAGCAACACAGATGCCTGCCTTCCCAGGTGCCCAAATATGCCTTTGGTTGTGCATGCTTGCATGTGCTCATGGTTACAATGTGTGCATAGTTGTGGAGCATCACAGTTTGCAGATGTTTCCAATGTGCCCCCAAAAGTTGGCAAGCCCTGGTCAGGAAGAAGTTTGCTCTTGCAAACTGGCCCTAACATTCAAGTAAAGTAAGTGTGTGTGTGTTTGTGTGTGTTTGTGTAGAGCGAGAGATAGAGAGAGAGATTGAGAGAGAGAGAGAGATGTATATACCATATATACTTGAGTATAAGCCTAGTTTTTCAGCACATTTTTTGTGCTAAAAAAGCTGCCCTCGGCTTATACTTGAGTGTGGTGGGCGGTGGGGGCGGCGAGAAAGAAGCCCTTTCTCTTCGCTCATGCTGCCGCCACCCGCTCACCCCAGTCAACCATTCCTTAAGAAGTGTACAAGAACAGCGGTTCTTTACTCTCCCCAGGCAGCTTGTTCCATTCCTGAACTGCTCACATAAATGCAAACTTGGCAAAGGAGGAAGAGGAAGGAGCAGCCCAAAGTGCTGCTTTCGGGCTGCTCGTTCCTCCTCCTCCTCCTCCTCCACAGCGGCAAAGGTGAATCGGCTTATACTTGAGTCAATAAGCTTTCCCAGGTTTTTGTAGGAAAATTAGGTGCCTCGGTTTATATTTGGGTTGGCTTATACTCGGGTATATACGGTAAATACATGCATATAAATGTATTTATTTAGTTATGAAAATATTTCTATATATGTTATAAGTGTAGGAGTTGGGGGGGATCAACAGATTATTCCCCCCCCAAAATATAAATGAGAAGGTTTAAAAAAAAGAAAAAGAACTGTATATTGCACAACCTAAAGTAAATATGATACATGAGTGAGATCCAGCATAGCATGAGCAGGCATTTGCAATAGGGCTTCTTCTTCCTCCTGCAGCCCCCACAATCTGCTCCAGAGGATTGAGAAACCTGCTAGATTGGCTTTTGGGCCTGTGGGGGTAGGGTAAAGGTGTGCGCGGAAGAGAAACCAGAAGTCATATTGCACAAGTGGAATTCCATTGCACAAGTGGGGAGACGTCACTGGATGCTACCCATAATTAGGAATTTCAAAAACAGATAACTTTTGAGAAAGTGCTGCAATATACAGCCAGATGGGCGGGGTACAAATAATAAATTATTATTATTATTATTATTATTATTATTATTATTATTACTTGGTGGTTGTAGTTGTTTTTAAATGAATAACAGTAGAGCAACAACAGGGATTAGGGAAGAGCATAAGAATAGCCTGTCCAGTCCAGCATTCTGTTCCCATTGTGAGCACCACATATCCATGCGAATCCTGCAAGCGGAAGATGAATGCATTAGCCCTCTCTGTAACCTTGGACTCCACGGCAAGTGGTATTCAGATGCATGGTGCCTCCAGTGCGAGAGATCATAATAATCAAGGATAAACAACATTTGTCTAATCCCCTTTTAAAGCCATCCAAGTTAGCTACTAGTTGTAGTAGCAAATTCCATAGTTATGACTATGTGTTGTGTGAAGAGGTACTTCCTTTTGTCTGTTCTGACTCTTCCAGTATTTAGCTTTGGATGACCCCAGCTTCTTCTAGTATTTTGAGAAAGGGAGAAAAAGGCCTCCCTATTCACTTTATCCACAACATGCTTGGTTTCAGACACATCTATCATGTCCATCCCCCATTACTCACCTCCCCCCCCAAAATAAAAAGCATGTTAGGATCTTTCTTCATAGAGCAGTTGTGCCAGCCTCATGATCACTGTGATTTCCTTATTCAGAATCCTTCCAGCTCTTCAATATCCTGTTTGAGATGTGGCAATTAGAACTGTACGCACTATTCCAAGTCCGCTTGCACATAGTGCGATAACATTTTGGCTATTATGGTCACCTAGATTTTTCATCTTATCAAAGCACGAACATGAACAAATGAAATAATCAACTCTTGAAAGATTAAATATCCCTTAATACAGATGTAGTGGAATTTATTCCTAATCTATCGGCATGCTTCTATAACCTATAACTTTCCAAACTTTTCAAGTTGGTGACAAAGTTTTTAGACACGCATCATTTCGCGACACGGTAATTCAGTTTCCCTTGCAAACTGGAGGTGAAGCTAATCATTTTCCAACCCCGGGTGGATCGCAGGGAGCGTTTGCGTGACACACCTACACACTACAGCCGACACACTAAACGTGCTGCGACACATGGTTTGGAAAGCTCTGCTATAGCCATAGCCAATGGCCACAGTCCTACACAAGGTTAGGTGCAAGGATACGTGCATTTACTTCAACTGGCTTAAATGCATCTAACGCTGTATTGAACTGTGGCCAATATAACCTCAGCTAAACTCCACACAATATGATTTTGCTCTGCAGATAAGCATTAATAACACTGCTGAAATAATTAACCTTTGTGCTATCTATAGTATGGCTACAAAGTGAAAATATCTAATCAGATCTGCAGTACAACCACATCATATTTTTAATCAGTTCTATGCACTGAGATAGTGGCACAGTTGAGGACTATGGAAGGCAATGGAAATTCGACCTTGATTAAGACTCCTAAATGTTTGAAGCATGGGAAGTCGTATAAAATTAATAATTTGGCAGTTTATTTTGACTTATTTGAATTATTCAATATTCATATGTAAAATTGGAATATTTGGTGTGATTATTATAATTGGAAAATTTAATAAATATAATTGGCAAAAAAGAGAGATAGTGGCACAGTTGGATATGAGACCAAACCATATTCTAAGTGCATAGAACAAGCACTGCTTATATATCATCAGTGGACTGAAGCCACTGTGTTCTTTGACGGGATTTTACCAATAATAACGTGGGCATATATTGAACCACCTGAGTTCTGACTGTTTGTGTCTCCTTGCCAGAACTGGTCTAGGAGCTCAATTCCACTCCTTTGTGGCCCAATTCTCCCTGAAGGAGTATTGGCTTTGTTGTCAAGCTGAAATGAAGATGCTCCCTGACTGGACCACCCTGCTGAAGAAGGTAGCCTGGGAGCAATTCCACTCTTCTCTTCGTTATTTGAATAACATTGCAGAATCATCACACAAACATAACCTCCCTATCGGACTCTCTCATCTCCTTCCATCAATGAAGGAAGATAACATTGCAACCTTCTCTAGATAGAAAGCAACACAGTAAAATCTCCCCCTAATTCAGACTGAGTCTGGTTCATGGTAACACACTGACACTCACCCAGCCCTCCTTGCCCCATCTTTATTTGGGTTTCCATAATAGTTGCATTTGGCTTATTGGTAGTAGAAGTGGAGAGAGGGCCGTTGCCCTCGTTCCCTTTTTTGTAGGCTTCCCAGAGGCATCTAGTTGGCCAGTGTTAGGAACCATGATGTGGGAACCAACAAATGCGCCTTGTTGGGCCTGATCCACTAGGGCAGGAGAGCATAAACATATGGTTTTCTTATATGTGCCGGAACAGGCTTCCTCAACCTCGGCCCTCCAGATGTTTTTGGCCTACAACTCCCATGATCCCTAGCTAGCAGGACCAGTGGTCAGGGATGATGGGAATTGTAGTCTCAAAAAATCTGGAGGGCCGAGGTTGAGGAAGCCAGTGCTGGAAGCTGCCCAGAGTGGCTGGGGAAACCTAGCCAGATGGGTGGGGATAATAATAATAATAATGCCTCTCTGAGCTGAGGCAGGAACGTCAAAGAGCAGCAGGGAGGCGACTGCAAAACACCTTCACTAGGAATGCATTTTTATATTTCAGAGAAATGTAAGAGTATACCCAGTGCTTTTTTCTGGGGGTACGCAGGGGAACGCATACCCCCTAAACATTTTGTTAATCTTTGTACTTTTGTCCATTTACTGTATTCATTTTTCCTGCTATAAAGTGGTTATTTTCTTGAGTCAAACTGAGAGTACCCCTAAACACCTTTTTGTTAGGAAAAAAGCACTGAGTGTATCGCTGTTAGGCAAAAGTTGTTCACTTCGGTCTTCGAAGCTAGCAAACCGCTCTGCCTCCGTCTTGTTCCCTAACACATCCCCGATTTCCTTCCAACACTCTTTACCCGCGCTAGAGAGTTCGCTAAAAAGGACGCGGAGGAGAAGGGAACCGTCGTCTCTCTCTTAAAATAGTCCCTCTTTGTTCACCCGCAGAAAAGACACTCTCGCGGCCCCGTGTCCTTCCGCACGCAGCTACCAGTAGAAGCGGGCGGGTTGGTTGGCTGGCTGGCTGGCTGCCTCTTGCTCTCGCGCTCCCTCGCCCCGCCCCTCGCCGAAGGGGGAGCTGTGATTCGGCACGAGGCCGGAGCCGGCGCGTGGGAGGGGCCGCCGTCGCCGTTGGAAAGCGGCTCCTTTTGTGTTTCCCCCCACAATGCACCAGCGCCTCCTCCTCCTCCTCCGCGGGAAAGCAAAATGGCGAAGGGCTGCGGTGGAAGCGAAAGGCTGCCCGTGAGGCTGCCTTGAGCTTCGTCCTCGTCCAGCCCACCCCCCCCTCCCCGGTCCCACGACCCTGTAGAGCCCCCCCCCCTTCTCCACCTCCCGTGAGGTGGTTGGTTCGCGAGCAGCCCGGCCGGCGGGAGGCTTCTCTCTCGGGAGGAGCGCATTGAGCTCACTTGATTTCCCTGTATGAAGCGGGTGGCCCCACCGGAGAGACCGAATGAGGTGGGTGAAGGGAGCGGGTAGGGCAGCGTGGGGGGCGGGAAGGGAAGGGGAAGGAAAGCCCCCCCATGGCTGGCGCAGAGAGCGGGAGAAAGAGCTCGGCTCCGTCTCCCCTCCCCTTCGCGCCATCAGTTTCCTCTGCTGGCTGGATTTCCTTTCTCTGTTCTCCCCAAATCCGGTTATGTTGGGTGGAGGGAACCGACATCACGAAGGCCCCTCTCTCTTCCACACACACACCCTCCACTCCGACCGTATTTTTAATTGTGCTTTGTTAAGGAAGGCGGGGGAGGGGTGTGTTTGTGTAATATTACTGGCGACATAAAGCTGTATTTGTGGGTTTGGAGGGGCTTCTGGTTGTATTACCCCTCCCCACCTCCCAATCTGGAAACCAAAACAAAGGCGAGTGCCTCCCGGGTGGGGGTGGGGAAGAGTGTGGCACTTTTGATAGCTCGTGGCGACCTCGACTTCCCCGTTCCCTGGCTTTGTTGATCCGTACCTATGAACGAGCCGCAGCGGGTTTTTTTTTTTTTGTTATGATCGTCGCTGTTTGCCTGTGTAGAAAATGAGGGGATCCGCTAATTTTAGACTCTGGATTTGCACCCCCCCCAATAAAGATGGTATTGCATATTATTTCAAAGGGTGCTCGTTACTCTCCTCCTCTTCATCTCATGTTTTTAGTTTTAACACATTCCTGGTATGTTGGAGCAAAAGAAGTTTAGCAGCCCTGAGATAGATAAATGGCCACACACACACAGTGAGTCTTTTAAAAGAGGCCTGTGGAACATGTGTACTCTGTATCCATGGCGCCTCTTTTAAAGGACTCACCCTGTGTATGTGTGTGTGTATACACACACACACACACGCTTTTGATCATGCACAGAATTTCATGCCTTAAGTAATTAACTGTGGCCATATAGGTTGATAGCTATATAGGTTGGTAGAGCATGAGACTTTTAATCTCAGGGTCATAGGCTCCATCCTCACGATGGGCAAAAGATTCCTGCATTACAGGGGGTTGGACTAGATGATTCCTTGTGGTCCCTTCCTACTCATGATTAATTGCAATTTCTGTCCAGCTGCTGTTTGCTAAGTTGTCTTGGTTGTTGTCTTTCTGCTGTCACTTAACCGCTATTGCAATGCATTTTGTTATTTTTTTCTTCTGTGGATAGCACAGGTTACATTATTTTGGTTTTCAAATGTTACTGTGCCACTCATCTCAGTGTTTTGGTTGTTCCTTATGTGAAAAGCAGATTCAGTTCATGAATTAAATTGAGGGTGTCCTCTTTCCTTTGGAAGAAAATCAGATTCACAAGCTTTTAACTCATTTCTGGGATGCTAAATTCTCCACTATGACTGCCAGCCTCTCTTTAGAATTCCTGAACTCCAGGTGCTCAATGGCAGTATGGTGGAATTGGAGCAGCAATATGTAAGAAAACTACCTTTTGAGAAAGTCCAGATAAGTGGGGCATGGCAACCCTCCTGGTGAACAAAGGTAATAGGTGTATATATATCCCACCCTTTCGCGGAGGAGCTCAAGGCAGCTTACATAGGGCTCTCCGCACCCTTTTATCCTTGCAGTAACCCTGAAGATGGTTAGGCTGAGTACAGTGCGATCGCATGTTGCACAGTGGGTACGTTTTGGGAATGGTGCACATACACAAAAATACATATACTCGAACTACCCCCTTGGAACCGCTTCCATGCAAAGCAATCTTACCTTCAGGAGCTGATGCACCAAATGGGTCTTACTCCAACAAGCAAGGCAGAGAGCCTTTAAGTTGTCGGTCTTGCTTACCAGACTCTGGGAGGCTCTCAGAAGATCTCGTGAGAGGCACCCATAGCCTGGTAAGCAAGACTGACAGCTTAAAAACTTTCTACCCTGGGAAAACCCTGTGCAAGAAGAGCTTTTAAGCTCTTCAGCTTCCATGCATTTAATTTGTGCAATTTCAACCAGCTGGCCTTCAACTGCATAAAGCTGAAATTGCATATGTTAAATGTGTGTACGTTGCAGGTTACCTGTACAGGTAGTCATTGTGACAGCCCAATAACCAAGCCTCCACTAACACTATACAGTGAAAAATGTCAATTATTCTTTGGTGAAGAAAAAGAGAGAGCCAGTATTGTGAAAGAGCAACATTTCTCAACCTTGGGTCCCCAGATGTTGGACGACAACTCCCATCATCCCTAGCTAGAAGGACCAGTGGTCAGGGATGATGGGAGTTGTAGTCCCAACAACATCTGGGGCCTAAGGTTGACAAAGGCTGGTTAGAGGTCTTCCTGCCGGAGCGGTACCTATTTATCTACTTGCACTTTGATGTGCTTTTGAACTGCTATGTTGGCAGGAGCTGGGACCGAGCAACAGGAGCTCACCCTGTCGTGGGGATTCAAACTGCCAACCTTTTGATCAGCAAGCCCTAGGCTCTGTGGTTTAGACCACAGCGCCACCCGCATCCCATAGCTAGTCACTTAGTCTTTGCCTAATTTCCTCACAAGGTTTTGAGAGGATAAAGGAGAGCCATGCAGGGTGCCTTGAGCTCCTTGCAAGAAATAAATATTCCAAGTAGGTGTTATTTATCTACTGGAATATTTTGGTAATTAATCTCACTTGATTTAACAAGTGGTTGCGGGGACAGCAATCTTACTGAGGGCACATCAGCATGAGACTGGGTATTGGGGAAGCATATTTTTCTGATATATTAATTGGTATATTGAAGCCAAGTGCACCCCTGCATTGTCTTTCTGCACGTTCGCACAATAAATGAAAGAAATTGTGGATTCACTGATAGTAATAAAATCAACACATGGGAGCTTGGTTTCTTGTGAAGCCCACAAACCAGGGGGAGTATAGCAGCCTCAAATTTCTGTGTAAAAAAGTAAGGCAGTCACTTCCTTACCTGCTCTATTTAGTTGTTCATTTACACACTTATTATATCACTTTAACTACAGTGGTATCTCTGGTTACGAACGGGATCCATTCCGGTGCCCTGTTCGTAACCCGTGACGTCTGTATCATGAAGCGCCACGTCTGCGCATGTGTGCGACGCGATTCGGCACTTCTGTGCATGCGCGTGGCGTCATTTGACGTGTATGCGTGAACCGCCGAACCCGGAAGTAATGCGTTCCATTACTTCGGGTCGCCGCAGTGCGTAACCCGAACGTACGCATCCCGCAGCGTACGTAACATGAGGTATGACTGTATTTAGCTATGTGCACACTGTCCTTGTCCTAAGGGTGCTAGGTGGAGGGGTTTTCCTAGCTGGAATACACACAGTTGTTAGAACTAGAACTGCCTGGGACTGAACATGTTATCTTACATGGAAAAACATGAAATGTAATACAGGCAACCATCTTTATGCGCACATTCAAAGAATGTGGACTGCTTTCAGACCCAGAAGAGGGCAAAACGGGCATGGCAGGCTTATGCTCACTCTGCTAACGCACAATGACCTGGAACACAACCCCTGCGCAAATTGGGGGTTGACTACATTACATATGAATGCACCTCACTTTTCAGTCCAAACTTTGGAAAAGGAAAAAAGAAAAGCTATTCTCTGTTTTCTGTAGGTTTGCTTTATTTTAACTTGAAGACTAGTGGGCAGGTTGTCCCAATCCTCAAAATCCCTTGTGCTTTTTATCGAAACGAGAAGGGTCTCCAGCTCTTATCTAAGCCTTACCTCTTCATTGAGACATTGACTTCCTTCTGCCATGTCCCATTCCTCATTACCTCACAGCTGCTTCCTGGCTGCTCTTCACATTCCCTGGAGCATGTGAAGCAACCATTTACTTGGCAGAGAAGTTGAGTCCCCATCACTTCTATATCATACAGCATATGGAGCGGCTTCATTGCTGGGTCCTCATTATTAAGCATCTGAAGTGGGACTCTGAGCTAGCCCTACTCTGGAAGCAGGGCTGTGGCATTCTGTAGGTCTACTTGGAGTCCCATGAGGGTCAGTTGCAGCAAGCCCTTCTCAGAGCAGTGGCAACTCACAAAATTTTAACCTTTTCCTAATCACCAACTTGCTGGAGCAGAGGAATACGTGTGGGAACAAGCTTAGCTTGCTTTGTGCAGTGGTGCTTCATCAGCTTGTGTGCGCAGTGTGAACATGTGTAATTCTCAGTCTGTTGCGTCTGTGTGTCGTGTTTTCTGATAATTGTGGTGTGCAGAAAGGGGAAGTACCACGTTTTGGATTACCAGCATCAGTTGGTGGCAGAGTAGGAGGAAATGGGGGTGGGGGGAAGACCGCTTCTATTGCCATGATCTGCTCTAGACTTTGTCAGCTCTGTTCCCCCTCCCCAAGTTTAGTCTTGTCCAGCTACCGCTGCAGTATTTTACCACTTCGCCTCAGTGTTGCACTATTGCTCTGGTGTTTTGTTTGCACTGAGCTGAGAGCTAGATAGCAGTGCCACTGATCAGCTGTGAACATCTACTCCTTATGCACTTCTCCCAAGCTACCAACCTGATCCTGATGCACTTCTAGTTGCATGTATGTTTAGAAATAATATGTATTTAGAAACAGATGTAACCAGCTTTGTGTTTTTGTTTGGAGAAAGTTGGATATATATATATATATATATACACACACACACACACACACACTCATTGTAATTCAGACAATTATTGAGGTCTAGAATGAATGCAGGTATATATCAACTGTGGGTGCAGAAGCCCACTTCCCTATATGGATTTCCCATAGTTTCTCCTTCCATCACTAAGAAAGCAATTGCGTATTAAAAGGAAAATATTATTCCCTCGTCATTGATGGTGTGAGGGAAGATGACCTTTTTTACTACTGTTTTCATAAGCATAACACTTGAGGAACACAAAAAGTTGTCATAATTTGCTTATTTTAGAAAATGATTATACAAGTATTAGTGGTGTATTGACTTTTCTTAATGATGACATTGCCTTTTAAAATTATTGGGTTATATTTGGGTATTGGCAACCAAATGCAAGTTTGTAGTATTAGCATAAATTTAGAATGGCAGTTTGAATATCCTAAGTAGCCATGACCAGTGGATTGTCACTTGGTAAAAAAGTAAAAATGGGCCTTCTTGGTGATAGCACCCACTCTCTAGAACGCTGTCTCCCAGGTAATTGGGATGGAAGCAGCAATGATCTCTAAAACATATTCAGCAAACTTTTACTCAAAAGTAGACCCATTAATTTCAGTGTGCTTGTTCTGAATAAAACTTAGCTGAATACCACCCTATATGTTTATCCAAGCTTTCCTGAACTATGATTCTTAAAAAAAAAAAGAATCAGAGTCCAGAAAAGCTTGGGTAAACATATAATGTGGTATAGGGTTTTCTACACTGCTCATTTTTATTTGTGATACATGGTTTGCTTTTTTATCTAGTTTTTAGGAATTTTTAAATAGAATTTTGTATTTTTATGTGGACTGCTTAAAATATTTTTCCTACATTAAGTGGTCTAAGAATTGTTTCCAATGTTACTCATGATATAGACCTATTTCAGTGTGTCTGCTCAAAGTTTGACTAATGTTGGGTATCACCAAGTTCATTGATCAGCATTTCGTTGGCACTTTTAAGGTGGGCTTCATCCCCAGGTCAATGCTATAAGGCTTGTGAATATTTTTGTTTTAAATGTTGAAATTGTAAGTGTTGGGTAGACTATCATAACCCAGATCTAATAGTTCTGGTCCAGTTTTGTATTTCAATTGTATATTGAGCATTTAATCTCAAAATGTGCTCAAAAATGTATTGGGAGCCAGTGTAGGTCTTTCAGGACTGGTGTTATGTGGTCTCGGCGGCCGCTCCCAGTCATCAGTCTAGCTGCCGCATTCTGGATTAGTTGTAGTTTCCGGGTCACCTTGAAAGGTAGCCCCACATAGAGCGCATTGCAGTAGTCCAAGCGAGAGATAACTAGAGCATGCACCACTTTGGCGAGATGGTCCACGGGCAGATGTACTAATTTTATTATTTGTAGCATACCCATCTGACTGGGTTGCCGCAGCCACTCTGGGTGACTTTCAGCATATTTAAGAACATAATAGAACATTGTTTGCTTTTAACACCATTATGTACTTCTCAAGATTAAGTTGTGGTGTTGTGTACAGCTGGTTTTGGCGGCTCTTCTACCAGTAGACAATTTCAATGGATGAGTTCCATCCCTCTATCTCAAGTGTTCTCCAATGGTTATAGGGAAGATGAGGCTAGCCTAATTCACTTGTTAAAATTTGGTAGATAAATTATTGGGTGCTGGGGAACACCCTTTCATTAATACCACATTCTCCTTTTCACTGTGTGAGGAAAGTTGGAATTCATGATTTACCTGCTGGCACTGCATCCATTCCAAGATTTAGAACCCAAGGGCAGTGTTTGCTCTATTTCCTTACAGCTTTTTGTAAGTGCCTTGGTTATGATTTGCTGTTCCGATGTGTTATGCAAATACTCATTGAACAAGTACAACACCACACTTGCAGAGTGAAAGGAAGCATTTTGCATTTGTTGCTATACTGTAAATAGAAAATTAAAAAAGACATTGATTTTATTCTTACAAATGGCACCAAAAGACCATTTTACTTGTTAGTTGTATAAGTAATTCAGATGACACCCTAAAATATAGGCTTAGCATGTGCAAGTTTCACTGCTTACTGATCAGTACTACTTGAGTCTATTCAGAAAGTACTGCAAAGAGACAGCTTGTAAAGGAAATTTCAGAGGATTATATTGGCGGTAGAAATGGCAGAACTCTGATGTTTAAAACTCAATCTTGACATCCAGTTATAGGACCTATTTCCCCAACCCAGTATTTTGATATTGCACTAGCTACAATTCCCCAGGAGAAAGGCTAACTTCACCTTTCATATTCATATCTCAGATTTTTCTTCAGATAAGCTCTGCTTTCACTCCCACTCCTATTTTGAGTACTCTTTTTTAAGTATATCAACTTAATTAGATTGAATTTATTTGCATTTTAGTGTCACATGGCTTGTAGTTTTCTGATGGCTTTTAACTGGAGGGTTGTAAGGTGCAAAGAGGGCTTTATATTTTTACTACAAGAAGAATAGCAAGTGACAAATTATTCATATTCTACATTTGTTTTTGTTCTTACTTTAGAGACTCTACGGGGGTGGGTAATTCAGTGGTCCACAAGCGGTCTCCTTTACGCCGAAACCAAAAACCACCAACGTCCTTGACCAAACTGTCCTCGCGGGATGGACAGAAAACCAAAAAGCCAGTGTGCAAATTTGAAGAAGGTCAAGATGTCCTAGCTAGATGGTCAGATGGCTTGTTTTATCTTGGAACTATCAAAAAGGTAATTTGTGTCCAACAGCCTTGTAAAATTATACTTCTGAGGCTGTGCCATCTAAACACTAACATTTATTCTCCTTTTCAGATAAACAAACTTAAGCAGAGCTGCTTCATTATATTTGAAGACAGTTCCAAATCCTGGGTTCTCTGGAAGGACATACAAACAGGCAAGAACCTTTACTTTATTTTTATTGACACTATGAAATTTCAGACCTCATCTATTTCCAGTGAGAGACCCTATGGGAGGGAACAGAATAAAGTTAAAGGCTTGGTCAGGGAGTTTGCGTCAAAAGGGGACCTAAAATAGACATTTTAGGTCTCCTTTTGACAACTCTGCATTGATCTTGGATGGGCAACATTTATCAGCATTGGCCTTAAAGTCGTATCTCCTTCAACTTCTTATATCTATGCTGGAAGCAAAACCTGGCTGAGCCATCTGTATGGCAATGTCCTGTTTGAGGAACTTCCCCAGGGAAGTGCATCTGTTGCTGTTTAGATGTAAACTGCTGGCCCCCAAAACATGATTAGCTATTGCAATCATTTTTTACACTGTTCATCATCCTGAGCTTTTATAGGAAAGAAGTGAAGAGGGTGATATAAAAATGGATTTAATAATTACATGTAGTTTTATTCTTATGTGTTGCAGCCATTTTTGAAATAATATAACTGGTATCCATTTAGCGTATGTATTTTATTTATTTAATGTAAACCATAACCTTTTATATTTTTAGGAGCTACTGAAAGTGGGGAAATGGTCTGTACAATATGTCAGGAAGAATATTCAGAAGCACCCAATGAAATGGTTATTTGTGATAAGTGTGGTCAAGGTAAAGTGAACTTCTTAATGTGTAGATTTTTTTTTTTAAATTCAGCATTGTATTACACAGTGTCACTCAGCTGATGGCAAGGGTTCCATCAGCAAAACAGGAAGGGGATTTTATTTATTTATCTATGTATCTGTTGAGGGACCCAGGTGGCGCTGTGGGTTAAACCACAGAGTCTAGGGCTTTCTGATCAGAAGGTCGGCGGTTCGAATCCCTGCCACGGGGTGAGCTCCCGTTGCTTGGTCCCAGCTCCTGCCCACCTAGCAGTTCGAAAGCACGTCAAAGTGCAAGTAGATAAATAGGGACCGCTCAAGCGGGAAGGTAAACGGCGTTTCTGTGCGCTGCTCTGGTTTGCCAGAAGTGGCTTTGTCATGCTGGCCACATGACCCGGAAGCTGTCTGCAGACAAACGCCGGCTCCCTTGGCCTATAGAGTGAGATGAGCGCCGCAACCCCAGAGTTGGACACGACTGAACCTGATGGTCAGGGGTCCCTTTACCTTTACCTTTATGTAGCTGTTGATTTATTTAGCCAATTCACTATTCCCTCTGCAGTCTTTCATTTGCTCTTGAAGCTACTCCACAGGTTCCCTTAATATTCTGGAGCAGATTGCTGGAGGCAGGGTCTTGCAGAAAATTGCTCCCCTTCCTGTTTAGCTGATAGAAGCCTTACCATCAGCTGAGTGACATAGTTAAATTTAAGTACATGGGGTGAGATCGAGTGTTGTGCCACCGGACCTGATAGGTCTTCCTCGTCCTCTCCTTCCCTTTTCCAGCTGGAGGGTCCTCCAGCCCTTCAGAGCAGATTTGGATGGCAGAGGTGTGTGTGTGGTGTGTAGGAGAGGATTTGGAAGTTCTCTTGTAGGTCTGTTACATAAGCAAGCTGGCACTGTTACATGTTGTCCTATTGATACGGTTGTGTACATATGGGATATGTATTGTACTTCTTGACATAAAAATACATTTGAATTATAATATAAATCAGAAGATGGATTGGGTTTTCTTTATTGTCACATGCCATAAAGGTTAAGATGGCAAGGGTGTTTAGTAACCTTTAGAGTAATAAAAAAAAAACTTTTTGAATTCAGGTTATCACCAGCTGTGTCACACGCCAAATATTGATTCCAGCGTGATAGATTCAGATGATAAATGGCTTTGCCGGCAGTGTGTCTTTGCAACAACAACAAAGGTAAGTTATCCACTTAGTGAAGTGACTACACTTTGAATTTGAACTTGATTTTGTATAGTAGTGGTCGCTGCTTCAATCTGTTTTATTCCAGAGAGGTGGCGCACTTAAGAAAGGACCAAATGCCAAAGCACTGCAAGTCATGAAGCAGACATTGCCTTACAATGTATCCGACCTTGAATGGGATGCAGGCCATAAAACAAATGCCCAACAGTGTTATTGCTACTGTGGAGGTCCTGGAGAGTAAGCATGTTGAAACTCTTATGAAAAGATTTTCTCTCAGATTTATTGCTGTATATTCTATTAAATACCAGTAATCTGTATGAGAGCTGAATGCTGTGTTCTGTTCCAGAAATATTACTTATATATTTATAAGGCAATTTTACTACAGTAATTAATGGCCATTGTATCAGTGACACTAGGCTTTCATTACACTTCTGTTCAGTTTTAAAGTTTGCATTCATAACAATAGGATTGTTAAGCTCATGTTTCTACACGTTTAACTTGGGAGCAAGCTTCATTAAACACATTGGGTTGTATTCAACTAAGTCTACTTGGAGTAGAGCAGACCCACAAAAATTAATGAACCTAGGGTTAGGTTCATTACCTTAAGTGAGTCTACTCTGAATAGGACTAGCATTGAATAGCACCCAATGGGAGTTACTTTCAAGTAAACATGCATAATATTAAGCCACACATTTTCAGTTGGAGTAAAATTATGATAAAATTCCCTTCAGCTTTTTGCCTGCTAAGTGTCACTTTTCCATTTACTGAAATGGAATGGATTGCATCCAGATCTGCCATGCAGAACAGGCTTCCACTCATCACCTTTCTTTCTTCCCACCTACAGCCTCCTATGGGCCCTCAAAATCTCCTGCGGGAGTTTGGGGGATTCTCCAGAGCAAGTTTTTTTGGGGGAAGGGCTGCAGTGAGAAGGAGAGAAAGGTGAAATCGTGTTCCATGAGCAGAAGTCTGTTTGCAAAAATTTGGATTCTGCCCCATGTGTTTGCACTTCAGTAGGGAACACGTAACACATTCCAATTCAATTCTTTCCTTTCTTCCTTTCTGTTAATGAAGCTGGTATTTAAAGATGCTACAGTGCTGCAAATGTAAACAGTGGTTTCATGAGGCTTGTGTGCAGTGCCTCCAAAAGCCAATGCTGTTTGGTGACAGGTAAGGTGTATTTTCTTGATCCTACTTGTGTTTGTCAGGGTTTTATTCTGGGGGGCAGGGCAGGGGGAGATACAAGGAAAGAATGCATTTATACCTATAGCATCATAATACTATTATTTTCTGCACACTTGCAGTTATGACATGTGGTGATGTTCTTATTGCTGTTCTTTATTAGGATTGTATTAGTCTATATTTTTATTTTTAATTTGTTACAGAAAGACAGAATATTACTGTTCCCATTTTACCTAGCTATGTATTTAGTTAGCTTGTATAAATAAAGTTACCTAGATCAGTGTTTTTCAACCACTGTTCCGCGGCACACTAGTGTGCCGCGAGATGTTGCCTGGTGTGCCGTGGGAAAAACGTCCCGGCCGTTGTTGTTGCCTTCCTTCAGCCAATCAGGGTCAGCCCGCGCGTTTGTACACAGAGCCGAAAAGAGACGCCCGCCTTGCCCCAGCAGCACCGAGGCTACACTGCACTGCATTGCACGGCCCTGGACGCAGCAGCCGGGCCGGCCGCCTCAAAAGCGCCTCCCTCCCTCCTTCGCCCTCCCGCCGGCCAATCGCCAGCGCCCTCCGGCCTGCCGGAGTTCCCCGCCTCCTCGGCTGTTGGCGTGGCCCTGAAGGGATCCTGCGCGCCGCGCGCGCCTTGTCGCGAGTGGGGTTCCGAGACCAATGTAGGCGCGCGCATCTTAGAAGCGGGAGGGGGGGTGGAAAGAGCGGGCCGGAGATGAGGAGGAGGGAGCCGGCGGTGGACGTGGGTGGGGGCTTGGAAATGGCGCGCGCATCTTAGAAGCGGGAGGGGGGGTGGAAAGAGCGGGCCGGAGATGAGGAGGAGGGAGCCGGCGGTGGACGTGGGTGGGGGCTTGGAAATGGCGCGCGCGAGGCGGAGGCCGGGGGGAGAGAGAGAGAGAGAGAGAGAGAGAGAGGATTCAGTACCAAATCGGATGCAAAACCGCATCTATAACCTCTCAAGGGAAATGTTTCCCAAAGTGCAGTCATCTCCAACCTACATAAATTAATTAAGAATTCTTTTGCTGTTTGGAGGAAATAACAAGCCTGGCTCCTTTCAGCTGGGTGAGAGCACTTTGCTAATAAATGATGAATAATTAGGATGTGTAGGTTTCCTTTTGCATTTATTTGGCACTTGCTGGTTCAACCTCTTTGAACTTCCCAAAGCACAAGATCATCACAAAAAAGGGAAACACCACATTGGCTGGGCTCTCAAGTGTGGCAAGGCAGTTAATTATATCATGTCAGGATGTCTCAGGAGCTTCTCCACTCATGTCTTTGTCACAAAAAGTCACTCCGGTACAAGACTAGAGTCCTTCAGACCTTACTTGGGGCTGGACTATATTTTGAAAAAAATATGAACAAATTCCTATGCCCCACAAATAACCCAGAGATGCATTTTAAATAAAAGGACAGGTTCCAATTCTGTAAAAACACACTGATTCCTGGACCATCCATGGGCAGCATTTAGAAGGTGATTGGGCCACATCCGGCCCCCGGGTCTTAGTTTGGGGACCCCTGCTCTTAAGTCCAAGAATTATAAAATACTTTATTTGTGTTTATTTGATTCCTATTCAAGAGAATTACTTTTTATATAGTCAATATAGGCACAGAGTTAAATTTTTTAACATTTTCTAATGGTGGTGTGCCTTGTGATTTTTTTCATGAAACAAGTGTGCCTTTGCCCAAAAAAGGTTGAAAAACACTGACCTAGATAAAGACTCAGTTATCTTAACAATTATATTTATAATAACCACTTGTTATGCAAAAATTCAGTTATCCAAACATAAATAATTATGCCCAAACCTCACTATACACGTCACAGATTCAGATATCTGAGCAACCTTGTCCGTGCTTTGTTAGTTGACTGCAGCCATTTTTGGGCAGAAACTATGGAGGGAGTGGGGAATGAGACAAATGAGAGAGCAGGAGAGATCAGACAAATCTGATTTTCCTTTGTCTCTCTTTTGCTGGTTGGCTGCAGGCATTTTGGGGAGAAACCATAGAGGGTAGGTGAAGAGGTCAGACAAATTACAGATTAGAAATGTTCCCATAAGAATCAGTATGAATCATGGACTTGTTTTGTGAACGCTCACTTAACGAACAATTTTCAGGGAGTGCATTGTGTTTGGTAACCGGGACTTGCATGTATATAAAACAAATTTAGATACAGTAACTTTATTGTTATTAATTATTGGATATGCTACTAAGTAGCATGTATTGGCTCCTTTGGGCTTTGAAGTCATAGACATCGTGCAAAGTGAATATGTTGCTACAGGTAAGTACCTTCTCAGCAATTACTTTTTTGGTTATTTTATTTTATTTTTTTTAGGTTTTATACATTCATTTGTTCAGTTTGTAGTTCTGGACCAGAATACCTCAAACGTTTACCCTTGCAATGGTAAGTACAATATTGCACTGGAGGAAATCATTCAGTAACCTAATAATTCAGTAAGTTGTTTTTAGTTGGTTCTCATAACGTGCCTTTTGCTAATGTTTCTGGGGCAAGGGCCCCATTGACTCATGATCAGGCTTCTAGGGGTCACATGTCGAAGTTGGCATGGCCGAGGAAGGTGCAACCAGTTTTAAAGGTTTTTCTAAGGGACATACTTGGGGATTTTGTAAGGTCACAAAAACGTTTTGGCATTACAGAATTGTGGTAGGGGGCACATGAGAGTGGTTAGTTAAAATACTTTTTTAAAAATGGGTTACGGGAGGTGACGTTGATGGATGACCAAAAACTGGGTATCACCAGGGCACAGATTAGCTAGCCCTGCTGTAAACAAAGCACAAATAGTCCTCTAGTAAGTTTGTGAGCAATTACTGTAATTAGTGTATTCTTCCTCTCTGGCTTCATATTGTGAAACAGAAATAAAATGTCTAGTAAGTGGTCATACTTAACATATAATAAAAAGGTAATGCTGTTGTCATACTGCAGTTTTCTTGGTCACCAACAGGTAGTGCTGTGAAATATAGCATGACAACAGACTTTTGCAAACTGCTAGGCCATCATATCAGTGTTGGAGGGTGAGGAGAAGGGATGTGGTGGGGAGAGGGGAAGGCTCTCCAGCTGTAGTCCTGTTCTTCTGTTGCCCTCACTTCCCACCTCTTCTGCTGAATCTCAAACAGTGTCATGGTGTGAAGCAGGCAGTATGAGCAGGGGAGGAGTCAGCAGGGATTGGAGAAGGGGGGTTGTCAAGGTAGTGGGAGGTAGGCCTGGCTGGCAGGCAAAGCAAGCTGGGGCATGGCCCCAGTAGTTTACAAAGTTGTAAAGTTCCTTAATGTAGCACAATAAGCTGACTGATTTATGAAGAGCCACATCACTACTTTAGCCAGGTGGGGTTCATACCTATGAATTTTTTAAATATCCTAATTGTTTTATTAAAACCTTTTGAATTCTAGGGTAGATATAGCACACCTATGCCTTTACAACCTAAGTGTTATTCACAAAAAGAAATACTTTGATTCGGAGCTTGAACTCATGACATACATTAATGAAAACTGGGATCGACTCCACCCTGGTGAGGTAAGTTGTTGAAATGCTCTTTCAATAATAGGTCAAACTATTGTGATCAGTAGACGTTTAAGAAATGGGTTAGTCCATTTACAGAATAATTATATCAAGTGTGTAAAATTCCTGTTCTAATGAAATGATAGCTGGTTTTCAGAGGATTACGTTAGGGTTGTAGGTGAGGGACTTGAACATGCACACCAGTAGCTACAAATTAGCACATTTAGCCATAGTTTAAAACAAACAGTGGTTTAATGTAAGTGAGCACTATGTTGGTGCACACTGCCTGAGAGTTTCTGTGGTGCTCCTCCATTCAGTGGTGTAGGAAACCGCTCGGGCACCCGGAGCGGCAAACATGACGTGCACCTGGGGGGCGTTGCTATGTAGCACGCATGCGCAGCGTCGCTACAGCGACGCTGCACATGCGCTGTACATAGCAGGTTGCCGGTGCTCCGGCGCCGTACGGACAGTGCCGGGATCCTTTGCGAGTGTGCGATTTGTTTCTCTTCAGCAAATCAAGAATGGTAACTAAGGATTGTCCTTGGCTAATCACTCATTGCTTGGAAAGAAACAAGTGTGTTTAGACAACATTACAAGCCAAACACTGCAGGAACTTTGCACTGCTCATTCATAGTAAGCCACAGTTTTAAACAGTTGGTTTAAACTGGTTGTGGTTTCATATGGGATGTGATCCAGGCCAGTAAGAAGCTCTTAGTGCAACTTGTGGACTGCCTCATGGGCTAATTCCACCCCCACCTTTCCCTCTACTGTAATTTACCAGTTGATCAAGCACTGTTGCCCAATGTGTTTTCCCATCATTGTGCCACATCACTGGCTGCTCTTGATGTATTGTGTAATGTTGATTTTTTGCATTGTGGTTCTAATTTTGTTTTTAATGTTACATTTCTGTTAGCTATCCTGAGCGCTCATGAAAGGAAGGGTGGGAAGTAGTAGTAGTAGTAGTAGTAGTAATAATAATAATAATAAGGAGGAGGGTAAGGTTTATGAACGCGATCAAGTCATGGAAAAAGTTGTAATACCGGTTACAAAAAAGAGTGAAGAGAATTCAAGAAACTCAGTGCATGAGTTGGTGGCAGCCCCATAGAATCATAGGTTTTTTTGCAGGTACAGCCTGATTTCCTTTATGCACAAAATTGAATGGAAACCGTGACAGTGGCCTGAAACATAATTTTGTGTACAGGCAACGACCGATAAATGTGCACTTGATCGATAGTGCCAAATGACCTAAAAACGTTGCTAAACATACCACTGAAAGGGCCCCCCACCCTGCCAACATGCGTGGGGGCCAGGAAAAAACCCCCATGCAAAACTCTATTGTACAAGATGACAAAGATTCCACTTTAGAAAAAACCCCAACCACTTTATTTCATTTATTTGTGTAAAAAGTGTGCCACACAAATCTGGCATCATTTTCTGTGCAATTACCTGTAATATAAATTGTTAAATCTATTTGTGAAATGCTTGTTTTCCTGTCAATATAATGATAGTTGAAGTAAATTCAGTACCAAAAATAACAGGCTGGTAGGTGATTACTTTTCTCTGATAGTACAGTGGTGCCTCGCAAGACGAAATTAATTCGTTCTGCGAGTGCTGTCGTATAGGGGCCATTCTATGAAAAATGAGCCTGAAAAGAATGCTAGATGAGCGCTGGACTTTGGTGAGGAAGATTCCAAACGTGCAGTCTAACCATTTTTTTTAAAGCTAAAGACAAAAGAAGTTTATTTTATGGACCTTCTTTTCAAAAGTCCACCCATGTAGTCTTCACAGAAGTGTCCAAGTTAAAAGTTTTCTGATGATTGTCCCACCCGTGACAGCATTTTTTCCTTAATTTTGTATCGTTAAATTTCTTAAACTTGATTCCTGATTGCATAGTTGTAACCAATAAACATTGATTTAAACAGATATGCTGAGTTTATCATTGATTCACCTCCCAACTCACAGAGTTTTTCCATAAATCAAACTTATCTCAAGCTCCATGTCCTTTTTTTGTCCCACCCGTGACAACACTTTTAACATTTAATAAAATTGTCAAAAATATCCATACAAATAATAAAAAATTAGTAAAATGTTCAGTATCTTATTAAGAACATAGTTTAAATTTTGATTGTTAATTTTTATGTATATTTACATTGTTACACATGTGTGAATACCAAAAAACATGGTCAAAGTGTCCCACCCGTGACAATGGAATGGCCCATAGCGGAAATTTTGTCTTGCGAAGCACGGTCAGAGGAAGCGCGGTTTGATGGGGGAAGAAAATATCGCAAAATGTTTTCATTTTGCGAGTCATGGCCATAGGGAAATTCGTCTTGCGAGTCACCCTTTCATTAGCGAATGCCTTTCGTCTTAGCGAGTTTTTCGTCTAGCAAGGCATTTGTCTTGCGAGGTACCACTGTACCTAATCTAGAAAAGATCAAGGATTCAAAATTATTTTTAATAGCAATGTTTTAAAAATTCATAAATGCACCATTAAAAAAACACTGAGATAGAATAATGCACTATGCATACAATCCCAATGAGACTTCATTCTCCTCTCCTCCCTCTGTAGCCCATCACACTCCCAATATAACAGTTCTGTTATTTAGCCGCTTTGTTTGATAGTCAACATAGGTTTATAGCTGATTTTTAAAAAGCAATCATATTCTAAATGTATCCCTTTCATAATCCTGTCATGTTCAGTTCCAGCATTTGATTAAAATGCAAGGAATTCTAAGTCTATTTCTGTCAAAGCTATTCATTGTACCTGATACAGAAGTAGCCTGTTGGTAATATGTAAATAAAATAAAGCATGTTATTTTATTAATAAAACACTCCTAAACATGAATGCTATGCTTAGTTGTTTAAACAGATGTGGAATTTAGGAATCCCCCCTACAATTTCCGTACTATCTTGTTAGGATGTATAAGTTACTCAACATACTACTTTTTCAAATTTCATTGTCTTAATAGTCAAATGCAGTAGGTATTCTAGAATATTACTCTAGAATTCCTAATGTGTGTAGGAATTCTAGAATACAAATACACTTTGTCTCTTTGAATGGTTGAAGGTATTAATTGTGATTAGAAGTTTTACTGTAACTTTTAGTAGGTTAAATCACTTCTTGATACTTTACAGCTGGCAGACACACCAAAATCTGAAAGATATGAGCATGTTCTGGAGGCATTAAATGATTACAAGACTATGTAAGTTGATAGGGTTTTTATACACTTTTATCTTCTTGATGTTGTCCTGAGGTTTCTTTGAACGATTCCCTCAAAACATGTCCATGGTAGCAGCAGGAAGAGGCACTGCAAAATTGTTTAAAGTCAAACTTGTAGTTACTGAGATACAAGTTAGGTGTTTAGCTGTCCTTTCCCTGCATTTGAAGGGAATTAAAGAAGGGACATAATATTGGTACTAGTAAGTTAAATTGGGGTTTATCTGTATATCCAAAGAAACACTTTTGTAGCTTCATGTTCTGTGTTTAATGTTTAACAATTTAGGTTTATGTCTGGAAAGGAAATAAAGAAGAAAAAGCATTTGTTTGGTTTGAGAATTCGTGTCCCCCCTTGCCCACCAAATGCTGCTTTTAAGGCTGAGAAAGAGCCTGAGGGAACTTCACACGAGTTCAAAATTAAAGGCAGAAAGTCATCTAAATCTGTGCCTGATCAGAGGTAAATCATGATTTGATCTCTGTTGGAGCAAATAAATTATTTGACAAATATTTATTAAAGCCAGATTAACTACCGCTGATTTCAGTGGCAGTTTGCAGGAATTATGTGGGGTGTTTTTTTTGTTTCTGTAGGATATCTTCAAATAGCACTGGTTAATATGTTACACTTTCTTGTTTAATAGAATTAGTTTAGGCCTAGAATATTACTGTTGTGCATAAGCTAATACTATAAAATGGTGCTTCATAGTAATAATTGTTATATACCTGTAGTAAGCAAATTAAATCCCCACCATAACTTTTAAAACCAATTGGTTGAGTTGATATCTGTTCAGAGAACAAAATGTCCCTCCTGAAAATGTCCTCCATGGAATCTGCAGTATTAGACAACAGTTGCCCAGTCTTAGATTTCTGTTTCTTGAGCAAAGTGACATCAGACATAGCATTTTTAGTGGTGGCAACCTGCCTATGAAACTGCTTCCCAAGTGAGATTCAGTCTTCCTCCACTCTAGAAGGTTAAAGACAATTTTATTTGTCCAGGCTTATTGACCATTGAGTAAATTATGGTGCTATTTTTCTGTTTTGCTATGTCTTTGTGGTTTTAATGATGATTTATTGATGTGTAATTTTATTCTTTCTCAGCCACTCTGAACTTCAGATTGGAAGAAGGGCAGGATATAAAAGTACCATATAAATGTTGCTTAAAGTCTAGAATGTTTCCCCATGTGAGTTATGGCCTTTATCGCATTGTGCTAGCCTAAAAGTATATCAGTATGACGAGGATGAAGGGCTCCAACAACATCCTCCTGGTCCCCACGCTAAAATTCTTTCCCCATAGTTCACAACTAACAAGAACAGCAATCTCAGCATTTCTGCTGCTTACATAGGGCAAGACCATGAAGAAAGGCTCTTCTTCCTTTGCTTGGATAAGTGGTAGCACTGCTAATGGGGATGCTTCTCTTTGGCAATAGCCATATTCATACATAAAAAACATAGTTTAGGACTACATGAACAAGTCTCTGTGCAGCCAAGCAAAGCCTCAGACTAATACACTCTCGGTTCTCCTATGTATAGGAGAATTTAGGCAGAATTTCGCTTCTCTCTCAAAGAATCTTGGCGTAGTGTTACAAACCAGGGATCCTGGTTTAACCATTTTTTGTTGTAGATAGAAAAGCCAACTCCATAACTCGTTAAAAGTTGGCTTATTTAGCAGCTAACCATGTTTGTGGTAAAACAGAATCCCTAGTTTGTATGTAATGCTAAGCCAAGATGATTTTGTAAAGAAAACTAAACTCAGCAGAAGTCTTCATCCTGACTGTACAAGAGGAAGAGCAGGGAGAGCCTGACTGCTTGAACTTATCCACAAGGCATTAACCATAGTTCAGTTTTGCATGTTAATGGGGCCAGTATGTCTTTAAGTGCTCTATTCAAAGACATGCATGCATTCCTGCAGTGGTTATCTTCTGGGTCCTATTAGTGTGTCACAGAAAGTCAAACACTGAGTTTCTTATAGAGAAAGAACTATATAGGTTCAGTGAATACATATTCAGGGTAGTGATCATGTTTAATAAATGTTAATGGTAAAAAAATGAAATCATAAATAATACTCAAACATACATTATTTTGGGGTATCTTTTAAAAACAACTGTGGGCTTCCTTCTAGGGAAGTTACTAATGGTGTAGAACGAAAGGGGAAGAAAAAATCTGTAGGCCGTCCACCGGGCCCATATACCAGAAAAATGATCCAGAAGATGTCTGAGCCATCTCTTATAGTAAGTGGCATTTTCATTTACTCGCTGATTACTTTATTGACTAAAAATGGCCAATATGTTAAACTGTATTTTGAAACAAAAATTAAAAAAGCGATATCTCCTTGAAAAGGCAAGTATTTGCACAGCCTGAAAACTTCTGTTCTTTTTTTTTCTTCCCCTTGGGAAAAGGAACCTGTTGTTGTGCAAGAATCTCCTCCTTTGGATTTACCTAGCACTACTGGGTGAGTAGGAGAAATAACTTTGTATTCTTCTTGCTTGGCTAATGTCTGATCAGATTTTAATATTTGATTACTTTTATCACATGGCAACATGAAATGGCTCAGATCTGATGGAACTGCACATTCATCCAATACCTCAGATGTGGAATCCACAGGTGCTGCCAGTACAAAAGAAACTACCTCAAACAGTATTTCCAAGCATTACAGGTACACTGCCATTTGCTTTATGTCATGTACGTGTGAGTGAAATGATGGATTGCAGCTGTTACTGGAAAGATGACCCAACTATATGAAACACGTTGGCTCGGATTCTAAGATAACTTCTCTCTGGAAGGTTGGCAAGTCCCAACCATGGGGGGCTGCTGGAGTAAGAGGAGGTAATTGCACGAAATACGGTCCTGAGAAATTAGAAAGGTCACAGAAAAGAAGTTTTCCATCTCTTCCTTTCAGCAGTCTCCTGTTCCACACCCACCATTTGTCATTTTGTTAAAATTATTTTACCACCCTTCATTCTTTTCAGGGTCTCAAGGTAGTATACAGTCATAATACAAATACAGTCATACCTTGGGTTACGACCGCTTCAGGTTGTGTGTTTTCGGGTTGCGCACTGTGCCGAACCCAGAAGTACAAATGTGCACATGCGAAGAAGCAGCGAATCGCAACCCGCGCGTGTGTAGACGCAGTGCTGCGGGTTACGGACGCTGCGGGTTGCTAACTCGCCTCCTGCACAGATCATGTTCGCAACCCGAGCGTCCACTGTACAGTAATACCGGTAGAACAACCAATGCAGTCAATCAAATTGACTTGAAACAGAGTAGCAAACTACCTGATACCAGAAGAATTGCAGCGGTTGCCACCAGGTGGACTGTTCTAGGGACTGTCTCAAAGGTTGGGGGTGTCAGCACTGTAAGTCCCGTGTTGTTTTTTGAGTACCATATCTGATAAAGAAGGCACATGGAGAGGAAAAGATCTTTAAAAACACATACATGTATTTGGGTCTCAAGTTGTGCAGGATATAGATATATACCCACACATACACAGAATACAAGAGAAAGTAGAAAAATACAAACAAGAAGGAAAGGGATATACAAAGGGTAGGCTCCCATTGTTCAGGGTTTTATTAGTAATTACCAGCATCTTGAATTGGGCCTGAAAGCAAACAAGCAAGCAGGGATATGTGTAAATCGACCCTTTATTTTGCACACACTGAAGCTTTGATCACCTTCAAGGATAGCCCCTTGGAGGATAGTAATACAACAGATATATTGCTATAATCCTGCTGGAAAATTACTAGGCCATGGATGCAAATTATATTATGAGGGTGGACCTCAACTATTGCTATCCTCCAAGGATTTCCACTGGTGCAACAGGACATTTCCCCACAATCCCACCCTGTCATGGGTTTGGGGGAACTCCTGGAACAGATTTTGGGGGTGCATAGGGGAAGAACATTATGTAAGGAGAAATAGTTGCTCTGAAGGAAAGTTCACTTAAACACTATGTTAAATACAACCCTCGGCCTTAAATTATTGTTTCTTATCTTCCGTAGTTTGTCTGACTCCAGGAAAAGGACACGAACAGGAAGAACTTGGCCAGCTGCAATCCCACACTTAAGGAGAAGAGGGCGCCTTCCACGAAAAGCACTCCAGATTCAGAATTCCGAAATTGTGAAAGATGACGAAGGCAAAGATGATTACCAGTATGATGAACTTAATACAGAAATACTTAATAACTTGGCAGATCAGGAGTTACAACTTAATCATCTTAAAAACTCCATTACCAGTTACTTTGGTGCAGCAGGTAGGATAGCTTGTGGTGAAAAATACCGTGTTTTGGCACGTCGAGTGACACTCGATGGAAAAGTGCAGTATCTTGTGGAATGGGAAGGAGCAACTGCCTCCTGACTGTAGTACTGAACATGTTTGCTGCACTGTTTATTTATAGGCACTGTTTATATAAATCAGGAGTGCAGAAGGAAACTTCTTTTGACATTTCTAAAAATAGAAACCAAGTTAGCCTTAACATTTCTTTCTTAACAGTACAAAACATTGTGCTGAAAATTCTACCATTTTTTAAATGAGGCTGGGTTTTTTTAAGATAAGGATTTAGATTGTTTAGGGCGGGAATCTGGGATTTCAGTTGCTTTTAAATGTGCACGACTTCAGAAGAGACTTGTCTAGAGAACATTCCATGTCGGTAGAGAATATTTTCTGTAGCTAGAACAAATTTTTAGTAAGATTTCTTAATCTTTTCTTACGCAAATGTTTGCAAAAGTGTATTTCTACTTTGACAACCCTAGATTTTCATAAGGTGCAGTGTATATAATTCCTACTGAGGACTGTAAAATATTGAAATCTTTCAAGCAAAGTGTAAAAAATATATATTGAGCTTGTAAATTGCTCTGTGACTAGACTTCGTTGTCTTTTTAATATATTCTTTGCATGTGTGTATATATACACATACGTGTGCATGTGTATATATGTGTGTGATTGTGACCTATGCAATATAAATTATGGGATTGGGCAGCTTTTGACTATATATCCCATAATTCTTTTATCAGGAATAGTTGCAGTATTTACACAGCAGCATTTCTTCTCAGGCTTTAATGGGTGCTGTTGTTTGCCACATACTACAGAATATGTGTCAAATGAGTGTTGTGTGTGTTGGCAGTGAGTGCAGTCGTTAATGTCATATGCCTTCAGAAAATAATTCAGGCTGCAACCCTCCACATAGAGGCCCAGTGATAAAAAGATTTGGTATACCTTTCAGGTTCACATGCTCCCCCCTGTCTCTCCTGTGCAGATTCCCCTTCCTTTCAGCATTAAGATATGTTTCAGCACTACATCTACATAGTGCTAGAGGTCTATGTATAGTTGCCTCAAACCAGAGTTTGCAAACTAGTTACAGTGAACAGTGGTTAGTGTTTATCTTGATGCAGATGTAATGTACACCATTAGAAAGAGAAGGGATTAGCAAGAGGGAGTACTTTTGCTATATCTTAGCCAAGGTTAAGAAATGTGGGGATAATTTCATCTATTGTGGATCAGGTTGCTTTGAGGCTGCAATCCTATACTCACTTACCTGGGAGTAAGCCCTAGTGAGCTCCATGGGACATACTTGCTGAGCAGACACGTTGAAGATTGTGGTGTAAATCTTCTTGATCTAAGCAGCCTGGCTGCACAGTATTGCAGCCTCAGTTAATGTTGGAGAAAGTTAGACACAAATCTGAACTTGAAAATTTGAACATAAACTCTGGCAAGGAGAAAAATTCTAAGGATTTGTGACACATTGATTGTAAATTTTGTCTCCCAGTTAATTAAAAAGTGCAGGAATCACAAGATTCCTTTTGTATGTAATGTTTTGTAGTCATGTTTGATAAACATAGTTGGAGCAAAGTGTTTAATTGCACAGGGTCAACAAACAGTATGTTGCCACTTGAAGTAACTATACTGCTTTTATTACAATATTACCTCTTCTGTTCTTACAAATATGAATCAAGTTTTAAATGAGTAACTTTATTTTACTTGTAAAATAACAAGTGTTTTTGTCGGGGCTAGATGTATTTTCTTTAATGGTTTTGAGTTGTTTTTTTGTTTTGCCAAAGAGTGTAAACAACTACTTTTTCTGATGGTTTCTCGTTTTATTGCCTAATGGTTTACTGTCAGACATCAGCTTGCCAACAAAACAAAAAATGTGTCTTTAAATAATAGTGAGAGGCTATATGGCTAAATCTAATTGTACTAAAATTGACTTAAAAACAAAATGCTGTTATGATTGTTAAGGGAAATAAATCTTTTGTCACCACCTCATATAGCCAAAGGAAGTGTAGACAAAATATGTTGTTCTGTGCTTGTGGCTGGCCAGTAAACTTGCAGGCTTTACAAAGCTGATAATTTAAGTATACTTTTCTTTGCCTTCACTAGAAACATGAATCTCTTTTCCCCTCACACAGTCTTGGCTATTAATTTAAAGTTGCCTTGCCTATTAGCTGCAATATTTTGATAAGACCCAGTTTACTTTTTGAATGTTGGTCTCTTGAGACAATGCAAATTGTAGTGATGTTAACAACCAGATTTTCATTAATTTTCTTTTTCACAATCTTTGTAATTCACATCAAACACCAGCAGTATTTGCAGTAGGGCTTCCATACAACGACAGCAGTTGGAATTTAGTTGGGGAGAGAAATTGACAAACTATCAACATATTTTAGCTGTTTTTGTTCTAATTTTGTCACGGTGGTTGACATGTTTGTATTGCTGAAACTGTTCTCACATTTTTAAAATCAACATTAAATGTGTGTATTTTTAAGAAGTTGTCCCTATTTTTGTTATACAGGTGTGAACTCTAGTTATATCTTAAAGCTTCATTTAAGTATGTTTTCTTAATTCAATAGGACTTTATAAACATGTTCTGGATTTAAGCAATGTGGATTGTAGCCCAGTCCCAAGGTTTCCTACTCCAATCTTCAGTGCAGCTTTCTTCCAAGTGATTTAGGCAACAGCACAATCCTAGGCATGTTCAGACAAGTGTAAATGCAGAAGACAGCAGCTTGGCAATGCAGTCTCCTTTAACTCAGTGGGATTGATTTTGGCATAAATATGGGACTGAGGCTAATTATCTGAAAATTGCTCCTCCCTTTCTAGTGCCTGAAAGAGCATTCTTGCATGTTGACTACTATATAACCTTATTCAGCTTTTATAAACTGCAGGACATGAAGTTTGGCAGTGTAGGTTACAAATGTGTGAAAACTATTTAGACCATTAAATAATAGCCCATTCTAAGCAACTGAGTCAGAAAGGTAGATTATGATGATGATGATGATGATGATGATGATTTAATCCAATATTTAGATTGAGTAGTCCACAATTCAGTATTGGTTTTAGCACCTGTAGTTGAGACCACATTAATTGGATCCATTTCTATTTAGTTCAGTCTCTAGTGAGACTGTTAAAACAAACTAGTGAATTATATTCTGCTGTACAAAGTTTGAATGTTTGTTTGCATTTTTATACAGTTGTATTCTTACAGATGTTATCTTTGCATAGTTTTGCTTCATTAATTAGGTATTCGCAGTAGCTTCCAAATAACTACTGTAATTTTCAACGGTCTGCATAAGTTGCAGTGCTAAAAATAGTGACCCCACATTTAGCAAACAGACAGAACTAAGTCACCCAGTATCAGTTTTTTTATGGAGGCAGCTGCTATACTTTGTTTTGAGGTCATAGCATTGGAGCAAGGGAATTGCCCGTCTTTCCATGAAGTAGATGTAACCAGTGTTTGCCCGCTCCACTGGCACAGGCCATAGGAACAAATTGAGGTGAGAGGGGAAATGGCACAGGAATTTTATATTGCCATGGGTCACAAGATCAGCTTTGTTAATAATGCAGAGACATTAGTTAGTACTAATCTTGTCTGGCTGTTATGGCTGTTCAACATTTCTCCTATTTCAGATGGAACTCCTCATATGAGATACAGTCATTGCTCCCAGTTTGTTTTGTCTACTAACAAATCAAACTATGCTGTTAATGGCTTACTACACCATGCTAGAAACCTAGTTGCTGGACTACATAGTGCTTCAGAATTAAGAGCAGAATATCCCATTTATTGCAGATTTTTGAGGGTAGAAAATATTGTCATGAGTCCCAACCTGAAATTGGAGCCTACAATCACTGTTTGAAAACTAAGCCATGCTTGCATAATACCGGTACTTGATTTTGTAGCAGCCTGTTTTGTATTATTTGCCCTAACTTCAAAGACTAAACAGAAAAATGATTTATCTATATAGCATTTCTGCTTGCTGCTTACCTTCTTGCTATAAATCAGTTATTCCATTTGTTTAAAAAAAAGGAATGTAAAAATTATTAATCAGTTTCTGTTGCCAAGTACTGCTATGCTTGCTTACTTGTCAGTAGTTAAAATAAGTCTGATTGCTTCGGGACTATAAAATGATTGTGCATATTTGAATTTTAGCTTGATAAAACTTACAAAATTTTGCAGTCTGAGTAACTGGGATGAATTGATAATACAGTATACACAGCAGGGATGTGGAATTTATGGCCTGAGAGCAAATATTGTTTCCACAATTTGGCCTGCCAGGCAATTTCTACTAAACCATACCCACCTGCTTACAGCAGCAAATGGGGTGGCAGAACATGGTTTAATCCTGCAGGAACAGGATTGTGCATCCCAGGCAGCAGGATTTAAAAGGAGATGAGCAATCTTGCTGTAGTCTTATTTGGTGGGGGAGATAAATTTGCCCTTGAGACAGATTCTGATAAGGATCTGTGCCGTGGAGCCAACAAAAAGGTTTCCCAATTCTATACACCGTGCCCAATGCATACTAATGAATAGGGTGCTCACTGCAGTGGCAGTGGCATGGATGTCACTCTCCTGTAGGCAAAAGATGCATTTGAATGTTGCATGTCTTACCACTAAGTTGTTACGACCTGCCCTGGGACTTTAGGTGAAATGGGTAAGAAATCAAGTAATAAACACTGAATACACATTAAGTTTAGAATTCCTTTATTAAATCCATTTCACAGCCAGAAATTTATCCATTTACCGTCATGTTCATTTTTACTGCTGTGTTCATTCTTACCTGTGGAATTGCACACACTATTTCTGCAGTATTATGAAAATGTACAGCACAACCATGCGTGCCACAGTAGGCAACTTGTTAAGTCCCCAGCAATGTGGATGGTATCCGACTAACTTAAGTCCACTGATTTTAATAGGTCTACTGAGGATGACTGAGAATGGGTACGATGCAGTTGGCTATCACCCTATTTTATATACATGTAAAGTTTTGTTGGAAACCAGAACTGTAAAGGACAGATCAATTGGCATTAGCATAAATTGAGAGGTAGAAGGCTTAGTCACAGCTTTTTGGTGAAGATACTTTTTAACATTACAGTGCTAAAAGATCATATATTTTGAAAGCTTATTCTCCACATTTGCATAGCATATTTAATACTATGTTGCCTCAAATTGGGAATAATTCTCATATAATTGGCTTTAAGACTTCGTTTCTGCTGATATTTAGTAGATAACTACAGCCAGCTAGAGATCCCATTGCTGCAGCCTCAAAATGTATAGCTATGGGTCACTAGTACTAAGACTCATTTAAATCACCCCAATTATTTGACCCATTGGTATGTAAAAAAATAAGAATATGGGCAGAAGAGGATAAGCATAGATGCTACCACTGTAGCAGCTGTAAATAACTACTTGGTCTGCTACCTGTAACTTAATATGCTTATATGTTCACATAATAATTTATACATTTATAAACTGGTAGCCATTTATGTATCATTAGCCACACCAGTATTTATGGCAAAAGTATGTGACATCTAATACTGTTGAAAAATAGGTTCAAGTTCACAAGATTGATTACCTGGTGGTTCAAAACCTTGAGCTATGTTTGAGATGCATTTCTACACCTACCCCCACATAAGCTGCTTAGCATAATGGGAATTGAATTAATATCTGCATATCAACTTCAGCAGCTGGTGTGTTATTTGTGTAGTTTCAAGCACATAAAAGCATGTTAACCATGCTAAACATAGAATATATACACACATGCATGTTCAGAAATCAGTTTGGGACATCCAGGCTTGCTGGATTACAGCCATAGGAGCCATCTCAGCATGAAAACAAGGACATGGAGGTTGTGTGCTATTTCTTCGACAAACATACATGGCATTTTGATGAGCAACTGTTAACTGCTTTAATCAAAGTTTGGAAACTCGCACTGAAACCCTTTGCCCATTAACTAGGAACCAAGTTCCACTGCATAATAGGATTTGCTTCTGAGTATGCATTCATAAATCACAGTGCAAGTTTTCCAGTTATTTTTAAGTTGTAAATTTAAATTTTAAAGCTAAAATTTAAAAGTGAAAACTTACTGTTTTAAAAAAAAATCACAATAAAGGAAACTGGGCTTTTAGCTGTAAGTCAATTTCAGCTACCCAGTAACCATGAAAATTGGAGCATTCTCTCTCACATATTCAGAACGACAGTATCTAGGGCAGAAGCGGCCTTCTAAATGTTGCTGAATGACAACTCCTGTTATCCCTAACAATGGGATATACTGGCTGTGGCTAATGGAAGTGAGACATTGGCAAAGCAACAGGTTGACCACCCCTCTGGTGTATGAGGGGAATGTGCTATTATAGTAAACCTGGTTCGAAACACATTAGATGTGCCTGTGTATAAAAAAACTCAAATGTTATTAATTTGTGTGGTAGAATAAAAGCGATTCACGAAGTCCCCCAAATTGGGTATAATAAGTTCTTTTAAAAACATGTATGCATGTAAGTGACTACATGGTCTCAAAACTGGTTGCTAATATGCCTAGGCACTTGCAGGGTTTGTGTTACATAAATAATCCAGAGGAAAAAGCTGATGCCTTATAGCACTCTTGAGTTTGTGTTTTTGCAGTTTTGAATGATGAAGACTAGCTACAACAAACAAACAAACCCTGATTTGAACTTAAAATTAATTCACGAAGTGAGGAAAATTAAAGAATTTGGAAGCAATATTACGTTTTAGATGCCAGTTAATTTTTGTTGAATAAGTTTGTTAATTAGTACAAATAAGGCACTAGAGTCTTCACTTACACCCACTGAAAAACACTGTCTTAAATAACAGCATAGCTTGCTGTAGCAAATATTCCATTTAACTGACATATCCAAGGCAGGACTCAAATACTGAATACACAATTCAATTCATAACTTCATGAATCTTTTTTCTTTTTAAAATATTACCTTTAGGCTAGCAGTCATTAAGACATAGTATCAAGTATTGGAAAATATAAAATCTGAATTTGTTTCAAAAAAAAATTGTGCAGTATAGATGGCTGAGGAGATTCAGGCAAGTTTTAAGTTATCCACCATCTTAATAAACCAAGTTACTGCAATTTATGGGAGCAAAGAAAAGCATTCTGCTCATATTAAAAAGTCACGAATGTTAAAAACTGTTCATTCAAAACAAGCTGGGAAGAAACGTTGATCTTTTTCTTTAGCAGTGTATTGCATTTCCCCCTGTTTAATGCTGTTAAGACACTGGTGTTAAGTTCTAGTTTTCCTTTTATCTTCAAAAAGACTCTTCAGCATGTAAACTTGAACAGCTGACACCACCACCATTATTGCCAGGTTGACCATGGACCAGAAGTTTACCCGGTCAAAGTTGCTTTCTTGTATGTTTCTATCACGAGCTTCAAATGCTTTGAGCAGGGTCTGAATATGGATACTTTTGCTTAGCCTGGACTTCACGCTGTTGACCGATTCCTAATAAAGATCAAAACACTAGTTTTAGAAAAATAAAAGAAGCACACAATTCAACACAGCAGACTCCTCTACAAAATATAGCAATGACATTGTGAGCCTCAACTCCTTGCCACCGTGCTCAGTTCCAAAGCCTCAAAATGAGAACTTGCCTCTGTTACTTCCAAAGCTGAGGTATGTACACTTCCCTTTCTTTTCACATGCTACAGAATTCAGGATATATATTTAATCAATAATACACTTGTCACAATTTAAGGCCACTAGAGATAGTTGTGCAGCTTTCAACAGGGTGATCCTTACCTTACCAGATAGTAGTAGCAGAGGGGAGAGCAAGTAAATTCCAAGCGTACAGAGCCATTCACGCCGTAGCATTTTTAAAAAAGGATTGTAAATACATACCAGAATATCTTCTAGCTTCATATCCAGAAGATCTGTGCCAATGATATACTTCTTCCAATCTTCCTCTTCATCTCCCATGTTATCCAGTATCAGTTCAAAGAAAATCACCTTATCTGACAGAGTGCTGAATGTGTTGTCAAAGCAGAACATATAGTCACCATCCTCTGTCTCCACCCTGTAAACACAAAAGACATTACACTTTAACATGCAGTCTGTAACTTGTTTTCCAATCTCATCGTGATATAGCTGTAAACTAACATATTTCATACACATAGGGGTGGACTTTGGAAGATTCTTTGAACACTGTCCTGCCCCGTGCTTCATTTTATACCATTCAGAAGGAAAACTGCCGCCCCCCAACGTTCTGAAAACTTAATAAGTGCAGGAAGGGAAGAGGGAACAGAAAAATCCCGGTGAGGTCCCATTCATACATTTCAGGAATTAAGTCTTAATTACTAAGCTCTTAAAGTTAAAAGGACCCCTGACCATTAGGTTCAATCGTGTCCGACTCGGGTTGCGGCACTCATCTTGCATTACTGGCTGAGGGAGCCGGCGTACAGCTTCTGGGTCATGTTGCCAGCATGACTAAGCCGCTTCTGGTGAACCAGAGCAGTGCACGAAAACGTTGTTTACCTTCCCGCCGGAGTGGTACCTATTTATCTACTTGCACTTTGATGTGCTTTTGAACTGCTAGGTTGGCAGGAGCTGGGACCACGCAATGGGAGCTCACCCCGTCGCAGGGATTCGAACTGCCGACCTTCTGATCAGCAAGCCCTGGGCTCTGTGGTTTAACCCACAGCACCACCCGCGTCCCTACTAAGCTCTTAGAATGCCATTAAAAATGGTTTAACTAATGTTTAATAAAATCATTAAAAAACTTACGTATGGACTCCATCCGATTTTCTCTGTTCAAAAACTAGTGCTTCACCTTTTGGTGATAATAGATGGAAATCAATATCTAAACCTGCTCCATCGAGAACCTGTAAAGTCAACAAACAGAGCATATATGAGCAAAGTAATTTTTGTTGAAAAAGGCAAACCTAAAATGAATTATGTTTAATATTCAAATCTTATTTGAAGACAAATCCACATGAATCTACTGTATATGAACACTGAGATATTATCTAAGATTCCTACTTTGTATTTTAGCTTTTTAGGAAACTAGATACAGTTGGCAAAAGTAGTTTGTTTAAAGTTTTTTTTTTACCCTGCTCTTTGGCCAGAAAGTATCCCACAGCAGCTTGGAGATCAATAAAAATCAGGACAATCCCTGCCCTCAAGCTTACAATTTAAAAAGCCATGACACAAAAGGAAAAAGGATGGGGAGGAACAAAACAGCAAACCAGCTGGAATGGAAGCAGTTCAGGAACATACTGTAAGTCAAAAGGAGGTGGGTGGTCTCTCAGCAGTTGATTGAAAGCTGCTTCCCATTTCTCTATATAGTATAGTAATTTTATTCAATGCATTCAGATAGTGCTTGGTACTTTAGTACTCACTATCAACCACACCACTAAAGAACAAATGGCTGCATTCATAGACAAGATGTTTTAAGAAAGAGTGTCAGTGTACATAAGACCTTACACTTTAGAGTAGCAACTGTGATCTCTTAAGAACATTTAACATATTTTCTAGATTACAGTTTGAAGACCTCTTCAATTTTTCAATAAACATTATTTGCTTTTGGAAGATATGCTGACAAAAAGGATGAAAAGCAAGTAAAAATAAATGCACTCATCATTTACTTCTCAATGTGATGATGGAAACCTCAGGCTCCTCTGAATGCAGCCCTCCATGCTTTTCTATCTGGCTCTTGGGCCTCTCTCCAAGGCACACCCCCTCCCCACACCCCTAATTTCTACATCCATAAATCATGCTCCATTAAATACCACCACAGGAACATGTACCAGTTGCATTCCATGCAACTAGAGCAGAAATGCTGCTCATTTCCACCTTGTCTCCAACCTCCATCCAGCACTGTTACAACATAATTGGCTTACGTGGCTCTAAATAAATTTCAGAAGTCCTCTGTTTGTCTAGGACGGTCATCAGATCAAGCTCCCAAACCAGTTTGACCCAGCCTTTCATGACATTTACCTAGCCTGTTTCCTCCGTGTAAAAAAAAAGGGGGGGGAGAACTGTCATTCTGAAGCTAGAGGGAAGTAATACTCACACGGCTTTCTTTCTGGTCCTTCAGAACTATACCCTAATGTTCTGATCCTGCAGGTATATCCAAATATTCAAGTTGGTACTTTGAGGCTAAAAGTGACTTGCATGCCATCCCACCCCATCTTTTATAGTTAAGGTGCCATTGGCAACAGAAAACACAGCATACGGCTGTTCCTCTTAAGGACCCAGTATTACTATCTCTACCGGACTATGGAAAAACAAAGCTTAAATTACAATCCGAAGCACGCTTCCCTGGATGGACATATGCCTCTTTGCGTACAGTTTTAACAGACACAGGTCTGCATGTAGGAGTCCCAACAATACCTCCCAGGAGCGATGGTGGACGGGTCTCCTTCCTTGGTGTTTTTAAAGCCGAAGTTGGCTGGCCATCTGTCACGTATGATCTAGTTGAGATTCTCGCATTGCAGCGGGGGATGGATTTGATGACCCTCGGGACCCCCTTTCCAACTATGATTCTATGTGGCTGTGCAGCAAGTAAGGGAGGTTCAGAAAAGGCACACACATTAAGCGAGTTTTTTCCTTTCTGACATGCAGGGCGTTTGTGTGCGTTTCCTCCCGCTGTGCAGGAGGCAACCCCGACTGCAGCCGAGGGAATGGATTGCCCTACGACTCGAACACGCGAGTTGGTCCTCTCCTGGACACGAGATTGCACGTTGGGCGCGGGTGCCCGCGTTCACACGTGCACTCCTACCCCAAGCAGTTGAGGAAACTCGGAAGGGCAACGGTTCCCTCCCTCACCTGATACTCGATCTCCAGAGAGGCCTCCTTCTGCATGGTCTGGAAGAAGCACTCCTTGCGGCCGGCGGGCAGGGTGAAAGTAAAGTCGCTGTCCAAGGCGGTGGCGAAAGCCGAGGCGCCCGGCGGAGGCAGCAGTAGCAAGAGCAGCTGTAGGAGAGAGGCCAGCAGGCAGCGCCGCATCTCCGCCTCCATCGCCGCCGAGCCCTCGATACCCAGGAAGCGGGAAATTCCGGGGGATACGACACCTCCTCGCCGTCCAGTCTCGCTCGCTCGACTCAGCTCTTCCGAGGCGAAGCCGAGCAGAAGGCGAAGAACGAGGCTGGGTACCCACAATGCACGGCGCGCCGCAACTCCGCCTAAGGGAGGAAAGAGCGGGAGGGGAGCGACTTCCCCTCGTTTTGAAAAAAACGCGTGGCCGCCGCCGCCGACAAAAGACGCTTCGGGCGCAAGGCACTGCGGGAAATGTAGTTGAGGGCAGGGAAGGAAGCGGAAGGGACGGAGCGGGGAGGGTGGGGAGGAGGGACTACGGCTCCCGAGAGCTTTAGCGCGGAAGGATTTAAGCAGCCGCTTCGCCCACAACCGTCTCCTCCCCCCACCTGTCAGGCTACGGCCCGCGCAGTTCGAACGCAGGAGAGACGGGTCGCCCCGAGGGCCGCGATTCGGAACGCGCGAAGGGACAGGGCCGCACTGATTGAAAGAGGCGTTTCCTCAGAAAGGGGGTAAGCAAGGGCTGCCGCTCTGGCTGAAGGGGATTGAGTCCGGAGCGACGTCCAGTTGCTAAACGGTTAGGGATGGTTTTAATGGAGAAATCAAGGGGACGCACCTTCGCTTTGTGGGACGGCGTGAGGCCTATATGCTTGAGGGGGACATGCGTGGAGGCAGCGTTGCTAAGCAACGCGAAGCGCTCTGGCCTGGAACCCGCGCGGCTGAGGCGGTTCCTTGGAAAAATGCCGCCGCTTGCTAGAGGGGAGGGTGGTCCCTGAGGCGAAAAGGTTAGCCTGCCTCCCGGGGCAGAAGCTGTGCAGGGTTGGTGCTCTCTGGGACTGGCAGGGTGGAGAGCAACAGCAGCAGGTGGGGGCCGGGGAACAAGGCTGAATGGTTATAAATTAGTAGGTGAGGGCAGCCTGAGGCTGGTTGGTAGTGATTCTGGACTCCAGCTCCCACGAGCTGCAGCCAGCGCGACCAGCGTTGGGTCAGGGGTGATGGGAATTGCAGTCCAGTAAAACATCAGGAGGGAGAGGCACAGCTTTAGTGCTTCTCAAGCTTGGGTCCCCCACCTGCTGTTGGACTACAGCTCCCATCATCCCTGACCCCTGGTCTCTGCTAGCTAGGGATGATGGGATTTGTAGTCCCAACAGCAGCTGGGGACCCAAGCTTGAGGAAACGCTGCTAGTAACAGGTCAGCCTCAAGAAGTGGAAGAGAGTACTGGAGTAGCACATCACACATTACAGTGCTTTGCCTTGGAGATGCTGGAGAATACTTTGTAAGGGTTGCAGCAGACCGCTGAAGAGCTGGATATAAGAAATGAACTGTTCCAGATGGGAACAGATGAACTGTTCCAGATGCTGTAAAAGGCAGCATTGCAGTTGGCAAAAGATTGGGTCGCTGTTGGGTGGTAGGGTAGCAAGGAGCCTGTTGTCACCCTGGTGTTCTTGGTCTCCCAACACCTTTGTTTATGGAAATGCACCCTCAAAAATGTCATTTTAAAATTTGGATTTAAAATGCTCTTTTCAGAAAAACAAGGAGCAGCTAAGCCATGCTGCATTGGCATACAGATCAGCAAGCAAAAAACAAACAAAAACTTTACTTGAGTGCTGCTATAGCTTTCTGCAAAATACAGTTTGCAAATTTGTTTGGTGAACAAACTAGAACAATTCCATTTCCAAAGTTAACCTTACTTTTGTTTGTGTTTGGAATGCAGAGGCACAAACCACAGTTCCTTTACAAACTAAACATTGTAATCTTGTCCGAAGCTTGTTTGCAAATACCGGTAGTGTTTTTGAGGGGGGGTTTCTCCCCCTGAGGGTTAGCTGTGTTTGTTGTGACAAAACAGCAGTGACTTGTGACACCTGCAAGACTAACAGATTTTATCGTGGGAAAAGTGTTTGCAGGCCGCCCTCTTCATCAGATGTCAAAAGTGTAATCTTAAATTGGTGCAAATTGAGAGGAGTGAGGTCTGAAATGAAATGTAAAAAGGACAGTGGTAATTACGTGAAAGTAAAATAGCCAAAATGACAGTAGACAAAGCAGTGTTGGAGGAAGCCTAATTTACTCTGGCTATTGTGAATGCCAGAAAGGGGAGAGTGTTAGGGAAGTACATGTTCAAGAGGCCAACTTCAAATTTGCAAACTCTGGTTGCAGGAAGCATTATATCACCATTCTGTCATAATATAAAGCCAAAATCTGAAACAGAGGGCTATTTTCTCTGTCTTTTTAAAGGGTGGTTTCTTCAAAAGGTGGAAGGTGCTTTATTGATTTGTTTTTCTTAGTTATCTTTTACATTAGACAAATGTATAATATCAATGGAACATAACTTATGGACTTCTCATGATCACGATACGGATGAGGAAGACTTGTTGGCAAATGTTGTGTCATTAAGGAGTCAGCTAAAGAAAACGGAAAGAAATTTACAAGACTTGGGAGAAGAGCTTTATGTATATGTCCAAAGGTAAAACTTACTGTGATTGTTTACAAATATATTTGCTGCAAGTTGTCCTAATTTTGATTGTCTGTTGGAAAAATTGCTGCAAAAATCAAGGGAAGGTGTTGATATTTGTTTTGTTTTGTTTTCCTCTAGTACCAATTCATATGATAATTCTGATGACACGCTTGAGATTTTAACCATGGAAGATCTCATTGATCCTAGTGAATTACATAATTGTTCAACTCAATCTTCTATGAGCAGAATGCCTTGGCATAACAGGGATTCTACAAGGAAACACAGGAACAAAGTAATTATTCAGAATTTGATTAACATTTTTTTGTTCTTTCTGGCAGTTTGTATATAATATTCTTATGGAGTTAGTTTTATAGGTCAGTTCATAATGTTCATCATAAAAAAATAAGATGAACAGATCACTTTGGTTGGTATTTGTTGCAAATATTGTCTCTGCCTTCTAGTGTTACTCGCTGTCTTTGGATAAAACCATGGAAGAAGAAAATGAAATACTAAGGGATAAACTGAATATAGTCCGAGAAAAAAACGCATCCTTGACTTCTCAGAACCGTCATCTAATGAATAAAATTGAAACAATTAACTATGAACTGAATCAGTCAAGAGCACAGGTAGGTATTTGAATAAGATAAAATTTTGAGGCATTCTGATTTGCTAAAGTTACAGGTAGGTAGCCTAGTTGGTCTGCCATATTCAAATCAAAATAAAAAATAAAAAAATCCTTCCCGTAGCAGCTTAGAGACCAACTAAGTTTGTTCTTGGTATGAGCTTTTGTGTGCATGCACACTTCTTCAGATACACTGATGACTTCTATTTCAGTGTATCTGAAAAAGTGTGCAGGCACACGAAAGCTCATACCAAGAACAAACTTAGTTGGTCTCTAAGGTGCTACTGGAAGGATTTTTTTATTATTTATTTTGATTTGCTAAAGATAACTATTCTAATTTAACTTGAGTTAAGGAGCTAGTTCTATATTTGTATGTTTGCTTACAGGATCAGAGGTATGGGAGTAACAATCATTAAAAGATGTTATGAAAGCAAACTTGTGAGCCATATGTTGAGATCTTAAAATTATTACTTAATGGGTGTTACCCAAAACTTGTATTGCACAAAGTTAGAAGGCAATTATGCATATGTGGATTTGCAGCTTTATGTATACATGATTGGGAATTGAATGTTACATGTTCATCTCATTCACAGCTTTTATTTTAGGCTTACATTTAAATCTTAGGTATGTGCTTAAGAAATCTGTGAAGCAATAATAACTTGTGAATTTTTACAGTTTTGTATTATGGTATGGCAATTCAGTGTTGCTTTCCCTGCATAGCAAAAAGGATTGCATATGTTAAGAAATGATAAATAATGTTGCTCAAGCATCATCCAGCACCCTAGAAATATTTTAAGCATGTGAAGGCATACTTCGAGCCCTACTGTTTGAGGGAAAGAGCTTCAGATATCCAAATTCTTAGATAACCTCCCTTCCCTCAGGCTTATCAAAAATCAGCTTTCTAGCTAACGTTAGAGTAACACTATCATTTTTTGGGACAGTTGGAATCCTCAGTTTTGGGGAATAAATGTATAAATATCCGGTTCTCAAATTACTTCCCAACCCCTTCCTAGTAGTTATGTGTGCCTTGGACTACCGGTATGTAAATTCCAAATTTCAGATCTCTGGCTCATGGTTCTGTTTCAGTGTATCTGAAGAAGTGTGCATGCACACGAAAGCTCATACCAAGAACAAACTCAGTTGGTCTCTAAGGTGCTACTGGAAAGAATTTTCTATTTTGTTTCGACTATGGCAGACCAACACGGCTACCCACCTGTAATTGATAATGAATGTTAGTGAGTGTTTACTAATTACTAACAATACTGGATAGATACAATGAAGTGAGAATAAAATACAGAAAAGTATTTGCATTCTGGTCAATTACATATAATTGAACAGTGTTAATTTCAATGATTGGACTATTTGTAATTTTCTTTAAAAAAAACAAACCCCACAGTATAGCAAAGAGAGCTTTTTGGGAACTAATGAAGGAATAGCCTTCTTCAAAAGAAACTCCTATTCAAATGGCTGTGTGTGTGACTATGATGTTCAGAAGTCAATAGGCAACTCATTAATGGATTCTCCTTATTGTATTTATATTTTAGATATCTTTCCTTGAATCTACTTTGAGTACACACTCTGTCAGCATTCCAATGTTAGAAGAACAGATAGCAAGTTTGGAAGCAGAAGTTCAAGCACAAGATAAAGCTCTAAAGTAGTGAACCCTTTGTTTTTCATTTGTTTTTTTCTAATATTCAGGGTTGGTTCATCCATTTTTTTGGCATGGGTCTCAGATGCCCACATGATCCTTTTCCATGCCACAGGAAGTAATGAGAGAATGGGGCTATATAATGCTTGTTTGAATGTAGTAACCTCATCCTAAAATAGATAGCCTAGCTCTCTTATTGCACCTCATATTGAGGGTGAGTAAAGTGTCTTGGATTTCATGTGATTTATCTCCTAAAACCAGGAGTGTTTATGCTATTATATTTTTTCAAATTTGGAAAACACACAGCAACATCAGAATTACTTGTACACTTATCTCCAACCCCAGACTTATTACTCTGTTGACCTCAGTGAAATTTACTTCCAACTCATTGCAAACAGGGTCATAGTGTTAGGCAGGCAAATGCAATTAGGTCCAGTTAAGACATAATGGTAAACCATGTTTTTTGGCTACACATGGCTTGTTGCTCACCAAAGCCATGGTGAGCTGCAGGCTTGTGTACTCTATTCTTCACCTCTTTCACAGTCCAGAGGAGATCAGAAACATCTGCTGTGTTGCTCTGATCATACTTTTTTCTTCTGTTAATGTTATTCAAAAAGGTTTTTTCCCATACTTTCCATAGTAGGACATAATACACCATAATGGCTTAAAAGCATTCGACATAGCATGATAGTTTTAGTTGGCTACCCAACACAACTTTAAATTAACGTAACAAAGTTCTAAATTGTAATAACTACTCACAATGCTCCTTGATATTTAATAAATAATACAATGATATTTCCTTAACTATGCTATCATTCTACTCTATCCCACCAAACAACTACATTGATATTTGTTATATTTTTATTTCCCCAATAACTTATGCAGAATGATTGCATCTTAAACTTACTGTTGTTCCAATAGAAATTTAGCTCTATATTTATTAGTTTTGATCAGGTTTTTCGATTTTTAAAATCTCTTGTTAGGAGGAATAAAGGAGAAAGTTTGTGGCTTGCTTGCTTTGGGCAAAATGCTTAGTACCATATTTTTTGCTCCATAGGGCGCACCGGACCATAGGGTGCACCTCGTTTTTAGAGGAGAAAACAAGAAAAAAAAATATTTTTCTGGTTTTCCTCTTCTAAAAGCCCTGTTTTTTTGAGGATCAGCTCAAATTTGTGCAGCTTTTTTGCAAAGGGAGAAGCCCTGTTTTTTGAGGATCAGCTCAGATTTGTGCAGCTTTTTTGCAAAGGGGGAAAAGCAAAGAGGAAAAGCCCCGTTTTTATGGGGTTCAACTCACATTTCTGCAGCTTCTTAAGGAAAGGGAAATTCTACAATTGCCAGACAGATAATCTAATCAGCCAGTCACATGTCACTGGGGAAACAAACAACCTCCCTCTGCAGCACATTCAACAATGGAGACCTGGGCAAGGGGGCGGGGCCGAAAGGGAGCCAGGGACTCTTATCTCTCTCCCAATCTCTTGCTGATCAGCTGCTTTTGGCCCCTGGGCAATTCGGCTCCAGGGACCACCATTCGCTCCATAAGACACACAGATATTTCCCCTTACTTTTTAGGAGGAAAAAAGTGTGTCTTATGGAGCGAAAAATACGGAAACCTGTTTGTTCATACAGGCAAGCACTTGGTATAGCTAGCAAGATCCAAACCATCTATATCCATATATACCAACCAAAATACTAGTTTGAATTTAAAAAACCTGATCTGTAGGATACCTGACTGGCCACTTCTCTCAAATTTGTGTGCTAGAGGCAGGGGGAAACACTCTCCATTACCTGATTATCTTAACCAGATACTTTCATGTTATATATGTGTGTGTGTATGCATACACATCTGTGAGTATTATGTGTTGTTTAAAATGCTGTTTTCTGATTTGTTTTTAGAGAAGCAGAAGATAAATTAGAGGAAAGCCAGAAAAGGCTAATGGAAAAAGAATATTCTTTCCAGCAGCTGAAGGAGGAATATAAAGAAATTAGATTTGATTTAATTGAACAAAGCAAACAAGGAAAGAGGTGACAAATTACACAAGAGCTTGATTTTTATTCTGATAGCTTGATGACATATCTCCTTGCTCCAAATTATTTGTTTTAAGATGCTTTGTCTTATGTTGAACAAAACCCACAACGTTCTTTCAGAATTAATCCTAATAATTAAATAAGAAAAAAAATGGAATGACTGGCAGTACTGGTACCATATCATATAGATGTATATGACTTTTTTTAACCGTTAAACAAATTTTCAGGCTGGTTGCTTTTGGAACAGATTAAAACAAATTTTCAGGCTGGTTGCTTTTGGAACAGATTAAAACAACTTCTCAAATTGAATAGAAATTAGTATTTGCAAGAATGCTTTCTCAATTATATTAAATTTAGTTTAAGCATTTCAAACCTTGATCCAAAAAGGCCTGAACTGAAATATAGTTGCCTATGCATAGATACATCAAGGCTGTTAAGAAGTCATGTCCTCCTGGAGAGATACTGGAAGTAGTCTGTGGTATATGAGTGGTATTCAAATAAATAATTGCACAAGTGGAACTACTTCACTTGCACAGTGGGACTCCCCCGCCCACAGGCACTGCATGCTATCCCAAAACCTATTCTGGAGGCTTGGTAGACCCCTCTCCCAGAACAAATTTAAGAGGCATGTGGGGAGGGGAGGTCATTCCACTGGTGCAAGAAGTTACTTAGCACTACTTTTGAGTACATCCCTGTGTGTTTCTATCCCTGCCCTATTCTGCTCCCTGTGGGGAGAAGCGAATGACTGAACCAATAGATTCCATATTAAGTTGACCATTGAGTCTCCATTACAGTGAAACATGAATGGATCAGGGAGATACCAAGTTACAGCTATCATCTCCTGGTTTCTTCTTGTGTCAGGAGCAAGGAAGGGAATGCATAAACATGTTCCTGAAGCCTACTCCCAATTTCCAGGAAATAAATCATTTCAGAACAAAACTTTAGAGCAGAGGTGGGGAGCCTTTTTTGTGAATGGGCACTGAGCCATGGGAAAAGTCCATTGGGTTGGAGCCAGTGGTAGACAGAGACAGAGCCAAAAGTGGGTGGTTTACAAGAATACTTAATTCGTGCTCTGTGTGCACAGGAGATGGCAGTCAAGGTAAGTGGGGAAGCTCCCTCCTCCTCTTTGTAGAATTAGTTATGGTTTAATGGCAGGCAATAGAAATTACCCTTACCTTTCTACATTTTCTGCAATTTGAGTTCCACTTGCGGCTTTGCCTTTTGTGCTCTCATGTGTGCCAAGTGAAGCATGCCAGCCAAATTGTTCCTTAGCTAGAGTTGTTGCTTGGCCTTTAGCCCACTCTTGGCTTCCCAGATGCTATAGGCTGAGGGACAAGTTGTGCCAATGGACAGGCTGGGTGGGGGAGCCCAGAAGGAGTTAGGGAGATGAGTGTCCGGCTGTGGCCCAACGTTCACCACAGCCAAAACCCAGAGTGGATCAGATGTTGCTGTAGCCAGTGTACCTTTTAATGAAGGAAAAATCATGCCGGATGAAATTGATCAGCAGGGTGAATGTGACCCATAGGCTGTGAGTTCCCCAGCCTTAGAGAGAGTAGATCGGGGTTGTTGTAGTGTTCCCTGTTAGCTTTAACTGTGTTTGCATATCCCCATTACCTCTATATATCTGTCAATGCTGTGGAAATAAATTAGCAGTGCATAAATATCATAATTAGAGTTTTATGTTTTCAGTATTGCGGGGAGTATTTATTCTCATATTTTAGATGTGATGTATTTCACCTTTAACTTTAGTGGTTGAATCATTTATTGCTTGGAAAATGGCGAAGAAATAAAATGCACCCAGTCTACTTACTGCATTGCTGTCATTCAGTGAAAGGCATACCTGTTTTTCTCAGCGTTCAAACTGGAGAACGCTGTTGTGCTTCATGACATTCAAATGCTTAACTGTTCCTATGAAGGAAATGCTCAGCAAATTCTAATTTTCACTGTTAATGCTCCAATGAAATATTTACATCTGTAAACCTTGTCATGTAAAAAATCTATAATGCCATTTATTAAGGTGCAGTTGAATGAAACTAAAGGCTAAAAGCAAATGTTTGTTACCATGTGTTGTTTGTTTACAATGTTTTATGTTCCAAAGCTTTGATATTGTGAGTACAATATTATACCATTACTTCACTTGGTTTGTTTAAAACTGACATACCTTTTTCATTTAAAGAACTGAATGTCAAAGAAATGAAGCTTTGTTTAATGCTGAGGAGCTGACAAGAACTTTTAAAAAATACAAAGAGAAAATAAGTGAGAAACTGGAAAAGGTAAGATTTGACCAGAAAATGTCAATAATTTTAATAGCTTTTTATGTGTATTTGTCTCAGTGTTAAGATCATGTCTCAGTGCTATGATTATTCATGTTCTTCTAGCATGCTCCTATGTCTTTAACTATAGCCTGACCAGCAGAAATCATCTTTGTGCCAAGAAGAGCATAATTCCCTTAATTTAACTACCAAGTTCACTGTTAAGGGCACAGGAGCACAACCTAGTCCTAGAGGGAAGCAACTCTAGCTAAAACAGCCCATTCATTGCATTGGAAGGAATGGTTTTCTTTACACATATTATGAATAGTTAAAAGTTTTAGACGGCTTGTGACTCTAATTATTGCTGAGCAAATTCAGTGCTGACACAACCTTTTGAGTCTTAGTACCAATATAAAATTATATTTATAGGCGAAGGCAATCCTGTGCCTGCTGCAGTGATATCTTGGAGGTCGGGGTGGGGGGAACCCTTAATTTACATCTAATAGCAAAATGGCATCATGCAGCACCTGAAAACGTTTTGTGCAGGTTTTGGATTATACTAATTCCAATGTTTTGCCAAGATGCCACTCTGATGCAATCAATAGCAAAGTGGCACAAGGTAAATTATCTGGTTGCTTCTCCTGACCTGGACAAACACAGAGACCAATTCTCTGATCTTTGCACATCTTAGGTTCCAGTTGTAGTTATATAATTGGGGTGGTGGGTAGTGGGAACATTGGCTGTCAACCCTCCCTGCTGTTCCCCACTGCTATATACATAGCTGTCAACCCTCTCTGCTGTTTCCCAATGCTATAATAAGGGAATTTCCCACAAAAAAGGGAAAGGTTGACAGCTATGATGGGACTGAACATTTCTATTCCCTCCCACACCAGTGTACATTTTCCCTGAAGAAGATGCTGAAAACAGGACTGTAGCCTTAACTTTTCCCCTCTAATAACAGATTAAGTATTGCTGATAACTGTCTTTTTCTCAGGTTCAGGAAGAAGAGCAAACTTTAGAAAGAAATTTAATAAATTGTGTGAAAGAGAAAGAAAAATTGCACGCAAAATGCAGTAGCTATAGAATTGAGCTTGAAAGCACTAAGGAACAAGTGAGGTAAAACGTTTCACCTTTGGCACCTCCACATGGAAAACATTGATACATGATCATTTTTTTTAATGGGTATTTGGATCATGAAGTACTCTGACCTTGAGTTAATGGCACAACACTATCTGACCAGCTCGATCCATGTGACAATGACAAAGCAGCAAAGCTGTAATGTGATTGATTTTTCCAAAGTTTTCTCAACCCATCTCACATTGTGAGGGATCAGTTTGATTGCACAGTGGAACAACTGGATGACTGTTTAGTCCAACAGTCGGCATGTATTTTTACTAGAAGTGATTTGTTTTCTCAGTTCTTGTCTCTTCTGCCGCTAGGCAGTGGCCACGAGGTCACACTCAAGTGGGTAATAAGTTTGTCCTGAGGCAGGAAACACAATCAGTTCATGGAACCTCTGATTGACCCTTCTCTGCAGTGACACCCCCCCCCCCCAGCTTGATGCTTCCTTTATCTTCCGATAGAAATTAAAGGTTTTGGAATTTTAATAAGAAATCACGGATTGTATCCAATGGTGGCTTGATGCTTCCACCAGTGCAGCACAAGGCACCCCATCTTCATATTGTCCTAAAGAAAGCAAAAGTCTGGCCCATTTCTCAAAAGCTTTTTTTTTAAAATCCTTTCTGTAAGACAACAAATGCAAAAATAATTGAAACCCCATAGATTTCAACATTTGAAACAAGAAACTGAAACACAATTTTCCTAGCTTAAAGTGGCTTATGGAAGCTGAACGTAATACTATTGAGATGTTCCAGCTCATTATCCACTTCACTTTTTTATTTATACTCAAATTTTCCCTGTTATTTTCATCACCCTATAGTTTTGTTTTAAATTTTAGTTTTTAAATCCATGGTGTTTGCAGTTAGAAAATACAGGTATGCAGAATTAAATCCAGAAACATGTTAGCTAGTTCTTTTTTAATAAAGTATTTCTGGTGCAGTAGATTTTCTTGGATTCCCCCCCTCCCTCCCCCTGAACCTTTCTCCTTTTTTATTTGTTTAGACAGTTAACTGAAGAGAATAGTATTGGAAAAGAAAATCTCAGATGTGTGGAAGCCAAGTGTTCTGAAATGGAAGTGCAACTGAAGCACTCTCAGCAGAATATCCTGAAGCTCGAAAATAAACTTCAGGTCCAAGACACAGTACATGAAGAAAAAAATACCCTATTGCATGAAATTGCTAGCTTAAAAGCTCTTGTTGCACAGCAAAATGATCACCTCAAGTTGTATCATCAAGAAATTGAGAATTCAAGAACTGAACTAAAAACCTTAGAAAATATTATTTCCCAGTTGTCTCAAAGTTCACCAAGAGCGGTACAGTAACCTTTTTGTTTTTTGTTATTGTCAGCAGACTAAATATACACTGGATGAAATGCAAAGCCTGTGTGTGCAAGGGAGGAGAACTTCTATTTATGCACAGAGGAAGGGGCAAAAATGTCTACTAATGGTAACCCGCCTGTAATTTATGCAAGGCATTTCACAGGGTCCTCAAACTTGGAAGTGAATTGTGGGAGGATACAGAGGGCAGCTTTTTAAAGGGGAAGCTTTATAAGCACCTCTGCATACAAGAACATCAGTACTCCAGTGTTATTTAAAGTTATTATAGTTTATTATTGAAGAAGAAGAAGAAGAAGAAGAATAAATTTTAAAGGGACCTCTGCCTGAACAGAACATTCATCTAAATTCCAAGCACTGAACTGACTATTGCTGTGTTAAAAGAATCGAGAGCAATCTGTTTTATTGGATCTTGCACTGGAACAGTGTTCATTGAATTCTACTCTTATTAATGGTTGTTCCAAGCACTGCAATCTATCTACATAGTAAACACATTGATGTCAGAATTGGTTTGTTAGTTTGGGTTTTGGTTATAGGTAGTCTAGGAAACGATAATTGAGCAATGACTGGTCTCCAGAATAAACCACAATTTCTTCCTTGAGGGAGGGTTGCTGATGATACTTCACATACTCCTGTTGAGTAACTCTTCTCATTGTCCCCTAAAAGGTTTGCCTCAAAGGAAAAATCCCACATTTCTCATTTTTACCTAGCTTTGTGTGCCACACACGCTTCCCTTAATTGAATAGGGTTTCTATAACTCTCAAATAGTGCAGTGAACCCTGAACAAGTTCTTAGGATGCATTACATCAGTGGTTGCAACTGATGCAACTGTCTGAAAAGCCAATCTGCTAATCAAGAGGCAGAGATGATGGAATATCAACCACAATCCCAGTCCCTTGGTCACACAGATGTTGATTTATAATCTTGGAATAAGCACAAAAGCTAACAATGGGGGAAGTAGATCAGAAACGACATTGGTGGAGAAAGCTAAGCAATTTTCTATGCATAACATCTTTTTCTTTTCCCATCTATGTCACATTTTATGTTAATTTTGAAACATCCCCAGAGTTTTGCAGTACTGAAAAGTGGCTTGTAGTTTGATGGCCTTTTGCATAACCTTGGATCTTCACTAGAGTTAAGCACTTTTAATTCATGCCAGGTTCAGTGGAAGAGCATGTGCTTAACCCTAAGTGTTGAGATAAGGAGAATTTAAACATTTTTAGGTTGGGTTGGATGGTAGAGATTAAAGTTGCTCAAATAATGATCAATTGTGCCATAAACAACATTTTTATGTGTCTTTCCCCCCTAAACTTGCAGGCTAATCATTCCATGCATCATTCTAAAGAAGCATCATGTCCCAATTGCTGTGATTTAAGTAGATCCCTGATAGAAGAGCTAAGGTATTACATTTTAAGCTGAGGTAATTGCATGCATTTGTAATAAGTGTCAAAGAAGAAAGGAAGAATACAACGGCTCTCCCTTCTTTCTTTTTCCTAGATTAAAGCTGACAATGAAAGAAGCATTGATTCAGCAATTTCAGGCAGAAACTATGACCAGTAATGCATGTCAAGATCTCTTGGATGAAAGTGAGAGACAAGAATTGAATGGGCTAGAAATTGAACCAGTAAAATTGACAGGAAACCAAACAGGTATGCATACTATAATATACAATAGTTGAAACTGTACAGTTTCTGCTGATATGGATTGTTGCTTCAGAACAATCCACTGAGCAATAAGAGCATGCACGCCTGCACATGTAATTTAAAGATTTTATAAATCAGTACCCTTAGACACATGTATTTCTTTTGTAAAGAGAGAAAACACCAACAACTGGAACTTGTCGCTAAGCAATTTGAAAAGGTCAAGCAAAGATTACACGGACAGTTAGAAGAACTACGTACTAAACTGGAAAAATGTGAAGCTGAGAATTCATTTTTAAAGGAGACCATGGCCCAGCGAACTAGTCAGTTTCAAACAATACAGGATGAACTGTTGGACAAAGCTGCAAAATCTAGTAGCTTGGAACGAGAAGTAAGTAGAAATGAAGAAGTCTGTATTCTTAGGAGCTCTATAGAGTCTTATCCAGTGCTGCAGCCATGTGTTTCCTCTTCCTCTCCTGTCCCTTCCAGCCCACCATACACCCTTAAAATCAGCGCTGGTGGGTGCGGAGACCTTCCAGAGATTCTGGAGGTGCGTGTGGGAAAACTAGTTCTTTTTAAGTTGTGAAGTGCCCTGAGATCTACAGATGGAGGGCGCTATACAAATTTAATAGATGATGATGATTATGACAAGAGCAACAATTTTGCTAGTGGAACTATAATACTGTAATAACAATTTATTTATTTGTACTCCACCCATCTGACTGGGTTGTCCCAGCTGCTTTGGGTGGCTTCCAACATATATAAAAAAAAAACATGACACATTAAAAAGCTCCCCTATACAGGGATGTCTTCTAATGGTTATAAAGTTACTCATTTCCTTGACATCTGATGGAAGGGGGTTCCACAGGGTGGGTGCCACTATCGAGAAGGCCCTCTGCATACAAAGCCTTAGGTACAACCCAGAGTTTTTAATTTCATATAGTTCCTACTGTGAAAGGCTATGCTGTTTCTGGAGGAAATATCCTTGAAGGAAATGACAGCATACAAATCAATATGGCTAATTTGACCCAACATCCCCCACCCCCTCACACACTAACAAAAGTCACTGCAATCAACTGTATGCAACCAACCATGATTTGGGTCTTCCAATCTCTTGCACTGCCAACAAAACCAATCAACCTATTTATGTGCTGCTGACACAGAAACTCCACACATACGCCATGCAATGGAATGAAAAATCACTAGCCCCCTTCTTTCTCCCACCTCTCTCTCCCCAACCTCACAATGCCTATGATAGCAGTGTTTCACACCAAATGTAAACGAACCATAGAAAGGACTCTGAATTGAAACACAAATGATATACATACCTTGGTTATCCATGAAAATCGTTTAATAAAAACATTTTTTAAGGCCCTAATCATATAGTCCCCTTCATGGATCACTGCCTTGTCGCGGCGAAGGGGCTTGAATTACTCAGGGAAGCTATGGGCAGGTCAAGATGGACAGGTCATAGTGGAGAGTTTGGACCAAACGTGATCCACCTGGAGGAGGAACTGGCAACCCACTCCAGTATCCCTGCCAAGAAAACTCCATGGACAAAGACAACAGGCATATAAAAGATATGACGCTGGAAGATGAGCCCCTCAGGTCGGAAGGCGTCCAACTTGCTACTGGGGAAGAGCGGAGGACAAGTACAAGTAGATCCAGAGCTGATGAAGCGGCTGGGCCAAAGCCGAAAGGACGCTCAGCTACGGATATGCCTGGAAGCGAAAGGAAAGTCCAATGCTGTAAAGAAAAGTATTGCATAGGAACCTGGAATGTAAGAACCATGAACCTTGGTAAGCTGGATGTGGTAAAAAATGAGATGGCAAGAATAAACATTGACATCCTAGGCATCAGTGAACTAAAATGGACAGGAATGGGTGAATTCAGTTCGGATGACTATCATATCTACTACTGTGGGCAGGAATCCCGTAAAAGAAATGGAGTGGCCCTCATAGTCAACAAAAGAGTGGCGAAAGCTGTACTGGGATGCAATTTCAAAAATGATAGAATGATCTCGATACGAATCCAAGGCAGACCTTTTAACATCACAGTAATCCAAATTTATGCACCAACTACCAGTGCTGAAGAAACTGAAATTGATCAATTCTATGAAGACTTACAACACCTTATAGAAATGACACCAAAGAAGGATGTTCTCCTCATTATAGGGGATTGGAATGCTAAAGTAGGGAGTCAAGAGATAAAAGGAACAACTGGCAAGTTTGGCCTTGGAGATCAAAATGAAGCAGGGCAAAGGCTAATAGAGTTCTGTCAAGAGAACAAGCTGGTCATCACAAACACTCTTTTCCAACAACACAAGAGACGACTCTACACATGGACATCACCAGATGGGCAACATCGAAATCAGATTGATTATATTCTCTGCAGCCAAAGATGGAGAAGCTCTATACACTCAGCGAAAACAAGACCTGGAGCTGACTGTGGCTCAGATCATCAGCTTCTTATAGCAAAATTCCAGCTTAAACTGAAGAAAGTAGGAAAAAGCACTGGGCCAGTAAGATATAATCTAAATCAAATTCCTTATGAATACACAGTTGAAGTGAAGAACAGGTTTAAGGATTTAGATTTGGTGGATAGAGTGCCTGAAGAACTGTGGATGGAGGCTCGTAACATTATACAGGAGACAGCAACGAAAACCATCCCAATGAAAAAGAAATGCAAGAAAGCAAAGTGGCTGTCCAATGAGGCCTTACAAATAGCGGAGGAGAGAAGGCAAGCAAAATGCGAGGGAGACCGTGAAAGATACAGGAAATTGAATGCAGATTTCCAAAGAATAGCAAGGAGAGACAAGAGGGCCTTTCTAAACGAGCAATGCAAAGAAATAGAGGAAAATAACAGAATGGGAAAAACCAGAGATCTGTTCAAGAAAATTGGAGATATGAAAGGAACATTTCGTACAAAGATTACCACAATTAAGGACAAAAGTGGAAAGGACCTAACAGAAGCAGAAGATATCAAGAAGAGGTGGCAAGAATACACAGAGGAATTATACCAGAAAGATATGGAGGTGTCATACACCCCAGGTAATGTGGTTGCTGACCTTGAGCCAGACATCCTGGAGAGTGAAGTCAAATGGGCCTTAGAAAGCCTCGCTAACAACAAGGCCAGTGGAAGTGATGATATTCCAGCTGAACTATTAAAAATTTTAAAAGATGATGCTGTTAAGGTGCTACACTCAATATGCCAGCAAATTTGGAAAACTCAGCAGTGGCCAGAGGATTGGAGAAGATCAGTCTACATCCCAATCCCAAAGAAGGGCAGTGCCAAAGAATGCTCCAACTACCGCACAATTGCACTCATTTCACACGCTAGCAAGGTTATGCTTAAAATTCTACAAGGCAGGCTTAAGCAGTATGTGGACCGAGAACTCCCAGAAGTGCAAGCTGGATTTCGAAGGGGCAGAGGAACCAGAGACCAAATTGCAAACATGCGATGGATTATGGAGAAAGCTAGAGAGTTCCAGAAAAACATCTACTTCTGCTTCATTGACTACGCAAAAGCATTTGACTGTGTCGACCACAGCAAACTATGGCAAGTTCTTAAAGAAATGGGAGTGCCGGATCACCTCATTTGTCTCCTGAGAAATCTCTATGTGGGACAAGAAGCTACAGTTAGAACTGGATATGGAACAACTGATTGGTTCAAAATTGGGAAAGGAGTACGACAAGGCTGTATATTGTCTCCCTGCTTATTTAACTTATATGCAGAATTCATCATGCGAAAGGCTGGACTGGATGAATCCCAAACCGGAATTAAGATTGCCGGAAAAAATATCAACAACCTCAGATATGCTGATGATACTACCTTGATGGCAGAAAGTGAGGAGGAATTAAAGAACCTTTTAATGAGGGTGAAAGAGGAGAGCGCAAAATATGGTCTGAAGCTCAACATCAAAAAAACTAAGATCATGGCCACTGGTCCCATCACCTCCTGGCAAATAGAAGGGGAAGAAATGGAGGCAGTGAGAGATTTCACATTTTTGGGTTCCATGATCACTGCAGATGGTGACAGCAGTCACGAAATTAGAAGACGCCTGCTTCTTGGGAGAAAAGCAATGACAAACCTAGACAGCATCTTAAAAAGCAGAGACATCACCTTGCCGACAAAGGTCCGTATAGTTAAAGCTATGGTTTTCCCAGTAGTAATGTACGGAAGTGAGAGCTGGACCATCAAGAAGGCTGATCGCCGAAGAATTGATGCTTTTGAATTATGGTGCTGGAGGAGACTCTTGAGAGTCCCATGGACTGCAAGAAGATCAAACCTATCCATTCTCAAAGAAATCAGCCCTGAGTGCTCACTAGAAGGACAGATCCTGAAGTTGAGGCTCCAGTACTTTGGCCATCTCATGAGAAGGGAAGACTCCCTGGAAAAGACCCTGATGTTGGGAAAGATGGAGGGCACAAGGAGAAGGGGACGACAGAGGATGAGATGGTTGGACAGTGTTCTTGAAGCTACTAACATGAGTTTGGCCAAACTGCGGGAGGCAGTGAAGGATAGGCGTGCCTGGCGTGCTCTGGTCCATGGGGTCACGAAGAGTCGGACACGACTGAACGACTGAACAACAACAATCATATAGTGGCACCTCTTTGATTGTTACAGGAAAAGCGCCTCTGCAACACCCTAAAGGGCTCCATCGTTATTATAGAAACATGTGTTCTATAAATCTATTTTTCATCAGTAATTCATCTAGAGATCCTATCCTTGGAACATTCCTTCTTTCACAGTGATAGTTCCTCTTGGAATTGGATTGCTGCACCTTCAATCCAGCTAGCAGCTAACTTGATGCATTTTTGACAAAGAATGCCCAAAGTACATTGTAGTGTTTGTGGCATAGTCCCACAAGACCAAATGCAGTACAGTAGCAATATATTTTGTTCACATGTAATGCTAGGGAGCGGGGTGCAATCCATTTCATGTGCATGTGACATTCATGGAAACACTTTCAATAATTTCACCATTATTTATGCTAAAATCTTTCTTTTTTAGACTGTGTGTTCTCAATTTATATATTTTCTTTGTAGGCAGCAAGGAAATCCTCTAGGCTCTCAGCCCTTGAAAAACAGTTGGAAGAAAAGACTCTTGCTTACACAGCTGCTGCTGAAAAAAATACTGAGCTGGAACGGGAATTAGTGGTAAAACTCCTATTACCTATTCACAGCTTCTTGGGGTGGAAGGAGGTGTATTTACATATGTAATGTTATATTAAATATGCCAACAGGCATTAGTGTTTTCAGAGTTTACCTCTTACATGATTTTTAACAAGCAAATTGTTTTTCCTTAAGTGCTTTCAAACAGTTTAGTACAATGTGATTTCTGTTTATACTGTTTTCTAGCTGCACTTTGGTTTGTAATATGACATAACATGGCACTGAAAGATCCATATAATTTTCCACTGAAGCATTAATTTATACAGCTCATTAACGAGGTTGTTTTTCCTAGGAAGTGAATGCTCAGCTTCACAGTTTAGAAAGAAACTTCAATGAGGAACATGGGCACTTAGCCACAGTGCTTAAAAAAACAAAGATGATTCATCACGAGCACCAGAAAGAATTGGAAAAGCAGATTGTATTGGTAAGCTTCTAATTTGTATAGTATTTTCCCCCCAGTTCCTAAATATTTTGGTGATCTGTTAATAAAAGATTCAGTGTCTCTCCCATGCTGCCTTTGTGCTCGATGCATACATGAAAGATCAGTCACATGTAAGAGGCCACTTGGAATTTAAGTGTAAGGAAGTTGCTTCAGGTGGCAAGTTGTTTCTGAGAGTTAGCTCAGATTTTGCCATGGTGTTCTTTCCAGCTACAAAACAGTTCTGAAGCAGCAATAGGCTGCGGACATTGAGTGGGTGAAGGGAAAGCCTTCCCAAAAAATGTTCATAAAGGCACAAACCTATTTCCATTGATAGATATTTTGTTATCTCTCCTGCACTTTCAAGAAGCAACTCCATCAAAAAATGAAAATGTCGAGGACTTTCAGCTCTCACTAAATTCAATATACCACATGACCTAGAAATTATAGCTGCATAACATTTAGTAAGTACCTCCAGACATATAGTTTTACTCACAGTAGACCTATTGAAATTAATGAACATGGCTAGGTTAGGCCCATTAGTTTCAACAGGTCTACTCAAAATAAAACTTTATTGAATGCCACCCATAAATATATCGTTGGCGACACTGTTATAATGAGTATCATGTAAATGTAGCCAATAAATGTAACCAATTTTTGCAGCTATATTATTTGTCACTCTCTTAACGAATACTTTATGGGTCAATAACTAATTCTTCTTTTTAATAGCTTGAGTCTCGACTAGAAACGAGATGCCAGCAATTCCATGAGCAGGAGAACACAATGTCACTTTTACAGCAAGATATCTTATGTAAACAACGTCAGATTGAATCACTAGATCTACTGCTTATAGAAAGCAAAGAGGTATCTTTTTTTCTTTTCTCTTTTGGAGGGCTGCTTGCAAAATACCCAGTTTTTTTTTTTATATGGTCGTTGTTGCTTCAGAAAGTGCTGCTGGCATGCTCTGTGGCAGCAGCAAAACCTTAACATTTTCTCAGGGAGGGGAGATGAGTTTACACAGTCCTTGCGCAGGGCTCCTGCTGTCAGGATTTATTAGTTCCATCACTCCTGTTGAGTTTATTTTTCTTGGTGGACTAGTATTTTTTAAAAGTGAACTGTAAAATCAAGTTCTAATATATTTTCTTCTTTTGATACTGTATTCAAACAGGAAATGGAAAATCAGAAAACCAAGAAAGAGGAAGCATTAAGGATATTACAGAGCCAATTTACTGAGGAAACAATCAAGGTATGTACACTTTCTTTTCTTTTTTGACTTCTCATGTCTTGCAATATTTTATTTCATAAAATTTATACACCTCTGATCCTAAAAAACCCTCAAAATCAAGAAAGGTTTGCTACTGTATTTTGAAACCTGCAAAAGTTAACATACGAACAAATTAAAATTAACTTATTAGCTTAATTAGCTTCTTAAGCATCTTGGTAGGCTTTCTGTTCCTTTCTTTGACCAAAGCTTTAGAATATTTATACTGAAGGCTCTCTTTCCCATCAATTATTCTCCTTATTTAGTTATGAAAGGAAAGAATTTAAGAGTGAGTTACCTTGAAATGATTTTTCCTTAGGCACCAAAGTAATGTTTGAGCTATTTAAATTTGTAAAGAAAAACCCTTTGTGATTCTATGCTTATACTTATATCTGTTATGGTTCATTAAACTAATCCTTAATATTATTTATATAGCATGATCACAGTACAAAACACTTTACATGCTAACAATCATCACAGACGGGCCTCTGCCCCAAAGAGCTTACAGTCTAGATTTTGAGTCATGGAGCTGGCAGCAAAAAACGGAGGGAAGCAAGGCAAGGGTGATTAAGAATGAATATGAACAGATGTACACATACATTTATTTTCCTTATGGGTGAGGGCTAAATAATTAACCAATAGGGTTCTTGAGGAAAGATGGATTTAAGGATGAATTTGAAGAGACAGAGGTAGCACCATGTAGATCAGGGAGAGAGTTCTAAACATAATCACATGATACCTTAAAATAAAGTTTGCCCCACAACCCACAGAAAAGTATGTTTGAGGGAGAGAATGAGACATCCTATAACATTTTCTCTGTATAACCTACAGACAAGAATCACAGCATTGGGGTTCTTGTAATTTTAATTCATTGCATTGATGAGATTATGCCAGGGTTATTTTTGAGTCCTTGGAATACTGCATTGTAAAAAGCTACTCCTGGTGAATTCCTTCTGCTGCATAGCTATTAGAGGTACAGATGAGCTACAGCTGAAATGTTTCTCTTTCTCTGAGGTATAATAAATTAATAAGTACTGCACTACATTCAACTTTAATTTGTGAAAAAACTTGTGATGTGGGTGTGCAAACATGCAAATGCTTTCTTATGGCTTCATTTTAAAATGTTGTGCTGTTCAAAGATACGCTCAGATATTGTTATTTTAAAGAACTGATGTACATTTCTGCCAGTATATTGACTAAAATTACTTTCGCTTTGTACCTATAACAAAAAGTAGCATATTTTATTGCAGTTTTAGGTTCTGGGGGTGTTTCAGAAGAGCAATTCTTTCACAAATTTTATCTGCCTTTGGTTCTCATTAGGTCAGACAGCTACAAGCAGCGCTAGATGACTGCAAGGATGATCTAGCAGTATATTTAAGTAATCTCGAAGAAAGTAAAGTGTTATTTGAAAAACAGCTGGCGAAGAAAAATGACGAGGTAAACTTTTTTGATGCCTACGTCATTAATGCCTACATTGGAGCATTAATGTGTGCATGGGCCATTTTTATGTGAGCACATTTGTGCAGCTTCATCCACCTGTGAGCGCTTTCAGTTTTATGTTTCCAAAATCTGTCATGTTTCTCATTCAAATTAGTGAGAGGTGCTTGCTGGGGTGTATTCATGCTATCTGCTGTTTCTTCCCCTCGCTCAGTACTTTCCCACCCTCTGCGAGTTCAGGAAACCCGAGGTCCATTGTGGGTATGCACATGGGTATTTGTTTATGCACAAGACAAAGACATTCCTCTTAGATTGTTAACAACTTTGTGTTCTTCTGGACATTTTAACTGCCACCCCCCTTTCAGATAGTTCTGATTATATTAATGTTTGGCAGAGGAGGTGGGGTTGCTTTGCGTCTTAGAATTGTACATTGCAAATTGTTTGGTTTTAATTGTTGTGCTTTATATATTGTGTTTTTATATCGTAAGTCCTCTCAAAACTATTTTAGTAGTAAGTGTATAATAAATTTACACACACACACACACATTTTCTTATATTTATATCCTGCCTAAAGGTGGCAGACATGTAGTTGCCCATAATCATGGTAGCTCCATGTGGTGGCAATTGAATCTTTGTTCAGAAAAAAAGCTTTACTTGAGAATTGGCTTAATTGTGGTAAATATTTTACTCGTTGGAAATGTAAGGAAATACAGAAGCATTAAAATCTTGAGTGTGGCTTAGGATAGAAAGTGTGCCAGTAGTACACAGATATAATAATTTAGGAGGGTTTATCTTAAAATATGAGTAGGTCTTTCCCAAAGTTACTCCTTTTTTTTTTAAAGATAGAAGCATATTTTCAAATATAGACCATACTATGTAAATTTGATTTTATATCATAATGAAATTTTGTGATGGTGTGTGTTTTAATAGTAGCTTATGTATGTTGTCAGGCTACTCTCCTATGAATGATGAAATGGGAGCAAGCTGAGAACGTATCTCAAAGTATTAGTACTTCATCATTTTTATTTGTTTCCAGATACAGCGGTTGCACAAAGAAATAAAGCTGAAAAATAACAATCTTCAGTCAACTAGTGAACAAAACTTCATTCTGCAGCAAACACTGCAGCAGCAGCAGCAAATGTTAAACCAGGAAACCCTTAGGAATTGTGAATTAGAAGACAGCCAAATTAAGCTCCAACAGCAGGTACATAGTTGTCAGGATCTTCCCAGGTGCTGCTCATGAGTAACAACAAAGTCTCTTTTGAAAAAAACTGAAGCTATTTATTAAACATAGTTATTTACAAGCGGAGCTAGTAAAAAACATGACCGTTCAATCACTATCAGAATCCGGAAGTACATTCCTTCGGCTACCCACCCAACACCAGATTTTCGGCACCCTGAAACGATGTCTCCTGGGTCCTCTACCCCCCCCCCTGCGCTGTGCCTGTGTCGGAAGCTGTGGGCTTCTGTCCGATCGTGTCTGGCTGGTGGTGCTGGGTCTTTCAGCAGTGTCACGGAGCCCTTGCTCCGCTCCCTCGTTTGGAGACAATTCCTGTGATAAGCTGGATGAGGAGGAGGAGGAGTCCATATGCAAAAGGGGCTCCGGTTCCCTATAGCTTTGTGAGCTGTCTCCCCTTGAAGAGGAGCTCTCCCTGCCCTGCTCCTGAGCAGGGCTTCCTCTCTCCCTCTCCTCGTGAGTAGCTGGGCTACTCCTGACAATAGTGATCAGTAAAGGATTTATATTGTCCATGTTACTATTTGATACACTTTCATGTACCATGTATATTTGGGAAACAAAATTATGTTATGGCATATGCTGCTCTTGAAAATGCTTTCTCTATCAAAATAGTTTCCTATGAAGTGTGAGGGGCTACTATTTGAGGAACACATGCCTAAAGCCCTGTTGGCCATATAGAATTAGTTTGTTTATTTAGATATTTGCCACTGGATGTGGTCTATAAAGGCACGAGTGCAGCATAGGTCTGTACACATTATATCCTGCAGTCAGATTTGCAAAATTCACGTACACAGGATTATGCAAATAGCACAACTTTTTTTTTATTTCTGAAGTTTGCAAAAAGCTTATTTGCATAGTAATAGCCTGTTGCTATAGTTACAGTACAATCTTATGCATGATTATTTAGAAGACCCACTGTGTTTGTTGGAGTTTATTCCTTAGTTAAGGGTGTTTAGGAATGTGCAAATATGCACTTCCCTGCTTTAGTTTCATTTTCTTTGAGTGATGTTTTATAATCCATATAATGCATTTTGTCCATTATATGGAAGCTTTTTACTTTTCATTAATACCAATAAGAATTGACTTTAGGGTAGTGGTACCATTTGAGCAGTCTCCAAGCCATCAGTTCAACAGCAGTCTTGTTAAATTAAAATTAACTTCTCTGTTGCAACTGGTTTCTGGTAATGCTTCAGTAGTTTTACGCCTTAGTTGCCTTTTGACTGGAGAATTATGCTCTATACCTGTGAATCAGAAGGTGAACGGACATTTATTTTTTGTTATTGGACATGTATCTTGAAAACAATTATTTCCAAAGGAGATGAACTATATCCATTGGGCAAACAATAATCAAAGGCCTTTAAGATAATGCTAGATACACAAACTTACACATGTGTATATGTGTTTGTGGTTTCAGGGGATGTATACCTGCAAATGCTCTTTCTTGGCTTTCTCTCTAAACTTTGGATAAGTAAATAAATATTGAATAGCCTAACAGTGCTGTTCTGTGTATGTCTACACACTTACCTCTATTAAAACCTTTTAAAAAATAGGTATTAAAATTAGAGCAAGAACTTCAAAAACAGAAGGAAATTTTGGAGGAAGAGTTGAGAAAAACTACCGAGAATCTCCATTTAGTCTCTGAAGAAGCTGATTTGAAAAGACAAAAAGTAGCAGAACTCACGGGCACAATCAGGTAGGTTCAGAATATTCTTCCATGGATGGGTCCTTTTAAATTCTTTTTCTGAATGTATCATCTTTTGAAAGAATAGGTTTCCAGAACAGAACTTTTTAAGCAAGTTAGTTCAAGCATTAAGGGCCTGATAGCTTAAGCCCACCTTCCTCAACTTGCTGCCCTCCAGACGTCAAGGACTACAACTCCCATCAGTTGTGTAGGCTGGGGCTGATGGGAGTTATGGTAGAAAACATATAGAGGGCAACAGTTTGAGGAAGTCTGGCATAAGTTATTGTGCTGTTGCAGACCCATCTTACTTGGAGACAGATACATAATTCCAACTTCTTAAATACATGTACTCAAGTGTGCCGTAGGTATATATTTTGCTCAGAGTAGCATTAAGAACACACTTATTTCAGTTACTGATTGAGATTTTCTAATTCTGCTTTTTTAAGGCAAATTAAGATAGAGATGGATCAATGTAAAGATGAGCTAATAGACATGGAGAAAGAGTTAGTTCACTTAAGACGAGATGGTCACGCTAAAGCAACACAGCTGGGCCACTTGGAAATGACTTTGGAGGAGAAACATGAAGAACTGCAGAAAAAGACACAGCAAGGTAGTCTCTTTACTATGCTTTTTCAATGCGAAGGACTACTTTGAAATGAATGTGATGTGTTTCCCATGGATAATATACATTGGAATGGTAAGCCTACATGAAAGAAACTGACAGGGAACAGGGCTGTAGAATCTTTGCAGAGCTGTCTAATATGTATGACTAGCACAGATGCCAGCTTTTTCACTGCTAGAACACAGCCGTGAATTCAGTATGTAGTCCTCAGCCTACACACACACACACACACACACTTAACATCCTTTTCTGCTTTCCATATGCACTACAGTGAAACAGTTAGAAGATAAACTGCTTCAAGCTGAGACACAGCAAAAGGATTCTAAGCAGAAAATAGGAACGCTGGAGACTGACCTGCAGAATGCCACTGGGAAGCTAAAAACTAGTTTGAGACAACTGCAAGAACTTCGGAATATGCTACAGGAAACACAGTTGGCTCTGGAGGAGAAGTATGCTGCTATTGAGAATTTAACAGAAGAACTAAGGTAGGCTGAACTCTTGTTACTGAGCTGTATCACCATTGCGAACTAGTACTTTGGAAATCTTATGCTTTATTTTTAAATTTAAATTGCAGAGACTGCAAGGATGAACTTGAGAACAAAAGGCAAGAACTCCTTGAGATGGAAAAGATACTAAAAGAAAGGAATTGGGATTTGAAACAAAGAGCAGCTCAGGTTAGAATTTTATCGGTATAATTTATGAATTTTGATAGGCCTCATACATGTTTTGGGGGCCTAAGTGATAACCACAACTCTGAGGTGCATAATTTCATACAAAATAAGAAACTTCTAATTCTTGTTTCATGTTTCTGCCTTCTCTCTCTCTCTCTCTCTCTCTCCCTCTCTCCCTTTTAAGGTTACACAGTTGGATATGTCAGTACGTGAGCACAGGGGAGAATTGGAACAAAAAATAATTAAATTAGAAGGAAATTTGGAAAAAGCAGAGTTGCAGATCAAGGAATGCAACAGACAGGTGCTTTGATTATCTATTGTTGGGGGAAAAATTGTATTGAAGTCAAATGTAACCCTTACTAATATAATAGCTTGTGGAAGTTTTGAAGCATGAAACAGTATATTGGCTGTGTGTGTCTTAAATAACAATATAGTTTTTTAAACATAGCAATACATGTTGTGCCATTAATGTACATAAAATTATCAGTTGCACAAGTAGAACAGTGTCATAATCACAGGTGAATTACAAGAAGTCTCACAGCACATGCTACCTGCCTATACACAATCAGTACATTTTACCACTGCATTAGTGGGACAGACAAAACAGTTACCTGAAACAC